>NW_023604972.1:65497614-66097614 GCF_014898055.3 Talpa occidentalis
AATGAGATGAAGAGAAGACGAGGAAGACAATGATGAAGACATCATAGATGACGACGAAGAAGACGAAGAGGAAGAAGACGAAGAGGAAGTCGAAGAAGATGAAGAAGAGAAGACGGAGAAAAAGAAGACGAAGAAGAATACAAAGAAAACTAAGTTGCTGATGAAGACGAAGACGAAGAAGAAGAAGGAGAAGATGAAGACGAAGAAGAAGAGGACGAACAAGAGGAAGATGAAAAAGTAGAATTAGAAGAAGAAGAAGGTGAAGAAGAAGATGGCACAAAAGTAGAATAAGTTGAAGAAAAAGAAGGTGAAGAAAGCAGTGATGTCTCACTTATGTTGTGATTGTCACTATGAATGAAATCACAAGTGTTTTCTTTGAGTCCAAACAGTACTCTTGGTCAAAATCTGCATCTAACTGAAAGCAAGCAGTTCCTCTGAATATCAGTGACTCTTTACAAGAATAAGGCAAATGTGACTGGGCTCAAAAATCCAAGTGAAATGCACATACATCTCAATTGTCAGCTCTAAGGATCAGTGGTTATGACAGAAATCTCATGTGTTCCCTTGGCCTCCTATGACACCTAATGAGGAATAGCTGAAACAGTAGGAAAACCTGCATATCCTTGGAATGTTCAATGTCCAGGCGTTAAGAGTTACAGAAATGTGACAACACACCAGATAGCAAGTGAAATACAGAGATATCTCACTTCTATGTTGTGAACGTCATTTGGTATGCGCAAAATCACAAGTGATCCCTTTGCATCCATAGAGTGCTCTTAGGAAAAGCTCAATGAATCCAGAGCAAGCAGTTACTCTGAATATCATTGTCTTTTTGCCAGTATAAGATGTATGTAACTTTCCTCAAGAGACTAAGTGAAATGCACATATATCTCCATTCTCCGCTTAAGGATCAATAGTTATGAGAGAAATCTGCAGTGTTTCTCTGCCCTCCAAAGAGACCTACTGAGGAAAACCTGAAGCACTGTGAAAACCTGCAGATCTCTGGAATCTTCTATCCAGGTGTAAGAGTTACCTGTATGTATGTGATTTTGCACAAGAAAATAAGTGAAATGCTGTGATATCTCGCTTCTGTGGTATGAGTGTCACTTGGTATTAGCGAAATGACAAGTGTTCCGTTTATGTCCAAATAACGCTCTTGGGTAGAAGCTGAAACACGCTGATATCAAGCAGTTCCTTTCACTATCAATGAGAATTTCCTTAAGAAACAGTAAAATGATTAAAAAATTCTTTGAATTGAATGACAATGAGTACACCAATTTCCTAAATGCTGCAAAAGTAGTAATTAGAGGAAAATATATAGCAATAGAGGCTCACATCAATAAAAAACTAAAAGAAACAACCTAATCTCGAAGCTCAAAGATCTAGAAAAAGAACAACAAAAAACCCCCAAAACCAGTAGAAGAAAAGAAATAATAAAAACCAAAGCAGAAATAAATGAAATCGAAACTAAAAAAACAATCCAAAAGATCAATGAAACCAAGAGCTGGTTCTTCGAAAAAATCAATAAAATAGACAAACCCATTGCCAGGCTCACAAAGGAAAAAAGGGAGAAAGCACAAATAAACAGGATCATAAATGAAAGAGGAGAAATCACAACGGACACAGCAGAAATCAAAAGAATAATCAGTAACTACTATGAGCAGTTATATGAAAACAAGTTCAACAATCTAGAGGAGATGGACAAATTCCTCCAATTCTACAATCACCCAAAGCTAGATAAAGAAGAAATAGACCTAAATAGACCAATTACAAGCAGCGAAATTGAAATGGTAATCAAAAACCTCCCCAATTAAAAAAAATGGCAACAACAAATGCTGGCCAGGGTGTGGAGAAAAAGGAACTCTTCTGCACTGTTGGTGGGAGTCAAACTGGTCCAACCACTATGGAGAGCTGTGTAGAGATTTCTGGAACTACTAAACATAGAGCTTCCATATGATCCAGCAATTCCACTCCTAGGTATTTACCCAAAGGACACAGAAATATCAATTCCAAAGAACACCTGCACCCCTATGTTTATAGCAGCACTATTTACAACAGTTAAGCTTTGGAAACAGCCCAAATTCCCAAAAAAATAGATGACTGGATCAAGAAGATGTGGTGCATATATACCATGGAATATGACTCAGCATTCAAAAACTACAAACACATGCAATTTGTAGCAACATGGATGGTGCTGGAAGGGATCATGCTCAGCGAAATATGCCAAAAAGAAAAAGAAAAATACCGGATGGTCTCACTCATAGGAGGAATCTAGAAAACTTAAATAAGGGACCAGGAAAATGAATATAAGAAAGTGAAAATCAAAATCAACAAAAAACTATGAACCAGAGACACTTTGGGGGATGGGGGCGGGAGGGGAGGGATTGGGGTCAGAATGGGGGGTTGCAATTGTATGGGGAATATAAAAATAAAATTTAGTATTTAAAAAAAACTGAAAAAAAAAGAGAACATGGATCCCCCCAAAAAAAAAAAAAAACCTCCCCAAAAACTAAAGCCCAGGACCTGATGGATTTACAAATGAATTCTACCAAACATTCAGAGATGAATTAGTGCCTATCCTTCACAAACTCTTCCAAAAAATTGAGAAGGAAGGGACAATACCAAACACATTCTATGAAGCCAACAATACACTTATACCAAAACTGAACAAGGACAACACAAAAAGGGAAAACTACAGGCCAATCTCCCTAATGAACACTGATGCAAAAATCCTCAATAAAATTTTAGCTATCAGAATCCAACAATGTATCCATAAGATAATTCACCACGACCAAGCAGGATTCATGCCAGGGACAAGAGGATGGTTCAGCATCCGAAAATCAATCAATGTTATCCAACACATCAACAAAAAGAAATATAAAAACCATATGACAATATCAATAGATGCTGAGAAAGCCTTTCACAAAGTGCAACACCCATTCATGGTAAAAGTCCTTGAAATTCTTAGGATACAAGGAACATACCTCAACATCATAAAGGCCATCTATGACAAGCCAACAGCCAGTATCATTCTCAATGGTGAAAAGCTGAAAGCATTTCCATTAAGATCTGGAACAAGACAAGGATGTCCACTCACACCACTGCTTTTCAATATAATATTGGAAGTCCTAGCCAGAGCAATAAGACAAGAGAAAGACATACAAGGAATCCGAATAGGAAAAGAAGAAGTCAAACTATCACTATTTGCAGATGATATGATAATATACGTAGAGAACCCCAAAAACTCCACAGAAAAACTATTTCAACTCATCAATCAGTTCAGTAAAGTGGCAGGATACAAAATCAACACGCAAAGTCAGTAGCCTTCCTATACACAAACAATAAATCTGAAGAAGAAGAAATTTTTAAAAATCCCTTTTATTATTGAAACAAAAAAATCAAATACTTGGGAATAAATCTAACAAAAGAGGTAAAGGACCTATACAAAGAAAACTATAAAACACTGTTGAAAGAAATAGAAGAAGACACAAAGAAATGGAAAGACATCCCCTGCTCATGGATTGGAAGAATAAACATTATTAAAATGGCCATCCTACCAAAAGCAATATACAGATTCAATGCTATTCCAATCAAAATTTCAATGTCATGGGCCTCCCCGGTGGCGCAGCGGTAGAGCGCTGGGTTGCGAAGCTGCCCGCGGCCTCTGTGGCACCGGTTCGATCCCCGGCTGCTCCCCAGCCACTGGAGGAGGGTCCCATATGGCGCGCAGACCTCTCCTGCCACCCGCTGCTCCCCTCAGCAGTGTACTTTAGTCCTTCTGCCTGCTCTGCTCCCCGCTCTGGCTCTGGTGAATTCTCTCACCCTCCCGCGCTTCTGACTGTACCCAGTGCATGTATAAGCAAAACAAACAAATAAATAAATAAATAAACATGCCTCTATTAAAAAAAAATTTCAATGTCATTCTTCAAAGAAATAGAACAATTATTGATGAAATTCATATGGAATCACCAAAAACCCAAAATAGCCAAAGATCCCCTGAAAAAAAAAAGAAGGGAATGGAGGCATCACACTCCCAGACTTCAAACTATATTACAAAGCCATAATCATCAAAACTGCATGGTATTGGAACAAGAACAGACACACAGACCAATGGAATCGAATAGAAAATCCAGAAATAAACCCACAGATTCATGGTCAACTAATCTTTGACAAAGGAGCAAAGAATATGCATTGGAGCAAAGAAAGTTTGTTCAATAAATGGGGCTGGGAAAACTGGGTCGCTACATACAAAAGAATGAAGCTTGACTACTACCTCACACCATACACAAAAACCAACTCAAAATGGATTAAAGAAGTAGACACAAGACTGAAACCATAAAATACATAGAAGGAAATATAGGCGAAACACTACGTGATATGCACATCAAAGATATCTTTACAGACATATCACCCAAAGCAATGATAGGGAAGGCAAAGATCAACAGCTGGGACTACATCAAATTAAAGAGCTTCTGCACAGCAAAAGAGACAATAACAAAAACAAAGAGAAACCCCACCAACTGGGAGAATAGTTTTGCACACAACACTAATGATAAAGGACTGATTACAAAAATCTGCAAAGAGCTGATGAGACTCAACAAAAACAAAGAAAATAATCCTGTCAAAAAATGGGCAGAAGAGCTAAAAAGAAACTTCTCTGAAGAGGAAATGCAAATGGCCAACAGGCATATGAAAAAATGTTCAACATCACTTGTAATCAGGGAAATGCAAATCAAAACTACCATGAGATACCATCTTACACCAGTGAGAATGGCACATATTAAAAAAACTAACAACAACAAATGTTGGCGAGGATGTGGAGAAAAAGGAACACTCCTGCACTGTTGGTGGGAGTGCAAACTGGTCCAACCACTATGGAGAGCTGTGTGGAGATTTCTGGACCTACTAAAAATAGAGTTTCCATATGATCCAACAATTCCACTCCTAGATATTTACCCAAAGGACACAGAAACATCAATCCAAAGAACACCTGCACCCCTATGTTTATAGCAGCACTGTTTACAATAGCTAAGCTTTGGAAACAACCCAAATGCCCAAAAATAGATGACTGGGTCAAGAAGATGTGGTACATATATACCATGGAATATGACTCAGCATTCAAAAACTATAAACACATGCAACTTGCAGCAACATGGATGGTGCTAGAAGGGATCATGCTCAGCGAAATAAGCCAGACAGAAAAAGAAAAATACCGGATGGTCTCACTCATAGCAGGAATCTAGAAAACTTAAATAAGGAACCAGAAAAATGAATAACTATAAGAAAGTGAAAATCAAAATCAACAAAAAAATGAACCAGAGACACTCTATGGGTGGTGGGGATCGGGAAGGGGAGGGATTGGGGTCAAAATAAGGGGACTGTAATAGTATGGGGAATATAAAAATAAAATTTATTTTAAAAAAAAGAAAAAGAAAAATATTGGATGGTGTGACTTATAGCAGGAATCCAGAAACTTAAATAAGTGACTAGGAAAATGAATAACTGTAAGAAAGTGAAAATCAAAATCAACAAACAACTATGAACCAGAGACAGTCTATGGGGGTTTTGGGGGTGAGGGGCGGGATTGGGGTCAAAATAAGGGGGGTGCAATTGTAATGGGAATATAAAAATAAAATTTATTTAAAAAAAAAGAAACAGTAAAATGACATACATCTCCATTCTCAGCCTGAAGAATCAGTGCTTATGAGAGATATCAGAAGTGTTCCCTTGGCCCCCTATGAGACCGATTGAGGCAAAGCTGAAACACTGGGCAAACTTTCACTTCTTTGGAATGCACAAGAAAGCAAGTGAAATACCACTTCTCTCCTATGTCAATGGCTAAGAGAAAAAACATGTGTTACTTTTTCTCCAAAGTTGCTCTCAGGTAAAAAGCTGAATCACTCTGAAATCAAGAAGTTACTTGGAATATCAATGTCTCTGCAAGAATAAGATATATGTGACCTTCCTCAAGACACTAAGTGAAATGCACATTTCACTTAGTGGTCATGAAAGAAGCCTGAAGTGTTCCTTTGGCCTCCAAAGAGACCTTATGAGAAAAAGCTGAAACAATGTGAAAACCTGCATGTCTCTGGAATGTTTTATGTCCAGGTGTAAGAGTTACATATATGTGACTTTGTACAAGAAAGTAAGTGAAATGCAGCGATGTCTCACTTATGTGTTGTGAGTGTCACTAAGTATGAATGAAATCACAAGTGTTTCCTTTGAGCCCAAAGAGTGCTCTTGGGCAAAATCTGCATCTCACTGAAATCAAGCAGTTCCTCTGAATATCAATGTCTCTTTACAAGAATAAGGTATATGTGACTTGCCTCAAGAATCCAAGTGAAATGCACATACATCTCAATTGTCAGCTCTGAGAATCAGTGGTTATGACAGAAATCACAAGCGTTCCTTTGGCCTCCAATGACACCTAATGTGGAAAAGCTGAAACCATAGAAAAACCTGCATTTTCCTTGGAATGCTCAATGTCCAGGTGTTAAGAGTTACAGAAATGTGACAACACACCAGATAGCAAGTGAAATGCAGAGATATCTCACTTCTATGTTGTGAATGTCATTTGGTATGAGCAAAATCACAAGTGATCCCTTTGCATCCAAAGAGTGCTCTTAGGCAAAAGCTCAATTAATCCAAATAAGCAGTTACTCTGAATATCAATGTCTTTTTGCAAGAATAAAATATATGCAACTTTCCTCAAGAAACTATGTGAAATGCACATATATCTCCATTCTCCTCTCTAAGGATGAATAGTAATGAGAGAAATCTAAAGTGTTCCTTTGCCCTCCAAAGAGACCTACTGAGGAAAACCTGAAGCACTGTGAAAACCTGCACATCTCTGGAATCTTCTATCCAGGTGTAAGAGTTACCTGTATGTATGTGATTTTGCAAAAGAAAATAAGTGAAATGCAGTGATATCTCACTTCTGTGTTATGAGTGTCACTTGGTATTAGTGAAATGACAAGTGTTCCCTTTGTGTCCAAAGAACACTCTTGGGCAGAAGCTGAAACACGCTGAAATGAAGCAGTTCCTCTGAATATCAATGTCTCTTTACCAGAATTAGGCATATGTTACTTGCCTCAAGAATCCAGGTGAAATGCACATACATCTCAATTGTCAGCTCTAAGGATCAGTGGTTATGAGAGAAATCAGAAGTGTTACTTTGGACTCCAATGACACCTAATGAGGAAAAGCTGAAACAGTAGGAAAACCTACATTTACTTGAAATGTTCAATGTCCAGGTGTAAGAGTTACATAAATGTGACTTTGCACAAGGATGCATTGAAATACAGAGATATCTCACTTCTCTGTTGTGAGTTTCAATTGATAGGAGAGAAAACACAAATGTTCCCTTTGCTTCCAAAGAGAGCCCTCAAGTAAAAAGCTGAATCATTCTGAAATCAAGCAGTAACTCTGAATATCAATGTCTCTCTGCAAGAATAAGATATGGAGACCTCCCCTGGTGGTGCAGTGATTGAGCGCTGGGCTGTGAAGCTGCCCGCAGTCTCTGCAGCACTGGTTTGATCCCCAGCCACCGGCAAGGGTTCCACATGTCATGACAGACCTCTCCTGCCACACCTGCTGCAGTGTATTTTGTCAGTCTGCCTGTTCTGTTCCCCGCTCTGGCTCTGGTGAATTCTCTCACCCTCCTGCATTTCTGACTGTACCCAGTGCTTGTATAAATAAATAAATGAATAAATGAACCTTTTTTAAAAAAATAAGATATGGGTGACATTCCTCAAGAAACTGAGTGAAATGCACGTACATCTCAATTCTTAGCTCTAAGGATAAGTGGTTTGAGAGAAGTCTGAAGTGTTCCTTTGGCCTCCGATAAGACCTATTGAGGAAAAACTGAAACACTGGGAAAACCTGCACTTCCTTGGAATGTTCAATGTGCAGGTGTAAAGTTACATATATGTGACATTGCACAAGAAAGTAAGAGAAATGCAGGGATATCTCATTTCTGTGTTGTGAGTGTCACTTGGTATGAGCAAAATCTCAATTGTTCCCTTTGTGTCTAGAGAGTACTCTTGGGCAAAATCTGAATCATGCTGTTATCAAGCAGTTCCTATGAATATCAATGTGTTTTTGAAAGGATAATATATGTGTGACTTTTTTTTTAAAGGTTTATTTATTTATACAAGAACCGGAGTACAGGCCAGATGCCTGGGAGGGTGAGAGGATTCACCAGAGACAGAGTGGGGAACAGAACAGACAGACTGATGAAATACACTGATGAGGGGAGCAGCGGGTGCAACAGGAGAGGTCTGCTGCACCATGCGGGATCCTCGCCGGCCAGCTGGGAATGAACCAGCGCTGCAGAGGCTGCAGACAGCTTCACAGCACAGCACTCAAGCACCTGCGCCACCAGAGGAGACCCTATATGTGACTTTCTTATAGAAAGTTCCTCTGAATGTCAATGTCTTTTTGCAAGAATAAGATATATGTGACTTTCCTCAAGAAACTAAGTGAAATGTACATACATCTCAATTCTCAGCTCTAAAGATCAGTGGTTATGAGAGAAATCAACAGTGATCCCTTTGCCTCTAGTGAGACCTAATGAGGAAAAGCTGAAACACAAGGAAAACCTGATTCTTTGGCCTCCAGTGAGAACTAATGAGGAACAGCTGAAACACTGGGAAAACCTGCACTTCTTTGAAATGTTCAATGTCCAGGTGTTAGAGTTACATATATGTGACTACGCATAAGAAAGTAAGTGAAATACAGAGATATCTCACTTCTCTGTTGTGAGTGTCAATTGATAGGAGAAAAAACACAAGTGTTCCCTTCACCTCCAAAGTTGCTCTCTGGTAAAAAGCTGAATCACTGTGAAATCAAGCAGTTACGCTGAAGATAAATGTCTCTTTGCAAGAATAAGATACTGTGACTTTCCTCAAGAGACTAAGTGAAAGACACATATATCTTTGTTCTTCGCTCTAAGAGTCAGTGGTTATGAGCGAAATCAGATGTGTTTCTTTGGCCTCTAATGAGACCTAATTATGAAAAGCTGAAACACTGTGGAAACCTACACTTCTTTGGAATGTTCAATGTCCAGGTGTATGAGTTACATACATGTGACTTTGCACAAGAAAGTAAGTGAAATACAGTGATATCTCACTTCTGTGTTGTTGGTGTCACTAATTACAGTGTGCTTTTTGGCAATAATGCTGAATCACTCTGAAAACTTGTATAAATCAGTAAAATCAGTAAATTCAATGTCTGATAACTTCTTTGTGATTTTTCTCCAGGAAAAAAAAAGTAAAATACACAGGTATCTTAATGCAATGTGCAAATACTCTCTAGGAATGTACAAATTCTCTGGTCCTCGAACTAACTCCAGAGTGATTTTGGGTGATAATGCTGAATCACTCAAAAAACTTGCACTAACTCAGTAAGTTCAATGTCTGTTAACTTCTGTTATTTTTTTCTCCTGAAAGAAAGTAAAATACACAGGTATCTTAATGCGGTGTCTAAAGACTTTCCAGGAAAGAAAGTCACTCGTCCTCCAACTAACTCCACAGAGTGCTTTTGGGAAATAATGATGAATTACTCTGAAAATTTGCACTAAGTAAGTTCAATGTCTGGTAACTGCTGTGTGATTTTTCTCCATAAAGAAAGTAAAGCACACAGGTATGCTTATTCACTCTCTAAAGACTCTCTAGGAAAGATTGCACTCCATCTCCATAGTACTCCAACTACCTGCAGAGAGTCCTTAGGGCGATAATTCTGAATCACTTTGAAAATGTGCACTAATTCAGTATTTTCAATATTTGATTATTTCTATGCAAAACAAATAACCCAATGAAAAATGCACAGAAGAACCAATGAAGACATTAGAATGAGCAGCAGGCACTAGAAAAAGTATTCACAGTAACTTAGAGAAATGCAAATCAAAACCATAGTGAGATACTATCACACATCTGTCAGAATGGCCCATATAAAAGGGAACAGAAACAATAATTGCTGACAAGTATGTGGAGAAAAAGGAACTCTCCTACACTGTTGGTGAGAATGCTAACTGGTCCAGCCCTTGTTAAATGTAGTATGGAGGTGTCTCAAAACATTAAACATGGATCTGTCATTTGAGCTAGTGACTGCACTCATAGGCATCTACCCCTAAAATTCAAAAACACTAATTGAAAAGGAAACTTGCATTTTATTGTAGCACTATTTATTACAGCTAAACTGTGGAAGCAACCTAAGTGTCCCAGAACAGATAAGTGGAGCAAAATTATATATGAACAATAGAATACAACTCAGCAATCAAAAAAGATAAATTCATGCCATCTGCAGCAACATGGATGGAGCTTGAAATGATAATGTTAAGTGAAATAAATCAGAAAGAGAAAGGCAAATACAGAATAGTGCCATAGTCAGATAGGGGCCTTCCTGGTCGTGCAAGGTGTTTAGCACTGTGCTGCGGAACAATCTGCAGCTTCTGCAGCATGAATTTGATCCCCAGCCTGCCAGGGAGCAATACACATGGCGAGGTAGACCTCTCCTGTCTCTCCTGCTGCTCCCCTCAGCAGTGTATTTTGGGGAGTCTGCCTGTTCTGTTCCTCACTCTGCTGTTGGTGAATCCTCTCACACCCTGCATCTGTGGCCCTTACCACAGCTCTTGTATGCATAAATAAATAGATATATTTTTTAAAAAAGAGTCAGATAAAGACAGGCTGAAAAACTAACCCTTGAACACTGACTATAGAACTGAAGCACTATGGTGAGGAATTGGTAGAGGAGAGGAAAGAGCAAAGAGGAAGCACAATTGACTATGGTGGTGGAATATGGGTGTGTTTGTGGTAGGTGCACTGAGGTAGTAATACCTGATTGGGGTACCCCAATATTACCTCAGTGAAAGATTAATTTTTTAAATGAAGGTAATGTATTTCCATTTTGAAAATTAAATTTTGACAGTATTTTCTTTTTTTTGTTGTTCTCTGTTAGTGAAACTAGGCAGAAATTAACAAATGAAGCACTTGCGAGTTTCAGTGTAACACAACTCTCTCATTATCTTTAAATTAGATTAACCCAATCATTGTCTTATATTTCTTACAGGACCTTAGATACTGTCATTCTTTTTAGTCTTTCATCCCCAACTCCATCACGTCTTCCCTATGAGAAAAAATCCCCCAGAAGACTGTGGCCTCTTAATTAAACCCTAAAACTGATATTCCAATTAAGGAATAGAAAGAGTCTTGTAATTTCCTTATCTCCAAAGAAATTAATTACATCTCCAGAGAAATTTGAAAATAGTAATTTATTAGAATTTATTAGTAATTTATTAGTAATTTATTAGAAAATAAATTTGAAAATAGTAGGATCAAGCTCAAAGGTTTATACAAACATGTCACTTTCATTCAATCTCTAGTCAGCATAAAAAGGAGTATGTATATATATTTTTACACTATCTTTTAGCATTCCTTTTTATTAAATACATGGCATGGAAGCATGCCCCAAAAGAAGTTGTCCAAAAAAATAGCATAAGAGAGAAAAAAATCATTTCTTTGGATATTTATTTGCCAAATGGTAGGTTTTCTTAATCATAGGGAGGTGACTTATTTTGGTAAATTCTAGTTCTTCATGAAGATTGAGTTTGTAAGAAGTCTTCACAAGTACTTTTCATTTCTAAAATGAAATGAAAATTTCAGTCCCAAATTTGAGATTAAATTCTGATACACTACTGAAATTAAAATATTCTTATGGGAAAAACTAATTTTTACAAAGGTCTTCCTTTATAATTGAAAATTGATGTTTCTAAAGGATTATTGCTATCATTGCTAATATTAGTATAAAATCTGCAAACACAAGATGTGTAGTTTAAATTATTGGATTTTTCTAGAAATAGTTTCTGTTCATATTAAAGAGAATCTGACCTTACTTTTACTTTTCCTCTCTGTTCCTAGCTTGGCTTTTGTTTCTTTTGTGCCCTTGCCACAAATGGGATGACTAACAAATACATTATACATTGGCAAGAGGAATCTGCTTCTTTTTCTCTATAATTAAGTAAAACTATGAAGAGATATTATGACTCTCCTTACTGCCAAATTATCAACAACATGCACAGAAGGCATCCATGCTACTTTTCAAAGCTCTTAGCCTTGTACAGGAGTTTTCCTGTACAATAGATGAACAATGACTCCTGTGATTGTAATTTCATGGACTAGTAAATATCAAAAGACTGCAACTTGCCAACTTTTTATGTTGCCAAAAATCAAAAGTCAATCTACTGTCTATCTACCAACATCACTTTATAAAAGAAAGGCCTTTTAAGCACCAAAATAAGACATCTCTTAATAAGTAAATAAATGAAAAAATAAATTCTTTTAACCTCAATTTTTGGTGTTTTAATGGTGGGCATGCTGTGAAAGCATACATTTACTGAAGTATGAACCTATACCACTAAAACATATTTGTGTTATAAATCAATGTGAACTCAAAAAACATAATTATATCAATAAAAATTCTTTTAACATCTCATAAAATCAAAGAATGAAAGCTTCTTATGGTTGTTATGGGAATTAGATGAGATAATGCTTACAAAGTGTTCAATGCCTCCTGCAAGTAGGTGCTCAATAAACAGTAATGGGTATTATTGTTTTCTGTAATTATTGGAAACAAATTTTGAGTTATTTACAAATGCAAAACTTTATGGTAGTATTAGAAAAGAGAATCTTTTAAAAATTGTGAAGAAATGGGATCTCTCAAGAAAATTTCAAGATATTTACTGAACGGTTTACAAGCTAGAAATTACCTCAATGATGCCACTATATTTAGTGGTAGATATGGTGAGATGTATCACTTACTGAGAAGAAAGTGTATTCCTACAATTGTGAACTGTTACTCAATAAAACAAAAAAAAAGATGTTATTAAAAATGACACTGAATACTCTCACATGTAGAATATCAGATCATGAAAAAGAATAACGATTTCCTACCTAGAGATTAGATGGCCCTTAATGGGTTATGAAGGCAGTTCAAAAATATTTGCACAATGTCACATAGGGAGAAGGAAAACTGAGATGGGACATGAGGTCCTACCTTCATTGTTGGCAAGAGAAAGAAAAGCTGCTGACAGGAAATGAAGGATCTCATCATCTTCTCTTAAGATCCTTGCTATGCAGGAATCTAGAAAACTTAAATAAGGGGCCAGGAAAATGAATAACTATAAGAAAGTGAAAATCAAAATCAACAAAAAACTATGAACCAGAGACACTTTTTAGGGGGTGGGGGTGGGAGGGGAGTGATTGGGGTCAAAATGGGGGGATTGCAATTGTATGGGGAATATAAAAATAAAATTTATTATTTAAAAAAAAAAGATCCTTGCTATGGGTCTCTGGACTTTTCTACCCTGTTGGGTGGTTGTTTTTACATCCTCTGCTCTCTTTTGTGGATCTAATATTCCACCGCAAAACCTAATATATGTAGCCATTTGATGAAATATGGCATATCTCTGTACCAGGTCCCCTATCTCTGCCCACCCTCACCCAGGAAACACCAGCCTTCCCCATGATTTAATCCCAGTACCACTGCTATCTGCCATCTATTCTGAATGTTGATGGCAATGCCATGCCAGTTACGAAATATTTCAGTATCTCTTCTGCCCTTTTGGCAAGATGTTGGACTAAAATAGCAAACTCACTTTTAGAGTCTGATAAATGATAGTGAGGTGATGGGAAGTCACAAAGTCCCACTTTATTAATAATTCACATTATAAAACATGATTGTGTTGAGTAGTTCAACAAGTGTTCTTTTTTTTTATTAATCCCTTTTTTAAAAAGTTTCATTTAGGGCCTCCCTGGTGGTGCAGCAGTTGAGCCCTGGGTTGCGAAGCTGCCCGCAGCCTCTGCAGCACCGGTTTGATCCCCGACCACCGGGTGAGTGTCCCACATGGAGCGAAGATCTCTCCTGCAGCCCGCTGCTCCCCTCAGCAGTGTACTTCAGTCTGCCTGCTCTGCTCTCTGCTCTGACTCTGGTGAATTCTCTCACCCTCCCACACTTCTGACTGTACCCAGTGCTTGTATAAGTAAATAAAATAAATCTTTAAAAAAAAGTTTCATTTATTTATACAAGAACTGGGGTACAGGTCAGATGCACAGTAGGGTGAGAGAATTCACCAGAGACTGAGTAGAACAGGCAGAGGGACTGAAAACATTGCTGAGGGGAGCGGCAGGTGAGACAGGAGAGGTCTGCTGTGCCATGTGGGTATCTCCCTGGCCGGCCCGGAATCTAACCGGCACCGCAAAGGCTGTGGACAGCTTCAGAGCATTGCACTCAACTGCTATGCCACCGGGGAGACACCTAGTATTCATGTTTTATTCTGTTTTTACTGTTTTTGGGGTAAAGATTTGGATTTAACCAGAATAAAGGAATTTTGAAAATCTTAAAATATACACCAGAGGGCAGTAGCTCCATATCTAGACTCTGAAATAAACTGATTATTTTGCATTTTTCTGGCCTTTCTTTGTGTGAAGGAGGAGCTTTACCTCTACGGCATACAAAGGCCATTTGTGTCTTGAGTGTTTTATAAAGATATATCAGCTGCTTGGCAACACCCTGTCTATCTGTCCTTGTACTTTCTTTTCCATCATTCTTCCAATGACTCATCCCAGTGGGGCTTTAATAGTAGAGTTACATTTAACATCTTTTTTTAAGATTTATTTATTTATGATACAAGAACTGGGGTACAGGCCAGAGGTGTGGGGGTCATGAGAGGATTCACCAGAGACAGAATGGGGTACAGAACAGGTAGATCGGAGGAAGTACACTGCTGAGGGGAGCAGCAGACGAGTCATGAGAGGTTATTGTGCCATATATTTAACATCTTAATGTTTTTTTTTTTCTTTCTTAAACAAAGGCAAAGGAGTGATTTTAAAAAATCATTCCTAATTTGGAATTAGGAATATCTAATTTTCATCTTTTATTTGTGAATGAAGTCATGAATTAAGAATGAAGAAGAAGGGACTCCCTGGTGGCACAGAAGGTTGAACGCCATGCTGTGAAACTGTCCACAGCCTCTGCAGCACAGTTTCATTCCCCAGCCAGTGAGATTACACATATGGTGTGGCAGACATCTCCTGTCTCACCCGCTGCTCCCTTCAGCAGTGTATTTCAGTCAGTCTACCTGTTCTGTTCCCCACTCTCTCTCTGGAGAATCCTTTCACGTCCCCACACCTCTGGCCTGTACCCCAGTTGTATACATAAAATGAATAATTTTTTTTAATATTTATTTATACAAGCACTGGGTACAGCCAAAAGCGCAGGAGGGTAAGAGAATTCACCAGAGCCAGTGCAGGGAACAGAACAGGCAGACTGACGAAATACAGTGCTGAGGGGAGCAGCAGGCATGGCAGGAGAGGTCTGTCGCGCCATGTGGGACCCTCGCTGGTGGCCAGGGATCAAACCAGCGCTGCAGAGGCTGCAGGCAGCTTCGCAGCCCAGTGCTCCACCGATGCGCCACCAAGGAAGGCTCGAATAAATGTTTTCTTTTTAAAGCTGCTTGGCAGCACCCTATTTGTCCTTGTAGTTTCTTTTTTTTTAAATATTTTTGCTAGTTTTTAAAAATTAATTAATTTATTTATACAAGCACTGGGTACAGTCAGAAGTGTGGGAGGGTGAGAGAATTCACCAGAGCCAGAGCGGGGAGCAGAACAGGCAGACTAATGAAGTACACTGCTGAGGGGAGCAATGGGCATGGCAGGAGAGGTCTGTGTGCCATGTGGGACCCTTGCCGGTGGCCGGGGATTGAACAGGCTCTGCAGAGGCTGTGGGCAGCTTTGCAGCCCAGTGCTCAACCACTGTGCCACCGGGGAGGTCCTGTCCTTGTAATTTCTTTTCCATCATTCTTCCAATGAAGAGTTAAAGATTTATTTATTGAAAGATTTAAATTGGCAATTCACCAACGGGGGATCAACATGGCGGCGAGGAAAATCTCCCATTAAAAAAATAAAAGTTAATAAGGAGGAAAAGTGGCGGGTTCAGTGAGAACTGGGACACGGAAGATAAACGGGTGACTCCAGCAAACTACCCAAAGAAGAAAGTTACCATAAAAGAGGACTAGAAGGGCGGAAAGCTCAGAACCCTGCTACCCTCCCCCACCCACAAAATCAGCACTCTCCGACCAACAGAAAGGAGGAAAAAACAAAAAAACTGAAACAACCAACAAGAACAAACTACACATCAAGCGGGACTGTGAGTGGAAAGGAACTATTTCAGCGACCACACCCCGTGAACTGGAGCTGTAGAGAACACTGCAGGATTCACCACAGAGGTGAGCAAATGGCTCCAGGCACCATTAGAGAAAAACAAATACTCCCTGAGACCTACAAACAGCCCAAGGTCAGCCAGTAAGCTTGTGCGGAAAAGCAGCGAGCTTGAAAAGGATACACAGATTGCGGCTGCCCAGGTCCCCGTGCCTGCGACCTAGGCTTGTGGGGAGATGCGCGGGGGCCCTCACTGAGGTGAATGTCCCTCACTAATCAGAAACCAGGCACCTGGACATGGGAGCGGGGTGCAAAAGGCGCCATTTCTGCGGACACTGAATGGGGCTACAGCCCACATCCTGGACCTGAGGGCTTTGGAACTGAGACCCGGGACACGAAATTTGGGGCGTGGGATCCCCACAATGGTGGGGCACAAGGCAGACACTGTTGTGCCCAGCGTCGACCAGTGCAGCCCCCAAGGACACAGACAACCGATGCAAGGGCACAAAGGAGTTTATTACGGGCTCGAGTCCGGGCCCTCAACACGCACCAATGCAACGGCAGAGGTCGAGAGCCCCGAAAAGAGGAAGCAGGGGTATCTTATAGGGTCACGAGTGGTGCAAATTTTGAAAGAAGTTGGCAATTACTCACTGGCTACTGCAAAAGCATTTTGGCATGCATGGTTATAGTTTCAAACTGATTGGACAGTTAGTGATGCTGTCCCATTTATGGATAGGACTGCCCTCATTGGCGGCTGGGGTGGTCTGCTTTTTCGTCACCAGTGGAATGAGGGTTGTGACTATTGAAACTATCTCTGGAATGCGGCTGTACAAGGACTAACATATCAAGCTGGAGGATATACAAAATGGCGAAACCTTGGCTAAGCTTGTTTCCACATTCCCCCGTTTTCTTTTTTTTTTTTGAAAAACGTCTAGTCAGCTAAGAAAACAATACAGCTACCAAGTCTTTTATCAGTTAGTCAGTCTCAGAATTATGGTTAAGTTCAGCCACATAATGTGTCATTTGTTGTTCATTCACAGGTTTATAGGTCCAGCAAAGTTGAAAAATTGTCATTCTTATATAAAACATTGACTTTTTCTGGGTCATCTCAGATCACAACCTCTGAAATTTAGATGCTAAACCATCCACTTAGTCAGCAAGAGGTATTATCCTCAGCCACAAATGAGAATTACTCTGCTCAAACAAGAGATTTTTCTTTAGTTAGCTAGCCACAGAGCCATTTATCTGGTCACTAAACATTAGCTATTGAATAAAACAGGCTGCCATCCACCAGTCTTAATGTTAACCCCTTCTCATTTTCTCCTTGCATAAATGAATTTGCTGCCCTAATTAAAACATTCTCCGTTATTACTTGAAGGAAACCAAGGCCAACGTTAACACATTTCTTTAGTTGTTTTTATCTCTGAAGCCTTCCTAAACTCTTTAGAGGTCCTCTTTTGCACTGTCCCTAAAACTTGCTTAATCACCCTAACTTGCCCTATGTTTTATTCCTCCCCTTCTGTGAATGGAGCCCCTAACTGCAGTCAGGGAAAGGGGCGTCATTCTGATCAGTAACTGCTTCCTGCTGAAAGTGGGCAATGAGGGGAAACAGTCAGGGCTCCACTCCTATGTATTGGGAGGGGTCTTGTTTTAGGGGTTGTAGGGGGGAGTCATATAGGCATAAGGGGGCATATTGGGAGTGCAGGACCATTAACTGGACCGTGTTTACCCGTTGTTTAATAAAGGCCACGAGTCGATTAATGACACAGGGCCTGATGGACAGGATTAAGAAGAGGGTAACAACTGGGCCCAGAAGGGGCAAGAGATAGGGCAGCCATCCTCCTAAGCCTTCCCAAAGAAATGTATTGTTGTCTTCTAGTATTTTTTTCTCTGGTGTCCTAGTTCCTCTTGTAGTTGCTTAATTTTGTTTCTAAATATTCCTGACTTGTTAGCATAGAAGCAACATTCTTCCTGCAGGTAGAGACAGATGCCTCCTTCCTTTGCTGTGAGAAGATCCAGCCCGCAACTGTTTTGCAGGACCACTGCGGCCAAAGAGTCTAACTGAAACTATAACTCTAAGGTTGTGTCTGCTAGCTGCCCAATGTCTCTCACCAGCTGAGCTGAAATTTTTTTGTAAAGGTTAACAGAGGTCCTAATTCCAGCAACTCCGGTACCTACTCCAGCTGCCACTCCCAGGCCGAGCAGTAGTGGGGCAATCACTGCCAGCTTATGTCCGGCAGGCACAGACTGGGCGAGCTGTATGGGAAGGCTTTGGTTGCCTGGGACCACTCCCACATCGGGCATGAAATATATTAAAATGCACAAGCCCAACCAGTCAGCAGGGAGTACGGGGTAGGCTGTGGTGCCACAGAAGAAAACAGTGCCCAGCGGCGGCAGGCGCATAGAGGCAGAGCCATTAAAACTGGGCACCACAGCCGCACTGACTACTGAACTGCAGAGCACCTTATTTACTTGACCCACTCTTAAGGTCCCATTGTGACCAAGGCATGGCATCTGAGCAACTGTTGGAGAGAGCTTGACATTATTGATGGGCAAGGTCAGGTTACACTTATGTCCAATTAGTCCAGTTGCACACAGCAGGGATCGCTGTGTAACGGCGGGGAGGGGTCCTTCTCTTACACATAAACAGCAATCGCTGGCCAGGGTTGGGTTGGTCTTGTTTAAAAATTGTAGGGCTTAGTCTAACATGGCCTGTACTGTCTTTCCCAATTTAAGGGAACCCACCGGGCCTGGGATGCATATTGGATTGAATCACCGATCCTGTGTTTGGGCAACTTGTTCAAAAACCCTCTGAACTTCCTGCTTTCGTGCGTGGACTTGCACCCCCACACCATCTGTCATTCCCCAGTGGGTTTGCAGAGTCCAACAAAAGAGTTTTCCTGCTTTGATAGGGCATACATATCCTGCATTATTTCCTAAGGATATGCCAGTCCAGAAAGTTTGATTGGACTCTGTGCACTGATAAACAGTAGACCTTTCATAGCACTGTGAATGAACAAAGGCATAGGCTGAAAAACTCCCCCGTGCTTTACAGTGATTGCAACTTTCATTTTTAGGCGGCATGCGATTTAAACACTTCCAACAGACCACCCTCCCCACTATACCTGGACATCCATGGGTGGTGCCCTTAATCAGGGTTGCCGCAAACAGAGGAACTCCCTCAAGGCTGCAAGCATGCTTGCTAACATAGCACTTGCTCTGAATATGACTGAATACGCCTTTGGTGGTGCACCCTTGGCAGGGATCCCAGTCAGCCCCGACAAGGGAAAAACAAAGGAAGGACAGTAGGTAGCCAACATTACAGTTTGTTGTCATTTTTCACGGCGTGGGCAGTGGTCTGGGAAAATATATAGCAATAAGAGGAAATATATATAGAGGAAAATATATAGCAATAAGAGGAAATATATAGCAATAATAAGAGGAAAATATATAAGAGGAATAAGAGGAAAATATATAGCAATAGAAGCTCACATCAAAAAACAAGAAAGAACTCAAAGAAACAACTTAATCTCGAAGCTCAAAGATCTAGAAAAAGAACAACAAAAAAAACCCAAAACCAGTAGAAGAAAAGAAATAATAAAAACTAAAGCAGAAATAAATGAAATTTAAACTGAAAAAACAATCCAAAAGATCAATGAAACCAAGAGCTGGTTCTTTGAAAAAATCAATAAAATAGACAAACCCCTACCCAGGCTCACAAAGGAAAAAAGGGAGAAAGCACAAATAAACAGGATCATAAATGAAAGAGGAGAAATCACAATGGACACAGCAGAAATCAAAAGAATAATCAGTAACTACTATGAACAGTTATATGGAAACAGGTTCAACAATCTAGAGGAGATGGACAAATTCCTACAACTCTACAATCACCCAAAGCTAGATAACGAAGAAATAGAACACCTAAACAGACCAATTACAAGCAGCGAAATTGAAATGGTAATCAAAAACCTCCCCAAAAACAAAAGCCCAGGACCTGATGGATTTACAAATGAATTCTACTAAACATTCAGAGACGAATTAGTGCCTATCCTTCACAAACTCTTCCAAAAAATTGAGAAGGAAGGGACAATACCAAACACGTTCTATGAAGCCAACATTACACTAATACCAAAACTGAACAAGGACAACACAATAAAGGAAAACTATGGGCCAATCTCCCTAATGAACACTGATGCAAAAATCCTCAATAAAATTTTAGGTATCAGAATCCAACAATGTATCCATAAGATAATTCACCACGACCAAGGAGGATTCATTCCAGGGACACAAGCATGGTTCAACATCCGAAAATCAATCAACCTTATCCAACACATCAACAAAAAGAAATATAAAAACCATATGATAATATCAATAGATGCTGAGAAAGCTTTTGACAAAGTGCGACACCCATTCATGATAAAAGCCCTTGAAATTCTTGGGATACAAGGAACATACCTCAACATCATAAAGGCCATCTATGACAAGCCAACAGCCAGTATCATTCTCAATGGTGAGAAGCTGAAAGCAATACCATTAAGATCTGGAACAAGACAAGGATGTCCACTCTCACCACTGCTTTTCAATATAATACTGGAAGTCCTAGCCAGAGCAATAAGACAAGAGAAAGACATACAAGGAATCCGAATAGGAAAAGAAGAAGTCAAACTATCACTATTTGCAGATGATATGATAATATACATAGAGAACCCCAAAAACTCCACAGAAAAACTAATTCAACTCATCAATCAGTTCAGCAAAGTGGCAGGATACAAAATCAACATGCAAAAGTCAGTAGCCTTCCTATACACAAACCATAAATCTGAAGAAGAAGAAATAAAAAAAAACCATCCCTTTTATTATTGAAACAAAAAAAATCAAATATTTGGGAATAAATCTAACAAAAGAGGTAAAGGACCTATACAATGAAAACTATAAAACACTGTTAAAAGAAATAGAAGAAGACACAAAGAAATGGAAAGACATCCCCTGCTCATGGATTGGAAAAATAAACATTATTAAAATGGCCATCCTACCAAAAGCAATATACAGATTCAATGTTATTCCAATCAAAATTTCAATGTCATTCTTCAAAGATATAGAACAATTATTGATGAAATTCATATGGAATCACAAAAAACCCCGAATAGCCAAAACTCTCCTGAAAAAAAAAGAAGGGAATGGAGGCATCACACTCCCAGACTTCAAACTCTACTATAGAGCCATAATCATCAAAACTGCATGGTATTGGAACAAGAACAGACATACAGACCAATGGAATCGAATAGAAAATCCAGAAATAAACCCACAGATTCATGGTCAACTAATCTTTGACAAAGGAGCAAAGACTATGCATTGGAGCAAAGAAAGTTTGTTCAATAAATGGTGCTGGGAAAACTGGGTCGCTACATGCAAAAGAATGAAGCTTGACTACTACCTCACACCATGCACAAAACCAACTCAAAATGGATTAAAGAACTAGACATAAGACCTGAAACCAAAAAATACATGTCTCGGATCTTGAAAACAGGCAGTATCATATTGTTAAAGCACAATAAAGCAATAACTATTTAAAAAATAAATAAATAAATTTCTCAAAACTTACAACTCACTGTGGACTCATCAGTCCCATTAGGGGATATAGCAGAATTACCCTTATGTGTGAAATTACCTCTTTAAACTGGTTACACTGTTTTTGAGGTTTGTTTCTATCATGGATCTGTGTACTGGTTGAAGGTGACCATCTGGTATTGGGACGGACAAACTGACCCTGAGTTTGCCCTTTGAAAGGAAAAGGGGACAGAATTTCAGGCTTCTGGGAGTTATCTAGCTGCTGCGACCCTTTCCCCAGAAAACAAAAAAGATGTGGTACATATATACCATGGAATATTACTCAGCATTCAAAAAAGATAAACACATGCAATTTGCAGCAACATGGATGGCGCTGGAAGGGATCATGCTCAGCGAAATAAGCCAGAAAAGAAAGAAAAATACAGGATTGTCTCACTCATAGCAGGAATCTAGAAAACTTAAATAAGGGACCAGGAAAATGAATAACTAAGAAAGTGAAAATCATAATCATGAACCAGAGACACTCTATGGGGGTTGGGGAGTAGGGGGGGGGATTGGGGTCAAAATAAGGGGATTGCAATTGTATGGGGAATATAAAAATAAAATTTATTTTAAAAAAAAAGATGCTGAGAAAGCTTTTGACAAAGTCCAACATCCATTTATGATGAAGGCCCTTGAAATTCTCGGGATAGAAGGAACATACCTTAACATGATAAAAGCCATATACAACAAACCCACAGCCAATATTATCCTCAATGGCAAAAAGCTGAAGGCCTTTCATTTAAGATCAGAAACAAGACAAAGATGTCATCTCTCACCACTGCTCTTCAATATAATACCTGAGGTCCTAGCCAGAGCAAGAGAAAGACATACACGAAATCCAAATAGGGAAAGAAGTAAAATTATCACTATTTGCAGATGATATGATAATATACATAGAGAACCATAAAATCTCCACAAAAATCTACTCAAAGTAATCAACCAGTTTAGTAAAGTAGCAGGATACAAAATCAACACACAAAAATCAGTAGCCTTCCTATATACAAACAATCAATCTGAAGAAGAAATCAGTTGTAACAAAAAGAATCAAATATTTGGGAATAAACCTAGCAAAAGAGGTGAAAGACCTATACAAAGAAAATTATAAAACACTGTTAAAAGAAAGTGAAGAGGACACAAAGAAATGGAAAGACATTCCCTGTTTATGGATCAGAAGAATTAACATTATTAATATGGCCATCCTACCCAAAACAATATACAGATTCAACACTATTCCAATAAAAATCTCGATGATGTTCTTCAAAGAAATAGAACAAATACTGACAAAATTCATATGGAACCACAAAAAAACTGTGAATAGCCACCAAAGTCCTACTGATGAAAACAAAAGAGAAATGGGGTATCACACTTCCAAACTTCAAGCTATACTATAAAGCCATAATAATTAAAACAATTTGGTACTGAAACAAAAACAGACACACAGACCAATGGAACCATATAGAGAGCCCAGAAATAAAGCCACACTTATATGGATAACTCTTTGATGGAGGAGCAAAGAATATGCAATGGAACAGGGACAGTTTGTTCAACAAATGGTGCTGGGAAAACTGGACCACCACATGCAAAAAAATGAAAGGAGACCACCACCTCTCACCATGCACAAAAATCAACTCAAAACGGATAAAAGAACTGCACATAAGACTTGAAACCATAAAATATATAGAAGAAAATATAGGTAAAACACTACAAGACATACATCACAGTAACATCTTTAAAGACTAATCACCCAAAGCAAAGAAAACCAAGGGATAGATAAACACCTGGGATTACATCAAACTCAAAAGCTTCTGTACAGCAAAAGAGACATTAACCAAAATAGACACCCCACTGATTGGGAAAAAATTTTTGCACCCCATTCAACTGATAAGGGACTGATCACAAAGATATACAAAGAACTCACACAACTCAACAAAAACAAAATAAAAATCCAGTCAAGAAATGGGCAGAAGAACTTAAAAGACATATGAAACAGATATATGAAAAAATGTTCAACAGGGCCTCCCAGGTGTTGCAGTGGTTGAGTGCTGGGTTGTGAAGCTGCCTGCACGCAGCCTCTGCAGCGTTGGTTCGATCCCCAGCCGCCAAGTGAGGATCCCACATGGTGCACAGACCTCTCCTGCTGCCCGCTGCTCTCCTCAGCAGTGTACCTCATCAGTCTGCCTTTTCTTCTCTCCACTCTGCCTCTGGTGAATTCTCTCACCCTCCTGCGCTTCTGACTGTACCCAGTGCTTGTATAAATAAATAAATGTTTAAAAAAAAAGAAAAAAAAAGTTCAACATCCCTTATAATGAGGGAAATGCAAATCAAAACCACAATGAGATACCACCTTACACCAGTAAGAATGCACATATCCAAAAAAAAAAAAAAAGCAATGACAAATGTTGGCGAGGATGTGATGAAAAAGGAACTGTGCTACATTGCTGGTGGAAGTTCCAACTGGTTCTACCACTATGGAAAGCTTTCTGGAGGTTCCTCAGTCTACTAAAAATGGAACTACCATATTATCCAGCAATTCCACTCCTATGGATCTACCCAAAGGACAAAAAAACATTGATTCAAAGTAACACCTGTACCCCTATGTTTAATGCAGCACTATTTACAATAGGTAATGCCTGGATACAACCTAAATGCCCAAAATTAGATGACTGAATCCAGAAGATGTGGTATATATACACAATGGAATATTATTCAGCAATCGATAAAGATAAACTCACGCCATTGGCAGCAACATGGATTAAGCTAGGAATTATGCATTGTGAAATAAACCAGAAGGAAAAATGTTGGATGGTTTCACTTACAGGAGGAATATAGGGGGCTCAAATAAGACATTAGGGGAAAAAATAATAACAGTACAAAACACAATAAAGCAAAAACAGACAATTATAAATCAGAGACATACTGCAGGGGAAGAGGAGGGAGAGGGATCAGAGGGAGGGAGGGAGGAGAACAGGGGACTGAGGTGCTTGGGTGCATTGGGGAAGGAAATTCTATGGGGACTACACCTGAGGGGGTGGGGGGAAACAAATATCATTTAAAAATGAACAATGATGTAAAAATTAAAATTATTTCTTTTCTTTAGATGTAAAAATAAAAAAAAAACACTTTCAAGAGTAGATCATATGTTGGAACACAAGTCAATTTTCAATAATACAATGCCATAAAGCTAGAAATCAGCCATTTAGAAAAAGGAAAAACCATAAAGTAGTTGGATATTAAAGAGCATATTACTTAATAGCTATTGATAAAAACAGGAAATTATAACAAATAACAGAAATACTTTGACATTTATAGATTAGGATACCCGTTACCAGAATCTATGGGATGCAGAAAAAATATTCTTATGAGAGGAGATAATTGCAAAACAGGCCCATATTATTCAACACTTAAAAGCAAACAGCCCAGGGCCTTCCCGGTGGCGCAGCGGTTGAGCGCTGGTTTGCGAAGCTGCCCACAGCCTCTGCGGCGCCGGTTCGATCCCCGGCTGCTCCCCGACCACCGGAGGAGGGTCCCACATGGCGCGCAGACCTCTCCTGCCGCCCGCTGCTCCCCTCAGCAGTGTACCTCGGTCCTTCTGCCTGCTCTGCTCCCCGCTCTGGCTCTGGTGAATTCTCTCACCCTCCCGCGCTTCTGACTGTACCCAGTGCATGTATAAACAAAACAAACAAACAAACAAACAAATAAATAAAACATGCCTCTATAAAAAAAAAAAAAAAAAAAAAAAAAAAAAAAAAGCAAACAGCCCAATTAATAAAAGGGCAGTGTGTGTGAACAGACAACTCAGTAAAAAGGATATCCAGAAAGTGAATAGACATGAAAAAATATTTAATATTTCTTCCAATAAGAGAAATACAGGTTAAAAATACAATGAATACTATCTCACAACACAAAAATGGCACAGATCAAAAAGTGCTAGCAAAGATACAAAGAGGATTCCTATTACACTGTTGGGAATATAAACTGGGGCAGCCATTATGGAAAGTTATCTGAATTTACCTTAAAAGACTTCAAATGGAAATACCATATGATCCACAATCCCACTCTCACTCATCTATTTGAGAATATAAATTCATTAATGCACACAAAACTGCATTCTCTACAATGTTTATTGCAGCATTATTTATAATAGCCAGAATATAAGCAGCCTAAATGTACTTCAATAGATGATTGGGTCCAGAAAATGTAATATATTCACACTATGGAATGCTCTCTAGACAAAAGGATAGACTAAATGAAGCCATTACAGCAAAATGGAGGAATTTTGAGGGAATTGTGTAAAGAAAGTCAGAATGACAAAAACAAATACTCAACTTTCATACAGAGCAAATAATTTAACAAAGTAATATACTTGCAAAAATTAGTGGACATTAATAAATACCATGAGTGCTCTGAGGTTAAGAGGAAGGGTGGAGGGATAAAAGACAAGGATGGTGGTGGGGCAAAAAAAAAATTAAAATAAATAAATAAAATAAAATGCAAGGAAAAAAGCAACGGACATTTTACTAACTCACACAGTTTCTGTGGACCAATAATCCAGAAATGGCAAGTTTGGTGGTTCTACCTCAGACAAGTGGCTCACTCAAATGCGTGGCAAGGTAGTGGTGACTGCGGTTTTCTCAGTATTTGCTGTTTTTTGGTTTTTTTTTTTTTAATTTTCTCTCCCCAATAATTCACTCTCTCTGCCCCTTTTACCCTGTTCAGTGCCTATCAGATTTTTGCTGTTCAATAAATATTTATTAAGTTAATAGAAAACCCATATCTTCTAACTCAGCTGATGATTTAAAATAGGAGGTATGACGATAAAGAAAATGAACATTGCTGGTTAATGTTAACATCATTAACCAAGAAACTTTAATTGAATAATTGAATGGGAGTAATAGGAGTTGATTTCCTCTCTATTTGAAACTCTTTCATTTATTTCATTGAGGAAATTTGTACAATATAATTTTTTCATGATTAATTTCCTTGATTTTTTTTAAATAATAAATTTTATTTTTATATTCCCCCATACAATTGCAAACGCCTCATTCTGACCCCAATCCCTCCCCTCCCGCCCCCCACCCCCCAAAAAGTGTCTCTGGTTCATAGTTTTTGTTGATTTTGATTTTCACTTTCTTTTTTTTTTTTTTATTTTTTATAGAGGCATGTTTTATTTTTTATTTTATTTATTTATTTGTTTGTTTTGTTTATACATGCACTGGGTACAGTCAGAAGCGCGGGAGGGCGAGAGAATCCACCAGAGCCAGAGCCGGGAGCAGAGCAGGCAGAAGGACCGAAGCACACTGCTGAGGGGAGCAGCGGGCGGCAGGAGAGGTCTGCGCGCCATGTGGGACCCTCCTCCGGTGGCCGGGGAGCAGCCGGGGATGGAACCGGTGCCGCAGAGGCCGCGGGCAGCTTCGCAACCCAGTGCTCAACCGCTGCGCCACCGGGGAGGCCCGATTTTCACTTTCTTATATTCATTTTCCTGGTCCTTTATTTAAGTTTTCTAGATTCCTGCTATGAGTGAGACCATCCGGTATTTTTCTTTTTCTTTTTGGCTTATTTCGCTGAGCATGATCCCTTCCAACGCCATCCATGTTGCTGCAAATTGCATGTGTTTATCTTTTTTGAATGCTGAGTAATATTCCATGGTGTATATGTACCACATCTTCTTGATCCAGTCATCTATTTTTGGGCATTTGGGCTGTTTCCAAAGCTTAGCTATTGTAAATAGTGCTGCTATAAACATAGGGGTGCAGGTGTTCTTTGGAATTGATGTTTCTGTGTCCTTTGGGTAAATACCTAGGAGTGGAATTGCTGGATCATATGGAAGCTCTATGTTTAGTAGATTCAGAAATCTCCACACAGCTCTCCATAGTGGTTGGACCAGTTTGCACTCCCACCAACAGTGCACAAGAGTTCCTTTTTCTCCACACCCTCGCCAACATTAGTTGTTGCTAGTTTTTTTAATATGTGCCATTCTCACTGGTGTGAGATGGTATCTCATGGTAGTTTTGATTTGCATTTCCCTGATTACAAGTGATGTTGAACATTTTTTCATATGTCTGTTGGCCATTTGCATTTCCTCTTCAGAGAAGTTTCATTTTAGCTCTTCTGCCCATTTTTTGACTGGATTATTTTCTTTGTTGTTGCTGAGTCTCATCAGCTCTTTGCAGATTTTTGTGATCAGTCCTTTATCATTAGTGTTGGGTACAAAAATGTTCTCCCAGTTGGTGGAGTTTCTCTTTGTTTTTGTTATTGTCTCTTTTGCTGTGCAGAAGCTCTTTCATTTGATGTAGTCCCAGCTGTTTATCTTTGCCTTCACTATCACTGCTTTGGGTGATGTGTCTGTAAAGAAGTCTTTGATGTGCAAATCCCGTAGTGTTTCGCCTATATTTCCTTCTATGTATTTTATGGTTTCAGGTCTTATGTCTAGTTCTTTAATCCATTTTGAGTTGATTTTTGTGTATGGTGTGAGGTAGTGGTCAAGCTTCATTCTTTTGCATGTAGCGACCCAGTTTTCCCAGCACCATTTATTGAACAAACTTTCTTTGCTCCAATGCATAGTCTTTGCTCCTTTGTCAAAGATTAGTTGACCATAAATCTGTAGGTTTATTTCTGGATTTTCTATTCGATTTCATTGGTCTGTATGTCTGTTCTTGTTCCAATACCATGCAGTTTTGATGATTATGGCTTTGTAGTATAGTTTGAAGTCTGGGAGTGTGATGCCTCCATTTCCTTCTTTTTTTTTTTTCAGTAGAGCTTTGGCTATTCGGGGTTTTTTGTGATTCCATATGAATTTCATCAATAATTGTTCTATTTCTTTGAAGAATGACATTGAAATTTTGATTGGAATAGTGTTGAAACTGTATATTGCTTTTGGTAGGATGGCCATTTTAATAATGTTTATTCTTCCAATCCATGAGCAGGGGATGTCTTTCCATTTCTTTGTGTCTTCTTCTATTTCTTTTAACAGAGTTTTATAGTTTTCTTTGTATAGGTCCTTTACCTCTTTTGTTAGATTTATTCCCAAATATTTGATTTTTTTTGTTTCAATAATAAAAGGGATGGTTTTTTTTATTTCTTCTTCTTCAGATTTATGGCTTGTGTATAGGAAGGCTACTGACTTTTGCGTGTTGATTTTGTATCCTGCCACTTTACTGAATTGATTAATGAGTTGAATTAGTTTTTCTGTGGAGATTTGGGGGTTCTCTATGTATATTATCATATCATCTGCAAATAGTGATAGTTTGACTTCTTCTTTTCCTATTCAGATTACTTGTATGTCTTTCTCTTATCTTATTGCTCTGGCTAGGACTTCCAGTATTATATCGAAAAGCAGTGGTGAGAGTGGACATCCTTGTCTTGTTCCAGATCTTAATGGAATTGCTTTCAGCTTTTCACCATTGAGAATGATACTGGCTGTTGGCTTGTCATAGATGGCCTTTATGATGTTGAGGTATGTTCCTTGTATCCCAAAAATTTCAAGGGCTTTTATCATGAATGGGTGTTGCACTTTGTCAAAAGCTTTCTCAGCATCTATTGATATTATCATATGGTTTTTATATTTCTTTTTGTTGATGTGTTGGATAACGTTGATTGATTTTCGGATGTTAAACCATCCTTGTGTCCCTGGAATGAATCCTACTTGGTCGTGGTGAATTATCTTATGGATACATTTTTGGATTCTGATAGCTAAAATTTTATTGAGGATTTTTGCATCAGTGTTCATTAGGGAGATTGGCCTGTAGTTTTCCTTTTTTGTGTTGTCCTTATTCGGTTTTGGTATTAGTGTAATATTGGCTTCATAGAATGTGTTTGGTATTGTCCCTTCCTTCTCAATTTTTTGGAAGAGTTTGTGAAGGATAGGCACTAATACGTCTCTGAATGTTTGGTAGAATTCATTTGTAAATCCATCAGGTCCTGGGCTTTTGTTTTTGGGGAGGTTTTTGATTACCATTTCAATTTCGCTGCTTGTAATTGGTCTGTTTAGGTGTTCTATTTCTTCTTTATCTAGCTTTGGGTGATTGTAGAGTTGTAGGAATTTGTCCATCTCCTCTAGATTGTTGAACTTGTTTCCATATAACTGTTCATAGTAGTTACTGATTATTCTTTTGATTTCTGCTGTGTCCAGTGTGATTTCTCCTCTTTAATTTATGATCCTGTTTATTTGTGCTTTCTCCCTTTTTTCCTTTGTGAGCCTGGGTAGGGGTTTGTCTATTTTATTGATTTTTTCAAAGAACCAGCTCTTGGTTTCATTGATCTTTTGGATTGTTTTTTTAGTATCAATTTCATTTATTTCTGCTTTGGTTTTTATTATTTCTTTTCTTCTACTGGTTTTGGGGTTTTTTGTTGCTCTTTTTCTAGATCTTTGAGCTTCGAGATTAGGTTGTTTCTTTGAGTTCTTTCTTGTTTCTTGATGTGAGCTTCTATTGCTATATATTTTCCTCTTATTACTGCTTTTGCTGCATCCCATACATTTAGGATATTGGTGTCCTCCTTGCCATTCAATTCAAAGAATTTTTTAATTTCTTCTTTGATCTCCTCGTTAGTCCAGTGGTCTTCCAGTAGTGTGGTTTTTAATCTCCATGAGGTAGGATAGTTCCTTGCCTTCTTTTTATGGTTTATTTCTAGTTTGATGCCTTCGTGGTCAGAAAAGATGGTTGGTATGATTTCAATCTTGGTGTATCTGTTGATGTGTGTCTTGTGCCCCAGTATGTGATCGATCCTGGAGAATGATCCGTGTGCGCTTGAGAAAAATGTGTACTCCGTTTTTTTTGGGTTTAGTGTTCTATAGATGTCTGTTAAGCCCAAATGCTCTAGGTCCTTATTTAGAGCCTTAGTTTCTTTACTTATTTTTTGTCTTGTTGATCTATCCATTGTTGATAGTGGTGTGTTGAAGTCTCCCACTACGTATGTGTTTTCTCTGATGTCTGTTTTCAGAGAGGACAACAGTTGTCTGATATATTTTGGTGCTCCTTTGTTGGGTGAGTATATGTTAATGAGTGTTATTTCTTCTTGAAGTATTGTCCCCTTGGTCATAATGTAGTGACCATTGGGGTCTCTTTTTATTTTTTTGAGTTTGAAGTCTGTTTTATCTGATATAGGTATAGCTGTTCCTGCTTTCTTTTTTGGTCCATTTGCTTGTAGGATTGTTTTCCATCCTTTAACTTTGAGCCTATTTTTATCTTTTGTAGCTAAATGTGTTTCCTGGAGACAGCAAAAGGTTGGGTTTTGTTTCTTAATCCAGGCTGCAACTCTGTGTCTTTTTATTGAAGAGTTTAGTCCATTTACATTTAGAGTTAATATTGATATGTTAGCATCTGTATTTGCCATTGTTTGTCTTTCCTTTGATTTTATTTATTTATTCTTTTAATAACTTTTTTTTTTGGTCTTCTTTCATTGTTATTCGTCCCTCTGAGGTTCTGGCTTTAGGATTCCTTGTAGTACTTTTTGGAGTGGGGGTTTAGTCATAATGAAATTCCGGAGTTTCTGTTTGTCTGGGAAGATCCTTATTCTTCCTTCATAGAGGAAGGAGAGCTTTGCAGGATAGAGTATTCTTGGTTGGCATCTGTTTTCTTGGAGTCTGTTGACTATGTCCCTCCACTCTCTCCTTGCCCGTAGTGTTTCTTCAGAGAAGTCTGATGTCAGCCTGATTGGTTTTCCTTTGAATGTTATCTGTTTCTTCCCTCTTGTCAGCTTCATTATTTTTTCCTTGTCCTGGATTCTTGGGAGTTTTACTACTATGTGTCTTGCTGTATTTTTCCTTTCGTCGTGGAAGTTTGGAGTTCTTCTTGCTTCTTGTATATCAATTTTCAGCTCCTTCTTCGCATTTGGGAAGTTCTCTTCAATTATCTCCTGGAATATTTTCTCTGTTCCTACATCTCTCTCCTCTCCTTCTGGAATTCCTATAACTCTTATATTTCCTTTCCTCATGGAGTCAGATAGTTCCCGAAGTCTTTCTTCATTCTTTTTCCTTCGTACTGCTCTTTCCTTTTCTGTTTTGGTTCTTTTTATTTCTGTGTCTTCAAGAGTACTTAGTCGTTCTTCCATTTCATCTATTCTGCTTTCATTGCTTTTCCCAGAGTTCTTTAGTTCCTCCATTAATTCTTTGATCTCCTGCATTTCTTTTACTTCCCTCTTTAGGGACTCAATTTCATTCTTCTGACCATTGTTTTCCCTCTTTAGGGACTCAATTTCCTTCTTCTGATCATTGTTTTCCTTTATGACTTCTATCACTTTTTTAATCATGGCAATTTTAAATTCTCTTTCTGGAAGGCTCAGAAGTTCTTCCAAGTTGCTGTCGTTGCAATCTGGGGAGTGGTTTTCTTTTTGTGGTGTGCTTCTTTCCTGAGGAGTTGTTAGGTTGTGTGTGGTTCTTCTACTCCCTACTGTCTGTTTTCTAATTTGTCGTATGCATTGGGACACTGTGTTGCTTGAACTGGCTGGCATCTTGGGTGAACTTCTCCGCTCCCCTCTGGCTCCTGCAGGAGCCATCTCTGGCTTCTGGGGGAGCTTTCTGCTGGTTTTAGGCAGTCTTTACTGAAGAAATGTCCCTGTTCTAAAATGGCGAAGCGGGATGCTTTCCTACACCTCCGGTTTCAGGCACACTCTTCTGCGCACCTGGTCTGCCCCGGACGTGGGTGCCTGCTCCCTCTGTGGGCTCAGACTGCTGGTCGGAAGGGGCCTGGCGTGGGCTAACTTCCCAGCTGGCCACTGGATCCTCCAGAAGCCTTCTGCCCTTTTCAAGCAGTCTTAAGAAATTTCCTGTTCTATGGGGTGTTAGTGACTTTTTTTTCTGGTCACTAGGTGGCGCCAGAGATCTCTCCTATTGTCCTTGGGGGGCTGTTTTTCGCCTCCCCCCACCCCGTGGGACAGGGAACAGAGCGGGAATGGTAGGGTAAACCTCAACGGCTTTGGGGTGCTGTGTCTGCCTTGTGCCCCACCGTCATGGAGAACCCACGCCCCGAATTTCATGCCCCGGGTCTCAGTTCCAAAGCCCTCAGTTCCAGGACACGGGCTGTAGCCCAGTTCAGTGGCGCGGGAATGGCGCCTTTTGCACCGCTCCAGTGCCTGGGCGCCTGGTTCCTGCTCACTCAGTGAGGGACTTTCATCTCAGTGAGGAGGGCCTCCGCGCGTCTCCCCGCAAGCCTAGGTCGCAGGCGCAGGGACCTGGGCAGCCGCGATCCTGATCCACTTTTGGTTTTCAAGCACGCCGCTTTTCCGCGCAAGCTTACCGGCAGCCCGGGCTGTGTGCGGGTCTCCCGGGGTCTTTGTTCTTCTCTAATGGCGCCCGGAGCCGTTCACTCACCGCCGCGGCGAATCCTGCAGGGTTCTCCACAGCTCCCGTTCACAGGGTGTGGTGGCTGCAATAGTTCCTTTCCACTCACAGTCCCGCTTGATGCGTAGTTTGTTCTTGTTGGCCGTTTTGGTTTGTTGTTTTCCTCCTCTCTGCTGGTCGGAGAGTGCCGACTCTGTGGGTGGGGGAGGGGAGCAGCTCCTTGATATTTTTTTTAAAGATTTATTTACTTATACAAGAACCAGGGTACAGGCCAGATGTGCAGGAGGGTGACAGGATTCACCAGAGACAGAGCAGGAAACAGAACAGGCAGACTGACAAAATACACTCCTGAGGGGAGCAGCCGGCGTGACAGGAGATGTCTGCCACCCCATGTGGGACTCTCGCCGGCTGGCTGGGATCGAACCAGCGCTGCAGAGGCTGCAGACAGCTTCACAGCGTGGTGCTCAACTGCCTGCGCCACAAGGGGAGGCCGTTCCTTGATTTTTTTTTAAAGATTTATTTTATTTATTTATGCATACAGGAGCTGGGGTACAAGCCAGAGGTATAAGGGATGGTGAGAGGATTCAGCAGAGACAAATTGGGGAATAGGTGGATTGACTGAAATACTGCTGAGGCGAGCAGCGGGCAACATTGGAGAGGTCTGCTGCACCATGTGGATCCATCTAGCTGCAGTGGCTGCTGATAGCTTTATAGTGCTGAGACTTAATCCCTTATGCCACCAGGGAGGCCCTGAACACTTTCATTGTAAAAAGAATCAAGGAAGGGCCTCTCTGGTGGTGCACTATGAAGCTATCTGCAGCCACTGCAGGATGAGTTGGATCCCAGCAAGACAGGGAGCTAACCCACGTGATAGAGCAGACCTCTCCTCTCTGGCCCACTGTCAGCACTGTCAGCAGCGCATCTTATTATATCCACCTGTTCTACTCCCCACTCTGTCTCTGGTGCATCCTTGCACTGCACCTCTGGCTTAGCCCCAGTTTTTGTATGCATAAATAAATAAAATAAATATTAAAAAAAAACTGTTCATAACAGATTTTTCTTTCATATGTTTTTCTTTTTTTTCTTTTCTTTTTTTATATATTTAAAGAGCAGATTTATTAGGGAAAGAGACAGAAGCGTAAAAGATACTTGTATAGACACAAGCAGGCAGGAAGAGCTGCTCCTAAAAGGACAGGTTTGCTAAGAGAGAGGCTTGCATGGTTGCAAGCAGGTGGACTTGAGGAGAGCTACCGTTGCTGAGGGAGGTCAGTGAAGAGAAGCCCCAGCATGGTACAGGTCATGGGCAGGCAGGAAGGCTGCTGTCCTGCAAAGGGAGAGAGTTGGTGAAAAGAAGCACCTGCATAGTCACAGGTGGGCATAGGGCCTGCTGCTTTCATATCTTTTCATATCTGTAAGATCATTTTTACGTTTCAATCTATTAAGAAAAGTATTTATTTTGATGCCAAGTTAATCACAATAAAACTTAATACTAACATACAAGATAATCAGTAGAAGGACTGGGTCTGCCTAGTGGCCTAGGGGTTAAGTCTCAGTGCTATCACAGCTAAAGCCTGAGTTCAATCCTGATCAGGGAGCTAACCCACATATGGCACAGCAGACCTCTCCTGTCTTGCCCCTATTCCTCTTAGCAGTGTATTTCAGTAAATCTGCCTGTTCTGTTCCCTACTCTGTCTCTGGTTAATCCTCTTACCCTGCACCTTGGCCTGCACCCCAGTTCTTCTCTGCCAAGGGAAAAAAATAATCAGTAGTGGGAATGATATAAAATCAATCTATGGTGGCTACATGTTTGCTTACAGATTTCCCACATGAGAAGTTTACCTACATGGTAATGTTGGGGGAGCCATGAGTATTCACTATATACTTACACTTAAGTATTGTCCATAAATCATTAGTATCTGCATACCAGGGAGATTGTTAGAAAATGCAGAACTTGGGCATCATCCAGACCTAATGAATCAAAATCCCCATTTTGAACAAATTCTTGGGTGATTTACATGCATTGCAGCTTGAGAAGCTGGTTTTGGATTGCACAGGAAAGGAAGGAAACCACCTATTTTAAGGCAATAGTTTTGTAGGGAACTCTGTTAGCAATAAACCAAATAGCTGGCTCCTGAAAATTTTAAGACATAAGCAGTATGAATCCCCAATTCTAAAATAAACATATATTTCTCCAGAAATATAAGTATTTGGAAGAGTAGAGGACTTGTAGGATATTAGGCTTCTATGTTATTTAATGTTGTGTTCCTTCTAGGATCACATATTTTTTTTTTTTTTGCATGACTCTGGTGCACTTTCCTAAGTAGTTTTATCTCACTCACAATTTATCATCATTTGAAAATCTGTTTCCTGACATGACTTTGCATTTCTTTTCAATATATTTCTCACCCAAGGGCCATTGCCCTCTCTGCCACTGAAATTCAGTCTTTTGAGACAAACAGCTAGTATGTGTGTGTGGCTGCATGCACATGTGCACACAGGTATGTACTAGTAGATAATAATTTTGCGTGTATACATATGGGTTTTTCTGGGAAGACATGCATATAAATTACCAAAATCCCAGATGCTGTTTGAGTTTCTACAGGAAGGGTAAACAGGCAGGTGCGTCAAATTATAGAAGAGTAGGAAACAAAATGCTTTTGAAATAAAGATGTAGAAATATCTTTTGGTTATTGCATGTGACATGTGGATTTTTTTTTTGGCATTTTATGGGGATAATCTTGGTTCTCTAATGACCATGTTGTCATTTTGTGCTGTATAGAAAAGTTAGGAGAAGCCCAGGACAAAGTTATGTTGAAATATAATTTTTGGGCTTCTAGTACTACTCTGAGTCAGGTGTGCCCAGAATTATCCAGGAGTAGGCATTAGAACTTCTTTTCTGTCTTCTCCAAGGAGTTATGTAAGAAGAAGGGGACTGGTGATTCTTATCTGATGATGTCTTACAGTAGTTTTATGATGAAGTATGGCAAACTATAGAGAATATTTGCCACAGCCAGTATGCTTGAAGGCTCTTGGACATCAGTATCTCATAAACTAAACCCATGCTTAATTTTGAGTTGGTCCCAGACTTGTTACATGTAAATTTTAGCTGAATTACACATGGAGGTAGAGGCATAGCTTCCTTGGAGTTGAATTTTGATTTGAAAAAAGCAATCCGATTCAATCAATGTCCTATTTTTCTTTGCTCCAACATAAAAAAATTGCTTAGCTTGTGATCATGTTTTCCCAAAATGTGGCCACAAGTATAGGTGGTAGGCACAATGATTATAATATATCCACTTGACATTAAACAAGATCTTAATAAAATTCACTTTCTTGTTCTCATTCAGTCCCTTTGTTTAATTGAGAAAAAGGCCTCATTTGAGTACAAGAAAGTCATTAATAATCCCCTAACTTTCCCAGCCTTCCTTACAAGGAAAAGGAAGGCCCCTGGCTCAGAACTTTGGGTAAACAACAGTGTACAAGTAGAATTTATTTTTATAGTCACCTTCTAGTTATTGCAACTTATAATTGTTTTCTATTAATAGTATTACAAATGTTTCTTTTTAAATAAAGTATAAATTGACAAATTAGAGAAATATATTAAATAGAATATAATACAGATGGTGCATGGTCTGGCAAGAGATGTGGAAGTGATTCATGAAGACTGCCACAGTAAGTTCTTCTATAGAAAAAGAATGGACTTTAGAATCAGATGAGTTAGCCTTTTATTGTCTTTGGTTGGACACTTACAATTTGTGACTTGGGGAAACTATTTTATCTCTGAGATTTAGTTGCCTTCATCTCAAAAAGGCAGTAAAGTGATACTATGTATTTAAAGTATGTAGTACAGTGTTTTAACAAATTAATGTGCTCAACCCTCACTTCGATTGTCTAATAAACTCTTTGTCTATTTGTACAAAAAAGTGATCAGAATGTACCTCCTCCTAACTCTTCATCACATATCTAATTTCTTTCAAAAATACACCTTCAATATCAGTCATTGAAAATCATCTGCCCTCCATCTCTTTAAAATTAATTTACCTCCCTTTTGTCCTTGTGATTTATACAGTACTTAGGTCTCTTAATATATCTTATAATATTTAAGATTTATAAAATTGTAAGTCTGTAAGACTGTGAATATGAAAACTGGAATTCTGTTCTGATCATATTTTTCCTTTTTATATTCACAAAATGGTTCTGCAATTTCCAGGACATCTGGGTGTCATAAGGTAACCAACTTGAATAGCATATCTTTCTTCATTTGCATCTTCATTAGCTCATCCCCACTGGCATTGTTGAAGACTGTGCATTGTATTTACAATTTACATGGCCACATGCTACCACCCATTTTTAAATTCTATTTGTGAAGTAAAGGTTTTATGGAATACACTTTGCAACTTACAGCAGTATATAGTAACAGAGCTGTGAATGCATTTAGGAAGATCCATGTCATACAACATGACTGTTCTTCCCTTGCCATTACCTTATTTTAAGTGACTTCCTTAGCATCTGGTTATACACATCTCATGAAAACAGTTGTTTGTACACATGTATATATTTGACTGATAGTGCATGTTATTAAATAGATATGCCCGTAGGAAAGGCATATACTCAAATAGATCTCCCAATGTAATTCAATAAATTCACTTTTCTAACAGACTTGGACATTGCAAGTCAAGCCCCATGTGGACCCAAGAGTCTGTTAATTCCATACATTGACCTTTTCCTGGAGGAGATATGTGAATACAGTTTTCTTCTTTAAGTGGGCTAGCTAACAGAAAATTTAGTTAACATGCTAAAGAAATTCAGGCAGCGGAGTTCCAGTCATCAGTTCATTCTAATCTTGAATTGTAGGGTTAATCAAATTCCTTCACTTAATCTGAATGTTTGTGTCCAAAACCTACCATCCTGCCTTAAGAAAATACCTTTCACTTGGTGGCGCAGACGGTTGAGCGCTGCGCTGTGAAGCTGTCTATATAGCCTCTGCAGTGCAGGTTCGATCCCAGCCAGCAGGGGAGAATCCCACATGGCACGTCAGACCTCTCCTGTCTCGCTCGCTGCTCCCCTCAGCAGTGTATTTCGCTAGTCTGCCTGTTCTGTTCCCCACTCTGTCTCTGGTGAATCCTCTCACCCTCCCACACATCTGGCCTGTACCCTGGTTCTTGTATAAATAAATAAATCTTAAAAAAAAAAAAAGAAAGAAAGAAAATACCTTTCATTTCTTTTTCATAGTCCCCAGTTTTGTGAAATTTGATGAAGACAGACAGTGAAGTGAATCTAATTTGGATGGTTAAATACTCAGAAGGAATCAGGAAGAAAGCATAGATAGCTGCTTTCATTAAAATAGCTTTGTTCAAGAATACATGTCCACTGTACTGTTGTAGTGCTATTTCCATTTTGCTTTGTTTAATTAAAAAGGAATACTGGCACACAGTATTCTGGCTCCCCTCAGCAATGTACTTTGTCAGTCTGCCTGTTCTGTTCCCCGCTCTGGCTCTGGTGAATTCTCTCACCCTCCCGCGCTTCTGACTGTACCCAGTGCTTGTATAAATAAATAAATCTTTAAAAAAATAAAATATATAAAAAGGAATACTATTAAAACAAAAACTTAGCTTTAGAAAGATGTGCATATACAATTGAGTCAGCAGATTGGGCTGAAGACTATGCTATTTGATAGGATTTTCACAACTGACACATCATGGAAAAGCACTTTGGCTTGCCCTCTTTGATATAAAGTTAGCACATGTAAAGGAGTTTATTTGTTCAGAACTGGGCATCAGATGTAATGCAATAATGGATTGTTTTTATGTGACCCTGTTTTTTATATTCCTCAAATTGCTCATTCATTCATTTTGCAAATTAGAGGTGCCAGGGTTCATGTGGGCTAGGTGAAAAGACTGAAAACCTTGCCTCCCTTCCCCCACACTTAAGATCAGGAATAAGACAAAAATTTGCTCATATGTGTTCACAGTAACATTATTAACAATGGCTCAGAAATGAAGACAACTCAAAGGCCCATCACCTAATGAATGGATACACAAAATGTGTATATACTATGGAATATTACTAGGCAATAAAAAGGAATGAAGTACTGATACAATCTACAGCATAGATAAACTTTGAAAACACTAAATGAAAGAAGTCACAAAGTGTCACAATTTCATTTTATTTCACTTATGTGAAGTGCCCATAATAGACAAATCCATGGAGATACAAAAGATATTTGTGTTCAGGATGAATAGGAGTGATTGTCAATGGGTATGGGTTTCTTTTGGGGGAGTGATGAAAATGTTCTAAATTAGATAGTGGTGAAACTTGTATAAGTGTGTAAATATAGTAAAAACCATTGAATTATACATGTTAAAATGTGATTTTTTAGTATGTGAATTACGTTTTCATAAAACTTAGATAAATATATTTTAAACAATTTACCTGTGATAGAACATTGTATTATGAAGAAAAATAGCTAGCCTAGATTGTGCAGAATGATTTAGACTTGAGTCCTATCATGAAGTTATAATTACCAAAATATAAAAAGATGGCCTGCAATATGCAATATGCTAAAAGAGATGAACAAATGTAGAAGGTCTAAATGACTAAAAGAAGAGATGAAGGAGAAGGGAATGGAAAACAACTCCACAGTTATTCAATTATAAATTGATTCCATTTACAGAAATTTGTAAGTTGAAATTAAATCTGGGTTTTAGTGGAAAGTGACAAGGTCAATTTTAGACATGATTGGTGGTGATGATAAAACTTAATGTAAGTATCCTGTCATTGCAGGAAGAAAAATTAACAGGAAGACTAGTAAGCATTGTAGCTAGAGATGCTGATCAAAAAGCATTTGCTTAGAAAGAAAAGTTTGAACTCATGGGCAATCCTGCAAAACAACTGAGGATGTCTGGGAGAGGGAAAGTGACTAATTAAGACAAGCAAGAGCCTGCTCCTCATGCCTTAGCATGTCCCTTGAGGAAATCTCTACCATCGTAGCAGTTTGGAGTCTAACAGTCTGGAATGATAACTTTCCCCAGCCTGTTCCTAAAATCTTTCTTCATCTTCAGTTTGGTAAGTTGTTCCGATGAACAGCCTCCTTTGCCATTATTCTATGAAGCATTATGTATACTTCTCTACCCCTTTTGGGTAGATTTTGCAACATAGCCTAGTTATGTAAGAGTGATGGAATGATGCTGTTTTCACTTCCCAGAGAACACCAGAAATAACAGTGGCAGGCAATTGAAATTCATTAAGTTGAAAATGTTCTCCAAATTTAACTACATCTATTTTCATGAATCTATTTAATATATATGCTTTTACTTTTCCTTTCCAGGAGATTGTTCAAGCATAAATATGCCTGGCAGAACTTAAAACATTTTTATAAACTTCCCTGGATTTCCAAATCCCTAATCTCCAATGATTATTTTTCCTTTTCCATAGAGAATTTAATATAAGAGAATGAATGAGTAAATACAGCAAAAAGGTTCTTTGAAACATCACATGATAGTTGCATAAGATAGCGAATCTCAAGTAGGAATATCCCACTGATAATGTGAAAGATGTAGACAAATGGTTGGTCTGAGTCAGTCCAAGAATGTAATTAATGAGACAAACACCACAGTGGTCCTTTCTTTTCTTGAATTAAATTTGCAATTGGAGAAGGCTGGTTTTATGTTTGTTCTATGTGTAAGATTTAGTCTGGAAATAATTTTCAGGTATTTCATTTCTTAGAAATTTTTAAACACAGACTAACCAAATTATCTACTACTTTCCATCTATTTCACAGTAAGTCACTGGATGTAAAAACAATATAGTGTATTTCATAAACAATCAAGTGAAGAACCAGCCTTGCAAGGAACAAACAGAATTCGGTGGACCTGTTTTAAGAGGGGTCAATCATGCCAACAGCTCTGAATCTAATCCTAGTCAAGAGAATTGAAATTAATTTGATTAAGAAAGGAAGAAAAATTCAAAGGTGGAAGTTGGGACTTTGGTTTAAGGTCTCATCTGATACTTGCTCTGGTCAATGTGTTAAAGTTATCAACATGTGACCTCATGTATTCTTGAGGATTTCAATATCAACTGTAATTTATATATTGGATAATTTCCAAATCTATACATCTAGACTGACTCTTCACTGAACTCAAAACTTATTTATCCAGCTGCTACAGATTTTATCTTAGATGTCAAATAGGAATCTCCAATTCAATGCATCCAAATGGAATCCTTGATTTCCCCAAATTCAACTCTTCCCCTACCCAGTTGTTCAACCCCAAAATTATTTTTGATTCCTATGTTAATCTCATTACTTGCATACAGTTATTCTCCAAGTCCTGTTAGTTTTAGCTAAAAAAATATATATCTCTAGTCCATCCACTTCTCACCATCTTCATTGATTTCACTGAGGATGCCTTTTTACATGGAAATGCAACACACTTTAACAAGTTTCCAAGATGGGACTCCCTGGTGGTGCAGGGGTTATAGTCTCAGTGCTATGAAGCCATGTAAGCTTCTGCAGCACAAGTTGGATCCCTGCGAGGGAGCTAACCCACATGGCACAGCAGACCTCTCCTGTCTCACCCGCTGTTCCCCTTAGCAGTGCATTTCAGTAGATCTGCCTGTTCTGCTCCCCATTCTGTCTCTGGTGAATCCACTCACCCCCCCCCCCACTTCCAGCCTATGCCCTAGTTCTTGAACACATAAATAAAATAAAAATAAATCTTAAAAAAAGTTTCAATGCTCTATTTTGGGACCTTTTGTATTCTCAGTATTTTCAAACATATAAAATTAGACAGAGAGGATAGCATGAACTGCTATATACCTACATCAGTTTTATTTTCTTATTTAAAAAAAAATAACAGAAATTTATTTTCTCAAAGTTCTGGAGGACAGAAGTCCAAGATAGTTTAGTTTCTCCTGAGGAGATAACTGCCTTTTTGTAATTTCCTCACATGGTTGTTTTTTTATTATTTATTATCTTGCATCACCGTTCATTTTTACACATTTGATTTCTCCCCTCATGCATAGTCCCCATAATTCCCAACCACCATCACACCTGTGGCCATCACCATAGTTCTTGTGCTCTTCCCTCCTCACACTCTCCCTAACCTGCTGTATGCCTCAGATATATGGTTTGCCTGCAGGTTTTTCTTTTTCCTGACCCTTTGTACGGTTTGTCTGTATTCTCCCTATAAGTGAAACCATCTGATATTTTTCTTTCTCCTTCTCACTTGTTTTCACTTAGCATAATTCCTTCCAGCTCCATCCATGTTGCCACAAATGGCACCAATTTATCTTTTTTGGTCACTGAGTCATATTCCCTTTTGTATATATACCATATCTTCTTGACCCACACATCTGTTTTGGGGCTCTTAGGTTGTTTCCATATCTTAGCTATTGTAAATAGTGCTGCAGTAAACATTGGAGTACAGGTTTCCCATTGAATTAGTGTTTTTGTGTCCTTGGGGTGTATTCCCAGGAATGGAATCTCTGGATCATATGTAAATTCAATTTTAGTGTTTGAAGGATCCTCCATATAGCTTTCCATATTGGCTGGACCAGTTTGCATTCCCAACAGCAGTGTAAGAGTGTTCCTTTTACTCTGCATCCTTCCAAGCATTTGTTATTGCTAGATTTGTTAACATGGAGCATTCTAACCAGTATGAGGTGGTATCTCATTTTGGTTTGATTTGCACTAGCCTGATTGTAAGTGATGTTGAACATTTTATTGTATACCTGATGGCCATTTGCATTTCTTCTTTGGAAAAGTGTCTTTTTAGCTCTTCTGCCCATTTTTTGATCAGGTTGTTTGCTTTGTTTTTGTTGACTTGTGTAAACTCTTTGTATATCTTTGATATCATGCCCTTATCAGTTCTATTGTGTGCAAATATTTTCTCCCAATCAGTAAGGTATCTTTTTATTTTGGTTATTGTCTCTTTTGCTGTACAGAAGATTTTTAGATTTATCTACATAAATCTCTGCTGATTATCTTTTCCTTCATTTTCTTTGCTTCTGGGATGAGTCTTCAAAGATGTTTCTGAAGTGTATGTTATAGGTTATTTTGCCTGAGTCTTCTTCCACATATTTTATGATTTCAGGTCATGCATATGGTGTGAGGTAGTAGCCTCATTTCATTCTCTTTATGTGGCTGCCCAGTTTTCCCAGCACCATTTGTTTAAGAGATAATACTTTTCCCAGTGTATATTCTTTGCTCCTTTGTCATAGATTAGTTGACCATAAATGTATAGCCTTTTTTTTTGCATTTTCTATTTGACTCCATTAGTCTGTAGTCTGCTTTTGTTACAATACCTTGCTGTTTTTAGTTTTATGACTTTGTAGTATAGTATGAAGCCTGAGTGTAATACCTCCATTTTTCCTCATTTTAGTCAGAAAAGCTATACAAAGTTTTAGTGATTCCATATGAATTTCAGTAATATTTGTTCCATTTCTTTGAAAAAATGTCATTGTGTGTACCAGTTTATCTTTGAACGTTTGGTAGAACTCATTTATGAATCTATCTGTTCCAGGACTTTGTTTTGGGAGAGGGTTTTGATTGCAGTTTCAATTTTGCTATTTGTAATCAGTTTGTTAAGGTTTTCTATTTCTTCTATATTCAGCTTTGGATTATTGCATAGTTCTAAGAATTAGTCCATCTCATCATATTGTTGAATTTGTTGGCATATGTATAATCATAGTTGTCTCTGATTATCCTCTGGATTTCTGCTCTGTCGGTTGTAATTTCTCCCCTTTCATTAAATATCCTATCAATTTGAGTCTTTTCTTTCTCTTGCTGAGTCTGGCTAAAGTTTTATCAATTTTTTCCCAAAGAACCAGCTTTTGGTTTTATTGATCTTGGATTGTCTTTTTAACTTCTATTTCATTATTTTTGCTTGAAATTTTACTATTTTCTTTCTTCTGTTGCCTTTGGGTTTTTGTTTGTTCTTATTCCTTTTCTAGTTCTTTAAGATGGGAAATTAGGTTGTTGTTGTGTTCTTTTTTTTGGGGGGGGGGTTCTTTCTTGTTTTTTGATGTGGGCCTGTATGACTACATAGTCATTACTATTTTGCTGTGTGCCATGCTGAAATGTCATCTCTTATAGAGGTCTTCCCTGGCTGCTTCATTTAAGGACCTGGTCTCTACATCATAACCCCTATTTATTTTCTGTACAGCATCCATAAGACTTGATAACGATCTTCTTTATTTTTTTATTAGTCATTTTCCACCATGTGAGCAGGGTTCTTTGACATCCTGCATAGTGCTGGATCCCAAGGCACAGCACAATGTCTGGCACACAGTGGGTGCTTTTCTTTTTTTCTCAGAGAACACTACAAACTTGCTGAACCTACATATTTTCACATATATAAATGGGTCAGGGGTGAGTTAAGTGATAATAGAATCCCTTCACGTTTTTTATGTCATTGTCTGATGATTTAGGCCAGGACAAAGATGATCCTTTTGTAATTCTTTCTGGACTGTTCATGTCATAGCTGTTGGAGCAAGTGATATCTCTGACTAGGCAGCCACTGAGACTGCTGGAGGCTCCCAATCTGGAATCGAGCCTATTCTGGGCCTGAGAGAAGAGATGGCTTGCTGATTGAACAAAGGCCACAGGAATTGGGTTGGGAGAATATCTCTGGACACATAGGGGTGGGAGAGTATAGGGGTGGGCTTATAGATTTAGGGCAGGAAATTCTTTCAATGATACTTGAGAGCTTCCTGACTTTCATAAGCCTCAAAGATGTAGAGGCCTGTGACTTCCTGAATCTCCAAAGGACTCTGAAATCCCACTTTCAAAAGTCATCTTTTGCTTCAGGAAAATTCACTGATTTAATCATTATTTCAAAGTTCTCTTTATAATTCAAATACTTTGGGTTTGATGAAGAAGATTATAAGTGTTTTCACCTTTGTGTGTATTAGTTTCACCAGACAGTTTTCCTTCTAAAATCTGAACTCTCATGGCTGGATCATATGGTAGCTCCATTTTTAGTAGACTGAGGAAACTCCAGACAGCTTTCCATAGTGGTTGGACCAGTTTGCACTCCAACCAGCAATGTAGGAGAGTTCTTTTTTCATCACATCCTTGCCAACATTTGTTGTTACTAGTTTTTTTGATATGTGCCATTCTTCTGGTGTGGTTTTGATTTGCATTTCCCTGATAAGGGATGTTGAAAATTTTTTCATATGCCTGTTGGCCGTTTGCATTTCCTCTTTGGAGAAATGTCTTTTAAGCTCTTCTGCCATTTTTGACTGGATTTTTTACTTTGTTGTTGTTGAGTTGTGTGAGTTCTTTGTATATCTTTGTGCTCAATCCCTTATCAGTTTTATGGAGTGCAAAGGTTTTTTCCCAATCAATGGGGTGTCTCTTTGTTTTGGTTAATTTCTCTTTTGCTGTACAGAAGCACTTCAGTCTGATGTAATCCCAGGTGTTTATCTTTTCCTTAACTTTCTTTGCTTTGAGTGATGAGTTTAAAGTTATTACTGAGATACATGTCTTCTTGTGTTTTACAATATTTTCTTCTATATATTCTATGGTTTCAGGCCTTATGTCCAGTTCTTTTATCCATTTTGAGTTGATTTTTGTGCACATTGAAATTCAACACTATTTCAACAAAAATCTCAATGACATTCTTCAAAGAAATAGAATACTGATGAAATTCATATGGAACAACAAAAAACCATGAATAGCTAAAGCGCTATCATGAAAACAAAGGAGAATGGAGGTATTACACTTCCAAATGTCAAACTATACTACAAAGCCATATTAATTAAAACAGTATGGTATTGGAACAAAAACAGACACACAGACCAATGGAACCAAATAGAGTCCAGAAATAAAGCCACACTTATATGGACAACTAATCTTTGATGAAAGAACAAAGAATATGCAATGGAACATGGACAGTTTGTTCAATAAATGGTGCTGGGAAAACTGGACCACCACATGCAAAAGATTTTGTTATTTTAATAGTGGTAACCTCAAAACTCCATCTGTATCTCAACCCAGATTTATCTCCATAGCTCCCCTTCAGGATTCCTGATGAACATATTCACTTGAATAACAGGTTGCCACCTCAAACTTAAGATATACCATATTTAGAATAACTGAGCTCAATGGGTTCACTCTCTTGGTTGGTATCAGGACCAAACAAAAGACACTGACAAGATTAAGTGCACAAAAGACCAGTATCTATTTTGTTTTTACCTGGCAAAGGGTAAAATTCACCAGGTTGGAATCTCTCTCACTGTTCCCAGTCCAGTGTATGCAAAGAAAAAGGCCTTTGGTGCAGCAAATTAAAAAAATATCAACTTATTCTCACCAACAGTGTAGAGGGAGAAGGAAAAGGTCCAGTTACTGACAGATGGTAAGAGGTGGAGCTGCAGCTATAGGAGCCAGCAGGGTGTGGAAGGAGCTTGCTACTGTTAAGGTCTTCCCTGATCTGGGGAGTTAAGGTGGAAGAAAGGGCCACTACCTGTCAGGGTAGCTGCCTTCTGCAGCATCTCCAACTCAAAAGAGACTGAGTCTACATACATGGTTCCCTATTAAAGGCTACCAAAATGGCCCCTCAGCTCCACCCTTTCCTTGTAACCCCTTCACCTAGGATGTCAGAGGATGTCAGGGGTGGAATTCAGGCCATGGCACTGTATAAGTATAGTCCCCTCCAACTTGGTTGGGGCCAGATGTCAGGGAGCAAATTAGATCCCTCAAATGCACTGGGCCACTCCAACAATGTGATGAGAAGGAAGTGGCAAAACTAGCATTTCCAAAGAAACTGTCTCCTGAGGTGACAATTGGGTAATTTTTAAAAAAGAGTTATTTATTTTTTTACATACAAAAACTCTGGTGTCAGCCAGAGATTGGGAGGGGGGGATGAGAGGATTCACCAGAGATAGGTGGGGAGCAGAACAGGCATAAATACTGAAATACACTGCTGAGGGGAGCAGCGGGTGAAACAAGAGAGGTCTGCTGCGCCATGTGGGTAGCTCCCTGACCGGGGATTGAACTCATGCCGTAGTGGTAACAGCACTGACACTTAACCCCTAGGCCACCAGGGAGGCCCCAATTAGGTAAAATTATACAGTATTGTTTAGTGTGGGAAGGGGCTTTGAGCAATGTCTTTGTTCTTTATCTTGGCATCTTCTGGTCATTATCTTCTATAAAAGGTCTGTGCTCTGTAAAAGACATACTTCAGAGGGACATATTATAAGGATTCTAGAAACCTTAGAATATGGAATATTACTCAGCAATCAAAAAGGATAAACTCATACCATTTACAGCAACATGGATGGAGCTGCAAGTATTGTGCTCAGCGAAATAAGCCAGAAATAAAAAGAAAAATAGCAGATGGTTTCATTTATAGGAGGCATGTAGAGGAACCAAATAAGGGATCAGGAAAAAAAATAACTCTAATAAAGTAAAAATCAAAATCAACAGGCAATCACAGACCAGAGACATTCTATAGGGGAGAAGGAGGGAAAAGGATCAGGACAAGGGTGGGAAGAGCACAAGGGACTATGGTGATGGTGCATAGGTGAATTGGTAGTGGGAATTTCACAGGAAATCATACATTGTACAAAAATGAAGGATATATATATAGATATATATATACATACATACATATATATGAAGCTTCTCTCTCTATATATATAGGAGAAGATTGTGTACAGGTGAGCTATGGTGACCTGAGCCAATGGGGGAAATTTACTGTGCTGATAATAATTATAACTTATTTCCTTTTCAGGAATCCCTATTTTTGTTGAAGAAATTGCTCAAAATCTCAATCAACCAAGTTTTCAATATGCATATCAATTTTAAGTTCTCTTTTCAGTAACAATTTCTGTCTACTTTCTTTCTATATTATCTTACGTCTATGCCTCCTGTCTATTTTCTTTCCATTTCCACTTAACTCTTTTTTAGCTGCTTCTTAGATTTTTTGGATAATCCATTTGACATTTTCATTTTTTACTTTCAATTTACTACATCGCCTGCTGCCAGATTATACAGGAGTTGCATCATATGTGGGGGTTTAGTATTCAATTTATTGTTCATGGAGAAAATTCTGTATAGTCAAAATTGCTTTTAAAAATGCCTTGTATTGTCCGTCAAGTAGAATCTGCAGACATAGGGCTTCTTGGAAAGTCAGCACTGCCAATTTTTTCTCTACTTTTGGAACAGATCACTTTCCTTTTGGTTGAACACCAGATGAAGTCATCTGCTTGGTTTTGGGGGCTATGTAGTATGAAAAATGTTTCTATAAAGACCAGATTCACACTCAACACTAGTATATTTGCATTCACATTAGTTACTCATAAGTATGATACAAATCTACTAGAATGTCTAAAATGATAGCTCTCTTCCTAATATTTCTTTGTTCAAAAACTTTTAATGGCTCTTCATTGCCTATCAGGGAGTCCCATTTATTTAGCCTGGCACTCAAAACTGTCCATGATCTGCCTCAACTCACTTTTCTAAGCAGATTCCACTCCAAAGTAGAATGCCTGTGCCAATCCACATATATGTTTTGCATATTAGTCTGCATTCATACTTTCTTTCTTTTTTTTTCCTAAAGATTTATTTATTTATTTATACAAGCACTGGTTACAGTCAGAAGCACGGGAGGGTGAGAGAATTCACCAGAGCCAGAGTGGGGAGCAGAACAGGCAGACTGATGAAGTACACTGCCGAGGGGAGCAACGGGTGGAAGGAGAGGTCTGCGCGCCATGTGGGACCCTCACTGGCAGCCAGGGATCAAACCAGCACTGCAGAGGCTGCGGGCAGCTTTGCAGCCCAGCGCTCAACCACTGCGCCACTAGGGGAGGCCCCATTCATACTTTCTTGTATAGTAATCCCTCTACTTGCAATACCTTTTTCAACTCTCTCTCTGTGTTGGGATCATCCATTCTTCAAGATCAACTCACATGCTGCCTCTTCTAAGATTCCTTCAGAGGCTTCTCAACATACCCTCCTCCCAATCATTTTTCTCTCCTTTGAACAGCAGTGCTTCTTCATTTGTATTATTTTTTATAGGTAAGTATCATATTCTATCTAGCATTGTGATTTCTGGTGATGTTTTATGAGACTATAAACACCTTGATGGGCAGGATCAGTGCTTGAATCTTCCTTCACTGCCATATGTATCTACAAGTAGATAGTCAGTTCTCAACAGAGTATAATGAATAAATAAGTAAAGAATTGTGATTTTTCAACCTCTTTCCAGGCAGAAGAGACTCAAAGCCTGAAATTCAATTATCCACAACAGCAGCAGACTCTGCTTATCCCAGTAGTGCCTCCATCAGGCATTAATGAAGTCAAGAGGAAGGAAGATGGGCAAGATAATATATGCAAGCAAACATTTTTTTAATTTATTTATTTTTGTTTTTATATTCCCCATACAATTGCAACCCCCTGATTTTGACCCCAATCTCTCCTTTCCCTGGCGCCCCCCCCAAAGTGTGTCTCTCGTTCATAGTTGTTTGTTGATTTTGATTTTATCTTTCTTATAGCTATTCTTTTTCCTGGTCCCTTATTTAAGTTTTCTAGATTCCTGCTATGAGTGAGACCATCCGGTATTTTTCTTTTTCTGTCTGGCTTATTTCGCTGAGCATGATCCCTTCCAGCGCCATCCATGTTGCTGCAAATTGCATGTGTTTATCTTTTTTGAATGCTGAGTAATATTCCATGGTGTATATGTACCACATCTTCTTGATCCAGTCATCTATTTTGGGGCATTTGGGTTGTTTCCAAAGCTTAGCTGTTGTAAATTGTGCTGCTATAAACATAGGGGTGCAGGTGCTCTTTGGAATTGATGTTTCTGTGTCCTTTGGGTAAATCCCTAGGAGTGGAATTGCTGGATCATATGGAAGCTCCATCTTCAACAGGTTGAGGAATCTCCACACAGCTTTCCATGGTGGTTGGACCAGTTTGCACTCCCACTAGCAGTGAAGGAGAGTTCCTTTCTCTCCACATCTTTGCCAATATTTGTTGTTACTAGTTTTTTTAATATGTGCCATTCTCACTGGTATGAGATGGTATCTCATTGTAGTTTTGATTTGCATTTCCCCGATTGCAAGTTACGTTGAATATTTTTTGATATGCCTGGTGGCCATTTTTATTTCCTCTTTAGAGAAGTTTCTTTTTAACTCTTCTGCCCATTTTTTGACTGGATTGTTTTCTTTGTTTTTGTTGAGTTTCATCAGCTCTTTGTAGATTTTTGTGATCAGTCCTTTATTGTTAGTGTTGGGTGCAAAAATTTTCTCCCAGTCGGTGGGGTTTCTCTTTGTTTTTGTTATTGTCTCTTTTGCTGTGCAGAAGCTCTTTAATTTGATGTAGTCCCAGCTGTTTATCTTTGCCTTCACTATCACTGCTTTGGGTGATGCATCTGTAAAGATGTCTTTGAGGTGCATGTCATGTAGTGTTTCGCCTATATTTCCTTCTATATATTTTATGGTTTCAGGTCTTGTGTCTAGTTTTTTAATCCATTTTGAGTTGGTTTTTTGCATGGTGTGAGGTAGTAGTCAAGCTTCATTCTTTTGTGTGTAGTGACCCAGTTTTCCCAGCACCATTTATTGAACAAACTTTCTTTGCTCCAGTGCATATTCTTTGCTCCTTTGTCAAAGATTAGTTGGCCATAGATCTGTGGGTTTATTTCTGGGTTTTCTATTTGGTTTGATTGGTCCATGTGTCTGTTCTGGTTCCAATACCATGCAGTTTTGATTATTATGGCTTTGTAGTATAGTTTGAAATCTGGGAGAGTGATGCCTCCATTTCCTTCCTTTTTTTCAGGAGGGTTTTGGCTATTCGGGGTTTTTGGTAGCTCCATATGAATTTCATCAATATTTTTTCTATTTCTTTGAAGAATGACATTGAAATTTAATTGGAATAGCATTGAATCTGTAGATTGTTTTTGGTAGGATGGCCATTTTAATAATGTTAATTATTCTGATCCATGAGCAGGGGATGTCTTTCCATTTCTTTTTGTTATCTTCTATTTCTTTTAACAGTGTTTTATAGTTTTCTTTGTGTAGGTCCTTTACTTCTTTTGTTAGGTTTATTCCCAAGTATTTGATTTTTTTTGTTTCAATAATAAAAGGAATGGTTTTCTTGATTTCTTCTTCTTATGCAAGCAAACTTTTGCTTCTTCTTAAAGAGCAAAATAAACATCTTATTTGGTTTTAAAAAAAGAACTTGGAAATTAATAACACAATGGCTTTTTCATAGAAGGATTCAGGAAGTGCCAAGTTCTGTCACTGGGATGGAGACATTTTGTTCCTATTGTATAGAAAGAGACGGATGAAGTCTCTTTAGCAGTCCCACAGACCGACTGTTTTAAAGAATCAGAGCATTTTCAGTGTATCTCAAGCTCAGCTGGACTTTAACCTTTATGGAGGAAAAAAAACCTAGTTCTTTTAACAATCAATCCCTTCAATCTTTTCTGATACATACGCCAAACCTCACATAATACAAGTCTAGCTCTGCCCAGATGAGATTTTAAAGGAAAGTCTGGAAGTTTGGATGGTAGGAGATTTGAGCCTGACTTAACATCTTTCAAATTTTAATCTTGTATTTCCTTCATGTATCACTTATGCAGAAAATGCACGCTGCCAGTGACAAAGAGGGATTTGCGAGTGATTTTACGTTCTCAGTGTTGATTTTAGACTGATCAAGGGAATGGCCGCCCACACTCATGTAAAATCTGAATGAAACCATAGAAAATTGTCTTGATCTTCCTTACTATGTTATGGAAAGTGGCTTCCAGGAGGGAAGTATTTTTTTGTCTGCTTTGTTTTTAATTTTTCTGCACAATTGCTCACAAGGATCTTCCTGTTTCTTCTCTCCCTCCCGGACTTGGGTGCTGTAATTACTATCGCAGAGACCTGGAAGGATGCCTGTTCTTTGGCAAGGTCTCCTCTGCTCGGCCTCCTCTCGTTCTTTCTGGCTCCGCCTCCTCCGCACACCCTATAGCCAGCAGCTAGACAGCTGGGTTCAATCAGAAACCACTTACTACTCTAGACGATTCAAAGGGGGAAACTTCGGCGTGAAGCGCAGCCGGCTGCAGTCTGTGGAGCTTTCCATCCCCGGGATCCTTCTCGCCCGGTACGCCTGGTGTCTCCGGGGGTCCGATCCTACGAGGAGGTGCCTTCCAGCCTGGTAATGGGTGTGGGCGAGGGACCTTAAGAGAGGCGCGGCGGCACCAGGGTGGTCCCAGCTCGGCCGCTGCAACTGCGAGCGCGCACGCCACCCGGCGGTCTGCAGCCATGGCTGGGCGCTGAAACGCTGGCCGGCCCGGTGCCTCTTAGAAGAGCCTGCATCCTCGATTTTGGCTTCACCGCTGTCCTGGGTGAAAATGGCTGTCTAGACTAAAATGTACCTTAAGGGACCATACTGTGGTTCTCCAGCCAGTTAAGCCCAACGCTTAAGCTCCGAGACCTGGAGGAGGAGGAGGAGCCCAGCTCTGAAAAGTGCAGTCATGAATACTGGAGTTGCCATGAAATATGGAAACGACTCCTCGACAGAACTAAGTGAGGTAAGAAACAGCTGAAATGGGTTCTCTGGTTTCTGAGGCATTGGCTTTTTGGCAAACCCCCTCCTTCGCTATCTACCCCAGCCCCATACTTAAACCCCTCCCCACGCTCCTAGGCTGGAGGCAACATAATTAAAGATTAATAGATTTTTCTGGATCCTGTTTTAACTTGTAGTGCTACTCAAGGAAATGACCTGAACTGGCTTGATATTTTCAGTCTGAAACCAGTAGCTCAAAAAAGAAACTAGCTCTCACCACACCACCAAGGCGTTTACTTTCTGCTTTCTGTGCCTCTGTCCCTTCCCACCACCTTCCCCCAATTTGTGTACAACATTCCTCTATGTAATCAGCAAAAAAAAAAAAAAAAAAAAAAGGTGATCCCAGCCGAACACAAGCCAATGGTAACTAATTGGCTAGGATTGGGGCTTGTGGTGTGATGGGAAACTCACTGGCGTTTTAAATCTATCAATTGACGTATTGGTGTGATGCGTTTGGTTGAGATCAAGCAAGGCGGTCTCTTCTCTGAGGAGGTGAATGGATCAGCACTGGAAGGAAACACATCAAAGCTGCTTAGAACTTTATTTCCTGCCTGAGACTGGACTCCTGACTTTCTGAGGCAAGAATATTTGCAATTTCTGATTCTCACTGCAACATATCATCTAGAATATTTGAGGCTAAAACTACATCAAACAGTATTCAACTATGTGAGATGCCCAAAGCCACCTTTTTTTGATGACTTTAGGGATGTCTCCCCCTCCCCCATCCAAGTCTTTGAATACTTGAGAAGTAGTGATGCCAAACCTAAGGAACTGTATACTTAAAAGAGAGGAAGAAGGCTGTTTTTCCCTATTAGCACCATCACTGAGTCATTTATGGGGGCAAAAGATGAATAAATACCCTGTGCTTCTTATGTATGGCTGAAGACTAGAAAAGGGAAGAAAAGGAGACTGGTGTAAAAGCAGCCAGAAAGGCAGATAGAGGTGATATCAGACTACCAACAGAAAAGGAAAAAATGAAAGGATGGCACCCTCATGGTGTATGTGGGTGTATGAGGGATAGGTTCATGTGGAAAGGGAGTGAAAAAGGGGTAACACTCCCACCCCCCAGGTCTGGGGCTAGGTGAATGCACTTATCCACTATCTGGTTCTTTAAGGGTCTTGTTGCTTTGCTGTTCCTGCTTGGGCTTAGAATAGCTTTTTGAAGTGTTGATCAAATGTGGTAGAAGCATTTCCTAATCCTCAGGATTTTCCTGTAAGGTATAAGTCCTGGGCGATGCTGACAGTAAGGGCCTTTTAACTTAAAAAAGAGAGGTTGTGGGAAGAGGCACAAGGACCTAAGTAACTTTTGCCAATTTCACCTGGAGGGAGAGGTTTCAAATCTAAAATAGAGGGTCCTGGGTCCTTTACTAATGCTAAGGAGAAGGCTTTGGCTTCTAAGGTCATTTAAAAATCTAACACCAAGGGAATCTTTCAGAGTCTCTGCTAGACCTTCACATTTTGTATTTCTCTGTAGCAGCTATAACTATCTTCATTTGAAGTGTGCTATTCAGTTATTTTTGCTTAAAAATAAATCACAGATTCAGAACAAAAGTGGCTAAAAGGCTCAATAGTGAAAGTGGAGAGTGGGATTGACTTTTGTAGTATTGGCATGTATAATAAATGTATTAGCTGAACTGCTAGTGCTGTGAAACCCAGGTGGGAGATCAAGCTCTTTGCTTCTCTGTGGCTACTATTTAGAAAACTTACAGCCACATGAAAGTGTTAAGTGCGCATTATGAACTCTGCGTTAATTGAAACAATTAACATTTGAGCATTGTAAGGACATGGCTTTGTCCCTAAGGAAATAAGTTTTTACACAAACCACATTTTTTACCAGATTTTTCCCTTACTGTCTGCTTGATCATTTTTTGCCTTCTTTCAAACCACTTCTAGATTCAATGATTTTGTTGTCCTCCCAATCCTAGTTTCCCTGTGGATTAACTGCAATAAACTCTAAGAGTAGTTAGTGTTTTGTTTTTGTGCATATTTTAAATTAAGAGGCGCCTCCATGGACAATAACCAAGAGGTCTGTGGCTGGACTGTTAGATAGATAACTGTTACTTTATTTCTTAGTGCTGTGAACCTAATCCTAGCTAAAACAAATTCTAATTTATTTTCATACTTGGTTGGGAGCACTTTCTGATTAAGTGTTTGTATGCAAGTAAGCTTCTGGGACTACTGTGAGAATGAGATAGTCCAGGGTTTGCTAGGGCATTAATATCATAAGGGGAAATAGGTGAGATTAACCTCTGAATAGGAGGGGTTTTTACTTCCAATGTAGATTTCAACTCAAACTTGGAATCCCCCTTTTCAGGATGCCCTGATGTAGGCATGAAGTGGAAGGAAATCTGCTTCCTGGCATCATTGATTATAGTGACTTCCAAAATGGTTTCTCATTTGGGGCTTCTGAGCTACTTATGAAAATGCTGTCCTGGCACACAGGTAATTACTGCTGGAGAAAGTGCCTGATACTGAGAAAGCTGCCTTGTCACCATTTAACTTCTTAAGTGTTAAAGATGGTACATCTTTCTTATTTGGCATTAAAATGCCTCCAGCTAGCAGTGGTAACATATTGGGGTCAGAATAATTTGCTGAATGTCTAGGAAAGGTCTCCAGTATATGGCTATCTCCTACTCACTTCCCTATCAGGACACATCAATTGCCTTACCACCTGAGTTTGTCCTTCTGTAAGCCCACATGTACCTGGCAACACTACCCATTCTTCTGCCATAACCCTTACCACCCTGTATACCATTTATTCCTGTGTTTGTCTGTCTCAGAAGTTTACCTGTTAGGGAGTGTTCAATGGTCAGAGCAATACTTCTTTCTCAGGGAACATTCTTGCAGCATGGTTGACAGTTAAGAATGATGGAAAGAAGTAAAAAGAAAAGACTAAAAGGAAAATGGTGTGGCCCCTACTGTATATTCTCAACTTCCTTCTCCCTGAAGTTAAGATCCTGGTTACAGAACCCCTTACCCCCCATCTCTTTCTGAAGGCACCCAGGAGCCCCAGACCTCCAACTGGGTTTGGAAAACTTTGCTTCAGCTAAATCTCATGGGAATGCCTGAATGTGTGTTTCTACATATTCTCTCTTAAGGGCAGAGATCAGTGTGGGGGTCACTTGGATGCAGGGTCTAGTCCTAGCCTGTGGGAGTAGCTTTAGAAGTTGGAATTAGATTATGTTATTGCATTAGAAATGATAAATGTGAAGGATGGCAATGTTAATTTTTTTTTTAAGATTTATTTATTTATTTATACAAGCACTGGGTACAGTCAGAAGCGCAGGAGGGTGAGAGAATTCACCAGAGCCAGAATGGGGAACAGAACAGGCAGACTGACGAAATACACTGCTGAGGGGATCAGTGGGCAAGGCAGGAGAGGTCTGTCGCGGCATGTGGAACCCTCGCCAGCAGCCAGGGATTGAACCGGTGCTGCAGAGGCTGCGGGCAGCTTCTCAGCCCAGCGCTCAACCACTGCGCCACCAGGGGAGGCCCAATGTTAATATTTTGCTGAAATACTTCAAATGAAGCAATATTGTGCAAAACTACTTATTTCATCTTGCAAGCATTCCCTCCTTTATGCATATCAAAGGTTAAATCCATGTTTTTAAAGACATGTTGATAACAGTACAACAAAACTTTTTTTGACATGCAATAAGGTTGGTATACAGTAGCATTCTCTTAGAAATTACTGCTGTCCATTGATACTCTGTTTAAAGTAAAGTTGTTAGTGCTTGTGAAAATGGTAAGCTAATGCTGCTAGCCTTATCATGGTTTCTTTACAAATTGAAAATGAGTATGTGGTGTTTAAGGATAAGAATGTGGAGAGTAAATCTGTATATAATTGTGCCCTACATTCAGGAAGACATCTTTTCTGACAAAGATAGGAAAGTTCCTGTGGTTAAGCTTCTGTATTCATTTGTAAGTGATAGAAATATGTTAATAGGTTTTATTTTGGGGGAATGATTTTAATCTCGTGGGAGTGATAAAGATTTCAATTCATTTCGTGTGTGCCTGCAGTAGAGCATTGATAAGTCCTTTTAAGCGTGTGGGTGAGGACCCACAGTCAGACACCCCATTTTGTATCAGGGCTGCCCTATAACAATTTTACTAATGTAAGTTTTTAAAAATATCAGTGTTCATATGGAGATTCCAATAAGGTCTGGGCTACTGTGTGGGTTTTATTCAAAATGTGATTGCAATATTCCTCAGTGGTGGAATTAAGTTATCATCAAAGCAATCAGCCTGTGATGTTGTAACTGGGTGGTCCCCCGGAAAAGGGGAGGTTTCAGGTTCCCTGCCCCACCCAAGTGAGTGTGGAGCTAAGCAGGGAGGAGAAGAAGGGAGGAGAAGGGAGGAAGCAGGATGGAGAGCAAGAAGAAGACCTGGAGGAGGTATGCTCTACAGAGCAGAGAGACATGTGAAAAAACTGCACTGGCTTTTTGGTCCTAGACTAGTTGAAACAGCTGTGGGTGAGAGACGTGTGGAGAGATTTAAGATGGCAGCTTCTTGATTTTGCTTTTGCTTTTTTCCTCCCAGACTTGTCTTATTGTTTCTGACCCTTTCCTATGGTTCCCCTCTGGAAGGCGCTTGTGGCAGGCTTTTGGACCTTGCCTTGGGCCAGTCCTGTTTGGCTGGACTTTTACCCATAAGGGGACCGGTAACTTCAGGTGCTTGAATTGAAAACTATATTGTCTTTTCTGTATTGTGCACTGATTGTATTGAAGTTCCTTTCCATTAAAGTTCTATATGTCTTGATGTGGCAGATGGCAGAACCTATTTAGAGCAGGCGGGTTTGAGGATTATGGGGTGCCCCTCTCCCTGTCCTGTAACAATGCTTTGGGGCTCTAACTGCACCACTGGTTCACTAGATGGGAAGTTGGCACATATTCTACCACAAATGATGAGGCTCATACAGTGTCATAAACACAGTGCAGCAGTTGGAACAAAGATGTTATGTAACAAGCTATGTGGAGAGTTCCGAGGCTTATGCTTTTAATAAAAAAATTAACCTTTTCAAGGTTTTTCTACCATCAAAGACCCCAGGTAAAATGCTTTTCCTTTCACATCCTGTCTTTATTTCAACAAGTAATTTGAGGAAAAATTTTAATTGCTTTAAAAAAATATTCTAACATATGAATGGTTAATAGGAAGAGGCCAGTTAAAGAAAAAAGACATTAGATTGTAAATTTCTAGACAGCAATATGCAGACAGTTATGTCCAGTGTTCAGGAATAGTACTCAAAATTGCTAAGCCTACGTATGCCTATTTTCTGTCATTTCCCTGCTTAACACCCTTCATTTCAGGTACCCTACTCTATTTCTCTGTTGACCATCTATCTCTGGCCACTTCATACCCTTACATTCCAACTTCCAGCCAACTCAACTGTGTCCAGTTGAGTGCTGTTTTTCTTTGACCTCAAAACTTGCAATTTTCAGCAGAGCTGTACCTCTGCTGAAACATTCTCCGTATCCTCAACCTTGACTTATCTGGCTCCTGCTCGTCTTAGAAGACTTAGTTCAAGAATTAGTTCCCATAATAATTCTCATGACATTCTAATAAGGTCTAGGTTTCATGCTCTCCCCTGTGCTCTGATACACCAGCCATTTCTGCATTATAGCACTTACTACCATACAGATATGCAGATTTGCTGCTATTTGCACTGGCATGGTGCCTAACCCCTCAACATTCCCTTTGAATGAATGACCTTAATTTCAACCTATGCAGTAGTATATAGGTTCTATATTTAGGAGCATTTGCTAGTGAGGAATGGAATCTCAGACAGATTAAACCTCTTGTGCAAGGTCACATATCAAGCAGGTGGCATTATGATATTCTAAAAGTCCCTGCTATTTGCATAATACCTGCAGTCTTCTCAGAATATGTGGTCATGGCCTCCAGAAGTGGCCTTGGAGATGGTGGGTAGGTTGAAAGAGAGACATCTGGAAGGATGACCAAGCTCCTGAGAGGATTATGCTAATACAGATTGGTGATTTCATATAAAATCCAATTAATGAGGAATAATGAGTCTGTTTTTGGGCAGGCTGAGTTTGAAAATGTGGTCATCTAAGTACAAATGTGCAATAGGTTATGTGATGAAAAGGTTCAGGGAGAGGTCAAGATTAGGACTGTCTGGTCTTCATAGCTATTCTCCTACAATGCAGATGAGTTGATAGCTGATGTTATAGTCCACTTCAGCTCCTCCACAATACATGCTTATAGCTTATGTACACATAAGTTACAAAGTGGTACTGCTCTGTGTGCTCAAATGTAGGTAAAAGGAATCTAGTCTGCCCTTAATATATTATTATATGTATAGTTGACTCTTGAACATTGAGAGATACTAGCTTCAAGATGCTGCCTTCCCCCACTGTAAGGAACATGAGTTCAAATCATGCTATTTTTTGCCTTCCATGCAACAGACAACCCATACCTTGAAATGCTTTTTTCCACCATACATCTAACAAAAAATAGATGGGCCTTGCATTTGCAACAGCATGCCTATGGGCATTTAACAGTGTAAAGGGTTGGCTAAGCAAATTGTCTCAGAGAACTGACAGTGAACCTACCTGGATTGGGATGGTTGGATGACACCCACTTACCCCAGGATAGCCAAATTGGCAGATGCTCAAGTACCTTGCAATCTACCCTCCTTATCCAAGGTTCAACCAACCGATATGCAGAATTGCAGACAGAAAAAATATCTACTTATTAGTGCACCTGTGCAGTTTAAACCTATTGATATGTTGTTTAAAGGTTATGCTTAAGTTGTGGTTCTGAATTATTTAAGAAAAATTAGCTATTAACTAGACTTACTATGGTGATCATTTTATAATATATACAGATGTAGAATTATTATGTACTACACCTGAAACTAATATAATGGTTTGTATCAATTTTATCTCACTTAAAATCTCTGAATAGCTTGGCCCAATACAATAACGTTTGTTCTTACAATTCCTCCTCAGAAAAAGGGCAGGATAAACAGATTGAATAAGTGGCTATGTTCATGAAAGTAATGTGTTTACCAGAATTTGGAAAATATGTGTGAGTAAGCAAAACATCTTGTAATTATACTACTGGATAGTATTTGGGTATATTCTTTTGCTTATAAATAATCTTTAAAGGAATAATACTTTTTATTTTTTTATTTTTTTAATTCTTTTCCTAGAACTTAATGCAATTTCTTGCAATCTCTGGCAATCTCATTTCTTCTTTCTTTATTGCAGTAACTGGTTTATAACACTACATATGATTTAGGGAAATAAGGTCATACCTTTCAGATGTATGTTACTGCACTACACCCACTATCAAAGTCTCCACAGTCCTTTACTCTAGTCCATTGGGCCACGTCTGCATGTTTCCTCCCCCTCTATTACCTTCAATTTTTCAATTGTATTTCTTTTTTTTTTTCTTAAAGATTTATTTATTTTTATTTTTATTTATACAAGCACTGGGTACAGTCAGAAGCGCGGGAGGGTGAGAGAATTCACCAGCGCCAGAGCGGGGAGCAGAACAGGCAGATGGATCGAAATACACTGCTGAGGGGAGCAGCGGGCGGCAGGAGAGGTCTGCGCGCCATGTGGGACCCTCCTCCGGTGGCCGGGGAGCAGCCGGGGATCGAACTGGCGCTGCAAAGGCTGCGGGCAGCTTCGCAACCCAGCGTTCAACTGCTGAGCCATCGGAGAGGCCCTCAATTATATTTCTAAGGTTAGTTTTAGTTTACTTTCATCAGTTCCTTTGTTGTTGTTTTTTTCTATGTTTTGCATACATAACTGAAATCATCCAATAATTGTAAGTATCCTGATTTCACTTTTCACATAGTCCCCTCCAGTTCCCTGAAGGTTGTCACAAATGAGTTTATCCTTTTTTAATAGCTGAGTGGTATTCGTATATATCTATATCTATATATGTCATGTCTTCTAATCCATTTTTGTGTTGATAGGCATTTAGGTTGATTCCATAACTTGGCTATAGTGGTTTAGTGCTGTAATGAACATAAGAGTGAATATATCCCTTTGAATTAGTGATTTTGTGTTCTTTGGATAGATATTTAGGAGTATAATTGCTGGATCACTTGTAATACCTATGTTTCATGTTTTGAGAAACCTCCATACTATTTTCCATAAGGGCTAGACCAGTCTATATTCCCATTGAGTGTATGAGGGTTCCTTTTTTTAATACTCTTGCTAACATTTGTAGTTTCTGGGGTTTTTTTTTTTTTTTTTTTCTTCTGATATGGACCATTGTCACTGGAGTGAGGTTCTGTCTCAATGTTGTCTCAATGTTGTTTTGATTTCCCTGATGTAGAATATTTTTTCATGCGCCTGTTGGACTTCTTTAGGTTTTCTTTGGGACCTCTTTACCTCTTCTGATCATTTTTTGATTGTTTTCTTTGTCTTTTTGTTGAGTTGTATGAATTCTTTGTAGATCTTGGATATTAGCTCCTTTTCAGATGTAGGATGTATACATATTTCCTTTCATTCAGCAGGTGCTTTTTCTCTCGGTGATAATTACATTCACTATGCAGAAATTATTTGGCTTTGTGTAGTACCATTTGTTTATTTTTGCTTTTGTTTTCTTGCTTTAGAATTAAATCCCCAAAGATATTCATGAAGCCATTGTTATATATAGTTTTACTTATTTTTTCCTGTGTATTTTATGTTTTCCACTCTTACATCAAAGGTCTAATCCACTTTCAGTTATTTTTGTGTGTATGACATGAGAGAGTGGTCTAGTTTTATTTATCTGCACATGGCTCTTCTTTGTTTCCTAGCGCCATTTGTGCTAGGACATTCCTTTCTCCACTTTATATTCTTGGCTCCTTTGTGGTAAATTAACTGTACAAATAAGTGTGCCTTATTTATGACTTTCAATTCTATTCCATTGTTTGACATGTCTATTTTTAGTCCAATACTTTACTGTTTTGATTACTATAGCCTTGTAGTATAATTTGAAACCTGGGAGCATGATATCTCTATACCTCTTCTTTTTTTGTCAATGTTGCTTTGCTCTTCATTGTCTTTGTAGTCCATATAAATTTTAATAATGTTTCTGTTTCTTTGAAAATACCACTGAAAGTTTGATAGGGGTTGCATTGAATCTATAGGTCACTTTGGGTAAACTGGACATTAACAACATTAATTCTAATTGGATGATTATCTGATTGGATAATCATCTTTCCATTTCCTTGTATCTTCTTTTTCTTTTAACATGTTTTATAGTTTTCATTGAATAAGTTGTTTATTTCCTTTTCTAGGTTTATTTCTAGGTATATAATACTTTTTGATGTTATTGTAAATGGGATTGTTTTCTATCTCTTTTAATTATTTGCATATAGGAATGCAGCAGACACTCATGTTGATTTTGTAGTCTGCCAATTTATTATACTGAATTGCTGTTTCTAAATTTTTTTTAGTGGAGTCTCTATGGTTTTCTGTGTATATTGCCATGTAACATGCAAAATTTGGTATTTTACTTCTTTTCCAATTTGGAATTTTTTTATCTTTATCTTGCCTAATTGCTCTAGTTAGAACTTCCAATACTATGTTGAACAGTAGTGATAAGAGTGGATGTCCTTATCATATAACTGACCTTAGAGGAAAAACATTGGTTCTTGCCATTGAGGATTATGGCATGTGGGTTTGGCATATATTGCTTTTATTACGATGAGCTGTGTCCCTTCTCTCATTTTTTTAAAAAAAAATATGTTATTGATGAACGATTGTTTTACATCCTTAGCATTGGGACAGCATAGGATATACCCCCTCAGGTGTAGTTACTATTAGCAGTTCCTGCACCAAACCACCACAATAGTCCACAGTACTCTCCCCCTTCTCCATCCCCCAACTTTCATCACTCTGAAAGCCACAGATCTATGTTCAGATTTTCAGGGTCAGCTTTAAAGTTTTTATTTGTCTGAACCTTGGTTTGGATTTTCTAGTAGACTCCACTTATAAGTGACAACATCCAATATTTATCTTTTCCCTTCTGGATTATTTTATGTAGTATAATCACTTCCAGCTCAACCTATGTTTCTGCAAATGGTTTGAGTTCATCTTTATTGATCATTAAGTACTATTCCATTGTGTATATGTACAAAACATATTCTTGATTTACTCACCTGTGTTTGGGCCATAGTTCCCTATCTTGGCTATTAAATAAATGCTGCAATAAACATAGGACTGCAGGTTTCCTTTTAAATTAGTATTTTTGTGTTCTTTGGGTAGATACCTAAGAGTGGAATTGCTGCATTGTATGGTAGTTCTATTTTTAGTCTTTTGAGATAACTCCACACTACTTTCCACAGGGGTAAGCCAGTCAACATTCCCACCAATGATGTTGAAAGGATTCCTTTTCCTCCACACCCTCTCCAGTATTTGTCATTTCTGGTCTTTTTGACATGGGTAATTCTCAGAAGTGCCAGGTATTGTCTCATTGTGGTTTTGATTTGCATTTCTGTGATGATAAGTGTTGGTGAATACTTTTTCATATGCCCGGTGGCTATCTATATGCTTTTGTTGAAAAAGTGCCTATTTAGTAGCTCCTGTGATGATTTTTTTGATTGAATTGTATAAGTTTTTTGTAGGTCTTTGGTTTCAGTTCCTTGCCAGATGTATGGTGTGCAAAAATTTTCTCCCATCATTCAGTAGTATGTCTCTTTGTTTTGATTAGTCTTTTTTTATACAGAAGATTTATTTTATTTTATTTTATTATTTTATTTGAGCTGCTGCTGGGAGTGAATCCACAAAGATATCTCTGAAGCTTATATGATGGACTGTTTTGCCAGTTTTCTTCTATGCATTATATAGTTTCAGTCTTAGAGCCAACTCATCCATTTTGAGTTGATTTTTGAGTATAGTGATAAGATAGGGGTCCAGTTTCATTCTTTTGTAAGTGACAGTCCAATTTTCCCAACACCATTTATTAAAGAGACATTCCTTAGTCCAGTGTATATTTCTTATTCTTTGTTATATATGGCTTTATTTCTATGTTCTCAGTTCTAGTCCATTGGTCTGTCTATCTGGTTTTTGTTCCAGATCCATGCTGTTAATTATGACTTTATAGTTACTTTGAACTCTGGACTTGTAATGGCACATTCCCTCTTTTTTTGTCAGGATAGCTTTGGCTATTTTGGGTTTTCTGCATTGTTCCATGTGAATTTTAGTAATGTTTGTTCAGTTTCTTTGAAGAATGCTATTGAAATTTTTATTGGGAGTACATTAAATCTGTAAATTGTTTTGGGTAGGATGGCCATTTTTACAATGTTGAGTCCTCCAATCCATCAGCAGGAAATATCTTGCCATTTCTTTGTTTATTCTTTTTCTTTAAATAATGACTTATAATTTTCCTTGTATAGGTCCTTCACTACCTTTGTTAGGCATTTATTTATTTATTTATTTATTTATTTATTTATTTATTTATGTGTGTGTGTGTGTGTGTGTGTGTGCGCTTGTAAATGGGATGGTTTTATTAATTTCTTACTCTTTCAGCTCATTGTTTATATAGGGGAAGGAAACTGATATTTTGGTGTATTGATTTTATAACCTCCCACTTTGTTGAAATGGTTTACTGTTTCATTTTTCCATGGAATTTTTAGGTTTCTTTATCTTATGTCACCTTCAAATAATGATAGCTTTATTCCTTCATTCCCAATTTATAATTCTTTTGTATGTTTCTCTTGCCTAATTGCTCTAGCTAGAACTTTAAATTCTATGTTCTATAATGGTGAGAATGGACATCCTTTTCTTATATCAGATCTTAGTGGTAAAGTGGTGAGAATGGACATCCTTTTCTTATATCAGATATTAGTGGTAAGACTTTCAATTTTTCACTATTGAGAATGATGCTAGCTATGGGTGTGTCATATGTCTTTTATTACATTGTGATATGTTTCACGTATCCTCAGTTTTTCAAGGGTTTTCATAATAATTGCATGTTGAATCTAATCAAATGCTTTCTCAGTATTTATTGATATGAACATGCTTTTTACTTTTTTTTGTTGTTGATGTGGTGAATTATGATCACTGATTTTTTGATGTTAAACCATCCTTGTGTTTCCTGGTATAAATCCCTCATGGACATGATCCTTTTAAACTTTAAGATTTTATTGAGCATATTTGTGTCTATACTCGTTACGGAGATTGTTCTATCATTTATTTTTTGTGTTGTCTTTGTTTGGTTTGCTATTAGAGTGATATTGGCCTCATAAAATGTGTTTGTAAGTGTTCCTTCTCTCTCAATTTTTTGAAAGAGTTTGAGAGGCCTTCCTGGTAGCACAGGGGTTAAAGTCTCAATGCTATCAAGCTATTGCCAGCCACCATGGCATGAATTCAATTCCCAGCCAGAGAGCTACCCACATGGTGAAGCAGATTTCTCCTGTCTCACCAGCTGCTCCTCTCAGCAGTGTATTTCAGTAAACCCACCTGCTCTGCTTGCCACTTTGTCTCTGGTGAACCCTCTCACCCCCTGATCTCTGGCCTATACCTCAGTTCTTATATGCATAAATAAATAAAATCTTTTTAAAAAAAAGTTTGAGAAGGGTAGGCATTAATCCAATTTTGAAAGTTTAGTAGAACTCGCTTGTGAAGCCATCTAGACCAGCACTATTTGGGGAGGGGAGAGTTTTGATTACTGTTTTACTTTCCTTGCTTATGATTGGTTTGTTCAGGTTTTCTAATTCTTCCCTATTGAAGCATAAATGATTGTATAATTCTAAGATTTTGTCTTGTCTAGGTTGTTGACTTGTTGGCATGTAAATGTTCATAGTCATTACTTTTTATTCTCTGAATTTCTTCAGGGTCTGTGGTAACTTCCCCTTTTTGTTTTTTAAATTATTTGAGTTTTCTCCCTCTTGGTGAAACTAGCTAGAGGTTTGTCTTTGGTTTTTCGTTGTTATTGTTGTTAAGAACCAGCATTTTTTATTAACTTCAACATATGAATTTTATTTTTATTTTATATATATTTTACATCATTCTTCATTTTTGTACAATGTATGCTTTCTCCTCTCAGGTGTATTCTTTGTAAAATTTCACCACCAATTGACCTGTGCACAATCACCATAGTCCCCTGTGCTCTTCCCTCCCTTGTTCTGAGCCTTCTCCCTACTCCTCCCCTGCAGAATGTCCCTGATTTATAGTTGTCTGTTGATTTTGTTTTTTAATTTATTATAATTATTTTTTCCTGATCCCTTGTTTGTTTCCTCTACATTCCTCCTTTAAATGAAACCATCTGATATTTTTCTTTTTCTTTCTAGCTTATTTCACTGAGCATAATCCCTTCCAGCTCCATCCATGTTGTTGCAAATGGCATGAGTATATCTTTTTTGATTGCTGACTAATATTCCATTGTCTATGTATACCACTTATCTGTTGAGTTATCTGTTGAGGCTTTTGGGTTGTTTCCATAGCTTGCCTATTGTAAATACTGCTGCATTAAACATAGGGGTGCAGGTATCCTGTTGAATACCTGTTTTTGTGTCCTCTGGGTAAGATTCCTAGGAGTGGAATGGCTGGATCATATGGAAGTTCCATTTTCAGTAGTTTGAGGAACCTCCACAAAGCTTTGCATAGTCGTTGTGTAACAGGGTGGTCCCCAGGAAAGGGGGAGGTTCCCTGCCCCACCCAAGGGAGGGTGGAGCTGAGCAGGAAGAGGAGAAGCTGCAGAAGAGACTGAGGAAGGAAGCAGGATGGAGCCAGGAGACCTGGAGGAGGCGCATGGAGCCTAGAGACACGTGAAGAAACTGTGTTTGTCTTTTGGTCGTGGACTGGGTGACACAGATGTGGGTGAGACCCGTGGGGAGGTGACAATGGCAGCTTTTATCTTGATGTTGATTTTGCTCTTTTCCTTCCGGGCTTGTCTGGTTGTTTCTGACCCTTTTCTGTGGGTCCCCACTGGAAGATGCTTTAGATTTGTGGCAGGCTTTGGGGCCTTGTTCTGGGCCGATCCCATTTGGATGGAGTTTTACCCATGAGGGGACGGGTAACTTTGGGTGCTTGATTTAGAAACTAGATTCTTTGCCTTTCCTGTATTGTTTCCTAATTGTATTAAAGTTCCTTCCCATTAAAGTCTCATGTTTTGTGTTGATGCGGCGGATGGCAGAACCCTACATAGAATAGGCAGGTTTGCGGGGTTTGGGCTGCCCCTCTCCCTGTCCTATAACAGTTGGAACAGTTTGCTTTTCCAACCAGCAATGTAGGAGAGTTCCTTTTTCTCCACATCCTTGTCAGCATTTGTTGTTGCTGGTATTTTTTTTAATATGTGTAAGATAGGCACAAGATTGTTTCTGAACATTTGGTAGAATTAATTTGTAAAGCCATCTGGTCCTGAGCTTTTGTTTTTGGGGAGGGTTTTGATTACTGTTCCAGTTTCACTGCTTGTAATTGGTCTGTTTAGGTGTTCTATTTCTTCTTCTTCTTCTTTTTTTTTTTTTTGTGGGACCCTCACCAGCGTCCGGGGAGCGAACCAGTGCTGCAGAGGCTGCGAGCAGCCTTGCAGCCCAGTGCTCAATCACTGCGCCATCAGGGGAGACCCTGTTCTATTTCTTCTTTTTCTAGCTTTGGATGATTGTAAAGTTGTACGAATTTGTCCATCTCTCCTAGATTATTTAATTTGTTTGCATGTAACTGAAGAACCAGCTTTTGGTTTGAATGTTTGGATATCTATTTCTGCTCTAAATTTTATTATTTCCTTCCTTCTACTGACTTTTGGGGTATTTTTTCCCTTCTTTTTCTAGTTCCTCAAAATGAGAGAGTAGGTTGTTTATTTGGGCTCTTTTTTTTTTTTTAATAGAGGCATGTTTTATTTATTTATTTATTTGTTTTGTTTATACATGCGCTGGATACAGTCAGAAGCGCGGGAGGGTGAGTGAGAAATTCACCAGAGCCAGAGCGGGGAGCAGAGCCGTCAGAAGGACCGAAGTACACTGCTGAGGGGAGCAGCGGGCGGCAGGAGAGGTCTGGGCGCCATGCAGGACCCTCCTCTGGTGGCCCGGGAGCAGCCGGGTATTGAACCGGCGCCACAGAGGCCGCAGGCAGCTTCACAACCCAGCGCTCAACCGCTGCGCCACCGGGGAGGCCCTGGGCTCTTTCTTATTTCTTGATATGGGCTTCTGTTGCAATATACTTCCCTCTTAGTACTGCACTTGCTGTTGTCCCATACATTCGGGAATGTTGTGTCCTCATTATTAGTGTCAAGGTATTTTTTTATTTCTTCTTTGATTTCCTCATTAATTCAGTGGTCATTCAGTAATGTGTTGTTCAGTCTCCACTTATTTGCAGATTCCCCTGCTTTCTTTTTGTGATTTCTAGTTTTATAGCTTTATGATCAGAGAAAATGCTTGATATAATTTCAATAATCATGGTCTTATTGATGTTTGTCTTGTAACCCAGTCTGTGTTGAATACTGGAGAATGTCCCATGTGTACTTGAGAAAAATTTTTATTTTGCTTTTTGGTGGACAGTGACCTGTAAATTTCTATTAGACACATATGGTCTAATTTAAAGTGATTTGGGGGCCTCCCTGGTGGCGCAAGGTGTTAAGCACCCCACTATGATGCAGTCTGCAGCCTCTGCAGCATGAGTTCAATCCCTGGCCATCCACATGGCACAGCAGACCTCTCCTGACTCGCCCGCTGCTCCCCTCAGCAATGTATTTCTGTCATCTGCCTGTTCTGTTCCCCACTCTGTCTCTGGTGAATCCTCTCACCCCCGCATCTCTGGCCTGTACCCCAGCTCTTGTATGCATAAATAAATCTTTTAAAAAAAATTAAGTGATTTTATCTTTTTTTTTGTCTTATTGAGGTGAGTCCATTGGTGTGAGAGGGGTGCTGAAATTTCCTACCGCATATGTATTTTTTCCAATGTCTGCTTTCAGAGTTGATAGTAATTGCCCAATATATCTTGGCATGCTCCTTTGTTTGGTGATTTTATATTGATAAGTGTTAAATCTTCCTGATGTATTTTTCCCTTAATTATCATGTGGTGTTCTTTCCTGTCTCTTGTTATCTCTTTGACCCGGAAGCCTATCTTAGCTGATATAAGATAACTCTTCTTGCCTTCCTTTGTGTCACATTTGCTTCTAGAATTGTTTCTGTTCCTCCTTAGAACTTTGATGGGTTTTGTGAAGATAGCAGACGGTTAGATATTTTTTCCTAATCCAGCTAGTAGCTGTGATTTTGTTTGGTGAATTTAGAGTGACTATTAACATATCAATCCCTGTTATTATCATTTTTTTTAAAGATTTATTTATTTATAGAAGCACTGGGTACAGTCAGAAGCACAGGAGGGTGAGAGAATTCACCAGAGCCAGAGCGGGGAGCAGAACAGGCAGAATGATGAAACACACTACTGAGGGAAGCAGTGGGCGCAGCAGGAGAGGTCCGTGCGCCATGTGGGACCCTCGCCGGCGACCAGGGATCGAACCAGAGCTTTAGAGGCTGAGGGCAGCTTTGCAGCCCAGCACTCAACCGCTGCGCCACCAGAGGAGGCCCGTTATTATCATTTTGTCCATAATTTCGTGGTCCTATTTATTTCCTTGTTCAGTTTTTTGTGTTATTTCTCTCCCTGTTTATATACTAAAGCTCTGTTTAATCTAGTTATTGCAACTATTTAAGATTCTCTTTGTCTGAGATAGCCATTATCCCTCCATCATATCCAAAGCAGAGCTTTGCAGGCTAGAGTGTTCTTGGCTGGCATTTTTTATCTGTTAGTATTTTGAATATTTCATTCAATTCTCTTCTTGCATATAATGTGTTCTGAGGAGTCTGATTTTATCTTAATCAGGGTTCCTATATAGGTTATCTATATAGGTCATGCTTTCTTTGTTTGGACTCTTGGAAACTATTATATGTTTTGCTGTAGTTTTCATATTACTGAGGTAGTTTGGTTTTCATTTAGCTTGTATTTTTATGTTCATTTCTTTTTTCAAAGTCAGAAAATTTTCTTCCATTATTTCTTTAAATAATTTTTCAGTTTCCTTATCTCTCTCTTCCCCTCTGGGATACCTATGTTTCTTATATTTCCTTTCCTCTTGGAGTCATAATTCTCAAAGTGTTTCTTTCTATTTCTTTCTGGTTTTTGTTTTGTTTTGTTCTTACTATGTTTCACTTTTAAAGTGAAGTTTTTTTAAAGATTTATTTATTTATGCATACAAGAGCTGGGGTACAGGCCAGAGGTGCAGTGGGTGAGAGCATTCACCAGAGATTCAGTGGGGAACAGAACAGGCAGATGTACTGAAATACACTGCTGAGGGGAGCAGTGGGCAAGGCAGAAGAGGTCTGCTGTGCCATATGGGTAGCTTCCTGGCCAGGGATTGAACTTGTGCTGCAGTGGCTGTGGACAGCTTCTTAGTGCTGTGTCTTAACCCCTTGCACCACTATTTTCACTTTTTTTTGGAGAAAGGGCTTATGAATGTACTCACTCTTGATATTACTGTGTTTCTTTCATCATTCAGTTTATTATTATTATTATTATTATTATAAATGAGAAGATTCTTAGGGTCTTGTTTTTTTTTTTTTTTACCATGACCATTTGCATAGTGTTATTTGGATGTCTTAATCCATTTTAATCATGAAAATGCCTTTATTTGGTCCAGCTGCCTACTTGGAATCCATACAAGTCTACTCTCACTGGCCTTTTCTAAAAATCTTGTAACATTTGGTCTCTACATACACATAATATGTACTAAAGGGTGCCTTTGTCTTGCTTTTTATGCTTACATTTTTCCTGCTCAACAAGCTTGCAAGCACTTCAGTAATTGGGAGTGGCCAGTGCTATTGTACACTCCTGCTTTCCCTCTGTGATACCTAATACAATACAGGAAATCAAAGACCCAATTGAGAAAGATCCTGTGTGTTGAAAGCATGAGTCAGAATACTGAATTTCTGATCCTCAATTGTGCATCAGTTTACTAAAATCTCACTGCGCATCTACAGTGCTTTCCCTGAAGGCACTTTTTAGGAAATTGTGAAATGAGAAACTTCTCATCCCTATATAATACACTGTAACTGAGAGTGGAATTTTGCCAGAAGGAATAAAGGACATATATTCACAGCATCTCTATTGTTTGCTGGGAGCTGCATTGATTCAGTAATTGGTAGTGAGTCAATTTCCTGCTCATTTCCTGCAGTTTACCTCTTCCCACTCCAAAATTTTGCCCAGTATCACTTAGTCCCTCAGGAACTGCTCTGATAAATATAGTAGGTTATGCTTCTTTCCTATTATCATGAGACTAATAGATCTCTCTTCAAATTACAGTAGTAAGCAGTAGTAACTTGTCTTAACTATTCCCTGTCCCATTTCTGTAGCTACTATTACTGGTAGCCCCAAGAATAAATAGCCACTTTCTTAATGTTTTACATTTTTATGATTCTGTGCTGCCTGCTCACTTGATAGTCAGTGGTTTTATTAGCTTGTGATTAAAAATTCCAATAAATAAAAAAAGAATTACTGCAATTTATTGAAAGAAGAGTCTCATAAATTCTCAAGAAACTGATTATATTCTGTTACTTGTTTTGCAAGAATTCTAATAGGCTTATTCCTATGTCTAGATTAGTTGTTGGAAAAGGGAACATATTCTAATATCGACAAGTATATCCTGATAATCAGAAATCAACAAGAAAGCAAAAAAATTAACAAGAAAGAAATGATAATACTTTGTTGTTAGAAGGGTTTTCTTACACTTGGTTATGTTAAAATGAGTGTGGTAGCGTGCTCGCTTCGGCAGCACATATACTAAAATGAGTGTGGTAGCTCCTGATTTTAAATTGAAAAAGGAAATTAAATTACCTGTTTACTTTTTTTATGTAGCCTGTAAAGGGAAGAATTAAAAGAATGCCTATCAACCTGATTACAATTGTAGGCTTTCTAAGATTGGAAAAAAAAAATCCACAATATTTATATAGGTGAATGATAGATATTTAAACATTGTCAGTGGTGTGGTATGTGGCCATATTTTATTAAAAAGAGGTGATAATGCTGGCTTACATTGGAGTGCTTACTACATGCCTGACACGATGAGGAACATGACTCAGAGATTAAATAACTTACTGAATGCTACAGAGTAAGTGGCCTTCAATAATTAATATTATTATTTAAAGATTTATTTATTTATACAAGCACTGGGTACAGTCAGAAGCGCGGGAGGGTGCGAGAATTCACCAGAGCCAGAGCGGGGAGCAGAACAGGCAGAAGGACCGAGGTAAACTGCTGAGGGGAGCAGCAGGCATGGCAGGAGAGGTCTGCGCGCCATGTGGGACCCTTGCCAGTGGCCGGGGATTGAACTGGTGCTGCAGAGACTGTGGGCAGCTTCTCAGCCCAGCGCTCAACCACTGTGCCATAGGGGAGGCCAGCCTTCAATAATTAAACCCACACTTATTTCTCACCAGTGAAACTGAAATAAAATGTAAACTAGCTAAAAGTGGTAAAGATCCTATTGTGTTTAAAGTAACTATTTGTTAAATGATAAGTAATCTTTGATTATGCAAATATTATTACTCATCTGAATTTCTGTCAAGGTAACCAAATGTTCTCTTTTACCCAAGAATTTCAGTGCAGAAGCTGAGTTTTTCTTGAGCAAACTAGGTTGGTCACTTATTTCTCATGTCAATAGAAAATTTTGTTTCTAATTTCACAGTAGGAAATTCTTTAATAAACCATCTTTTCTTTCTAAGTAGCTCTCTTGCTACTGGGTTTTTTCTGTCTTCCTTTTAAGATTTGAGTCTGGAAACTTCACTGTGTCTAGCACACTCCTAATAATTTGTGAATATACTGTTCTGGGTACTTGATAGAAGAGATGACAATTAGCCATTGTTAGTGGCAGTCAAGGAAAAAACAAAATATTTCTTAAGCAGCCAAGTCAGCAGCATTACATCCTTGTGAGTCAGTGCTTGGAAATGTAAACAAAGATCTCTTAGATAAAGATATTTCCTTTCATTATCTTAAAATAAACATACTTGATCATTAAGGGTCTAAGTAGTACTGCTGCAATCACTAACTTTCTTAGCAAGATTAATTAATAAAAAATGTTAATGATGCAAACATTTTTATCTTAGTCTTAGTAAATTGTTTATTTTCCTCAAGAGATGTTAAACTCATATATGCCATGTTTTTATTTGTATATTTGTTTTTTTTTAAGATTTTACTTATTTATGCATATAAGAACTGGGGTACAGGCCAGAGGTGTGGGGCATGAGAGGATTCACCGGAGACAGAGTAGGGAACAGAACAGGCAGATCTACTGAAATACACTGCTGAGGGGAGCAGTGGGCAAGTCCAGAGAGGTCTGCTGCACCATGTAGGGAGCTCCCTGGCCAGATATTGAACTCGTGCTGCAGTGGCTGCGGATAACTTCATAGGTTGCGTCTTAAGCCCTTGCTCCGCCAAGAAGGCCCATGTTTATTTTGTTTTTGCAGAGAAATTTAAGCATTAAAGTGAAATCATTTTTATCTTTTTTTTTAAAAGATTTATTTATTTGTTTGTTTGTTTGTTTGTTTATTTATACAAGAACCAGGATACAGGCCAGAGTCAAAGGAGGGTGAGAGGATTCACCAGAGACAGGGCAGGCAACAGAACAGGCAGACTGACAAAACACACTGCTGAGGGGAGCAGTGGACAAGACAGGAGATGTCTGCCGTGCCCTGTGGGACCCTCACCCACCAACCGGGATTGAACCGGGTTACAGAGGCTGAGGACAGCTTCAGAGCGTTGCGCGCAACTGCCTGCGCCACCAGGGGAGGTCCCATTTTTATCATTTTATCAAAACTTTTTCTTAACACCTATATTGGTTAGACCCTTTACTTTGAGGAGCAAAGACACCCTGAGCTAGCAGAAAGAGCACATATTGGAGTTAGGGCTATGGCTCAGATCACATGGAATTTGGTATGAAATTTTCATTTCTCAACTTCCTAAGCAAAAATGTTGTTACAATATTCTCTGCCTCATCTAGTAAGTTAAAAACTTAGAATGGACATCACATCAGAAAAAAAAAAAAAAACAAAAACCCTTGAATCATTATTTTTACCTCTATGTGAAATAAAGGAATTTAGGGAGAGATTCTGCTAGGTGTGAAGATTGGTATCTTGGGATTCCGAAATTCTTGGATTCCATATGAAATCAGTCCTTGGAGTCTAGATAGCATGCTTTATATCCTTTTTCTTTATTTTGTGTGATTGTCCTTTTTTCACAGTAATTGGTATGCATTTTATGTGACACCATGCTAAATTTTTGAGTTCTATAAATGACAACTGAATTCTCAGTTCAGTACACAGGCAGGGTCTACTTCCCACATTATTGCGATTAGCTCAAGTCAACACCCCCTCATTTGTGGCCATCCAGGCACCCATTACCTAAACATGAACAGCCCTATTTTCAATCACTGATTGTTAGAATGATTACATTTATTGCTAGTTATGATTTGTTTAAGAAAGAATATATTGAATTTGCTAAAGAAGGAATCTATCTTTATTTTGCCTTAAAACCTAAGCAATTTTTTAATTTTTTTAAATTTTATATATTTTTTACATCATTTTTCATTTTTGCACAATGTATGCATTTTCATCTTGGTTATAGTCCCCATACAATTCCCACCCCCCCCCTTATTTTGATCCTACTCCCTCCTACCCCCTCCCCCTCCATAGTGTGTCCCTGGTTTATAGTTGCTTGTTGATTTTGTTTTTTACTTTATTATAATTAGTCTTTTTCCCGGACCTTTATTTATGTTTTCTAAATTCCTGCTATGAGTGAGACCACAATTTTTATAGTGTAAAAGTGCTTAAAGCAATCTGAATCTAACTCCTTCTTGTACACTGTCCTCATTTTAGCATCTAAAAATTTTATGTGAATGGAAGAAAATTATATTTAGCATCCCTGCTCTTCCTTTTTCTTCCTTAAGCTCTCTTCCTTCTACAGTTAAACTTCTCATACCTTATGTATTTATTTTTCAAAAATGTAATTGCACTTAAACAATATATATAATTATGCTTTGGGACTGAGATCTGTGCACTCCATTTCCTGTCTCTGAACTGAATCTTGTACTGAAACAGAAATAAAAAGTCTATCACTGGGGTATTCTTCCTAACCTTCTAGTCATCATCGTTATTACTATTCATTTCTTCTGATTGCTGCTCCTATATTTTCATGAAAATTAACAAGGGCAGCTGAACTACATAAATTAGACCCTTTCAGACTGAGCAAAAAAAAGAAAAAAAACCATAAATGATCTGGTAGTACTAAATTCATCAGCAACATTAGCCAGGAGTCCTGCTATATCAAAGCTTCATTCTGGGTGCAGGACAATAGGTTGGGTAAGATAAAGACCATACAGCCACTAGTTAGCAAGTATGATAAAAGGCAGTTTGTTGTAATCCCTGAATAACATTAATCTGATTTAGAAAGCTACCACAATTTAGTAATTTGTTTCACTCACTATGTCAGTCTATAGAAAAAAAAAAAGCATATTATTCTAAAACTGTGAAGAAAGTACTGTTTTGATGGGTTCTCATTGCAATAGTTACATTCAAGAGAGAGGAATTTAACCACATAAGCATTCTTTATCATTCAGGTGTTTGTTGAAAAAACTTATAGCAGAGCTAACTGACCTTTGGTTCCTGCTAGCAGGGCCTGTTAGAGTGACAGGACCCTGTCTCCACCTGGAGAGAGAATACAGAGCCCCGACACCAGGAAAGAAACTAAACCTGCTGGTTTTTCACAGGTGTGTGTAGGCAAAGAATGAGTATCTTGTCTCCCTCCAGCTTACAGAGCTCCTCTGATTTTCATTTCTTCACCTTTGTCTTGTCCATAAAATGCTACTCCAGCCTGTAGACCTGCTATGCCCACTGCTATCATCACTATTTCTAATGTTTGCTGACATTTTTCTTTTATCTCTTCAGTACCTTCTGCTTCTTTCCTGATTCTCACCTTTAAGAAAAAAAAGTCTGGTCTTTACAGGTAACACCAGTCAATGTTAATATTCCTTTGCTTGTGTCCTGAACTAATGGGTATAATCTTTGGCTTCTGAAGCTGGTCTATGTTAGCTGATGTTTTTCTTCCCCTAGGTCCAGTGTTTAGAAGCAGTCTATAAGCCAGTTATAACTAATTCCCAGGTAACAAAAGGTTAATGGTAATTTTAAAAAATAGTCTTCCTTGGCTAAAGTTATATTGCATAGTAAATGGGTGAACTGTTATTTTCAAAAGTTTGTGGTTTTTTGGGCAGTCAGTAAATTTAGGGACACTCTTGTATAACAGTGTTCTTGACCTAATGGAGCAAGGGAAGAGGATACGGAAGTCATACCACCATCTTACTGCCTAAACTGTTCTTGACCATCACTGGGGGACAGAACAAAAAATTGTCTTCTCTTGTTACATTACTATCAAGTGAGTCACACAGAAGATAAATGCTGGGGGAAACATGTTCTGAAATGGCTAAGGGAAATTGATGAACATGGTACAGCCTAAAGGACTTCCCATAAATAAGAAGAATTTCTGGTGTGTGTGTTTGTTTGAGAGAGAATGAACTTATGAGTGCAAGTGAGGGTCAGGGAGAGCTGAGCAGAAAAGTATGACTAGGTGAAACCTCTAGTTAAAGAGGAGAAGGATTGAGTTCAGCTAGATTCCTGAGGACTTCTGTGTATTCCGTGCTAAATTAGCTACTAATATGATTGGCTACTCTAGGAAAAGTCATTGTATAGTTTTAGCAGAGGACTGATGCAGGAAAATGGTTGCTGTATAAAAGATAAATTTTGATCAATTTTGTGTTGTATTATTTGGATAGGAAATTGTTAATGAGGAAAAATTTTAGGAATTATTTCAATAACCCAAACTTGTAGAAATTAGGGCTAAATTAAGACTGAAGAATTAATTGAATACAGCTAAGAGTGACAAGACTGACTGAGAGATTGTTAAGGGAAGGAGAAAAGAGGAATCAAAGATGTAGCTGGAATTTTTTCCTTTATCACCCATTCTACTTTTTTCATTCTGCTTTATGATCAATTCTGTTTAGGAGACCTATTTTATTACATAACATATATTAGGAGTTATTTTAATAGCTTTCTTGAGAATTATATATCATCAATTTATTCATTTAAAGTTTATAATTCACTGGTTTTTATCTATTTGCAGGACTGTGCAGCCACCACACAATCTAACTGTAGAATACCTATATACATCATGCCTGAAAGAAAGCTCATTAACACTCACTGCCCAACTCCCTCTTTCCTAGGCAGCTACTAATCTACTTCTGTCGCTGTGGATTTGCCTCTTTGTGACTGACTTCTTTCATTTACCATAATCGTTTCAAGTCCATTCATGTTGTAACCTATTTCAGTATGTAGCTGGGTTTTGATTTTGCAAGTAGTATGGAGGTTGAATGTTACATACATGGGAAAGAGGACTATGTCCTCTTTATTTCAAAAAGTTATTATGGAGATCAGGTAATGTGCAAGAACATTTATTTATTTTATAAACACTTTGAATTTTTATGGCTGAAGAGAAGACAAATTTTTGGGTGATGGGATGCAACTTAGATGTCATTACATTTGGGTCGATGGTGACACACTTGTAAATTGAAGATCCTCTTGGGAAGTCCTGGTTGCTGAGTCAGTGGTTGAGTCCTTAAGACCTTGTGAGATTCTCTAAAGCAGATGTTAAAGAAGGAGAGCAGAGGGTTGAGATGCAGAGAAAACTTGCTATAGGAGGGTAGGAAGAAGAGCTATTTAGAGAATACATGAGAGTGCTAAACCTGTTCTGCTGAAATGGTTTCATAATGCAATCATTACTAAGTTCTCTTAATGAGCTAACTATTGGCCAAGTCTTGTCTGTGCAGGAGTCTCTGGCCCACTTGTTGACCCAGGACCACATGCTAACTGGTCAGTAATTTAGGCCCTTATTTAATAAACAAAGTTAAGCAAAGGTGTAAAGTAACCTGGGCTTAGTGTGTTGGCTTAAGCTTTAGCCTAATTTTGTAGGGTCTTAGGATATTTTGTCAGTACATCATAGTTTGCTCCTTTACTGGAACATTGAAAGCCACTGCATATATAACAAGGCATGCAAAAAGCCTTTGCAAGTGCTTAGATGCCTTTAAGTGTCAGGGAGTAGTGCCATCTCACCTGCCACCATCCCTTCAAAATAAATATAAGTACTGTCACAAGTAAGATACTGGGAATTTCTGAAGGATTGACTCTGGCTTCAGTTGGGGAAGACCTGCTATGTTGTGTAACCAATTTGTTAGTGGTGTGATTGATTGTTGCTGGGTAAACAAGAGTCTTACTTCTGATATTGAACCTCTAGTGTGACTATTTCTCCTGTGTAGATTTTTTTTTTCCAGGAGGGGTATTTTTTTTTTTTTTATGGTCGGTGGTCGTGGTAATGTTGTGTGTGTATGTTTCTGTGTCTGAGTGTATGTGTGTGTGTGTGTGTGTGTGTGTGTGTGTGTGTGTGTGTGTGTGTGTAGAAGGGAGACCAGGAAAGGGAAGCAAGTAGAAAGAAATATAGATAAAAAACGAAGATGGTAGTCACCTGAGCTGGGGCCCAGCAGTATAGATAATTTTCAAGTTTCCAGGAGAAGGAGTGAAGCAAAAGGGAGCCATAAACCAAGAACACAATTGTTTCCTGGAGTTTGGTATGGGATCTCTGGTTTTAATAAAAGTTAAAATCAAATGCCTAAGACTGCACCATGCTGTAAGAGTCCTGTCTTTGGAAAGAGACTTATTTTGTCTCTTTCTAAATTTATATAGCTTGTGCTATATATTGCCTGTATTATGGGGTGAAGCAGGTACTTAAAGTGTTTATCCAGACCTCACCATCCTCATTTTCTAGTAACCCCCTTGCACTCTGTTTCCATTGCCATGTAGATTCTGTAAACTTGACCCATCTCCTGGGCATTTGAAAGCAAGGTATATTTCTACTCCTACTCTGTCTCTAAAGAGGGGAGATGTAAGACATGTGGCATATAAACTCGGAGGGGTTGGTCTGCAAGGAGGGACGAATGTAGATGTGTGTACTTTTCTGAATGGTGCCTATAGCTTCTGGAGACTTCTGTGTACTTACAACAAGTGGAAAGGGAGTTGATTCACTTTGAGAGCTTGCAGACAAAGGATCCCTAATATAATATGTGAAGCAGTCTGAGATTTTATATCTGTTCTGTGGACCTATTGAAAGATAAAATACAAGATGGAAGTAGGGGCTGAGTTACTGAACACAAGATACATTGATATAGCTGCTGAACCCTTCCCTGGATGCAGACCTTGAAGCTGGGTCACCATCATGAAATGTCACAGACTTGCTCTGAATTAGAGAAGCATTTGTTAAAGACATCAAGTTGGAATGAGATATCAAGCTCACACTTGTGAGATTGGCTATATCCAAAAGACAGGAAACAATGTAGTCAAGGATGTGAAGAAAAGGGAATGTAATTGTTGTAGTCATTATGGAATGTGGTTTGGAGATTTCTCAAGAAATTAATAGTAGAAACTCCATGTGATCCAGCTACCCTACTTCTGAAAGAATACAAAACCACTAATTTGAAGAGATGTATGCACTCCTATTCATCACAGCACTGTTCAAAATAGTGAAAGGTTGGGAACAGCCTAAATGTCCCTCAACAGATGACTGCATAAAGAAGATGTTGTGTGTACACACAATGGAATACTACTCTACTTTTAAAAAGATGAAATCCTGCCATTTGTAGCAACATGTCAGATGGCGAGAAACACCATATGACTTCAAGCATGTGGTCTGTAAAGAAAAATAACTAAATAAAAATTAACTTCTAGATTATAAGCCTTATAAGTGATTCCCAGAAGTGATGGGGAGAAGAAAGTGGGCAAATTGGGTAAAAGAGGTCAATTATATTGTGAAGGCTAGAATTAGACTTTTAGTAGTGAACTTAATACATGAATGCATCATGACTTTTCTGGCAGAGGAAGGCAAACATTTTCTGTAAAGACCCAGAAAGTAAATACTTTAACTTTCATGGGTCATATGGTGTTTGTTGCAACTACCTAGTCATCCATAATAGGGTCAATGCAATCTTAGCAACATGGTTGCTAAGATGGGCATAGCTGTGTGCCAGTATGGTTACATAAAATTTTTGTGCTTTGTAAGTTAATCTTTGGATTTTCTTGTTTTCAGCTTACAAATGTATTTAAAAGCATTGAAAAATGTGAATATTATTTTTAGTGTGTAGGCAATACAAAAATGTGCAGGTGAGATGGATTTGGACCATTGCTGTGGTTTGCAGACTCAGAGCAAAGGGAAGGAAAAGGACGTGCGTGCTTTTATAATAGCTCCTGGAGGTGAGAAGAGCTCTCAAATGAGAGTCCTGAGCATTTTAGCCTGTTCATTGAATTTGATATTATGGATCTTATGTACTATTTTTTGTGGTTTAACTTTTTTTCATTTGACATAGTGTTTTTCATATTTAACCATGTTGCATGTTTGTAGGGAAAATGAAGTGGCTCAGTCTCTTTTTTCCTCCCACCGCTAGCCTCTATGGCTACCACCTGCAGCCTTACTTGCCTCCCAGGTTGCATTGCCCACATGTGATATTGTGTTGGTGCTAAAATTGCTTGGGAGCATGAACATGGGTCACATACACCTCTACTTGCAGGCACCTGGCAGAGAAGCCAGGGAGCACAAGACATGCACATATGTAAATATAGACACCTAAGCCAAGAAGTGAGGGGCAAAAGGGGGAGATTTGCAGCGACTAGGGGATTCCCTCTGTGTCTACTGGGCTGCCTGTGCCTGGTCCCCGGATTCAGCATGTTAGAGATACTAAAGTTTTCAAAATTCTTTTTGTCTGCCCAAATCAACAATGAACCAGCATGGCCTGGGATGGTTGCACAACAGTAATATTTCTTTGTATGAATATATCACAGTTTGTTTATTCATCTGTTGATGGACATTTGATTTTTTCCAGTTTGTATCACAAATAAGTTTACTGTAAATATGTGTGTATAGGTCTTTCTAGGGACCTGTACTATCATTTCATCTAGGTAAATACTTAGAAGTAGAATAGCTGGTTGCCTGGAAAGTATATGTTTAATTTTAAAAAAAAAAACTATCAAACTATTTTTCAAAGAGATTGTACAATTTTACATTCATACCAACAATGAAGGCATGTCCTAATTGTTCCACATCATCCCTAAGTGTCCTGGTTTTAGGAAGCAGTTTTAGTGTTGCCTTATTAACTCTCTTAAATGTGGAAAATCACATCCTTGGGATCACTTAATATTTTTTCTAAAGAGCAATAATATTTATTGCCACTTTTTATTTTCAGAACATTGCTGTCAAATGAGGATTGAAAAGACCAAATATGATGACTGACTCAGGCAAAGTTAAGTTGTATGGCTTCTAATCTGACCAGGGTTTTCTTTTTTTTTATCCTTCCCTTTAAATATAAGCCTTGGGCCTCCCCTGGTGGCATGTGGTTGAGCGCTGGGTTGCGAGGCTGCCCGCAGCCTCTGCAGCACCAGTTCAATCCCTGCCCACTGGTGAGGGTCCCACAATGAAAAATAAATAAATATAAACCTCTTGTTTTTCTTACTTTCTTTCTTTTACTCCCTTCAGTTACTGTGCTTTTGTCATGTTGATTTGTGAGGTTTATTTCTGATTCTGCGTGGAATTGGTATGTGAGAGTCAAGCTGTTTTGTGCCACATCATGACAGTCTCTGGAGAATTAGGATGTTCCTGGAGATAACCCCTTAGGTAACAGTGGTATTTTACTTTTTGGAGTAGCTTCTCTGCAATAAAATTATTATGGTCTTTTTGCCCTGTCTTTGAGTTATGCTACTCTGAGAAGTAAAATGTCACTGAAAATATGTGCAGTATGGAAACTTTGGAAAAGCCATGTTTTATCAGTGCCAATTTGCAGCTTACTGGACAGAGTTTTGGTACGCTGAACATATAGCCCTCAGCTGTCCAAGTGAATCAGGGCCACTATTGATTAATCAGTAGTAATCCAAACATGATTTTGGTGTGATAGCTAATATTTGATCCAGAGTTAATGGACTAAGATATTTCCTCCAGTACACTCCATTTCCTTGTTTTTGTCTTCACCCGCCATTCCTTCTAGTCTATAGTGTCACAATCCCTTAGATTTTACCTGCAATACCCTTGAACTAGTCAATTTGGAAAGCTATCTGCCCTCTAACACCAGAAAATTCTACTAATCTATTCATTGACTTAAAATCAACACTAGTTGTTAGGGCCAATGCTTTTTTTTTTGTTCATTTCTAACTTGAGAATGCTAGACTTCTACCAGGTAAAGAAGTGGAGATTTGTGGTTTCTGAATGTCTCTTCTCTGCTAACTTGGTGAGGATAGTGATTACTGCTCTAGACTCATTGGTGGTACTATGAAGTAAACCAAACCTCAAGGTTTTCTTAAGGGCATAGATTGAGTACAGGAAAATACAAAAGTAAGACAAGGAATTTCTCAAAAGGAATTTTTTAAAATGTATCAGGATTACAACTTTTTAACTCCATATTTTTTCATGACTGTGTTACATTTCATTTGCTTTCTATATGCACAGTGAACCCTCTGCAAGGTTATGATGGTTGAAATGGTTAAGAACAATTGTTCTCTTTGTAATTTATAACAAATCCTAATTTTCCAGATACTTTCATGGTATGGCACAAAATTGGTATACCACTTCTGTATATTTAAATAACACAAACACACCAATTTGAAGAGATATATGCACCCCCCCCCATGTTCACTGCAGCATTATTTACAGTAGCTAAGTTTCATCAACCTAACTGCCCACCAATAGATGATTGGATAAAGAAGATGTGGGGGGTGTGTGTGTGTGTGTGTGTGTGTGTGTGTGTGTGTATATATATATATATATACACACACAATGGAATATATACTCAGCTATAAAAAAAGATAAATAATGTGTCAGAACTTTGAGGCAACATGTCAGATAGAAATAAGTTAGAGAGAAAAAGACAAACATCACATGACTCCACACATGTATGTGTACATAAATAAAAATAGGAATGAACTAAACAAAACAAAAACAAATTTTTAGACTATAACACCAAATTAGTGGTTACCAGAATGAAAAGGGGGAAAAATGGGTAGGTCATATAAAAGGGGTCATTTGTATGATAAAGAATAGAAGTGGATTTTTAGTGATGAACTTAACTATAGTATATACAGACAATGACGTACACCTGATTTTTATATAATGTTTTAATGCAGTGGTACTTCAAAAAAAATGTAACTACAAAAGGTAAATTATTGGGCCTACTTCACACCTACTGAATCATAAACTCAGGAAATAGGCCCAGGAATCTTTTTCACAGGTGATTCTAATGCACACCAAAGTCTAGTGCCAAACTTATATTTGGATACTAGTTGAGTTACTTGAAAGCTAACCATGGAGAAAAGGTTCCTTGTTTCACTCCTGATAAGATAATCTAGTAGGTAATTAGAGAGACTATGTACCCAGAAAGCCCCATGGCTTGGGGCAAAACTGGAACACCCCTTGGATATCAAATATTAACATAGACTGTAGCATGAGGGGTCCAGAGAAGATTCATGCTTCATTTAATGAATGGTACATAGAAAGAAGTGCCTGGAGACTGTGGTTTGGGGAAGGGGGATGTTGTAGCACAAACTGCAAGGACACTATTAGCTAGGGACCTTGGGGGAGGTAGCTGAGTGTATGGAAGCATACTCCATTAACTGAGGGGTAGTACATGCAAAGATGCTGGGGTGTCCAAAAGGCAAGACTGCTCCCCAATAAGAGAACAATCTCTAGAGTGCACTCTTGCCAATCCGTAAATATTGGTACTGTCTATGAAGCATACAGACTGAGAGTCTTGGGAATTGAAACCCGGTGAGGAAGGATAACAATGGTACCATAAATAGGAACAAGTCCTTCCCCACACCCAGCAAATTCACACCAGTGTTTGACCCTCAAGGTTCTCCACCACCCTGTGACTCAGGAACAGAAGTCACCAAGTACCCAAACTAAACTAAAATAAAAACACAGCATTATCTTCTGGAAAAGTGAAATAGTTCAGTTCTCTAAGTTACTGATACAGATACTTCAAAAAATAGGTCAATCTGAAGCATCAAATTGGGCAGACAAAAAAATACAACACATGGCATCTTGACACCTCAAAGAAATATGAGATTACATGGAAAGGATAGCTCTCCAGAATCAAACACAACAAAGACTTGAAAGATTTCACTTACTATCAGTTACAGAATTCAAAAGTACCATGATAAGAAAATCAAAGAGATAGAAGAAAATGCAGAAAATCAAGTAAAATAATGACACAACTCAGAAAAGCTAATCAAAAAAGTACAAAAAAATTGAGAAATACTGAAAATGTAATGAGAAATATTATTAATGAACAGAAAATGGAAATTGAAATATTAAATAAGAAAAATAACAGATTCAATATATAAAAAGCTCAATAGATGAGATAAATTTCTTCAGAAATTTATGGACACAGAATAGATCAAATGGAGGATGGAATCACGACCTTGAAGATAATAATGAACAAACATTGTAGGTGCAAAAAGAAAGAGAAATATGAAGAAAATAATGAAGAAATACTTTGAGAACTATTTGACTCCATTAGGAAAGGCAGTAATAATAATGGATATCCCAGAAAGGGTAGAAAGCAAGAAGGAAAGTGAGAGCTTATTCAAAGAAATAATAGAGGAAAAGGCCTCCCTGTGACAGAAGAGGTTAAGACATAGCGCTATGAAGCTATCTGCACCCACTGCAGCAGGAGTTCGATCCCCAGCCAGGGAAGTGACCCACATGGCACAGCAGACCTCTCCTGTCTTACCTGCTGCTCCCCTCAGCAGTGTATTTCAGTACATCTTCCTGTTCTGCTCCCCACTCAGTCTCTGGTGAATCCTCTCATGCCCCACATCTCTGATGTGCACCCCAGCTCTTGTATGCATAAATAATTCTTTAAAAAAAAAAGAAATAATAGAGGAAAACTTCCAAATATGCCAAGGAATTAAATACACAAGTTAGTGAAGTTAAAAGAATACCTGGTTATCTAATAGCAATAAGACATATGCCAAGAAACAAACATAATAGTGAAAATACCAAGAGTCTAAGAAAAAGAAATAATGTTGAGGATGGCTAGGGGAAAACAAGACAGGTAATCTATAAAGATACTCCCAACAGGCTTACATCATTTTTCTCAGCAGACCCTACAAGTGAGAAGAAAATGAAATGACCTATTCAAAATAATTAATGATAAAAATTAGGAACCAAGAACTATGTCCTGAAAGATATGTTTCTGAAAGATATGAAAGAGAAAATAAAGACCTTCCTACACAAACAGGAGCTGAAAGGATTTGCCAATCTAAGGCCTTTCCTACAATATAAGTTGAACAGAGCTATCCTATCTGGAATCAAGAGAAGAAAATCCACAAAATAAATTTGAAAAAAGGAAAGCTAGAACCAGAAAACCAAGGACAAAAATGGCAGTAACAAATCCTCATATATCAATCATCCTAAATGTAAATTGACTGAACTTATCAATGAAAAGATACAAGGTTTGGTCAGAAAACAAAACCCAACTGCTGTCTCCAGGAGACACATCTGAACTCTAAAGATAAATATAGGCTCAAAAATAAATGGTTGGGGCCTCCCCGGTGGCGCAGTGGTTGAGCACTAGGCCGTGAAGCTGCCTGCAGTTCTGCAGCGCCGGTTCGATCCCCAGCCGCCTGCAAGGGTGCCACATGGCGCGCAGACCTCTCCTGCTATGCCCGCTGCTTCCCTCAGCAGCGTATTTCATCAGTCTGTCTGTTCTGCTCCCCGTTCTGGCTCTGGTGAATTCTCTCACTTTTCTGCACTTCTGACTGTACCCAGTGCTTGTATAAATAAATCGTTTTTAAAAAAAGAAAAAAGAAACAAAAATAAATGGCTGGACAATCCTGCTATCAAATAAGACCCCAACAAAGTCTGTGACAGCCATATGTCAGATAAAATAGACTACCAGTTGAAAATGTAACAAAAGATAGAGATGGTCATTGCATAAAGATTAAGAGATCAATATATCAAGAAGACATAACTCATCAATATCAATGCACCTAATGAAGGAGGATAAAAATATATAAGGCAACTGTTATATCTAAAAACAGATATTGGCAGTAATACAATAATTGTAGATGAATTCAGCACCCCATTTTTCACCAATGGACAGATCAAACAAGTAGAAAATAAACAAGGAACCAAGAACGTTAAGTGGAGAATCAGACCATATAGGCATAGACATTGATAGGTCACATCACCACCCCTCCCCCCAAAATCTGAGCATAAATTCTTTGAAAAGGCACATACAACATTCTTCAGGATAGATCACATTAGGTCACAAATAAATGTTAATATACTTATAAATTTTGAAATCACATAAAATATCTTCTCTGATCACAATGGTATCAAACTTGAAATCAACCACAAAAAAAAAAAGCAGGAAAAACCTATAATATATAGACACTAATCAGCATTCTATTTAAGAATATTGGTTTAATGAGGATATATAAGAAGAAATTAAAAATTACCTTGAGAAAAACACAAATGAAGATTTGTGTTACCAAAAACTTGGAACAAATGAATATTACACAAAAAGAATACTAAGAGGGAGGGCCTCCCCTGGTGGCACAGTGGTTGAGCACTGGACTGCAAAGCTGCCCGCAGCCTCTACAGTGCCAGTTCGATCCCCGGCTGCCGGCGAGGGTCCCACATGGCCCACAGATCTCTCCTGCCGTGCCCACTGCTCCCCTCAGCAGTGTACTTCATCAATCTGCCTGTTCTGTTCCCTGCTCTGGCTCTGGTGATTTCTCTCACCCTCCCGCACTTTTGACTGTACCCAGTGCTTGTATAAATCAATCAATCAATCAATCAATCTTTTAAAAAAAGAGTACTAAGAGGGAAGCATATAGCAATATAGGTGCACACCAAGATACAAGAAGAGCTCAAATAAATAATGTAACATTTCATCTTAAGGATCTGTAAAATAAGAACAAGTCAAATTAAAGCCAAAAGAACGAAGGAATAAAAATTAGAGTAGAAGTAAATTAAATAGAAATCAAAAAGGAAACACATAAGATCAATGAAATCAAAAGCTGATTCTTTGTTGTACATAAAATGAACAATGAGTCAACCTAAACAACATACCCCCACATACCTCTGCAGATTGCATGCAGAAACAGACATAATTTTACTGTTTTATATTAAGCCAGACATTTAAGAGATTTTCAAAACCAATGATAAATCAGTGCCATTCTTCTCATTAATTTTTTTCTAAAATATATATACTTTTCATAAAAAGTATTTAGGTTAGCATATAATTTTAAAAATTATTTTTAAATGAATATTTTTAAATGTTCTTAATTTTGAATATGGTGAAGAGCAATAGATATAACCCATATAGTAAAAGTCTTGTAAGATCCCAGTAATTTGAGTGTAAAAGTGTCCTGAGGTCAAAAAAGTTAGAAAACCAATGGGTTAGCTAATTTCAATGCTTAGAGTTTATTCCAGAGATCCAGATGTCATTGATTCCTGCTTTTACTCTTGAATTTGTAATGAATTTAGGCAACCTTGAGAGATGTTTATTAACCAACTTAACTATTTATCTTTATTATTTTGAGTCATTTTCTAATTAGAGCTCATTTACATATTCTGGTGAAATTTTCCTAGAAGTGAATATTTTTTTTTAAGATTTATTTATTTATTTATACAAGCACTGGGTACAGTCAGAAGTGTGGGAGGGTGAGAGAACTCACCAGAGAGCAGGGAACAGAACAGGTAGATGGACGAAACACAGTGCTGAGGGGAGCAGAGGGCACAGTAGGAGAGGTCTGCACCCCATGTGGGACCCTTGCCAGCTGGCCGGTGATGGAACCGGAGCTTTAGCCCAGTGCTCAACCGCTGTGCGACCAGGGGAGGCCCTAGAAGTGAATATTTTCTTGAGTGAAATGTTGCTTTCTCAGATACCTAGTAGAAGGTATCAAATAGCCTCACTTTTAATGTGATGGTTTGTGTTTCTTAGAAGTTATAATCAACCTTCAAGTTAAGAATAATAGCCATGTACTTCCTCCTCCCTCAAATTTAAGCTGATTCCTGGAAATAAAGAAGCAAGTGGCTTCTCAGCTATCTTTGCAAATAACTTTTGAAGCATATTAAAAGCAGCATAATTTCCAATTTTGTTTTCCTTTAGTAATGATGATGAGTCTATTAAATGACTTGGGGGTAGGAATGGAGTACATTATCTAGTAACTTCTTGTATTTTCAAAGGCTGTCTTCTAACCAGTGAAGCAGGTTTATGGGGCTAGAAGTCAGGATTGAATGATTTCAAGGAGACTCCTGATATCTGTATAAAAAGTATGGCTTTTAGCTAAAAGAAAAAGATAGTGTTGTGCAACCATCCCAGGCCAGGTAGGTTCATTGTCAGTTCTCATAGATGATAAGAGGATTTGGAGCCTTCAGTGGATTTTGCAGACCTTTAATGCTGAGACAGGGGACCTTATCCACAGGCAGGCAGGCAGAACAAGAGAAACTCCAACCCTGAGAGAGGCAGAACAGCAACTCTCCTGCCCAGGCCCCTTTACAAGGTTATATGCCCATAGTCACACAACCCATACATTGTTGGAAACACAAGTTCCATCTGCTGTTTCCTAGAACTCAGAATCTAGGAGGAAGACATAACATTTCAACATATGGGCTGTCTATGATGTAGAAGGTGAAAAATAGCCTCATTTACTTATTTTCCTTACAACCGCCCATGTCAAAGTGGGAAGGAGTGAGCAGGAGTCCATTACTAGGGAGAAGGTCAAGGCAGTGTTTCAGACAGAAAGTGATAATAAACTGGTGACAAGTTTCACAGGCATCAAATCCAAACTGAACTCAATGGCAGCATAATCACCACCAGTATGGTATTGGGTGACTTTGTTCAAGAGAATCGGCAAGAAAATCTAGACAAATCTGCATTTCATATTCTTTTACTGTGTAAAATTAATGTAATAAATTGAACTTTGTTTTTTGTATTACCTTTCTCCCTTATCAAACCCTTCTTCCCCCACAAAGCACAAATAGGATTATATAGAAACTTTCATCTAAATATTGAGATCTAACCTAGACATTACCAACTTTTTTGTTTACAAAGATAAAACAGGCAGTACTGATAGGAAGTTATGAAAGAGAGAGAAATAACTTTTGGCTTGGCCTGAATGAGAGACTATATACACCACAGCACAGCCACTATTCACAAAAGGCTGCAAGGCAAAAACTTGAATTCTCTTTCTTAGGCTCATAAGTAAGCGTGTGGATAACTACTTTTTTCCTGGCAATAGCGATGTGTTAACATGTGGAAAATGAATCTGAATGACACAGTTTTGACTCTATTGTTGAAGCATCCCCATAAGATATCCTTTTGGATAAAATCTGTGCTGGTGAATTCAGTAAAGAAAGGGTATCAGTCCTTCCTGCAGCATAATAGTTGGAAGGAACATTGCAAGATGAAACAGTTTATTAGAGCAAAGTGCCTTAAATGTCCCTACTTTGGAGGCCATGTTTTTCAAAGACTGTGCTAGGGTGTGTAGGTAAACCTTGGACTAACCCCAAGAATTCCAGTTCTCAGAACATAGGAAGTGGAGGGAGTAGTATTACACATGCTTGGAACCCAGCCCATTAGAAGAAGCTGCTTAGTTTTCCAGTGTTGGCAGTCTTTGTCTTCAGTTTTGAGTCACTCAGTATTTGATCTGAATTCCCCACACAGTTTACATAAACAGTTCCATGCACTTCTCAGGAAATGTGTGACATAACTTTGTGATTGATGTTACAATTCCAATAGCAACGATCACATGTGTTCTGATAATTTAAGCAACCTTTATTACGTTGTAAAGGTATATGTCTCAGCATGTGAAAGAAAAGATATAAGATTGAAACCATGTACCATACTAACAGGATGAATTGGGATGATGACTAAGAAACATGGGTTCTAATCCCAGTTTTGTCTCTGTCTTGCTGTGTGTTTGAGAAAATTTCCTCTTCACCTCTATTTTTGTAAACTAAGGAGGCCAGACATATGCCCTTCTATGCCCTTCAGACTTCTGATATGCCCTCCCAGTTCTGATATTTAATCAGTCATTTATTCTCATCTTTTTTCAGAGCTGACGAATCCTAGGGCAGATGCCCTGTGAGTTATGTTGGCATTGGTTGGTCACTGATCATCTTTAATTCCAGCTGTATGCAGTGTAGCTGGGGACTCTAAGAGAAGACAGGCTTTATAGGGAGAAAGTCTTCTCTGGGTTTCGGAACTGCAGGGATGTTTTCTTCTTTTCAGAAGTGATAGTGATTCCTGAAATTCTGCAATATTTTTTCCTCTATTTTTTTTTTCTTTTTCCTTCCTGAAGACTATGTTTTGAAGTCAGAAGAGGCTACTGACTTAGCAAGTCTTAGATTCACAGGATTTGTTTAGTAGATATCAAAACCAAAAAATCAATGGTAGAGGCATACAGACTCTCAGGCCATCTACATCTATCAGGTAGGCTTGTCCAGCTGTCCAGATTGGGCAGGTCTGAAGGTGAGGTGAGTTATGCTACTCTTAATGACTCTGCCCTGAAACCCAGTGATGGTGGGTGTATTGTACATGTCCTGATTGTACAGACATAGAGATGCCAGGTTTACCTGAGCACCTTTATAAGATGAAGCAGGAACTAGGGAGAGAAGATGCAAAGATAGGAAACACCTAATTCAATAGCAGCCAGGCAGAGACTGTAAAGATTGGGACTGGAACATAGAAGGTAAGGGTTTATCATAATTAAAAGGAAAATTTTACCATCACAGAAACCTATGAAAGGAAAGAAGGAGCAAGTTTATAGCATGGACAGAGGGGAGATAGGATCTTGAGGAATTGTTGTTCTTATCCCCTGTGAAGTAAAAATTCTACAGTCCTCTTATTGTCCTTATCACTCTGCTGACCTCCTGATCTTCCTGTGCTTTATTTGGTTCTAAGTGGATCTTTATGTTGTGGGAATTGTCATTGGAAGAAAATAATTTCTGTAGAGTAAACATTAGGGCTCCAGCTCATCCTACATCAATCACTATTCCTTCTTCAAATTCAGGGAGTGTCATGATTAATTGAGCATTTAACAAGACAGATTAGGGCATGTGCACCAAGGACTAGGGAATATAGTTTTGACCTGGTACAGAGAACTTTTAATATCAGAAACTACCTGCTTCTGTGGTATAGGAACATGTCAATAGCTTTACTATTCAGAACCATTCTGGGTGAATATATCAGCCAAGAAGATTTCACCTAACTCCCTTTTAGCATTTAGAAGATCACCAGAGTTGCAATGCCAATGAAACTTAGAAAAGAGCCAGGTAATTTCTACACTGTCCTTATTCTTCTATGTCACTTATGAAATGAGTTTTTCTGTTACTCAGGCAGTGAGGTAGGGATAACACTTGGTAAACCTCTGTGTGGCTTTTGTTCAGATTAACATTCTTCACTGTGACTGTAATTCCTACAAAAGCAAGAAGAGGCTAGCTAAGGGTATACATATTCTCTTCGGTTCCTGGCTTAATTGTAAATAAATTGAAGCCCCTTATTGAGAGGTATAAAAGCAAAGACAGACATTTGTGGCAGCCAGGGACAGTCACAGGTTCCTGAGAAAGGTGCTGCGGGATGCTGTGTGAAGTCAGCTGCAGTGGCTGGAGCTGGGTCTCCATCGCACATATCTGCACCAAGTGTCAGAGACTTTGCTTCCTGTGGTGTACTAATGAGTAGAACTCCTGCCTAAGGAGTTACATGAGAGAACTTTCTTCAAAATTGCTGCACCATTAATAAACAAAAGGAAAGAATATTCAGAGAGGAGAACCATTGGATAGTCTATGAAAGAAATGTATGATGTAGTGTCAGGGACAGAGGATTACAAGCATTTTTTTCTAGGAGTAAAAAAATCAGATGTAATTTGTCTTTTTCCTGGTCCCTTATTTAGGTTTTCTAAATTCCTGCTATGAGTGAGACCATCCGGTATTTTTCTTTCTGGCTTATTTCACTGAGCATGATCCCTTCCAGCTCCATCCATGTTGCTGCAAATTGCATGAGTTTATCTTTTTTGATTGCTGAATAATATTCCATTGTGTATATATGCTACATATTCTTGATCCAGTCATTTATGCAAAAATGAAAAATGATGTAAGAATTATATAAAATAAAATAAATTTTTAAAAATCAGATGTAATATCCAAGAGATCTGGATACTGCAAAACATGATTAGAAATTGGATTTCCACCCATACTGGAGCACTGTACAAATAAGTGCAACAACATTTGGTAAAGACGTCCTGTACTGATGGGAGGCTGTCAATCACTTGGAGATTGTTTTTTAGCCCAGAAAGGTGTTTTTTTAGCCTAGTTCCTCCTGACTACTCAAGAACATGTACTTCAGATTTTTCAATTTCTTTTGAATTTCACTCATGTCAACACTCTCAGCTTGCCACATTTTTTTAAAATTTATTTTTATTTATTTTTAAAGATTTATTTATTCATACAAGCACTGGGTACAGCCAGAAGTGCGGGAGGGTGAGAGAATTCACCAGAGCCAGAGGGGAGAGCAGAGCAGGCAGACAGACAAAGTACACTGCTGAGGGGGGCAGCAGGTGGTAGGAGAGGTCTGCGCACCATGTGGGACCCTCCTCCGGTGGCCAGCGATTGAACCGGCACTGCAGAGGCTGCGGGCAGCCTAGCAACCCAGTGCTCAACTGCTGCACCACCAGGGGAGGCCCTGTTTTGGTTTTTTTTTTCAAAGATTTTTTTATTTATGCATACAAGAATGGAGGTACACAGGACAGAGATATGGGCGGGGGTGAGAGAATTCACTAGCGACAGAGTGGGGAACAGAACAGGCAGATGCACTGGAATACACTGCTGAGAGGAGCAGTGGGCAAGTCAGGAGAGGTCTGTTGCACCATGTGGGTCACCTCCCTGCCCGGGAATCGAACTCATGCTGCAGTGGCTACAGATAGCTTCATAGATTGCATCTGAACCCCTTGCGCCACCAGGGAGGCACCCCGCCACATTGTTTCTTGATGGAGCTGAAAAGCAGTTGGTAGCTTCCTTTGAAAGAAGAGAGTGTAAATCGTATGGTCCAGCAGCAACTATACCTTGGGAATTAATGCTTCATGAAGTTCATCACATATAAGGAGAGAAGAAACTGGTCATCTACTTGTAACTTTAGTTTGTTCCCTTTTAGGAAGTGCTTTTATCATGTGCTTTCAGAAGTCAGAAAGCATTTGTTATAAACCTGCCCCTCTGAGAATTTGCACTTGGTATATGGAGCCATGTATACACAGAATTTCGTCAAGTATAATTCAGAATAATGTGTACTTTAGCATATTTGTAGTCATGGGTGTCATCACTTTTGCCAGTATACTAACATGAATCTACTTAGCAGAAATTGAAACTATAAATTTAAAACTTTTAATTATAACCTTAGTTGACAGAGGTTAGTTGAGATACTCACGCAGTATTTATCATATTAACTATATCACATTTAAGTTATTAAATTCAGACCATTGATAAATTATTGTCATAGGGTCTTTCTCGTGGCTTAGGATATTTGAGTAATCAGATAATTAAAGTAAAAACTTTGACTTAAAAAGAATACTGTTCATGAAGTTTCCTTCACACTTTCCTCATTTTTAAATTGCTCTTAAGAGTAGCAGTAGATAAATAAATGCTGTAGCGAGGTTAGCTTCTAGATAAAGAGTGATTTTTTCTTTTTTTTTTTTTTTTTTGGGGTGAGTGGCTCAGAGCTTTCAGCTACATTTTTAGTACCTCACAAACTTCTCCAGGTACTCTGCTCTCTCAATAACATTAACTGTGTTGAATTTTGCTGACAACTGTGGGTAACAAATGAAGGTAAATTACTTGATAGGTTTCCAGCACCCTGTATCTTTATTTTCTTTTTATCATGTATACTCACTTTCAATAATGTATTTAAACTGGTATTTTTGTAAACAAATCAATGTAAGGCTGAAGTGGTAACTTAACAAAGTTATTGTTTAAAAAATAAAAGGACATGGGTTACACCTGAGGGGAGAAATCAAATACTGCCCACAAAGTAATAATGATATAAGAAAATAATAATTTTTAAATATTAAAATAAAAAAGCATAGAAAGGGAAACTGTATCTTTCTAAACAACCTAAGTGCCCATGGACAGATGATTGGAAAAAGATGATGCAATGCATATATATAAAGGAATACTACTCAGCTATAAAAAAAAATGAAATCCTGTCATTTGCAACAACATAGATGAATCTATAGGGTATTGTACTTAGATAAGAAGACAGAGAAAGAAAAACCACATGGCTTCATGCATATGTGGCATATATATAAACAAAACAAATGAATTAAATTAAACAAAAGTAAACTTTTTAGACTATAAAACCAAAGAGGGAAGGGGAATAGAAGAAGGTAAATCTAATAAAAGGGTTCAATTGTGGGGTGTAGGACAGAATTGCACTGTTAATGAACTTAATGAAGTTTATGCAGATATTTACATTGATGCACACCTGAAACTTATGTCATGTTACTTAAATGAAAAAAGTTTTAAAGACTTTTCAAGGACATCTTTTAACACAACCCCAGAATTTCAAAATATTAAAAGTGAGAACATTACATGTCAGTGAAAATGAACCATATCTGACAGGTGAGAAAACAACACTTAAAAGACCTGCCAAAAATTACATACCATATAGTGATAAAGTACAGATGAGGCTTCAGGCAACCTGGGTCATGTATAGTTCTGCCACTTATGAACTTATGCTCATGAACAGGTTCTTGAAATTCTAGGTGCCTCAGTTTCTGCATCTAAAATAAAATGGGACGGGGGCCTCCCTGGTGGCGTAAGGGGTTAAAACGCAACCTATGAAGCAATCCGCAGCCTCTACAGCACGAGATCGACCCCCAGCCAGGGAGCAACCCACATGGCGCAGCAGACCTCTCCTGTCTCACCCGCTGCTCCCCTCAGCAGTGTATTTCGTCAGTCTGCCTGTTCTGCTCCCCACTCTGTCTCTGGTGAGTCCTCTCACCCCCCACACCTCTGGCCTGTACCCCAGTTCTTGTATGCATAAATAAATAAATCTTTAAAAAAATAAAATAAAATGGGACTAATGGTTTGCAGGTCTGTTTGTTACAGGGTTGAATTCCTAAACACAGGCAAAATGCAGGGCACACATTTCATATGTGGCAGCAGAGAGCAGGTCCTGTTAAATCTCCAATTTCCTGATCACAGTTCATAAAGTTTTCTATTACATCTCAGAGCCTTTCAGATTTGATGATTTGCCTACAAATAATGCAAATTATTTAGATATTTTGGGCCATTTTATTGCTTACTATCAGCCTTCTTACTTTTTCTTCCAATATTCATGATCTTCTGATCACTTCTTCTTGTATGTTTTCTCTTTTCATTTCCTTAGGCATTTACTACTACTGATTTCTGAGCCTCCTTCCTGCCTTTCCCTGTGCGCTGTCTTCATTCTTAGCCTCCTCTTGAGGCTAACCCATGTGTGTCCCCTTCCCTAAAATCCTGCTCCCTAACAATGGAATATAACCCAGGCTGTGTCTAATGACTAAAGCTAAGGAGTCCTTTGGTCAAGAAGATACTGTCCTTCCATATTGACACCTGAGATTTGGTACCTTTTATTTCTGCATCTTTCTTTCCTGCTATATATATCTAGTTGATGGCCAAATCCCACTGACCTTTTTTTGCAACGTTATTTCTTACCTCTGTCTTCCTTCGTGACCAGTCCCATCGTCGCACACCTGAACTAATGTTCTCTTTGCAGATTTCTCAGAGTCCAGGCTTTCTTCAGTCCACCTTGGACTACATTTCCAGAGCTATTCTCCTTAAAATTCTGCCTTGTATTTATCACTTTTGTTTCTATAAAAATTCTCTCTGTATCAACATAAATCTTTACTGGCTGTCTGCTAAATCATGTCCAAATTCCTTAGTTTGTTATTGAGGCTTTCTGTAGTGTTTCTAATTCCTTCTCATGCCTTTTCATATTGTTCTTTGTTGCCCTAAAATCGGGAGTCATTCTGGTGTCTTTCTTTGTGTGCTGGGGGGAGGGACTCATTCACTGGGAGATGGGACCCATCTCACTCCCCACTTAGAATGGTCTCCTTTTGCTCTCATCCATGGTCTTTCTCTTTCAAATGCTCCACATTGTCACAAAGTGTACCTCAATTGTCCTATCTCTTGGCAAAGAGTCCCTCCTCTGTATCCCTGTAGGAATTTTTTCTAACTATATTATAACATATGTTTCCTTGTGTAAACTCTGTCTTCTCCAGTAGTTATAAACTTCTCCAGGAAAGGGATTTTTATCTTAAGACCAATCCAGTGTCTAGCATCTTCTTTTCCATCAAACCATTTTAGGTAGAAAGAATGGGGTCCATAAAGGACAAACAGTAGAGCCCTGTGAGAACTGGGTTAGAATCTCACTTCTGCCTCTGAGTCACAGAGAACCTTGCCATATCTCTCTAGGTCTCAATATTTTGCGTACTTAAATATGAATGAACTAAAGCCATTTTTCAGGTCCTCAAACTAATGTTATACAAATGACTCCACAGATTGGATTTGGAAATAGTATCTGCATTGCAGTCTCCCCTCCCTGTTATAATTAAGCAGAGGAGTAGAGTGGTTTAATGAAGCATTATGTAGCTTAATAAAAATAATAGAGAATTTTCCTTCACATAATAAAAGTAGAATTTTCCTTAACTACAATCACAGAAAGTGATGAAACAACTTTTAAAAAACAAATAAAAAGCTGAACTAGAGACAAAGTCAGTATCTCCTCTTAGGATTCATTTACAGGGCTCCCAGCCTTGTTTGTGTTCTAAATAAGATTAGTTGCCTCTTCTTTACATTCCTCTGAATTCCTGGTTGAATAGAGCAGTCATTTGACTTTCCTGTTCTCCTAGTAATTAAATCCACTCCACCCCTCAATCTGGAAGATATAATCTGAATTCCTTTCTGTTCCACAACTGCCCTCTTTCTATTGGGATAAACTTCCTCCTTATTTTTCTTTCACTATTTTGAAATGAGACTACTTTTTATGGGAAATTGCTTTTGGAATAATGAATTGACTTCCCACTTATTAATTTAAAATAGTTCAATGGTAAAGATTGCATTATCCTAAATCTCTGGAAATATTTTAACTGTCTTTGGAACCCTAAAATAGAATCTGAGTTCTTAGGGAAAATCTTTTCTTACTATTGCTTATCAAAATCTGTTCTAATAAACCATCTTCTGTAACTAAATCCAAATGTCTTTTTCTCCTAAGAACTTTTTTTTTTTTTTGATCCCCATCCTCCCCTTGGGAATCTTTTTCTAAGATCTCTGAAGTGACACCCTCCTCTTTGCCCCACCCCCCTCTCCCGTCATTGTGAAGCCCAGACTTAACAGAGATTTTCTGATTTTTTTAGATGTGATTACTGTGGGCCCTTACTATGGTGATTTTTTTTCCTTTCAAAGTGACAATTGCTGTCATTGAATGGGTTTCAAATTATCTCAGGAGGGGTTCTTTAAGGCTGGGATCCCTTTGGATTTTCCATCATTTAGGGGTAGGGATGAAAATAAAGGTATGAGGCTTTGACATGGTACTGAAACCTAAAAGCTGTACTTCCCCCTAGGAAGGGTACAGGATTGCACAGCTTCACCATTAATCACTAGGAATTTTATTGTTTACTCCCAATTCCAAATCCACTGTTAACCTGGTTGTACACTCTTTGTTGGGCTTTATCCTTGGTTACTCCAAAGATATTGTAACAAGGATTAAATTAACCTCTCCCTTTGACTAAGTGGATTATTGATGGCTTCAGCACATTTAATTAACTTAAGTTGTTCCCTGGGTGAAAAAAACAGATAACTTGGAGAACACAAAAACGAGGATATAAGAGTCTCTTTGATTTACTCCTTAAGGATTTTTAGCTTGAACTTCCATGGACAAAATGTATATTTATGTACTTTCCAGAAGTAAGAGCTGCCCAGATGATTTAATCTAAAAAACAGGAGTAATTATATATAAACTCACATTGATTAAACAATACTAATATTTACATGCTTGTATTTCTTGTAGGACAGCAATAGAGAAACTCAGATTTTTATCTGACAAGTTTATTGCCACAGTGGATCTAGATTTCATATTTGGGGAGTGTTGTAAGAATAGAGGTGGTTGGTCCACAATGGAGAGCTGTGTGGAGATTTCTTGACCTACTAAACATAGAGCTTCCATATATGATCCAGCAATTCCACTCCTAGGTATTTACCCAAAGGACACAGAAACATCAATTCCAAATGTTATAGGACAAGGAGAGGGGCAGCCCAAACCCCGCAAACCTGCCTATTCTAAATGGGTTCTGCCATCCGCCGCATCAACACAAAACATATGACACTTTAATGGGAAGGAACTTTAATAAAACTAGGAAACAATACAGGTAAGGCAAAGAGTCTAGTTTCTAAATGAAGCACCCAAAGTTACCCGTCCCCTCGTGGGTAAAAGTCCATCCATATGGGATTGGCCCAGAGCAAGGCCCCAAAGCCTGCTACAAGTCTAAAGCATCTTCCAGTGGGGACCCACAGAAAAGGGTCACAAACAACCGGACAAGCCCAGAAGGAAAAGAGCAAAATCAACATCAAGATAAAAGCTGCCATTGTCACCTCCCCACGGGTCTCACCCACATCTGTGTCACCCAGTCCACGACCAAAAGACAAGCGCAGTTTCTTCACGTGTCTCTAGGCTCCACGCGCCTCCTCCAGGTCTCCTGGCTCCATCCTGCTTCCTTCCTCAGTCTCTTCTTCAGCTTCTCCTCTTCCTGCTCAGCTCCACCCTCCCTTGGGTGGGGCAGGGAACCTCCCCCTTTCCTGGGGACCACCCTGTTGCAATCCCCCCTTTTAATTTTTATTCCACCATATCTATGGTGGCACAATCTCAGGGTGTAGTCTTAGGAGACAGTCTTTTTTTCAGGGTTACAATGTGTGTAAGAGAAGCAACAATTAGTCAGCAGCATTGTCCATGAATGTCCAGTATGACAGTTTCATTACTTAAAAATAGTCCATTATCCAAGCCAAAAGAAAAAAAAGTTGGAGCATTGGCTAAAACAAGATAGCAAATATATCAAAATCACAGGGAAAAAATGTTAAAATGGTTCAACTTATGCAAAAACGAATTCTCTCAACCTTGATCCCAAACTTTAACAGCATAGCAAAAATTTGCAAATTAAATTTACTTTTAAACCATTTTTCCTATTTTTGCATAAAATCACAGGGCAGAAAATAACTAACAGCAATTTTTAGCTGGCTTTGTTGAAATATTCCACACAGGATCAGAGCGAACCGGTGGCATCCAGTCGATGTAGGCTTCAGGTATAAAGTTGGTCTCATCAGACTCCACCTGGGCTTTCCTCTTCTCGAGGGTACCAGGGCATTTTCGTTGGCCGGGTTGTCCAGTCCTGCCAATGGAGGCAAGCTTCCTCACCTTCTTTGGAGGTCTCTGGAACCCTACAAACAAGGCAAACAGGTTCTCCTCTTCTTGGTTCAGCTCTTTTTCAACTTTCTGGAAGAACTCCACACAAAGCCACACAATCAAACTCGCGTCCAATTTTTTTGTTAAAACAGACAAAATCCCTATGGAAGTTATGCAAAAACAGACTCTAAGATAAGTAGCAAAAATTACTACCACTATTTGTATGCTGTGTTGGTATCAAGGGGAGAGAAAATGTGACAAGTTAGTTTTGCTGGAAAAAAAATTACAACCTTTCTGCAGATCCTGGTTACTCAAAACAAAACAAAACAAAACAAAAACTTCGTGGATTCAGGACAGAATGCATAAAAAAATTTCCAGTATGTCAAAGAAACCTTAGTAAATGTCAGGTGTATTTCCAGGTCTATTCAGTCCTTTGTAGGAAAGTTTTTTTTCTCTCAACAGTTCCATCAATAGGAATCTGTTGAGACCTTTTCTCCCTATATTTCCGGAAACAATTTCTGTAGGTGTGAAACAATTGAATTATACAATATTACAAGGTGACAATCACCATTGACAATTTACATACATACCAGATACTACTGTTAACATTTTGTACATACCAAAGTTTTACCATTTTCCCAAGTGACAATGCTTCCCTTCCAGTTTTACTTCATTAGGTAAAAGCCAAATAGAACAAATTCATTAAATGCCTTCCCAGGAGGAAAAGGAGAAACGTCGTGGAGTGTCTCAGGAGCTCTACTGAGGTTCCACAAAATTTCCTTGCATCAGTCAAATGACAGGCTACCAAATTTGTACTTGAATTTTGATTTCTGGGAAGCTTTGCCATAAATATCAGAAAATTAACAGAAACAACAATATTCAATCTCTATGAAGGCACTGGCTTAGTTCAGTAGCACAACGTTGACAATCAAACCATAACTTTGTTTTTCTCCTAACTGGAGACTTTTTTTTTTTTTTCCTTTCCAACGTCTATGGGCACCATGTATACCAATCTGTCAATCACTGGAGGTCAAGACAGTTAGACACAAGGACATACAGACATACAACGTATAGACAAAGACAGTTTTTTTTTTAGTTATGCCACGTAGAATATGTTATGTAACTGCAGTTTTACTCCATAGGCTCAGAAAAAAAAAATCAAAGTCCGAAAAAAAAGGTGGAGTGTTGCTGGCAGAAAAATTTCCAGTTGTCATCCTGCAAACCTAAGACTTTGGAAATAGGAAGGAAAAGTTTTATTAATCACAAGAGTTACATGACCTTGTTTATCACCTTAGGGTTTTCAGTGTTGAAGACTTTTTGTTAGAAGTCAATCCTGGGGTATTCTGTACAGCAAGTGAAAGAATAAAAGTAACAGTTAACTTTTAAGCAAAAGGAGTCATCTCTTGTTAGCCACCAAGCAGGCACTCCGTGGGTTTCCTGGAATAGAACCCGAAAAAGCAAAATCAAAATATCAGTAATTAACTTTCAATTAAAAGGAATCATCTCCTTACTTCTGTTAGCCACTCTGGGACAGAAGCTGAAAGAGCAGATTAAACATCTAAGCACAAATTACACCTCCCCCACACTAGGGAGGGACAACAACAACACAGGTATGAAAACCTGGTACAGTTACATGATGCACCCTAAAGAGTGCTTTCCATAACAGACCTTCCTCAGTAGGAAGCAGAAACTTAGAATCTTGTCTTACACCAGCAATTGAACAAATCCAGGATTCAAAATGGCAAACATGCCCAAAACAAATTGCGTAGACAAAATTCACAGCAGCAAATCCTTTCAGACTCAGACAAAATCTTGTTAATTTTTCTGATCCAGACTTTGCAAAAATTCAAGTTATCTCCAAGAATCCATCAAGGATACCAGCGATTACCAGTTACTGCTTAAGGCTACTCTTTCCTTAACACCCAGGCATACATTTGCTAATTAAAACACCACTGCTCCACAGTTGGCTTGCAAAACCCATCAGGCAGAGAGCAGGAAGTTGCCAAAGACAAAGCAACATACCAGTGAAGAACCATTATTGCCTTTAGAAATGCTAATGAGACAGCAGAGATTACAAAAAGAAAGAAAAAAAAGTTCCAAGTGGCCTCAGACGCCATCTTTGATCTGGCCACATGGTCCAATGTACTGCCTAATTTTTTGAGTAAAACTGGCACAGAACAATTTCCACAAAATCAAAATCTCTTAGCAAGTCACTACAAACAAATTACACACAAACACACAGAATCTTCACAAAGCCCAAGCCAGTTTTTCAACAGCAAATCTGTTATATGAAACAAACACACTGGAGAAACCAAAATCGCATTTGCGCTTATGGTAGCCAGTGCCATAGGGAAGCCCAATTTCCCATGGGGCTGACTAACCACGGATGGCTCTGTCCTAAATCACGTTGGACGCCAAATCTGTTATAGGACAGGGAGAGGGGCAGCCCAAACCCCGCAAACCTGCCTATTCTAAATGGGTTCTGCCATCCGCCGCATCAACACAAAACATATGACATTTTAATGGGAATGAACTTTAATAAAACTAGGAAACAATACAGGTAAGGCAAAGAGTCTAGTTTCTAAATGAAGCACCCAAAGTTACCCATCCCCTCGTGGGTAAAAGTCCATCCATATGGGATTGGCCCAGAGCAAGGCCCCAAAGCCTGCTACAAGTCTAAAGCATCTTCCAGTGGGGACCCACAGAAAAGGGTCACAAACAACCGGACAAGCCCAGAAGGAAAAGAGCAAAATCAACATCAAGATAAAAGCTGCCATTGTCACCTCCCCACGGGTCTCACCCACATCTGTGTCACCCAGTCCACGACCAAAAGACAAGCGCAGTTTCTTCACGTGTCTCTAGGCTCCACGCGCCTCCTCCAGGTCTCCTGGCTCCATCCTGCTTCCTTCCTCAGTCTCTTCTTCAGCTTCTCCTCTTCCTGCTCAGCTCCACCCTCCCTTGGGTGGGGCAGGGAACCTCCCCCTTTCCTGGGGACCACCCTGTTGCACAAAGAGCACCTGCACCCCTATGTTTATAGCAGCACTATTTACAATAGCTAAGCTTTGGAAACAACCCAAATGACCAAAAATAGATGACTGGATCAAGAAGATGTGGTACATATACACCATGGAATATTACTCAGCATTCAAAAAAGATAAACACATGCAATTTGCAGCAACATGGATGGCGCTGGAAGGGATCATGCTCAGCGAAATAAGCCAGAAAGAAAAAGAAAAATACCGGATGGTCTCACTCATAGCAGGAATCTAGAAAACTTAAATAAGGGACCAGGGTAAAGAATAACTATAAGAAAGAAAATATCAAAATCAACAAACAACTATGAACCAGAGACACTCTATGGGGGTGGTAGGCGGGGAAAGGAGGGCTTGGGGTCAAAATAACGGGGTTGTAATTGTATGGGGAATATAAAAATAAAATTTAAATTAAAAAATAATAATAATAAAATTAAATTAAAAAAAGAATAGAAGTGGTTGGAGGGATAGTAGTAAATTGAAACATTGCTTTCCTAATTATTTTAGGAAGCACCTACCTTCTTCTTTAGCCCCATTAACTACAAGCCTTTAAGTGTAGAATTCAGTAAGCTTACTTTGTGAAATCACTTCTCCAGTGAGAGAGTATGAATTTTACCAATTTTCTTTCTTTCCTTTTGACATTTCATCTTTCAGACTACGCATATTCTTAGTCACTGAAAATACTCCTAGTAGCCAAATGTATTTAGAAATAATATTTAATTCTCTTTTCCTATTTTAAAAGCTGATACATCCAAAGTTTCATAATGTATAGGCTTAAAATGCAGTAGAGATAATAAACCTCTTCTCTAATTCCAGAGACTAATTCAAGCATAATGTGGTTTAGAGTAGCTCCTCCATTTACTCAAAGTATTAGAAGACCAAGATACATTGTTTGTTCCTACAGACTTTAATATTTAAGTCTACTTGTACATTTCTTAAGTGTGAATATATGTGTGTGTGTGTGTATAGGCATGGGTATATATATCATGAGAATATAGATGATGTGCTCTTAAAAAGCATATCAGTAATTGAGGCCAGCAATTATATTCACATTACATATACTGTTTGGAGGTGACATGGGTATGTTCACATTTAGATATTTATTTACTGGATAAGTCAGATCTTTCAGTACTGATTATTTAAATTTAATGATTTCAGTATCTCCATGTATACTATGCAAAGAAATATATTCTTGGTATATTTACCTTGCCTAAATCGTAGAATCAGATCCTGTTATCTGCCTACTGTTGCTGGGTTCCACTCCATTAACACCTTGCTAATGAACACAAGCTGGGTCAAGCTGGGTATTGGATGAGTCGGAGAAGCTGAGGAAGATTTATAGGGAGCAAAGAGAAAAGATAGGGCAATTCTGGGTATACCATCTGGCTGAAACATGGGGCAGATGGAGGTTGGCCTTGAGAATAGTTGGAGCCCCGGGCCGAGTCCCACTGCAAAACCCTTGAGTATCAGACTGGGAATTGGCTATTTAGTTCAGGAGTCAAAGGATCCAGTGATAGTTTTTTTGTTTTTTTTTTTAATATATAATTTTTTTTTAAAGATTCATTTATTTATTTATACAAGCACTGGGTACAGTCAGAAGCATGGGAGGGTGAGAGAATTCACCAGAGCCAGAGCAGGGAGCAGAACAGGCAGACTGACGAAGTACACTGCTGAGGGGAGCAGCTGGCATGGCAGGAGAGGTCTGCTGTGTGGGACCCTCGCCGGCAGCCAGGGATCGAACCGGCGCTGCAGAGGCTGCTGTGGGCAGCTTTGCAGCCCAGGGCTCAACCACTGCACCACCAGGGGAGGCCCAAAAGATCCAGTGATTGTTTTTAAATTATCTTCAGCCATGTCAATCTGGTTACATATTCCTGGCCATGTGCTGCCCTTTTCACCACTTTGATGTGAGTGCCTGAAAATTACTTCAGTCAGGTTCAGTCAGATTGTCCTGGTACCTGGTCACTGACTATATAGAAAACTTATATTCTTGAGAGCTTATAAAAAATTCTTAATAACTAACTTTATTAATTCATCTCTATTTTATTTATTTTTCATTTTGTTTTAATATTTATCTTTTTTTTTACATTTTTTAGACAATATTTGCTTCCCCCATCCCTCAGATTGAGTCCCCATAAAATCTCCTTCCACAAGGCACCCATGCACCATCACCACAGTCCCCTGTTCTCCTCCCTCCATACCTCTCACCCCTCTTCTTCCTCCTCCCCTGCAGTATGTCTTTGATTTGTAATTGTCTGTTTTTGCTTTGCTGTGTTTTGTATTGTTATTATTATTGTTTTTTTTACACTGATGTCTTATTTGGTTCCCTCATCTCTATTTTAATATATCTTTAATAAAAAACCTGAATGTGACCTAATTTTTGAGCCAATTTTGCCCTTTATTCTGCCTATCATTTAAAATTCTATCTGTGTAGGATCCTACTTCTGTCAACTGATATATTGGCTGTCCCTCCTAGAGTGGTGTCACCTGGAAGTTTGGGAACTGTACCATCAACATATTTATCGATGACTGGAATAAAGTGTTGAATAAGCTGCATGGATGCCTGTAACTTACTATGAAAGACCTCTTTCCCAAATTCAGTCTTTCAGCCTGCTTTTATTCTGCCCCAGAGGATCAAATGTGTCCTGGAAGAATTTGTTACAACCTTACTGATGCCTGGAATTTTGTATATGGATTCAGATATGTCATGCATATTGGTCTGTTGGCACTGGAGATACAGTAGGGGATTAGGTTAGTACCAGTAAAGGCTAATGGAACATGGGAAATAAATTAGTGTGGTTAAGAGGAGAGCTTTTGTTTTTATACTCTATTGTTTGATTCTATTGTCTTTTTCTATTGTGGTAATTCCTAATGGTACTCTTTAATTGTATGTTCCTAAAGAATATGAGAAAGCTAACTGGACACTCTGTGGGAGCAGGGAGACTAGTAAAAAGGAGGGCTTTGGAGTCATTTTCCAATCTGTCTACACAATAACTGGAGCTCTTTTCTTAGATTTTCCAGAGGAGGTCCCATTAATTTTCTACTTTGGGTGTATCTGCTTGACTTCTGCTATTTGGAAATACAGATCGTCACAGAGAAGGAAAGAATCAATTGAGTTCCATGTCTCAAATGCTTTTTTAAATTTAATCTTTTTTTCCCTCAATCCAAGCCTCACTTGAATTGCACATAGTACCTGATGTCTGTAATCTTCATGCCTTACTTTGTCGAGGTGAAAAGACATTCATCTTATACCTATGGAAGGTTAAGGTTGGGCTTGGGTTCCATCTCTAAATAAATTTACAATCTTCCAGTGTCCAATCTTGTGTCTCTCTCCTATCCTCCATAGTACCCGAGGTCTCCAAACTTGAGTTCCTTGGGGAATTGTGGCACAAATATGTCTTGATATCCCTTGTAGGTCCTTAAGGCTGGAGCAGAGTTGAGGAAGTTAGGTCAGGCATCATTCTATCTATTTTATCTTCCTCCGTTTTAAAGTATTTCTCCTCTGCTGTCTCCCCTCCTGTTCTCTTTCCCTCATTTATTTCTTTAATGTATCAATCGTTGGCCATCATTTTCATGGCTCTGGAAGGAAAGGTGAATAGTGTAAGGTCAATCTGCCACACTGCTACTGGTTGAATAACCAATCATTTTCATGGTCAAAGAAACAACTGAAAGCTGAGTTTCCACATAGTTGTTGTATCAATATGTCATATGATATACTCTATTACTATGAAGTTACTATGAAGTTAAAATACTTCTAGAGCTTCTGGGTTGGTGAACATGTGGAGATTCAGGGGAGAATGGCATATTTGGAAAGGGCATGGAAGCTTCCTTCCTTACATATCTTTTCATCTGGCTGTTCCTGAGTTACAGCCTTTGTAATAAATCAGCAATCTAGTGAGTTGGAAAAAAAATTAACAAAAATAAAGATATTTCTAGTTGATTTTTAAGTGACCAGCAGATATTCAATTTCTGATACAACCAATTTATAGGAAAACCACAAACCATGGCAATACATGGACACTTATGTCCGGAGACTACACATCCTGGAATAGCAGTATGTGGCCAGGACAAGGATCTGCCCATCTAACTGTGATGCTCCAAGTTGACTTTCTCCCCCTTAAACGCAGTTCCCTATTTTGTGAATAATATCTCTGAAGTGCCTTGTAGGGCAAGCATTGTGTTTCTTAGCTCAGAGGCAAAAAGCTGGAGGGAGGACAGCATGTATAAAAGCAACGAATGTACCTCCCACCCCAAGGTCTTTAAACTGGACCAGGAAACTCTCCAGCCCACAGCATCCAAGCTCCCTGTGAACTGGCATTGCCTTTTCCAACAAGTGGAGCAGGGGGTCCTCTGTTGCTCAGCTCTGCTTCTGAGGCTTTTGTTCCTAGAACTCAAATTCCAGTTGACTATAATGCAAATGCCCATCTGCTTTTCCACAGCAGCTGGTGTGTTAACTTTGTGATAAAATTATCTAGCATGCTCTCTGGAAATCCTATTACAGTTAGCATTAGACTTTCTGAGGAAGGAAAAAGTGATATCCAAGATATCTTCACTGAAACTTCCCTTACTGTAAATAGTCCTGATACCAGGCAATAAGGGACACTAAAACTGGCCAAGGACAGTGCCCACATAGATTAAAGGTCACCATCTGAGTTCTTCACCTGAATGTACAATTGCAAGACTCTCAGGTGCAGGGAAAAACAATAATGGGATTTATTTAACAAACAAGGGAAAAAGAATCACTGAAGCCACAAATGGCCAATTATCTCACCCTAAACAAAAGGTGTCTAAGAAGGCATCTCCCTACCACTGAAGACCCAGAGATCCTATCCCGAACAAAAGGCCATGGTCCCAAGATGGTGATTTCCCGCTACTAGAACTCCTGGAGTACGTGGCAGCCAGATAATAGGCCAGTATCCAACTCATTAAGACAGCAGAGGTGCTGAGATGTCAGCACAGTACCACTGTGCTACAACCATCCCAGGCCGGGTGGGTTCACTGTCAGTTCAGGCTTAAAAGAGAACCTTGGAGCCATTGGCATCATCCCCACAAGCAAGCAGGGAGGCAACAATTTGGGCCCCCCTGTGAATCTATTTTTCCACTGGGCCTTCTCTGGTGTTCTCTCACGGTCTCTTCCCCTTACAGTTGTCTCTCGTCCTCGCATAGCTGTTTTCCACTGCAGCCGTCATTCCAGTCTGAGTGACACTGCCCTTATATGCTCAGCCTCCAGGCTCAGGGTACTTACTCATACATGCCCATCCCATGCTCACGTGCGCCACTTATACACGCCCACACCCTGTGCCCATGCTCCCAAGAGGCCGGTGGTGTATAAGCCTGACCATTTCACTTACCCTACAACCAAACAATTGACATTGGAAACAGCAGCTTCAGCAGCTAAACCACATGACAAGCAGCCCACACTCACACAGTTCAAGGAGGTGATTAGCTCCGGGTTTTCACCTTCCCTTCCAGGCTGTAACAGCTACAAAGCCTGGAACAGTTTCAGTCACTTGGCTACTTGCAAAGCCTTCAAACTTTTCCTCTCTGAGGTTGGCTGCTGGAAGCCTTGCCACGTCCTTCAGAAGCCCACAACAGCCTTTCTGGAAGATAGGTGTGGTGGGGGCTGAATCCAGGGGACAGTTTCCGCATTCCCTTATAGTTCTTATCAGAGTCTATATTGCCACTGATACATTATTGGTATTTTCTCTGGGGCTATCTATCCTCACCAGCAACCCCCTCCAGGGGTCACCACTTGTAATAGTCTTTGGCTTCAGCCCCCAGGTTAAAGGTAGAGCAGCTTGTCAGCCCAGGGCAGCACCCAGGCCTCTGCTGGAGCTTGCAGCGTAGTTCCAGTTCCAGGGTATAATAGCGTTTGGCTTCAGCCCCCAGTTACAGTCCCACTGTTCTATTAAACAAATCAAATTACGGGAAAAGCTAAGAGTAGCTGGACTGTGTAAACTGGATACTGCACTGTGATATACTTATGTCTTGATGAGTTGAAAATCTGCACTTATTTACTCCTATTGCCTTATAATAACCAGATTACATACATTTTATGGCTGGTCAGCTCAATATAGTCAAAGGTCAGTGCTTATTTCTGTTGAAAACTTAGAAATCTATTTCAAATTAGTTTAACAACAAAAAATTATCTCATAAAACTTCTGAATCCAGGAGTAACTTTACTGATCTTTAGGCCTGGGTAGTACATTCAAGGCCTACTCTCTCCCCATCTAGTGCATATTGATTTTAGGAAAGACTCACTTGGAGCAGGTCCTACCCCAGATTACTGACTGTGCTGCAGGTATTGTTACAGGGCAACCCCAATATAAAACAGGTTGCCTGACTGTGGGTCCTCACCCACACGCTTAAAAGGGACTTATTAATACTCAACTGCAGGCACACACAAAAGGTTAATAAAAGGTTTATTTACAAGGGAAGGGGAAATGAGGAAATGTACAACTCAGGGAGAAAAGAGGGACATAAATTCTTAAATGCATCCTACCCATTCCGCCAACCTGGAATCCCAATGGCACTCTGAGAGCCGTGAAGCCAAGAGAGCCCCCAAGACCCACATGTCTGGTTTTATACCAACCCTGGCAGCTTAACTCCACCCTCAGGTCCCAGCAACCCTCCCTTTGGTGATGATGGGATTTGTCATTTCCAGTGTTTGGCTTTGATCTGGAGTGGGGGTGGAGTCCACAAAGCCTGCATGGAATTAGCTCAGGACATCTTTTCTTTCTAACAGTATTACAACTGTTCTTCTTGCCATCCAGCAACCATAAGGAAGGAAAGGGAGCTTTTCCCAAAAGGAATAGTATGGGTGATGACAGCTTCCTATTACTCTTTGTTTCCCACATGGAGAATACAGTCACTTATGAAGATTTAATGTGCAGAATAGGAAACCAAAAAGGAAGTAGGATTTGGGCTTTTTAAAGTAGAGAGAAAAGAGCTATTAGAAGATACAAATGATATAATGAATAACCAGATAAAATTTGTGTTACCTGGACTGTGAATAGCAATTCATTCATCCAACTAAGTTGGTAGATCAGGTCCTGATTAGAAACTGACAGGACCTGGAACAGAACCAAGGAACCCGTCTTCTGGAATGTTTATATTTCGCCCAAAGAGGAATTGGTACTTCACTTTGGGAAATCTGCACAGTGTGTGTGTTAAAAATGAATGTATACACCATGGATGACTAAAATAAACATCCAGATTTACTTTCATCCATACAAACCATTCCCATTAGCTAACCTATCACAAATGGCCCCACTTTGATATATCAGATGGTAAGTTCTCACCCCAGTCTTGACTTTACAACTGAGATTCTTTCTAGTTGTGGCCAAAGCCACATTCTGCCTCCAGCAATCATGTTCCCAGAAATCCGTATTATACTGTATAATCCATATTATACAGTTTAAGAAAAGAAAAAACTGAAGGAGATTAAGAACCACTGCATTGTGAGAGGCTTCCCTGGAGAAATACAGTACTTTCTCTTGAAGTACTTCTGGGATTCAAAACTCCCATTACTATGTTTCTGAAAGAGACCCACAGTGTAAAGAAATGTTCCAATGACAGATTTATTCTTGGGGACTGTCCCAGTTTTTATAAAGAGAGCTTGTTATCCATATGGTAGCAAACAAGTAATACTAGCGTTGCTGTTTAGACTAATGGTGTCCAAACTTCTCTGTTTGAAAAAACAAAAGAAGTTTGAGCACTTACAGTTTGTCATATATATGTATATGTATATATATATATACATATACATATATATGTAAAATACTTTCCCATTGTATTACTGTTACATAACCTATAAAACATAAACTAGGCGTTAAGGGACAAGGTGAAAAATAAGCAGATGAATATCCATCCCAAAATCTAATGAATTGCCATGATTACATTTCCTTTGAGACTTTTGGTTTAAACTGCATGAATTAAATAGATTCTGCAGAGTACACTGGAAATATGTCCTGTTTCTGTGGAAAATGTGTTTTAAGTTGTAAACATTCATTTTATAAAAATTGAGACCATTACTTTGTTACAAATTTGAGATTCTGGGTCTTTTCCTACTATTATATGGCATCACCTTGAGGCTCTGAGGCAAACCATGGTGAGAAAAAAGTGTATCCTCACCACACCCCATTAAGGTGTAGGGTGAACAAAGACTAATCCCCTGAGTTCCTGACGTGTTGACAGTTTTTTCCGAATCTCCTGGCTTTTTGTCTATACTTAACTCTTAGCATTCACAGCCTTTGTTAATTAAAAATAGACAACCATCACCACAAAATGTAAAGCTGAGAGAAATCTGCAAGCAAAATTTGATTTAGCTTAAACTACTGGTTTTTTGTTTTAACAACTTTAGTGAAGAGTTTTTTTTTTTTTTAAGATTTATTTATTTATTTATACAAGCACTGGGTACAGTCAAAAGTGCAGAAGGGTGAGAGAATTCACCAGAGCCAGAGCGGGGAACAGAATAGGCAGACTGACAAAATGCACTGCTGGGGGAACAGCGGGCGCAGCAGGAGAGGTCTGTCTCGCCGTGTGGGACCCTTGCCGGCGGCCAAGGATCGAACCAGCGCTTCTGAGACTGTGGGCAGCTTCGCGGCCCAGGGTTCAATCTCTGTGCCACCAGGGGAGGCCCCCATAGTGAAGAGAATAAATAAAATATAGGACTTTATTTCTCATGTGTTACCATGTTTAACTGTCAGAAAGAAAACAGGGAAAAAAGACTGGAGTGAAGCCTACAAAACACTAACAACCCATTGTGGATAGTAATTATACAGGTAACTTCTTTCTTTCTTTTTTAAAAATTGTATTGTTTTTATTGAGGTAACAATTTTATTGAGGTACAACAACAACATTGTATATGATTTGAGGGTAAAGGTACATATTGCAACACCCATGCCCACCACCAAAACACCCATCATCCTCCATCATCGTCCATCAGGCCTGTTCCCCTCCACGACCCTCTTCCTCTAATATCTTCAATTCTACAGTCAGATTTCTGGAGTTTGTTTTGGTTTTGATTTTCTGTTTCTTTGTTTAGTTTTCATATATTCCACATATTATAAGTAGGAAATCTCACAATGCTTGGGTTCATGAATCCTCACCCATGCACTGAAGAACAAAAGTATAAAACCCAAAACAGAAATGTGAAATGTATTTATTTGCAGAGAGAGGGCAAGAAGAGAGTGTGTTGGTGAGGGACAAATGCAGGAGGTCAGTCTGGATGTCTACTATTAAATTCATGTTCTCTTCACCTTCGTCCCAATTTTATCAGATAGTACAGAAAATGGCATTTGTAATCTACACTAATTATACTCCATTTGACCTATTAATGTATCAATTCATAGGGTAGAATAACCAGGCAGAAATTTTTTTAGTTTGTTGGAACTTTCCATAAGGGATATTAGATAGAGCTCTTCTTCTGGAGCAAGGCAATGATCTTACCTGATTCCAGAGAACATTTCCTCTTCTCAAGGTTCCCAATTTTTCTCTCTATGGTTTCCAGGTGTCCAATGGAGGCAAGCTTCCCACCTTCCTTAGAGGTCTCTAGAAACTTATGGGCAAAGTGATAGACTCTTTTCTTCTTGGCTTTGTTCAAACCAAACTCACAAAATGCATTCCAGTAAAATCTTCGCTATTGAAACATGTTTCCAATACACTAGTTTATGGAGAGGCAAATAAAATTTCCTATTGAAATTATGCAAAATAGACACATTGCCAAGAGTAATAATTACCATTTTTCCATATTATGATATTATCAAGGAGAGAGAAATGCAAACACAATTAAGTTCTGTTCACAAAAACACAATTTAACATTGCTGTAGATCATAGGCTACTGAAAGAAAAAGTTTTCCTTGAATCAAAACAAATCTCAAAATCAGTATAATTTCAAACAAGCACTTCTTAAAATTGTGTTCATAGATAATAGTCCATTCAGCCTGCTTAGAAAATTCTCACTCCCTAGTTCTGTCAGTCAGCATGAATCTTAAGATATTGATAAGTTCTGTGGCCTCCCTAGTGGTGCAAGGGGTTAAGTCACAGCATATGAAGCTATTCCACAGCCACTGCAGCACGAGTTCAATCTCCAGCCAGGGAGCTACCCACATGGTGCAGCAGAGTTCTCCTATCTCTCCCGCTGCTTCCCTCAGCAGTGTATTTCAGTCAATCCACCTGTTTTGCTCCCCACTCTCTCTGGTGAATCCTCTCATCCCCTCACCTCTGGCCTACATCCCAGTTCTTGTATGCATAAATAAATAAAGCTTAAAAAAAAGATATTGTCAAGTTCTTTCTCCGGAAACAATTTCTGCAACTGTCAAAACTCTGAGATAACCAAAATTTAAAATCTGTTAATAACATAATTGGCATCGAAATATTTTCAACATCATAACTTAGAACATTCAAGAACAATCAAAATTGACAATATTATAAGTACATATCAGACACTTGAAATGTTTCACATAAACCTGAGAGCCCCAATGTTAATATCCATATGAATGACAAGGTTAAATATTAATCTCAAATGACAGTGCTTCCCATTAATTTTCAATATAGCAGATAAATACACAATAAATCGAATTCATCTCATACCCTTCCTGTGAGGAAAGGGAGAAATTGTGTGCAGTGTTTCAGGAGCTCTACTGAGATTCCATGAAATTCCCTCTGATAAATCAAGCAAAAGACAACCAAGTTTTCCTAATTTATATTCTAGGAAGTTTCATCATAAGTATTAAGAAAAAACATGTAATTACCCAATAGAGACAATCAGAGCTCTGGTTAAATTCAGCAAGCACAATTAACCTATCATTTTGATTCTATAATTGGAATTTTTAACCTTCAAAACCCCTTAACTTCCCAGCTCCCAATTTAAATTCAGTATTTAAAGACTGAATCAGTTTACCTCAAAATGCTGCTTTTATATACCATGTACACAACACCAATGACCCAGGTAGAAGAGGAAAAACAAAACAAAATAATTACAGTTCAGTGCCACAACTTTATGGGCAAATCAACCCATTAAAACCCAAGTTAGTTCTCATTGATCAAACATTCCATGCTTCTTGGAAGCACTTGTACCAGTTCCCATTGTAATTCTGAGCTCAAGATTTCTATAGGTACTGCCTATACCAATTTTCATCCTCTAGAAGCCAAAATAATCAGGCACAACAGAGAAGATGTATATAGCTATGCAATATATAGACATAGACAGTTCCCTTAGTTTTCTTTTAACCCATGGGGAATATCTTATGTAACTGCAGTTTTACATTGAAGTTGTCAGACTGTTTACGCACTTGAATCACACATATACCTAAAAAAAAAAAAAAAAAAAAAAACCTGAAAAGAGAAAAATCAAGCATAGGCCCGTAAAAAACTCTCAGAAATAAAAATTATGAAAATCAAAACTTAAAAAGCCAAAATCAAAACCAAATTCTTTCCATGTAGTCAAAATCAAATTCCTAAAGTGGAGAATGATGACAGCAGAAGTCATACACTTTCAGATGCCATCTTACATATCTTAGGCTTTGGAAGGAAATAAAGTTTAGTTAGAGAATTATCTAAGGAAGACTCATAGCCTTATTTATCATCTCTGGGTTTCCAGGCTTCAAAAGTTATTCCTGAAGTATTCTGCATCAGAAACCAAAGGAGAAAAAATAGTCACATTGTTGCCTTTTTCTGAAATATCTCAGGTCTTCAGCAGTTTCACCATGAGTTTTGGCCTCTCAGTCATTGTCTCTGGGACTTTATTCACTCTATAGTGATGTATCCAAAATGTTATGCCTGCAAGTTTCAAAGAAGTGTGAATGATTAGCAAAACATTATAGGACCAGACCATTTCTCCAACAGCTGAACTTGGGTATCTCCACTGCCAGGTCTTGAGTAAGACCTGCTCGCCATACCTGAAAGCATGGAATGTTTCATCTGGAGGCATAGAATTCCTATAGAGAGCATGATTATGACTTGTAGCTACGATTTCCTGGATATGTTTTGTGAACTCTTTGATTGTACATTTTTGCTCTACCTCTGGTCAGTGTTCAAAATTGAAACTTGGAATGGTCTTCTAAAGACAATTTCAAAGGATTTAAGTGTAAGCCACCTCTAGGAGCCACTCTTATCCAAAGGAGGATGATGTACAATACCTGATCCCACCCAGATGGGCTTCTTAGCATAGTTTCACGAAGGTCTTCTTTAGGGTGTGATTTGTTTTCTCAATTTGTCCTGTATATTAGGTCTTCAGGAAGCATGTAGCTTCTACAAATCTGTAAGACACTAATTTCTGTGTGATTTTTGAAACAAATGCAGATCTATTGTCATTCTGCATTGAGTTGGGAAATCCAAAGCAAGAAATTATTTCTTTCAACAATTGGTTGGCAACCTCCTAATCTTTTCTAACCTGATAGGGGATGCTTCTACACATCCCTAGGAGGTATCCATAAAGACCAAAAGACACAGTTGGGTAAAATCCACTTGACAGTCTTTATAAGGGTGCTTGCCTCCAGCAAGTTTAGGGTGATAGCCTTGTAGTTATTTTTGGTGATACAGGGCAACAAGGGGCACTAAAACTGGCCAAAGAGAGTGCCCAAATAGCTTACTAGTCACCGTCTGAGTTCTTCACCATGCCCACAATTGCTAGACTACTAGGTTCAAAGGACAAGAATAATGGGACTTATTTAACAAACCAGGGAAAACAGAGTTACTGAGGCCACAAATGGCCATTTACTTCACCCAAAGCTGTGTCCAGTGTTTTAAAGTCCTAGACACAAACGCTTCCCAAGATGGTGTCTTCCCACCACTGCGGACCTGGAGCACATGGCAGCCACACTATAGGCCAGGATCCAACTCATGAAGACAACAGAAGCTCACCAGAGCTGCCAAGATGCCCCAGCACCAGACAAGTGACACTCAAAATAGTAGCTGCAGCATCCAAATGACCTGACAAGTGGTCACACGCAGCTCAGCAAGGTGCCTTGCTCTGGGTCTTAGCCTTCCCTGCCAGGTTATAATAGCAAAATTGGGAACAGTTTCAGTTACTTGGCTACTTATAAAACCTCTGACTTTTCTTCTCTGAGGCTGGCTGCTGGAAGCCGCTCCACTTCTTCAGAGGCCCACAACAGCCTTCTGGAAGATAAACATGGTGGGAGCAGAAATCACTGACCCCAGAATTCCTGAAGAGCCGAAAATGCTGGAATCCCAAAAAGCTGCTTCTGCAGTCCCTTATATTTTTATCATAGTGTCCACCCCCACTGATATTTCATTTGTGTTTTGCTATCCATCCTCACTAGCACCCCCCCCCCTCCAGGGGGCTCCACCTGTAACAATCTTTGGCTTCCACCACCAGTTACATTAGCACATAAATAGCAACCTTGAGTGATCTGTTAGGCTACCCTATGCAAATACGGGCCCTTTAAATATGGTGTGGGCTCTAACAAGGCATTTTTCTTACAGTGGGCTCTCTAGTGTAGATGTTTCAATACTAGGGCCTCTAGGAGGAGTATCATTCCTTGTTAGTTTATTCTGTAAGTGGAACTAGGGTCGAAGTTTAATAAATCCCCATACACAGGCTATTCCGTCATCTTGATCAGTATATTTGGGAGCAAATTGAGATAAGTCCATGAGAGTGATGAATATCCCATGGAAGACAGAATGAATAACAGCCTTAGATACATAGTCAGATGCCTTGTTGCCTTGAACATCTTCAGACCAATTCTTTTGGTGGCCAGGACAATGTATTACTGCTGTAACTGACAACCAAGCTACTACTTTCAGTAATGCCCCTAATGATCTAGTGAGTGCTTCTGTTTCTCTTCCTGCTGTGAAGAGTCTCCTTTCTTTCCATATGACCCCATGTGTGTTAGGACCACGTATGACTATTCAGTGTCATGTGTATATTACCTTGAAATATTTCCAGGGCTGAGACAGGGCTATTAGTTTGGCCTTCTCTGCCAATGTACATGCTGGGATGACCTTAGAGTCTACAGTGTCCTGAAGCATCACTATTATATAACCTGTTCATTAATGACCTTGTTCCATAAAACTGCTCCCATCTGTAAACAACTCCCACTCTTAGATCTGTCAGGAGCTAGTCAGAAAAATCTGGTTGGCTAGCATATACTGTGTCAATAGTTTCTAGATAGTTAGCTGTTAAAATTCCATCCTCAAAACTCTCTTCCTGCTTGGAAACAAGGTAGATGGAATGAAAGAGCTAGTTACTTGCAGTCGTACATTAGGATTATCTAATAGAGGTGCTTGATATTTCTGCATTCGTTCAGCTGTCACCTAAAGTCTTCTTGCATACATACACAGTAATAGACTGACCTAGTGCAAATTTATCTGCCTCATGCAGAAGGTCACAAGTGGTAGTTACAGCACACAAACATTCCTTGGTGGTGTGGTCCAATTGTTTGGACAGGTATGAAATGGTCTGCATTTCTGGTCCTAACAATTGGATTAGTACCCCTAGTCTGATCCCTGTCTCTCTCTTTTTTATTTATATTTTATATTATATTTCTTTATATTTTACATCATTTTTCATTTTTAAACAATCTTTGCTTTTTTTTTCCCTCAGGTGTAGTCCCCATAGAATTTCCTCCGCCAATTCACCCATGCACCATCACCACAGTCCCCTGTGCTCCTCCCTCCCTCCCCTACAGGATGTCTCTGGTTTATTTTTATTTTTTTTAAAGATTTATTTATTTATTTATGCAAGGCATACTGACGAAGTACACTGCTGAGGGGAGCAGCGGGTGGCAGGAGAGGTCTGTGCGCCATGTGGGACCCTTGCCCAGTGGCCGGGGATCCAACCGGTGCTGCAGAGGCTGCGGGCAGCTTTGCAGCCCAGTGCTCAACCGCTGTACCAGCAGGGAGGCCTGCAAGACTGTTGTTTTTAAGCATGTTGAATGTTTATCCTTGACAAGCTCATTAATGGACCTAAAATCTTGAACAAAACAGTATTCATTTGTGTTGGCTTTCTTTACCAGCAAAATCAGGGTGTTGTAGGAGAATGGCAGAACTGAAAGAGTCTGGATATAATTAACCTTTGCAATACTGGCTGCATTCTCCTCAAGACCTCCCCTTTTAAAGGATATTGCTTTTTCTTTGGGGCTTTACTCCCTCCCACCACTTCTATTCTTACTGAGCCTGAATTTTTGGCAAATTGAAGAATTCCATCAGCCCATACCACTTTACTTACCCTTTTTTAGATTTCTGAAGCACTTCACCTTCTGGTAGAGCAGCATGAGTATTGGGAATTGCAAAGCATGTTCAGAGGGCATTTGTAGATATAGCCCCTGATCTTGAAGTGAGATGTGGGCATTAAGTTTACTGAGGGGTTCATGGCCAAGATGGGGTTGGATTGGATAATCTTCCCTGTACAGAAATCTATGTTGGAGATTTGCTGGAAGTTGTAGGAATGTTTTTTCTTATGGCCTTCCCATGTAGCCCCAGTAACTGATAGAGTTCTCTTGCTGACTTGAGCTAATTTAAGAATCAAAACAAATAACTTGCTCCAGTGTCAACCAAAAATCAATCAAATGGCTCCCCATAGTAAGAGTTACCTAGACCTCCTAGGGACTTATCACAATAGACTTTTCCAGAACAAGTGGAGCCCCGGGGAACCCTTATTCTTTATCTGAGCCCCCATCCTTGTCTTTCATTTGTCTCCTTTTCTCTCTCCTTACTGCTTCATTACCTTATGCAACGCTTGTCTGAATCATCATTCATGTTGTCTCCTGCTGCCTTTTCTTTATTCCCACTCTCTCCTTTCTTCTCCCCTTTCTTGTTTCCAACCTGAAACACCTGTCATTCCAGTGTCCCTGTTCTTCACAATAAGTACACTGATACTTCCTTTGCTTCTTCTATTTCCTTTCCATGCCACTTCTCTGTTTATCCTAAATCCTATCTTGTCTTCTCTCTCTACTAAAATGTTTGCAGGCCTAGGCCTCCTTTCTTCTCTTGCATAGTAAATGCTAATATCTATATCCACCAATCGGGAAGGATTAATCTCCATTAAGCCTTTTACCGTGGGTAATTTCTTAATTATATTCAGAGTACTCTTCCAAATGAATATCATATTAATCATCCAGGCATTTTATAGGAGTATCTAGATTCACATCTAGACTGCGTGGGTACAATAAGATTCAAGAAACTTGGGTGGATCCTCACTGACCTTTTGTTGAAGCTTTAGAATCTTACTATATATATATATTTTTTTTTTTGCTTAGGCTATCCCTTCATTATAATAAGCACTTCTCATAATGTTGCTTTTCCAATCTTCCATCATTAGGGTCCCAGTTAGAGTCTACCACTGGTACAGCCTCTTCTGATTCTGGGGTTTCTAGATTTCTTGGTGGAGATGATGAATCTCTTCACTTTCCTTCCCTAGAATCATTTTCCACCCATTTGACATTCATAGGATAGTAACATCAACATCTACCCAAGAAGGCTGATGGAAGGCAAAACCAGAAACAAATAAATCAACCATGACTTGAGGATCCTGCCAATACAGAGGGACAGAATTTTTCCAATTCAGGAGGTCCCTGGTGGAGAAGGAGATATGTGACCAATAATATCCTGAAGTTTGGCCCTGATCATTTCTACTTGTTGGGAATTGGTGTAAGCAATCATCCAACCCCAGTGCATCTCCTTTGGCTCAATGGTGTGCTCTGTGTGAGGAGAAGCCATTCTACTCCTGAGGGTAAGAGGAGGAGTAGCAGTAGGACCTGAGGCAGTGTGGCCTCTGCAGCCTCCCCAAGAGGATCACTAGCCTCTTGAAAGGATTTTCTGCTGGTGGGTTCAGAGCCTCCAGTAACTGGTAGCTTGCTTTTCTTGACTGTCTTCTGGTTTTTTTTAAGGTTTATTTTTACTTATTTATTTATATAAGAACTGGGGCATAGGCCAGTGATGTGGTGGGATGAGTGGATTCACCAGAGACAGAGTGGGGAACAGATCAGGCAGTTCCACTGAAATACACTGCTGAGGAGAGCAGCAGGTGAGACAGGAGAGATCTGTTGTGTCTTGTGGGTAGCTCCCTGGCTAGGCATCAAACTCTCGAACTCATGCCGCACGCAGTGGCTGCTGATAGCTTGCGCCAACAAGGAGGCCTTCTCCTCTTCTTATCAATCAGGGTGAGGGAAAAGGCTGCATTCTTCTTCTTTGTGCCTTCAAATGGGCTTTTGACTTTTTTAACTTTAGTTCATGTAAGGCAACCAGAATTTGTCGAAGTAGTTTATCCATCAAGATAAAGACAGCTCCTGTTGAACCTAGAGTTAAATAGTAGGTCTCTCTCCCACACACACATGCATACACACACATGCACATGACCTCCCAGAAGCCAAAGAGGCGAGGTGTTGAAAACAAACTGATGATTATGCCCACAGGGATTCCTATAAGAATAGAATCAACTGCCTAATACCAGACTTAATCAGATAACCAAAACTTGAAGAAAAAGAGGAAGGAGATGTATAAGAAATAAAATATCAACGCAAAGATTGAACTTGTGCTTAAATAAAAAATCCACACAGATAACTGCAAAACCAAGTTCCTTCCTATCAAATAAAAAGGCAAAATTCCTGGTATGTATCCAACAATTACAAAGTGCTTATAGTGGTCAACATAAGGAAGGGTGCCTTGGACTGACCATCAATGGGTGTGATAGACCCATTTTGGATGACAAGCTACAAGTAGGCAAACCCACAATGCTTTGTTTTTGAATCCCCACCTGTGCACTCAAGTATGAAAGGATAGGACCTGAAAACAGAGAAATAAAAAGTTATTTATTTACAGAGGAAATGAAAGAGTACATTGGTGAGGGATAAATGCTGTGAAGGTTGACCTGGAGGTTGGCTTGGAGTCAAGGGCTGAGCCCAGCTCTCAGGCACTTGTGTTCCTGGACCTGTGGTTTCTACCGCCAGTGCTCCCCTGCCCTGATGCCTCTTTAACCAAAAAGCTGCCAGGCTGCAGCACAACATTACCCTTCAGATTAACATCAGTGGAGCAGTAAGTGGAGTATACATGAATGTCTCTCAAAGAAAAGGAAAATCAGAAGCTGTGTTCACTTATGCAGTCTCCCATTTTCTTTCAATTATATCTCAATGACTGCCTCTCTCCTTCCTCATTCCTGGGATGCTGGGAATTGGAGTGGAAGTGGGGGCAGGGAAGATGGCATCCATTCCCATGGACACAGTGAGGATCCTATAACAATATGAGTAAAATAATCTGATATTTGTTTTTATTAGTCTGACTTATTTCAGTCAGCATAGTATATGTCAGTAGGCAATGATAGGTATTGAAACATGAATTGATACTTCTGTATTTTGTATTCTAAACTAACCAGGCATCCCCACCTCTAAAACTTTGCAAGGGTTGCATTGATTACTTTTTGAATTTAAGCAACTGTGAGACTGAGCTGGTATTGCTACGATTGATGTTTGTGCCATGTGGAAAGGAAAATATAGTTGAATTATTTTTTTAAATCAATCCCCCATTTATTTATTTATTTATTTATTTTTAAGGGTTTATTTATTTATTTGTTTGTTTATTTATTTATTTATACAAGCACTGGGTACAGTCAGAAGCGCAGGAGGGTGAGAGAATTCACCAGAGCCAGAGTGGGGAGCAGAGCAGGCAGAAGGACCGAAGTACACTGCTGAGGGGAGCAGTGGGCGTCAGGAGAGGCCTGCACGCCATGTGGGACCCTCCTCCGGTGGCCGGGGAGCAGCCGGGAATCGAACCGGCGCTGCAGAGGCTGCAGACAGCTTCGCAACCCAGCGCTCAACCGCTGCGCCACCGGGGAGGCCCAATAGTTGAATTTTTAATGTCTGTCTAACAACCAGGAATATTTGAGCTCTGTTATTGAAGGAGAGAAAATCCACAGTCCACTTTCTTCCTTTTCTAAATTCCTACTTCAGTTTTCACTTCCCTTACCTTCAGCATACTCAATTCATGGAAATAATTTTTAATTATTGTGGAAATATGATTCAATTCTGATACTCTAAGCATGAAATGATCCTAATTTTTTTCAATAATCTTGCCTTAGAAGAAATTAAATCACCCGCAATAATTTCCTCCATCCAACATACATCAAAATTCCTGTCTGTCTTGGCTTTAGTTACTTTGGAAATTTCTAAGTGAGTCAGAAATTATAGTAGAGTAGTATAACATATGCTTTATAACAGTAGTATAATACAGTTGACTGATCAATGAGCAAGCACAATCTCTTTTGTAGTGTATATTGTGGTTGTACTTTCCTTAAAATGCAATTCACCTTTTTACCTTATTATTTTAAACCTGAAGCCTCTTCTAAGAGGGGAGGAAAAGTGGGGAGAGATGAGAACTGGGTATGGGAAGAGCACAACAGACTGGTGAAGGACTGTAGGGGCTTTGGTGGCAGGAGAGCTTTTGACCGCACGTAAGGTATAGGAGAAATTACACACACACACACAAACACACACTGGTACTTCATTAATTAAGACAACAACAACAAAAAAAAATCCCTGAAACCTGTATTTTCCCTTGGCTGGCTGATAGACACTTTGATGTAAATGATTCTTCAGTAGATATGAATTTGACTTGGATTTTCCTTGGCAGAAATAAAGCCAAATAACTTTATGATCTCCTAACACTAGAAGCACTAGTCTTGCTAGCTTGCAATCTTATTATTAGGTTTCTCTCTAAAATAATTTTAGAACATTAGGATAAATGAGCAGTAGAGGTGGTTGATACTTGTCTTTTTGTGGAACATGCCTGTTTATTTTTCTGTCATGGTACATGATGCAAAGAGAATACCTAAGTCATACAGCTTTGAGCTATGAAATGCTGAAATTTCTGTCATGTTTACTTTAAATATAATGGCCAAAATTTTTCCCATTGAAAAGTAGAAATAAAATGTTACATTTCCCTTCAGTGATCTCAGTAGCACACTTACATCATTTAAATATTTAACTTAAATATAAACTGTATTCTATGGCTACTACTAAGCAACAAGATAGTGAGTTATATATGATGAGATTTATTCCCTGAAGGCAAATATGATTTCCAGTTTTCTCTGAAGAGGCAACTTCAGTTAATTAGTAGATCTTTAGTGAACATCCTAAGAGCTTTCAACATGCAAGAGCATTTTTACAACTTTCCTTTCCAATTTTTAAAAAACCAGTTAGAGTGAATACAACTTAATTTCAGGTTCTAATTTCTTTTCTCTTAATAGTATATATTCCAATCTCTTGTTTTTCATAATTAATTATAAATTCAATTGAAGAGGAAAGAGAGCAGTCTCTTGGGCGTTGACTCTTCTGGACCCATTCCTGGTCCAGCCTCCCATCCTGGCACCCTCTTCTGTCCCCCTCAATGTAGATCATATCAGCTCAAGGACAGACCTTGGTTCTCTGCTCTGAAAACTCAAACTCTTCTGGCTTTCTATCTACTCTGCTCTAAGTTTAATGGCTAGCTTAATGATTTTTTGCTGGTCTCCAGAGTGCCTCATGTGGAAATTCTAATATTTAAATTTGGTGGCACTAGTAATGAGGACAAATAATGTATAGCACAAAGAGGTGTGCCTGATGTCATCCTAATAAGCACTTTATTTATTTTTTTTTAAAGATTTATTTATTCATACAAGCACTGGGTACAGTCAGAAGCGCGGGAGGGTGAGAGAATTCACCAGAGCCAGAGCGGGGAACAGAACAGGCAGACTGATGAAGTACACTGCTGAGGGGAGCAGCGGGCGGCAGCAGAGTTCTGTGCGCCATGTGGAACCCTCACCAGGCGGCCGGGGATCGAACTGGTGCTGCAGAGGCTGCAGGCAGCTTTGCAGCCCAGTGCTCAACCACTGCACCACTGGGGAGGCCCCTAATAAGCACTTTAACTCATTAAAGTAATGAATTCCTACCTACCTCAACAACCCTAGAAGTAACTTTCCCCAGTTTTTAGAAGAGGAACCAGAGATATAGAAAAAATTTTTAACCTGTCAAAGTCCCACAGCTAGTGATCAACATGGCTGTGACTGAAGAACAGGAGTCTGGCTCTGGTGCCTGTGCCCGTAACACCACACTGCTGCCCATGGGCCACTACCATTTATATTATTTGTTGAAATCAGCATTCCAAATTGTTGGTATCTTTGGTTTGAGATAATATGCAGCAATGCCATTTCAAACCTGGATCAAGTTTACCTCACTTAAAAGGAAAACAGCAAATCAGAGTGAGGAGGACCTTTGGGGCAAAGAGTTTGGGTCTTTTTCTCAAGGGTCTGCCAGACAACCTCATCCAGAAAAGAATGGACACCATGGTCAGCTGTCATGCAAAATGGCAAACATTTCATGCTCACAACCACTCTTGCGGACAATACCAATCCAGGTAGGTTCATTTTCAGTTGTTGCAGACAAGAAGAGAATTTTGGAACCTTTGGTAGATTTTGCAGGCCTTTATGCTGAGACAGGGGACCACGTACACAGGCAGGCAGACAAAGCAAGAGACTCCACGCTGAGAGAGGCAGAACAGCAACTCCCCTGTCTAGCCCCCTAACACTGTTCAGTGTCCATAACCACACAACCCATACATGGTTGCAAATGCAAGGCCCATCAGTACACTCTATGCTGAATGTTGGGAAACAGCATTTGAAAGGAAGGGCTGTCTGTGGTATGGAAGGTGAAATAGTTTGATTTTAACTCATTTTCCTTATAGCATATATGTCTCCTTCTTGTGTTTTGGGCTGAATTGCTTGGATCCAAGAGTTGATCATTCTTCAAGGAAATTATAGTTGCTTTTAGAAGTTTATGTTTTATTTGTAGACTGCATATCCGGATCCATGAAGAAGAATAGTATTATGTACTCGGCTGGGTGGGGCTTTGAGTTTCCTCAAGGAAATGGGCAGGAAGAAGAGCCCTATTTTAAGTCTGGTTGTTTTCTATATATAACATCTTTACATAGTATAGCTTTCTGTTTATCTGTCTTTTTGAAGGAAAGTTGAAAAATATGAGTAGAGATAGACAATTTTTCTTCAGATATTTTGGTTTTGTAGACAATCCCTCTAGGGAGCCTACCCTGGCATGCTAAAACATCACATGGCCCTACAGTGTGTTCTTCTACTCTGACCTGAAATGAAGTGCCTGCTTCCAGTTCCATTTCACATGGAAGAAAGTGGTAAATTTAATTGCATTGTATTATTAAAATGTTGCTTCCCGAGCCACTTCTTAACAAGACTGTAATGACTAATTCTATTCAAATATGTTTTTATGAACATAGATTTCAGACTCCTTCTAGTAATGTAAGCCTGTGGGAAGAATTCCTCTCATGTTTACTAAATGTTAAAAGTGATCTCAGAACAAAGAAATAGCTTTACTTAAAAGTAAATTTTAGGGCCTCCCCTGGTGGAGCAGCGGTTGAGCGCTGGGCTGTAAAGCTGCCCGCAGCCTCTGCAGCACAGGTTCAATCCCCAGCCACTGGTGAGGGTCCCACATGGCACAGCAGACCTCTCCTGTTGCTTCCGCTGCTCCCCTCAGCAGTGTATTTCATCGCTCTGTCTGTTCTGTTCTCCGCTCCGGCTCTGGTGAATTCTCTCACCCACCTGCGCTTCTGACTGTAACCAGTGCTTATATGGATATTTAAATAAATAAATCTTTTTTTAAAAAAAGGTACATTTTAATATAATGTACTATATTGTGTAAGGTTTCTTTATATCTTCATGTCTTTTATCATCAAAGTGATAGTTAATTTCATTTTCATAAACTATCACAATGTTCCCAAAAGTAGATCAGTACCTCTAAATTCAGTTGGTCAACAAATATTGAGTTTCTGTTATTCTTTTAGTTGCTAGTCAGAGTGGATGTGTAAATTTAAACTGTGTTAATGACAAAAGGTTCAGAATCAGTCCCCTCACACTTAGTGGTGGAGAGTTGAAGGACTTTTTCTCTAGCACCTACTTTAGTCTTTCTATTCTTTTTTGGTCTCTTGTGAATTGTTTTCTACTCAAGAGCAGGTAGCATCAGATGAGCAGAACTGGTCTGACAGTCACCATCCTCCAAGGCCATCTATAGTTTGACATTTCATAGTAGTTAAGATTGAATATCACATGTAATCTAGGGATTTGGGACAGCCAAATATATCTACGTGATCTGGGTGGATTTGGATCTAATTTGAAAAGAAATGTTGATGTAATGATTAATGTTTCAGTCTTTCTCTCCCAAAGTATCGACAAGTTACTAGATGGAGTGGGGTAAGGGTAGGGGTTAAGAGGAGTGGGAGAGAGAAAAGAGAGAATCATACACATGTTAGTTAACATCACCTCTGAACTACAAATCAGAGAAATGGAGGTTTTGTTCCTATTCTTGATTACTGAGAGTCCAGAGAATCTAGCATTTAGTGACACTTCTTTGCCTACATATTTGTGTTTGGGCTTAATAGATGATTGCTTTGGTCCCCTTTCTTAAGTTCACAATGAGGTACTTCATAGACTGAGCCATGGAGAGGTATTTGGAGTCTAAGATTTTTACAGATGAACATCAAAACTTTTGGTATCCTCCACCCCAAATACGGGGTATTTTCAACTTTCAAAACTCATGGTAATTTACTGTGTAGATAAATATTCCATCTGACCCAAAACAATTTTGTTACAAAAAATTCTATTTTCTATTGCTAATGGTTTCAATAAAGTGAATGGGTGCATAGTATCCATTTGCTTTTTTGTATCATTTTGTTTCACTAATATTAATGATATTCAAGTTTATAGCATACACACTGCACCTGGGTACTTTTCTTGAGTGCTTTCGTATAATGTTTTATTTAATCCCTATAGCAACTTTCTTTGGTGGGTATGAAGGCAGAGCTACTATGTAGCTATCCACTTGCACAGAAACTTCCAAAGTTCCCCAAATGTGGGTTGACACAGTCATGCTTTGCAAATGACTCACCACTCCACTATAAGTTTCAACTTCTCAAAATTTGGTTTTGCTTCTAGATAGCTAATTTGAATGGTCTACATCTTGTAGCTGAGGGCACAGAAATTTAGAAACATGTCCCAAATGACATAGTGGTAGAGCATAGCTTGAAGGCCAGGCCTGTCAGCTCTAAGCACACAATGGGTAGGAACCTGTTTTATTTTTTTTCCAAAGATCTGTATGAAAGTTCTTCCTCATGTAAATGTTATATTAATTACACTTAATTTACAGTTCCTTATTTTTCTTACTGTTCAAATAAGCCTGCCTTTTAATCAATTTTCAAAGTGACTTTGACTAGAGTTAGAGGTTTGTTGAAGTGTTGATACGTTGAAGACATATGTATTCAATGTGTAAGTTTATATATAGATATATTATGCATCACTCAGAATTTGATGCTAATGTGAGAAGTCTACCATTAAACTGACCAAATTCTCTACTCTTAACTCTTGCATGCATACCTGTTTGCAATCACACACCTCTTTGGGTATGTGGATCCCAAATAGGGAGGCAACAGAAGCATTTGTGGTAACCTGCAAACTGGTAGACTCCTAGAATGGTACATGCATACTCACAACACCTTCTGCTGTTGTGCACTGCTATCTCAGGCATTGAACCTGGAAGACTGAAATACAAAAGTCAGCTAACTAGACCTCTCACTCACTCTCTGAGGCCCAATATACCAGCACTGGGATATGGGATATGGTCATATTAAGTGAATTAAGCAGAAACTATTAAAAAAAAATCTGAAAAGGTTCTGAATATATTGTTTCTCTACTTCAGTGTGAATGAATGTGGTTTTCATGCTTGGTTCTTTTTTTCCCTGGAGTTTAGAAAATCTAATGTTAGCAGTGATAAACTTTACTTTTGCTTGGTTAGAGTTTCCCATTAAAGTGAATGCTAGATAAAAAAGATAACCTTATTGGTGGGCGGAGCAACATGGCGGCGAGGAGACGCTGCGAGTAAGATCTCCCATTAAAAAAAGTTAATAGGAAGGAAAAGCGGCAGGTCCCAGTGAGAACTAGGATACGGAAGATAAACGGGTGACTCCAGCAAACTACCCAAAGAAGAAACTGGCCATAAAAGAGGACTAGAAGGGAGGGAAGCGCAGAACCCTGCTCCCCTCCCCTGCCCACAGAGGCGGCACTCTCCAACCTGCAGAGAGGAGGAAAACAACAAACCAAAACGGCCAACAAGAACAAACGACGCAGCAGTGGGACTGTGAGTGGAAAGGAACTATTGCAGCCACCACACCCCGTGAACGGGAGCTGAGGCGAACCCTGCAGGATCTGCCGCAGCGCTGAGCAAATGGCTCCGGGCGCCATTAGAGAAGAACAAAGACCCCGGGAGACCCGCACACAGCCCGGGCTGCCGGTAAGCTTGCGCGGAAAGCGGAGCACTCGGCGCACGCTTGAAAAGCAAGTGCAGACCGGGATCGCTGCTGCCCAGGTCCCCGCGCCTGCGACCTAGGCTTGCCGGGAGATGACCTAGGCTTGCGGGGAGACACGCGGAGGTCCTCACTGAGGTGAAGGTCCCTCCCTGAGTAAGCAGGAACCAGGCGCCCAGGCACGGGAGCAGTGCAAAAGGCGCCATTCCCGCGCCACTGAACTGGGCTACAGCCCGCATCCTGGAACTGAGGGCTTTGAACTGAGACCCGGGGCACGAAAATTCGGGGCGTGGGTTCTCCACGACGGTGGGGCACAAGGCAGACACAGCACCCCAAAGCTGTTGAGGTGTACCCTACCATTCCCGCTGCTCTGTTCCCTGTCCCACGGGGTGGGGGGAGGCGAAAAACAGCCCCCCAAGGACAATAGGAGAGATCTCTGGCGCCACCTAGCGACCAGGAAAAAAAAGTCACTAACACCCCATAAAACAGGAAATTTCTTAAGACTGCTTGAAAAGGGCAGAAGGCTTCTGGAGGACCCAGTGGCCAGCCGGGAAGTTATTCCACGCCAGGCCCCTTCCGACCAGCAGTCTGAGCCCACAGAGGGAGCAGGCACCCACGTCCGGGGCAGACCGGGTGCGCAGAAGAGTGTGCCTGAAACCGGAGGCGCAGGGACTGCATCCCGCTTCGCCATTTGAGAACAGGGACATTTCTTCAGTAAAAACTGCCTAAAACCAGCAGAAAGCTCCCCCAGAAGACAGAGATGGCTCCTGGAAGAGCCAGAGGGGAGCGGAGAAGTTCACCCAAGATGTCAGTCAGTCCGAGCAACACAGTGTCCCAACGCATACGACAAATTAGAAAACAGACAGTAGGGAGTAGAAGAACCACACGCAACCTAACAACTCCTCAGGAAAGAAGCACACCACAAAAAGAAAACCACTCCCCAGATTGCAACGACAGCAACTTGGAAGAACTTCTGAGCCTTCCAGAAAGAGAATTTAAAATTGCCATGATTAAAAAAGTGATAGATCAGAAGAAGGAAATTGAGTCCTTAAAGAGGGAAGTAAGAGAAATGCAGGAGATCAAAGAATTAATGGAGGAACTAAAGAACTCTGGGAAAAGCAATGAAAGCAGAATAGATGAAATGGAAGAACGAATAAGTAATCTTGAAGACACAGAAATAAAAAGAACCAAAACAGAAAAGGAAAGAGAAGTACGAAGGAAAAAGAATGAAGAAAGACTTCGGGAACTATCTGACTCCATGAGGAAAGGAAATATAAGAGTTATAGGAATTCCAGAAGGAGAGGAGAGAGATGTAGGAACAGAGAAAATATTCCAGGAGATAATTGAAGAGAACTTCCCAAATGCGAAGAAGGAGCTGAAAATTGATAAACAAGAAGCAAGAAGAACACCAAACTTCCACGACGAAAGGAAAAACACAGCAAGACACATAATAGTAAAGCTCCCAAGAATCCAGGACAAGGAAAAAATAATGAAGCTGACAAGAGGGAAGAAACAGATAACATTCAAAGGAAAACCAATCAGGCTGACATCAGACTTCTCTGAAGAAACACTACGGGCAAGGAGAGAGTGGAGGGACATAGTCAACAGACTCCAAGAAAACAGATGCCAACCAAGAATACTCTATCCCGCAAAGCTCTCCTTCCTCCATGAAGAAAGAATATGGACCTTCCCAGACAAAGAGAAACTCTGGAATTTCATTGCGACTAAACCCCCACTCCAAAAAATACTACAAGGAATCCTAAAGCCAGAACCTCAGAGGGATGAATAACAACGAAAGACGACCAGAAAAAAAAAAAAAAGAAGTTATTAAAAGAATAAATAAATAAAATCAAAGGAAAGACAAACATAATGGCAAATACAGATGCTAACATATCAATATTAACTCTGAATGTAAATGGACTAAACTCTTCAATAAAAAGACACAGAGTTGCAGCCTGGATTAAGAAACAAAACCCAATCTTTTGCTGTCTCCAGGAAACACATTTAGCTACAAAAGATAAAAATAGGCTCAAAGTCAAAGGATGGAAAACAATCCTACAAGCAAATGGGCCAAAAAAGAAAGCATGAACAGCTATACTTATATCAGATAAAACAGACTTCAAACTCAAAAAAATAAAAAGAGACCCCAATGGTCACTACATTATGATTAAGGGGACAATACTTCAAGAAGAAATAACACTCATTAACATATACTCACCAAACGAAAGAGCACCAAAATATATCAGACAACTGTTGTCCTCTCTGAAAACAGACATCAGAGAAAACACATACGTAGTGGGAGACTTCAACACACCACTATCAACAATGGATAGATCAACAAGACAAAAAATAAGTAAAGAAACTAAAGCTCTAAATAAGGACCTAGAGCATTTGGGCTTAACAGACATCTATAGAACACTAAACCCAAAAAAAACGGAGTACACATTTTTCTCAAGTGCACACGGATCATTCTCCAGGATCGATCACATACTGGGGCACAAGACAAACATCAACAGATACACCAAGATTGAAATCATACCAACCATCTTTTCTGACCACGAAGGCATCAAACTAGAAATAAACCATAAAAAGAAGGCAAGGAACTATCCTACCTCATGGAGATTAAAAACCACACTACTGGAAGACCACTGGACTAACGAGGAGATCAAAGAAGAAATTAAAAAATTCTTTGAATTGAATGACAAGGAGGACACCAATATCCTAAATGTATGGGATGCAGCAAAAGCAGTAATAAGAGGAAAATATATAGCAATAGAAGCTCACATCAAAAAACAAGAAAGAAGGGGCGGAGCAACATGGCGGCGAGGAGACGCTGCGAGTAAGATCTCCCATTAAAAAAAGTTAATAGGGAGGAAAAGCGGCAGGTCCCAGTGAGAACTGAGACAGGGAAGATAAACGGACGACTCCAGCAAACTGCCCGAAGAAGAAAGTTGCCATAAAAGAGGACCAGAAGGGAGGGAAGCGCAGAACCCTGCTCCCCTCCCCCGCCCACAGAGGCGGCACTCTCCGACCGGCAGAGACGAGGGAAACAACAAACCAAAACGCCCAACAAGAAAAACGGATGCAGCAAGTGGGACTGTGAGTGGAAAGGAACTATTTCAGCCACCACACCCCGTGAACGGGAGCTGAGGCGAACCCTGCAGGATCCGCTGCGGAGGTGAGCTCCAGGCGCCAGTAAAGAGAGCCCCGCCCACCAGGAGGAGCCCAGCACCAGCACACAGCCCCAGCCGCCTGGTAAGCTTGCGCGAAAGCGGCGCTCTGATTGCAGCTGCCCAGGGCCCTGCGCCTGCGACCTAGGCTTGCGGGGAGACGGCGGAGGCCCTCCCTGAGTGAGCAGGAACAAGGTGCCCAGGCAGGGGAGCTGGATTCAAAAGGCGCCATTCCCGCGCCACTGATCTGGGCTATAGCCCGCGTCCTGGAACTGAGGGCTTTGGAACTGAGACCCGGGCGGAGGCCCTCCCTGAGTGAGCAGGAACAAGGCGCCCAGGCAGGGGAGCGGGATTCAAAAGGCGCCATTCCCGCGCCACTGATCTGGGCTACAGCCCGCGTCCTGGAACTGAGGGCTTTGGAACTGAGACCCGGGCGGAGGCCCTCCCTGAGTGAGCAGGAACAAGGCGCCCAGGCAGGGGAGCGGGATTCAAAAGGCGCCATTCCCACGCCACTGATCTGGGCTACAGCCCGCGTCCTGGAACTGAGGGCTTTGGAACTGAGACCCGGGCGGAGGCCCTCCCTGAGTGAGCAGGAACAAGGCGCCCAGGCAGGGGAGCGGGATTCAAAAGGCGCCATTCCCGCGCCACTGATCTGGGCTACAGCCCGCGTCCTGGAACTGAGGGCTTTGGAACTGAGACCCGGGGCACGAAATTAGGGGCGTGGTTTCCCACGACGGTGGGGCACAAGGCAGACACAGCACCCCAAAGCCGTTGAGGTGTACCCTACCATCCCCGCTCTGCTCCCTGTCCCACTGGGTGGAAAATCAGCTCCCCAAGGGCTCTAGGAGAGATCTCTGGTGCCACCTAGCGACTTGACCCCAGCACAGGCTACTGAAGGAGCTAGTGGCCAGCTGGGGAGTTAGCCCACACCGGGCCCCTTCTGAACAAGTAGTCTGAGCCCACAGGGAGAGCGAGCACCCACAGCCGGGGCAGACCAGGCGCGCAGAATAGTGTGCCTGACACCAGAAGCGCAGGGAGTGTGTCCCACATCACCATTTTAGAACAGGGACATTTCTTCAGTAAAGACTACCTGCAGAAGTCTTCCTCAGGAGCCAGAGGTGAGCGGGGGAAGTTCGCCCACGCCAGACCCCCTCTGGCCTGCAGTCCAAGCCCAGAGGGGAGCAGGAACCCACCGCCGGGGCAGACCAGGCGCACAGGGGAGTGTGTCCCCACATCGGCATTTTAGAACAGGGACCTTTCTCCAGTAAAGGCTGCTTGAAACTAACAGATGACTCCTGGAAGAACCAGAGGGGAACAGAGAAGCCCACCCAAGATGCCGGCAAGTCCCAACAACACAGTGTCCCAACGCATACGGCAAATTAGAAAACAGACAGTAGGGAGGAGAAGAACCACACGCAACCTAGCAACTCTCCAGAGAAAAAGCACACCACAAAAAGAAAGCCAGCCCCCAGATTGCAACGACAATAACTTGGAAGAATTTCTGAGCCTTCCAGAAAGAGAATTTAAAATTGCCGTGATTAAAAAACTGACAGAAGTCATAAAGGAAAACAATGATAAGGGAAAAATAATCAACGATCAGAAGAATGCAATTGAGTCCCTAGAGAGGGAAAACAATGGTCAGAAGAAAGAAATTGAGTCCCTAAAGAGGGAAGTAAAAGAAATGCAGGAGATCAAAGAATTAATGGAAGAACTAAAGAATTCTGGGAAAAGCAATGAAAGCAGAATAGATGAAATGGAGAACGAATAAGTAATCTTGAAGACACAGAAATAAAAAGAACCAAAACAGAGAAGGAAAGAGAAGTACGAAGGAAAAAGAACGAAGAAAGACTTCGGGAACTATCGGACTCCATGAGGAAAGGAAATATAAGAGTTATAGGAATACCAGAAGGAGAGGAGAGAGATGTAGGAACAGAGAAAATATTCAAAGAGATAATTGAAGAGAACTTCCCAAATGTGAAGAAGGAGCTGAAAATTGATATACAAGAAGCAAGAAGAACACCAAACTTCCACGACGAAAGGAAAAATACAGCAAGACACATAATAGTAAAGCTCCCAAGAATCCAGGACAAGGAAAAAATAATGAAGCTGGCAAGAGGGAAGAAACAGATAACATTCAAAGGAAAACCAATCAGGCTGACATCAGACTTCTCCGAAGAAACACTACGGGCAAGGAGAGAGTGGAGGGACATAGTCAACAGACTCCAAGAAAACAGATGCCAACCAAGAATACTCTATCCCGCAAAGCTCTCCTTCCTCTTTGAAGAAAGAATATGGACCTTCCCAGACAAACAGAAACTCCGGAATTTCATTGCAACTAAACCCCCACTCCAAAAAATACTACAAGGAGTTCTAAAGCCAGAACCTCAGAGCGACGAATAACAATGAAAGAAGGCCAAAAAAAAAAAAAAAAAGTTATTAAAAGAATAAATAAATAAAATCAAAGGAAAGACAAACACAATGGCAAATACAGATGTTAACATATCAATATTAACTCTAAATGTAAATGGACTAAACTCTTCAATAAAAAGACACAGAGTTGCAGCCTGGATTAAGAAACAAAACCCAACCTTTTGCTGTCTCCAGGAAACACATTTAGCTACAAAAGATAAAAATAGGCTCAAAGTTAAAGGATGGAAAACAATCCTACAAGCAAATGGACCAAAAAAGAAAGCAGGAACAGCTATACTTATATCAGATAAAACAGATTTCAAACTCAAAAAGATAAAAAGAGACCCCAATGGTCACTACATTATGATCAAGGGACAATACTTCAAGAAGAAATAACACTCATTAACATATACTCACCAAACGAAGGAGCACCAAAATATATCAGACAACTGTTGTCCTCTCTGAAAACAGACATCAGAGAAAATACATACGTAGTGGGAGACTTCAACACACCACTATCAACAATGGATAGATCACAAGACAAAAAATAAGTAAAGAAACCAAAGCTCTAAATAAAGACCTAGAGCAATTGGGGCTTAACAACATCTATAGAACACTAAAAAACCCCCCAAAAACGGAGTACACATTTTTCTCAAGCGCACACGGATCATTCTCCAGATCGATCACATACTGGGGCACAGACAAACATCAACAGATACACCAAGATTGAAATCATATCAACCATCTTTTCTGACCATGAAGGCATCAACTAGAGAAATAAACCATAAAGAAGGCAAGGAACTTTCCTACCTCATGGAGATTAAAAAACCACACTACTGGAAGACCACTGGACTAATGAGGAGATCAAAGAAGAAATTAAAAATTTTTTGAATTGAACGACAAGGAGGACACCAATATCCCCCTAAATGTATGGGATGCAGCAAAAGCAGTAATAAGAGGAAAATATATCAATAGAAACTTACATCAGAAACAAGAAAGAACGCAAAGAAACAACCTAATTCGAAGCTCAAAGATCTAGAAAAGAACAACAAGAAAACCCAAAACTAGAAGAAAAAAATATAAAAAAACCAAAGCAGAAATAAATGAAATTGAAACTAAAAAAACAATCCAAAAGATCAATGAAACCAAGAGCTGGTTCTTTGAAAAAATCAATAAAATAGACAAACCCCTAGCCAGGCTCACAAAGGAAAAGGGAGAAAGCACAAATAAACAGGATCATCAATGAAAGAGGAGAAATCACAACGGACACAGCAGAAATCAAAAGAATAATCAGTAACTACTATGAACAGTTATATGGAAACAAGTTTAACAATCTAGAGGAGATGGACAAATTCCTACAACTCTACAATCACCCAAAGCTAGATAAAGAAGAATAACACCTAAACAGACCAATTACCAATTAGCGAAATTGAAATGGTAATCCAAAAACCTCCCCAAAAACAAAAGCCCAGGACCTGATGGATTTACAAATGAATTCTACCAAACATTCAGAGACGAATTAGTGCCTATCCTTCACAAACTCTTCCAAAAAATTGAGAAGGAAGGGACAATACCAAACACGTTCTATGAAGCCAACATTACACTAATACCAAAACCGAACAAGGACAACACAAAAAGGGAAACTACAGGCCAATCTCCCTAATGAACACTGATGCAAAAATCCTCAATAAAATTTTAGCTATCAGAATCCAACAATGTATCCATAAGATAATTCACCACGACCAAGTTGGATTCATTCCAGGGGCACAAGGATGGTTTAACATCCGAAAATCAATCAACGTTATCCAACACATCAACAAAAAGAAATATAAAAACCATATGATAATATCAATAGATGCTGAGAAAGCTTTCGACAAAGTGCAACACCCATTCATGATAAAAGCCCTTGAAGTTCTTGGGATACAAGGAACATACCTCAACATCATAAAGGCCATCTATGACAAGCCAACAGCCAGTATCATTCTCAATGGTGAAAAGCTGAAAGCAATTCCATTAAGATCTGGAACAAGACAAGGATGTCCACTCTCACCATTGCTTTTCAATATAATACTGGAAGTCCTAGCCAGGGCAATAAGACAAGAGAAAGACATCCAAGGAATCCAAATAGGAAAAGAAGAAGTCAAACTATCACTATTTGCAGACGATATGATATTATACATAGAGAACCCCAAAAACTCCACAGAAAAGCTAATTCAACTCATCAATCAGTTCAGTAAAGTGGCAGGATACAAAATCAACACGCAAAAGTCAGTAGCCTTCCTATACACAAACAATAAATCTGAAGAAGAAGAAATCGAAAAGACCATCCCTTTTGTTATTGAAACAAAAAAAATCAAATATTTGGGAATAAATCTAACAAAAGAGGTAAAGGACCTATACAAAGAAAACTATAAAACACTGTTAAAAGAAATAGAAGAAGACACAAAGAAATGGAGAGACATCCCCTGCTCATGGATTGGAAGAATAAACATTATTAAAATGGCCATCCTTCCAAAAGCAATATACAGATTCAATGCTATTCCAATCAAAATTTCAATGTCATTCTTCAAAGAAATAGAAAAATTATTGATGAAATTCATATGGAATCACAAAAAACCCCGAATAGCCAAAGCTCTCCTGAAAAAAAAAGAAGGGAATGGAGGCATCAGACTCCCAGACTTCAAACTATACTACAAAGCCATAATCATCAAAACTGCATGGTATTGGAACAAGAACAGACATACAGACCAATGGAATCGAATAGAAAATCCAGAAATAAACCCACAGATTTATGGTCAACTAATCTTTGACAAAGGAGCAAAGACTATGCATTGGAGCAAAGAAAGTTTGTTCAATAAATGGTGCTGGGAAAACTGGGTCGCTACATGCAAAAGAATGAAGCTTGACCACCACCTCACACCATACACAAAAATCAACTCAAAATGGATTAAAGAACTAGACATAAGACCTGAAACCATAAAATATATAGAAGGAAATATAGGCGAAACACTACGTGATTTGCACATCAAAGACATCTTTACAGACACATCACCCAAAGCAGTGATAGTGAAGGCAAAGATAAACAGCTGGGACTACATCAAATTAAAGAGCTTTTGCACAGCAAAAGAGACAATAACAAAAACAAAGAGAAACCCCACCAACTGGGAGAACATTTTTGCACCCAACACTAATGATAAAGGACTGATCACAAAAATCTGCAAAGAGCTGATGAGACTCAACAACAACAAAGAAAATAATCCAGTCAAAAAATGGGCAGAAGAGCTTAAGAAACTTCTCTGAAGAGGAAATGCAAATGGCCAACAGGCATATGAAAAAATGTTCAACATCACTTGTCATCAGGGAAATGCAAATCAAAACTACCATGAGATACCATCTTACACCAGTGAGAATGGCACATATAAAAAAACTAGCAACAACAAATGTTGGCGAGGGTGTGGAGAAAAAGGAACTCTTCTGCACTGTTGGTGGGAGTGCAAACTGGTCCAACCACTGTGGAAAGCTGTGTGGAGATTTCTGGACCTACTAAACATAGAGCTTCCATATGACCCAGCAATTCCACTCCTAGGTATTTACCCAAAGGACACAGAAACATCAATTCCAAAGAACACCTGCACCCCTATGTTTATAGCAGCACTGTTTACAATAGCTAAGCTTTGGAAACAACCCAAATGCCCAAAAATAGATGACTGGATCAAGAAGATGTGGTACATATATACCATGGAATATTACTCAGCATTCAAAAAAGATAAACACATGCAATTTGCTGCAACATGGATGGTGCTGGAAGGGATCATGCTCAGCGAAATAAGCCAAAAAGAAAAAGAAAAATACCGGATGGTCTCACTCATAGCAGGAATCTAGAAAACTTAAATAATGGACCAGGAAAATGAAAAACTATAAGAAAGTGAAAATCAAAATCAACAAAAAACTATGAACCAGAGACACTTTTAGGGGGGCGGGGCGGGAGGGGGGATTGGGGTCAGAATGGGGGCGCGGCAATTGTATGGGGAATATAACAATAAAATTTATAAAAAAAAAAAAAAATTAAAGACCTACAGAGAAGGATCATAAAATGTTAAAAAAAAAAAAAAAAAAAAAAAAAAAAAAAACCAAGAAAGAACTCAAAGAAACAACCTAATCTCGAAGCTCAAAGATCTAGAAAAAGAACAACAAAAAAACCCCAGAACCAGTAGAAGAAAAGAAATAATAAAAACCAAAGCAGAAATAAATGAAATTGAAACTAAAAAAACAATCCAAAAGATCAATGAAACCAAGAGCTGGTTCTTTGAAAAAATCAATAAAATAGACAAACCCCTAGCCAGGCTCACAAAGGAAAAAAGGGAGAAAGCACAAATACACGGGATCATCAATGAAAGAGGAGAAATCACAACGGACACAGCAGAAATCAAAAGAATAATCAGTAACTACTATGAACAGTTATATGGAAACAAGTTCAACAATCTAGAGGAGATGGACAAATTCCTACAACTCTACAATCACCCCAAGCTAGATAAAGAAGAAATAGAACACCTAAACAGACCAATTACAAGCAGCGAAATTGAAATGGTAATTAAAAACCTCCCCAAAAACAAAAGCCCAGGACCTGATGGATTTACAAATGAATTCTACCAAACATCAGAGACGAATTAGTGCCTATCCTTCACAAACTCTTCCAAAAAATTGAGAAGGAAGGGACAATACCAAACACGTTCTATGAAGCCAATATTACACTAATACCAAATGAATAAGGACAACACAAAAAAGGAAAACTATAGGCCAATCTCCCTAATGAACACTGATGCAAAAATCCTCAATAAAATTTTAGCTATCAGAATCCAACAATGTATCCATAAGATAATTCACCACGACCAAGTTGGATTCATTCCAGGGACACAAGGATGGTTTAACATCCGAAAATCAATCAACGTTATCCAACACATCAACAAAAAGAAATATAAAAACCATATGATAATATCAATAGATGCTGAGAAAGCTTTCGACAAAGTGCAACACCCATTCATGATAAAAGCCCTTGAAATTCTTGGGATACAAGGAACATACCTCAACATCATAAAGGCCATCTATGACAAGCCAACAGCCAGTATCATTCTCAATGGTGAAAAGCTGAAAGCAATTCCATTAAGATCTGGAACAAGACAAGGATGTCCACTCTCACCACTGCTTTTCAATATAATACTGGAAGTCCTAGCCAGAGCAATAAGACAAGAGAAAGACATCCAAAGAATCCAAATAGGAAAAGAAGAAGTCAAACTATCACTATTTGCAGATGATATGATAATATACATAGAGAACCCCAAAATCTCCACAGAAAAACTAATTCAACTCATCAATCAATTCAGTAAAGTGGCAGGATACAAAATCAACACGCAAAAGTCAGTAGACTTCCTATACACAAACATTAAATCTGAAGAAGAAGAAATCAAAAAAAAACCACCCCTTTTATTATCGAAACAAAAAAAATCAAATATTTGGGAATAAATCTAACAAAAGAGGTAAAGGACCTATACAAAGAAAACTATAAAACACTGTTAAAAGAAATAGAAGAAGACACAAAGAAATGGAAAGACATCCCCTGCTCATGGATTGGAAGAATAAACATTATTAAAATGGCCATCCTTCCAAAAGCAATATACAGATTCAATGCTATTCCAATCAAAATCTCAATGGCATTCTTCAAAGAAATAGAACAATTATTGATGAAATTCATATGGAATCACCAAAAACCCCGAATAGCCAAAGCTCTACTGAAAAAAAAAGAAGGAAATGGAGGCATCACACTCCCAGACTTCAAACTCTACTACAAAGCCATAATCATCAAAACTGCATGGTATTGGAACAAGAACAGACATACAGACCAATGGAATCGAATAGAAAATCCAGAAATAAACCCACAGATTTATGGTCAACTAATCTTTGACAAAGGAGCAAAGACTATGCATTGGAGCAAAGAAAGTTTGTTCAATAAATGGTGCTGGGAAAACTGGGTCGCTACATGCAAAAGAATGAAGCTTGACCACTACCTCACACCATACACAAAAATCAACTCAAAATGGATTAAAGAACTAGACATAAGACCTGAAACCATAAAATACATAGAAGGAAATATAGGCGAAACACTACGGGATTTGCACATCAAAGACATCTTTACAGACACATCACCCAAAGCAGTGATAGTGAAGAGAAAGATAAACAGCTGGGATTACATCAAATTAAAGAGCTTCTGCACAGCAAAAGAGACAATAACAAAAACAAAGAGAAACCCCACCAACTGGGAGAACATTTTTGCACCCAACACTAATGATAAAGGACTGATCACAAAAATCTGCAAAGAGCTGATGAGACTCAGCAACAACAAAGAAAATAATCCAGTCAAAAAATGGGCAGAAGAGCTAAAAAGAAACTTCTCTGAAGAGGAAATGCAAATGGCCAACAGACATATGAAAAAATGTTCAACATCACTTGTAATCAGGGAAATGCAAATCAAAACTACCATGAGATACCATCTCACACCAGTGAGAATGGCACATATTAAAAAAACTAGCAACAACAAATGTTGGCGAGGATGTGGAGAAAAAGGAACTCTTGTGCACTGTTGGTGGGAGTGCAAACTGGTCCAACCACTATGGAGAGCTGTGTGGAGATTTCTGGACCTACTAAACATAGAGCTTCCATATGATCCAGCAATTCCACTCCTAGGTATTTACCCAAAGGACACAGAAACATCAATTCCAAAGAGCACCTGCACTCCTATGTTTATAGCAGCACTGTTTACAATAGCTAAGCTTTGGAAAACAACCCAAATGCCCAAAAATAGATGACTGGATCAAGAAGATGTGGTACATATATACCATGGAATATTACTCAGCATTCAAAAAAGATAAACACATGCAATTTGCAGCAACATGGATGGCACTGGAAGGGATCATGCTCAGCGAAATAAGCCAAAAAGAAAAAGAAAAATACTGGATGGTCTCACTCATAGCAGGAATCTAGAAAACTTAAATAAGGGACCAGGAAAATGAATATAAGAAAGTGAAAATCAAAATCAACAAAAAACTATGAACCAGAGACACTTTTTGGGGGTGGGGGCGGGGGAGGGAAGGATTGGGGTCAGAATGGGGCGTTTGCAATTGTATAGGGGAATATAAAAATAAAATTTAATATTAAAAAAAAAAAGAAATAAAAATGACCTGAATTGCCTATAAAAAAAAAAAAGATAACCTTATTGCCTATTAATTAATGCTTCAGTGGCAATAAATTAACTAACTGTATTTAATATATTATGAATATACTGTGCAATAAATATAAAGCCAGAGGTTTCAAAATTATATTGGCCCCATAAAACTTAGTGTCACTTAATACATATAACAAAAAGTAGGGATTTGAATAGAGTTGAAGTGTATTAGTGTAGAGTTGAAGTGTATTAAACTATGTTGTGAATGTTTATAAGGAACATTGACCCTATGAAATAAACTTGAAATAAAGATAACAGGTATGGGTATCAACAAAATCATGATATTCTTTATTATATCAAATTTCAGCACTATTTTCTGTATTTCTTTCAAATATATTAGAAAATTGATAATCAAGATAATCTTAAAGACATTGCATGTAACTCTCATACTGGGCAAGAAAATTTGTGAGCATTTCCATTCTAGGAGATACTTTCAATTTACAGGTGATGTGGGGGAAAAGGGTTCATAAGAAAGCTCATTAGCATATTTGACTGTAGGAACAAGGTGAACTAAAGAGACAGCCACGACTCTTGGGTGAAACAGCACCATATGTTTCTCTTCTGAATTGTGATCTGGCTAAATAACAGTTTCCTTCATTTTAAGTAAATGTGTTAAGAAGATTGAAGATTCTTCTTCTTAAGGATTTGCATCCTACGATAGCTTTTTAAAATTTTTTTTATTTTATTTTACATATTTTTTATATCATTTTTTCATTTTTGCACAAAGTATGCATTTTCATCTTGGTTATATTCCCACCCCCCTCATTTTGACCCTAATCCCTCCTCTCTCCCTCCCCCCGTAGACACACTAAGATCATTTTTAGGCAGGAACATATTTATACTACTGATGGGTAAAAATGCAATCAAACTGAGTTCCTGTATTAGAGTTGGAGGTGTGGCTTTAGGGAATTTCTCAAGCTGGGAAATTCTTTTTTTTTTTTTTTATAGAGAGGCATGTTTTATTTATTTATTTGTTTGTTTTTTGTTTATACAAGCACTGGGTACAGTCAGAAGCACTGGAGGGTGAGAGAATTCACCAGAGCCAGAGCGGGGAGCAGAGCAGGCAGAAGGACCGAAGTACACTGCTGAGGGGAGCAGCGGGCGGCAGGAGAGGTCTGCGCGCCATGTGGGACCCTCCTCCAGTGGCCGGGGAGTAGCCGGGGATCGAACCTGCGCTGCAGACGCTGTGGGCAGCTTCGCAACCCAGCGCTCAACCGCTGCGCCACCAGGGAGGCCCAAGCTGGGAAATTCTTATGAGTTGTGAGAGAGACTTGAAAGGACTGAGATGCATCGAAATAGGGAAATGTTGCAGTAAATTAATATTCCAATTTTAAAAATATTTAGTTTTTCCAATATTCATCAATAATTGAAGGCCAACCTCAATTTTTTTTTTTAACCCCATGGAAACATTTTTGGAATTAGATAAGTACATTGTATATTAGGATTTGTTTTTTAAATAAGGACTTTAAATTTTTACTACACTATGTAAATTGTATAGTGTAAGGAATTTGTGTACCTACCAGAAGAAGAATGTGCTGGGCTCATCTCTTTAGTGTCAGAAAATCCCTTGCAAGATATAGGGAGTACACAGGAACAAGGTAATAAGTGAGAGATGCCAACTGCCCTATCATTCATTCTCCACATTACTGCTTAGACCTGCCGGAGGCAGGTATCCAAATCCGTATTAGAAGGCATTAGAAAAGGTTGAGTTGGGCCTGTAGTTCTCATAAGGATCAATTTTGATGACCTAAGAATAGTTCATTTTTTTAAATTTTAAAAAGATTTATTTATTTATACATACAAGAACTAGGGTATAGGCCAGAGTTGGGGGGGTGGGGGGTGAGAGAATTCACCAGAGACAAAGGGAGGAATAGAACAGGCAGATCGACTGAAATACACTGCTGATGGGAGCAGCGGGTGAGTCAGGGGAGGTCTGCTGTGCCATGTGGGTAGCTCCCTGGCTGAGGATGCAACTCATGCTGCAGCGAGCTTCATAGATTGTGTCCTAACCCCTTGAGCCACCAGGGAGGCCCTCATGTTTTTTTTCAAAGCTAACACCTCCAGTTGTATGTTAGGTGGAGTCACTAATTTTAATTATATTAGGTATTTAGAAAAATAGTAATTGCAATTTCTGGTTGCTGTTAGTCACCACTGAGCATATATTATATATTCCCTAAATAAATAAGCCATGTTTTTTTCATAATTTCATTTCAGTTTCTGAAATGTAAAATAGATTTTTAGCTCAAATACAATATGGCTAGAACCTTTTTCTTTTGGCTCTCTCCCACCTGACTGACTGCCACTCTTGGTGTCCCTACCTGGCTCTTTCTCCTTCCCCAGCTGCACATGCACAGGTATCCTAAAGCACAACTTTTGCACCTCCTCTCAGTGATCTTGTGGCTTAAGAACCATCTAAACATTGACTTCTAAGTCCGTGTCACCAGCCCCTCTTCTAATTCCAGATCCAAAATCAACTGCCTCCAATCATATTTATTTGTGTATATATTAGGTATCTCAAACTAAACCTGCTAAATCCAAACCGTGGGCATTTCTCAATCTTTACTATATTTATAAGAAGCAATCCCAGGGCCTCCCTGGTGGCACAGGAGTTAAAGACAGCACTATCAAGCTATCACCAGCCACTGCAGCGCGAGTTCAATCCCAGGTCAGAGAGCTAACTCACATGGCTCAGCAGACCTCTCCTGTCTCACCTGCTGCTCCCCTCAGCAGTGTATTTCAGTCAGTCCACCTGTTCTGTTCCCCACTCTGTCTCTGGTGAATCCTCTTACCCCCTGTCCCCACACCTCTGGCCTGCACCCCAGTTCTTTTATGCATAAATAAATATTTTTTAAAAAAGAAACAATCCCATCATTTCATTTTCTCAAGTTAAGACATGTGGGTTTTCTTTGAATCTTCTTCATTCCCCACCTTCAATCTATCACCAAATCATATTGTCTTTATATTCAAATATTATCCAAAATCCAACTACCTGTCCTCACACCCTCAACAAGTCACCATCACCTGTGCCACCTGCTTCTGTTTGTTCTGTGTTGTATATGTAGTTGGTTTGTATCCTCCCTGGCCCCACTACAGTCTGTTCTCACCACAGCAGAGGGCTCCATTAAAATATAAATCAGTTGATGTTATTTCTCTACTCAAAACTGTCTATCTTCTAAAAGTGGGCCATACAGCCCTGTATGATCATCTACCACCACCTATGTACAATTTCCTTCTCATTCTCCCTGCCCAGACACATTTTACTATATATTAATATATAGTAATATATATTAATATATATTAATATACTATATATTATATATATAATGTATTATATATACATATATAATATATATAAAATATATTATATATAATGTATTTTATATATACATATATATATAACTATCAGTGGCCATGTATATGTGTGTGTGTGTATAGCTATCCAGTGGCCGTGTGTGTATATATATGTGTGTATATATGTAGATAGATATATATATATAAAATATAATATGATATTGTTGCCAATTGAGTGGGTTCTTGTGTTCCAGGGATTGAGGAATAATCACCGACACACTGGACTATAGGTTAGCAAGCTCAGGTTTATTGCAAGAGAGACTGCTGACAGCAGGAGGGGGTCCAAGGAAAGAAGCTGTTACTGAGGGGGGGTAGTTTACTTTTATAATCCCTCATGGGGACTTTCTGAGTTCTGGTGCTTTTTCACTCCCCTACTTTTCTTCATTGCCCCACTTTGCCACCCAGAGGTGTGAAGCCACCACTAGCTACTATTACTTCCCTACACATGTATGTGGCAAACAGCTTCTGCCTGCTAGCTTTGTGGTTACCAGCCTTTGCCTGTCAGCTTTCTGTTTCCTCAAGCACCCAACCTCACTCTGCCATCTTACAACCAGCCCTTTCCAGCCAGCTTGCAGCCAGCTCTTGCAAGCCATCTCCCTACCCAGCTAGTTCTTTACTCCCTCCACGTATTGTATATAATGTTTATTACATACACACACACACACACACACACACACACTTACACTTATTTATTGTCCCCTGACCAAGGCATGAGTTACATAAGGGCAGGAACTTTCTGACAGCCAGTATAGTGCTGGGGTACATGGCAGATTCTCAGTTAGACATTTTATGAAATGAATAGATTTTGGATTATTTCTTTTCTCTGCAAAAGTTGCAAGTATACACAATTTTATCCAAATTTTGATAATTACATTGGTTCTCAGCAATTTTCTATATCCTCCTACATATTTCATTTTAATTTCTCTCTATTAAGAAGCCTTTACATAGTATTACTGTCAAATGTAAAACTTTCAGAAAAGTTACAAGTATGATATAATGAAGAGTTGTACACTTTGCCAATCCTAACATTTTACATAATTTTTTTCTGAACTATTTGAATTGGTTAAGAAGACATCTTTGTAGAGCTTGACCTCCATTCTGAATTGCTTCAGAGTATATCTTCTAAGAACAAGTACATTCTGGGCCTCCCCTGTGCCGCAGCAGGTTGAGCACCACTCTGTGAAGCTGTCCATAGCCTCTGCAGTGTGGGTTCGATCCCGGCCAGCTGGCAAGAATCCCACATGGTGCAGCAGACCTCTCCTGTCACACCCACTGCTCCCCTCAGCAGTGTATTTCTGTCGTCTGCCTGTTCTGCTCCCTGCTCTGTCTCTGGTGAATCCTCTCACCCTCCCATGCCTCTGGCCTGTACCCCAGCTCTTGTATTAAAAAAAAAATCTTTAAGAACAAGCACATTCTCCTACATATCCCTGATACAAGTATCATTTTGAAAAAAATTAACATTGGTACAGTACTACTGCCTAATGTATACCATATTCAAATTCCTCTATCTCCATATTGTCCATTTAACTGTTTTTTTTTTCACTAAATTAAAAAAATACATATTTTTATTTAAAAGCTATTATTGAAGAAATGTTATTTAGGTTTCAGATGTGTATCATTATAAATCAGGGTCTGTATGTACAACATTAAGTTCACCACTGAAGGACAAAATTCCATCTTTCACCATATAGTTGCTCCCTGTTACCCAATTTACCCACTCTACTCCCCCTTTCCCTTCTGATAGGCACTAATTTAGTCTTTCTTATAGCTTAAAGAGTTGCTTGTTTTGTTCTACTTAGTTCATTTGCAACTTTTTAAAAGTCCTTGATCTATTTTTTTGATTTCTGAGTAATATTCCATTGTGTATATGTACCACATCTTGTGTATATGTACCACATCTATTTTTGGGCATTTGGGTTGTTTCCATAGCTTAGCTATTATAAATAGTGCTACTATAAACATAGGAATATTACTCAGCAATCAAAAAAGATAAACACATGCAGTTTGCAGCAACATGGATGGAGCTAGAAGGGACCATGCTCAGTGTAATAAGTCAGAAAGAAAAAAGAAAAATATCAGTTGGTCTCACTCATAGCAGGCATTTAGAAAACCTAAAAAAGGGACCAGGAAAAAGACTAATTAATACAAAGTAAAAATCAGAATCATCAAGCAACTATAAACCAGAGACACACTATGGGGGGAGGAGGGTTAGGTCAAAATAAGAGGGTGTGCAATTGTTTGGGGAATATAAACAAAATGAAAATGCATACATTGTGCAAAAATGAAAAATGTAAAAATTATGTAAAATAAAATATTAAAAAAAGAAAAAAAATGGTAAATAAAAAAGTCCTTGATCTAATCAAGTTTTATCCATTGCATTTAATTGCCAAGCCTCTCAGTGTTACATTTAATCTAGAACATAGTTGCCTAGATATTATTGGTATATTAAGCTTTACATTTTTTCTTTGTTTTTAAGAATCCAGGCCAGATGATTGGCAAGATGTCTTTCAATTTGGATTTGTTTGATTGTTTATTCTGATCTACTAAGAAAATGTTTTGAGGAACATAAGCCAGGTGAAATTGTGTACTATTCAGACGATCATATAGACCCACACTGTCATTCTTGTATGACTGGTAAAGCCACTTTGGATTGTTAGTTAGGGTATGCCCAGCGTATTCCCCTGTCATAAGGATGTTTCTTTTCCTTTTGTAAATGATCTTTGAGGTGATGCATTGAGACAATTTGGTTCTCCAGGTCCCCTTACAACCTTTCACCAATAATTTCAATGATGTAAAATGACAATAGTCTTTTATCATTCCTCCTATGATTATTAGTTGATATCTTCTGTATAAAGCTTTCCCTTGTTTTAAAATCTTTTCTTAGTATCAGTATGGATTCATAAATTTATTTATATTTATATTTGCTATTATCTAATTCTTTCACTCATTTTGATACTCAAGTTGTCCTAAGTTTGGCTAGAGGGAATTCTATATCCCAGTTTTGATGGGGAAAATTGTGTCATTGTAGCAGCAGGAATGGGCACAGTGCAGGATCTCTATGACCCGAGCAGACAGGGTAAGGAGAGTCCTGGAGCCCTCAGTGGCTTTTCAGGCTTTTATTGGGATTTACCAGATACATGGCAGGCAGGGGATGCCAGGGGGGCTGGGACACTGGCAGGCCTGTGTAGGGTAAAGAAAAAATGTCAGGCTTTTCTGCTCTCCCGCCATCAGGATAGATGGTGGATCCTTGTGGTCCTGAATGCATGCCTGATGGCGGGCACCTGGAGCAGGGTGTGGGCATAGGTAGATGGGATTCACCTGGGCTGAAATTGGGTTTTTAAGGGTGGCGTCACGGGGACGCCAGTAGAAGCCGAGAAGAGCAGAAGCAGCCGAGAGAGAAGCAGAGAAAGCCGGAGAGCCCAGATAGAGTGAAGACTTGCTGGGGGCTGGGAGGACTGCCAGCCCCCCGGTCCCCCAGTACCCCTGCCTCCCGTGTACTGGGTAAATCCCAATAAAAGACCTGCAAAAGCCACTGAGGACTCTGACTCCTCCTTTACCCGATCTGCTGGATCAGAAAACCTGTACCGTGTCCAGGTCCTGACTCTACACCTGCCAGCCCCCAGCAAGTCTTCACTCTCTGGGCTCTCCAGGGTTTTTTGGTGGCCTTGTTCTCTGCTCCTCTAGTGGTTCTGCTTTCTCATTCATTCTGCTTCTGCTTCTCTGCTACAGCTGGTGTCTCCGTGACGCCGCCCTTATAAGCCCAGTCTTAGCCTAGGTGAAGCCCATCTACCTATGCCCACACCCTACTCCAGGTGCCTGCCATCAGGCATGTATTCGGGACCACAGGGTTCCGTCATCTAAACGGTGGAAGGGCAGAAAAGCCTGATACTTTTTATTTACCCTACAGTCATCTACAGTCATTTTTAGGTAAGGGATAATGGGGCCTCCTAGTTATTGTATGACACCAAAGATAGTAAATTCTTCCTGAGGCAACTGAAGAGGCCTTGGGTGTCCCAGGGTGACAACCTTGTTCCACTAACTTCCTGACAATCACTCATTGTAGGATAAGGTAAAAAGTGTCAGTCTTTTCTGCCCTTCCGCCATTAGGATAGATGACAGAACCCTGTGGTCCTGAATGCATGCCTGATGGTGGGCACCTGGAGTAGGGTGTGGGCATACGTAGTTGGGATATACCTGGGCTAAGACTGGGCGTTTAAGGGCGGCATCACGGGGACACCAGCAGAAGCCTAGAGAAGAACGAATGAGAGAAAGCAGAAGAAGAACCAAGCAGAGAAGCAGAGAGGATATGAGAGAAGGCTGAGGAGCCCAGAAAGAGTGAAGACTTTCTGGGGGCTGAGAGGCCTGCAAGCCTTCTGGCCCCCCAGCACTCCTACCGCCATGTACTTGGTAAATCCCAATAAAAACCCAAAAAGCCACAATTGTCCACAATTGTCCTGCCCCTACAATTGGCGTAAGTCAGCAAGATGATCCATGCAGATGACTACGGAGCCCTTCGAAGACCTCAGGAGGGACTGAGGAGTAGCAGATTGAGAGCCTGTGACAATGATGGACGTGTCATGGTGATACAGGAGATGGACAAGGTCTGGGAGCTGTGGGATGAGACCTTGCCTGGAGGAGATGCCTGAGAGGACCAACCAACGACCCCTGAGGCAGCAAGAATCATCAGGGAAGAAAGGACCATGATTTGGAGCTTGCCAGTGTGGACAAAGGGAAAAACCAATGAACTTGTACAAATTAACTGACAATCCCACCACAAGGCGGAGGAACTTTGGCAAGTTAATTTTGTTTTGGGACCCTAAGGGTGGATGGTATTGCTTATAAACCCCAGGAGATGGGAATCTGGGGGTGGCCAGTGGGCCTTGGTGGCCAAAAGCAGCCTGTGTATGCCCAGCAGCTAAGCAGAGGAGAAAAAGCCAACTGAGAAGGCAAAAGCTGGTGCTGAGATTGAGAAGCCATGAGTAATTGTTACTCAGCTTAAATATGTTGAAGGCCAGTGAGTCTCTTAAAATTACCGGTGGGTAATGCCCTGCTCATTGTTGAGTGAGGGTGAGGAGCTGAGGAACCTGTCTTTGTGGGACGGGTGGGGAACGTGGCTTGTGGTGGAGCCCAAGCCGAACAGGGGACCCAAGGAAGGCTGCATGTGGAGTTGTATCCACGGATCCCGACCCATGTGCCTGTGCAGTGGGTTGGCCTGAGTGCAGGGGTCTGTGTGTCACATTGGTGGCTATGAAAGCCGAGTGTTGGAGTGACTGCAGACAGAAACCCTGAGGGTTGGGCGATTACCCCCAAAGAGTACAGGATCACCAATCCAGGAGTGAGTGCATCCTGGGGGTGGATGCAGTGTGCAGCTTGTGGCTTACACTACAGCCAGAGAAGGCCAGGAAGCCTGATGGCTCCTGGTATGTGACGGCAGATGCCGTAAGTGGTTCCCCCCTTGTATGAGCAGTGTCTTCAGCAGCAGATTTGATGGATATAACTGGTGCCAATAATTGCCTTTTGCCACTAGATTGGTGCCCTGCTTGGACTTATTTGTGTTCTGTTGTTTTATTGTGATGTATACCATTTTGCTTTTGTGGGCCATGGCTGCAGTGTTCATATTGCCAAAAGACATGTGTTTATGACTTGTATATAGAGACTAATAAAGACTATATGGCAGAAAACCCTGAGGGGGTGGATTGTAGGGTAAGGTAAAAAGTATCAGGCTTTTCTGCCCTCCCGCCATTAGGATAGATGACGGAACCCTGCGGTCTTGAATGCATGCCTGATGGCGGACACCTGGAGTAGGGTGTGGGCATATGTAGATAGGATTCACCTGGGCTAAAACTGGGCTTTTTAAGGGCGGCATCACGGGGACACCAGCAGAAGCCAAGAGAAGAAGCAGCAGAAGCAGAACCAAGCAGAGAAGAACGGAGAATGTGAGAGAAGGCCAAAAAGCCCAAAAACAGTGAAGACTTGCTGGGGCTGGGAGGCTGTCACTCCCACCTGCCATGTACCTGATAAATCCCAATAAATACCTGGAAAGCCACTGAGGGCTCCAGGACTCTCTCCTCCTTTACTCATCTGCTTGGGTCATAGAGATCCTGCTCCATGCCATTCCTGCCCCTTACAATCATTAATGACCATCTAGCTGATCTGGAACTGGGCTGCTGCCCTGGTCTAACCCTATGGAGAGTGGGGCAATGTGACAGAGACTGTTTATGCAGCAGCCAATCACTGAGGGAAATATTTTGGCTTATTTTGTTTTTGCCTTATCCAGACCTAAAGACTGGATTGGGCCCCATACCTATTCTGACTGTTTAAAAGGTTTTTGCAGGTGATCTTGGTATCCTAGATTTGGAAATGAGTTTGTTTAACAAAACTCAAGTGGCAAATATTCTGTTCTATTGAATGTAGTTAAACTCAGATTTAGTAACATGTGAATTGATTGCAAATTAGCCTGGCATCAGCTGTGTTGTATTTAACACCTTTAGCTAGTATGGGTTAGGCTATGGATGGATCAATCTTTAACCAGAAGCATGTATTGGTCTGAGTGAAAAATCAAATGCGAAACTGATGAACAGACTTCCTTTATAGATTCTCTTTTGGGATATTCATGACAGGTGCTAAAAAGTAGAATAGTGAGAAGTAATAGCTCTTATGGGAAATAAGGACTGCCTTTACTTGACTTTTGTGATGGAAACAATGTTTTTGCATCCACTATCTACTTTATAGTCATTACAATTGTATAGAAGAAGTAGATGCCCATGAAAAATCCATAAACTATCCCTGTATTGTTTTTTCCAGACTTATGTTCTACTACTCTTACTAAAACATGTAATTTGACCTTTGCTTATATTTTTTAAATATAGGTATAAATTTTAAACCATATTTACTTGAAAACAAAGGAGTTAAATTTTATTGGCTGAAAAGCAGGTTAGGGCAAAGAATTGTGGACTTGGGTGAAGTTCATTGTCTATTTAAAGGGCAATTCAAATATGGAGAAGCATGAGTAGATTTTTCTTCATATAACTGGAGTTTTGAATTTGTTGGTGCACCTTCATCTCTAGGTAGCCCTACTCCTCTGAGTGTTCAGTCCTCAGCCCACTTTGGAGCTCAGCTCAAGGTGGTTTCTACTTATGCAGGCTGTGTCAGATAAATTGCATCTGTAAATATGAGCCTCATAAGAAGTTAGATAAGTTTTCTCTCCTTTGTGCTTCTTGGGTCTGACATCAAATCAACCATTTAGCCTCAGTTTCCCTGGGGTGAAGGGAATTGAGATGGTAGTCATAATACCTCAATGAGGTATTATGGGAAATGCATGGATAAGATTAACTTGTAACAAGATAGTCTCCAGGAAAAGGGGAGGTTACAGATTCCCTGCCCCCCTCCCCAGGAAGGGTGGAGCTGAGCAAGGAGGAGGGACCTGGAGGAGGCACATGGAGCAGAGAGACATGGGAAGAAACTGCACTTGCTTCTTGGTCTTGGAATGGTTGAAACAGATGTGGCTGAGAGACCCATGGGTTGATTAGCAGTGGCAGTTTTTATCTTGATTTTGCTGCTTCTATCTCAGATATGCTGAGCCCCTTCTGCCCCTTTCCTATGGGTCCCCACTAGGAGGTACCTTAGACTTGTGACAGGATTTCAGGCCTCAGTGGCCCTGCTTTGGGCCAACCCTGTGTGGCTGGATATTTACCCACAAGGGGATGGGTAACCTTGGGTGCTTGATTTGGAAACTATGTTCTTTATCTTTCCTTCTCATCTCTTTATTGCACACTAATTGTATTAAAGTTCCTTTCCATTAAAGGTCTTATGCACTACAGTATGTTTTATCTTGATGCGGCGGATGGCAGAACCTATTTAGAGTGGGCAGGGTGAGGGGCTTCCCAGAGGCTCTGTAAATATGAGCCTCACATAAGAGTTTAGATAAGTTTTATTTTCTCTCATTTATGCTCCTTGGGTCTGACATCAAATCAACCATTTAACCTCAGTTTCCCTGGGGTGGAAGGAATTGAGATGTCTCTGGGGAGCCTCTCACTCTGCCCTGTAACAAATTTGGTGAAATATAAGGGGAAGGGTATAGGTTTTGTGTTATATTTGGGCTCAGGTCAAAACTCAGATAATTACCAGCTTTGTGAAAATGGCTTCTTTGACTCTGCATACAACTCTGTTTATACCCACCTCAGAGATTATTACTCTTTGGGGCAATGTATAGTAAAGTTTAGGAAAGCAGTAAAGTACTATGTAGAGTTATCTGTTGTTTGGTCCATGTGAATGTGGCCTCAGTCTTCAACCTCTTTTATTTCTACAAACTGAGTATAAACTGGGAGCAGGATTTTCTTGTATCCTACCAACTTGTGATAAACCCAGAACTGCTACACAGCCATTCTAGGCTAAAACTTAAAAATATTGACTAGAACACATTCTTACATGAATGTCTAGCAAATGGGAATACACTGTGGTACAAATATAAATTTTTTAAACCAGTTTAGAAAACAGTTTGGGAGTTTCTTAAAAAGTTAAGCATATACCTACTATATTGCCCAGACATTCTGAACACCAATGTTCATAGCAACTTTGCTTGCAACACATAAATGGATAAAGAGACTGAGATTGTAGACTAAGTGAAGAATGTTCAGGCTTTTGTGCCATTGGCCTCTGTGGATATAATCTGCAGCCTCAAATGCAGGAGGCATGGGCTCAGGGTACGCATGCCTGATGGCGGACACCTGAAGTGTGGTGTGGGCGTGAGTGGGCACACCTGAGCAAGAGACTAAGCATTTAAGGGTGGTGTCACAGAGGACAGAGAACAGAGTGCAGTGGAGAGTGGTCGAGAATGGCTACAGAGGAAGAGACCATGAGAAAACGCCAGAGCCTAGAGAGTAAAGATTCACCTGGGGCTAAAAGGCCTGCCAGCCTCCTAGCCCCCTGGCTCCCTTACCCCTCTGCCTGCCCTGCCCTGGTTGCCGCACTACAAATGGTGTTTAAAGATCATTCAAAGCCTGAAATGCCACTGAGGGCTCCAAGACTCTCCTTTACCCATCTGCCCAGATCCACTGAGAACCTGCTCTGTGCCTTGCTGCCACTACAGACCGCCACACAGCAAAGTACTAATCAGCAGTAGAAAGGAAGGAATTATCAATACATGCAACTTTGTGGATGAATCTTAAAATAATTATGATGAATAGACAAAAAGTGACAGCTGTGTGATTTCATTTGTATAAAACTATGATACATTAATGGCAAAGCACAGCAAGTCGGGGGCAGGGATGATAGGCGTTGATAGGACATTTGGTGGAGGGTGAGTGAAGTATATGTAAATATGGAGGATTAAAAATGAAACAGACAAATTAAAAAATAAAATCTAGAGTATCAAAAAAATAACAGTAAAAAATGCAAATTGGTCTGTAGTAACAGAAAGCAGATCAGTGATTACCTGAGGTTGGGAGAAGCAGGAACAGCTAGAATCATGAATATGTTCATTCTCTTGATTATGGTGGTAATGGTTTCATGAGTGTATACATGTCACAACTTTTCTGTTGTATACTTTGTGTGGAGTTTATCATGTGATGATTATATCTCAAAACTCAAAGAAAAAGTCAGGACCTGTGTTTCTTTGATCTCGTCCATTATCTAGAATACATCGTTTTTAACAATAGGTACTGGATGATTATTTCTGAGGTTTCCTTTTAAAATAAAGTTGGGTGTGGGCAAGAAAGTGAGGAACAACTAGAAATTCTAGTGTAAGCTTTGTTTATTAAAATGAAGGCTGGCTGGGACCACCTTTCCTTATAGACCATATTGTCTGTTTTCTTTTTAAAATAGTTTCTGAAGAGTAAAATACAGCTGGTTTTTAGTTGTGAGAGCAAGAGACTTAGCTTGTATACCTTAGTGCTCAGTAGGGCCTTACAACATGGAGGCAAACTTTTTTACAGGTGAGTCAAATGACACCTTGAGAGTTCCAGAACCAAACTGATAAGTAGTATTGACCTTTTAAGAAATGGTTTTACTTTCATTAGTTTTCCTGCTAATTCATTAATTTGGTTTGGCAGATGCTTTCTTCAAGTCAGTTTGCTCCTCTGTTTTGTTTTCCTGCCTGATTCAGAGAGGATGATAATCATTTTTATTTTAAGGAAGTCTAAGTAAACACTGAGTACAAATTATTTATTTTGACTCTGATGCTGCTTGATAATGTTGCCCTGTATTTCAGCTAGGAATGACCTTAATCACACTGTCTGTGGATCCTTTCATTGCTATTTTTAGAGCCCCCAAGCAAAGTGAAATGGGGAGAATGCTTTTTTTTTTAAAATTTATTTATTTATACAAACACTGGGTATAGTCAGAAGCACAGGAGGGTGAGAGAATTCACCAGAGCCAGAGCGGGCAACAGAACAGGCAGACTGACGAAGTACACTGCTGGGGGGAGCAGCGGGCATGGCAGGAGAGGTCTGCGCGCCATGTGGGACCCTTGCTGGTGGCTGGGGATTGAACCAGCACTGCAGAGCCTGCAGGCAGCTTCGCTGCCCAGCACTCAACCTCTGCTCCACCAGGGGAGGCCCTGGTAGAATGCTTTTTGATCAGGTGTGTTAGCTTTACTTTAATCCTTGACCAAGATGGTATGATAAAACACATCATTTATACCTGGTGGCCACCATACTGTGGTAGAGAGCAGAAAATCTTGTAGGAGAAACAACCACGAGAGTTAGCCTGAAGTCAGTTTGGACTAGTTGAAGAATGATCAACACTCCCATCACAAAGCTTCTAGAGTATGGTGGAGGGACAGGAATTTTAGTCTTTAATATATCTGGGCTTCTGGGACTTAAAATAAGTCTTTGTTATGGATAATTTGAGCCAAATAAAAAAGTTGGAAAAGTAGGTATAAGGGGTTTTCTATTACTGTTCCCTAGATGGGACCTCTAACTCATTTTGAAATAATAACTATGAGACTGTATGTTAACTGCTAACACATAGATCCAGTCTATGAGATGTTGTTTGACCTCATGGCAAAACTATTTTATAAATAAATTTGTGGATAAATAAAACAACTGATCCTCAATTTTTAATTGCTGATGTTTAGTGCTGCTAGTAATTCCCTGTCAGGAGTCGCAGTGGATGTTAAGGGCCCCAAGGAAAGGTCTTTGAGTGAGCTCATTGCCAAGGGCTATTTCCTCAAATGTCCCTGTGTACAGACTGCGTGGCACCTTTCAAACAATAGTTTCCAAATTTATTTGGCAACATAACTCTTTGTTCAGGACCCCAACATTTAAAACAACTACAAAGATAAAAGCAGTGGGCAGGTTTCCTGCCTAGGTATTTTATTCAGGGTCTGACAGCAAATATCTTGTTTGCAGAAATCTATAAATACTTTCAGGAGGCAGAGACAATTTAAAAACTACTATTATACTGTATTTCTCCTACAGAGATTTACTCCCATAAACACAAATTATGTAGCATAATACGTGGAGAATTTCTGACTAATCTTTGTTCTAGATTATCTGAAAAGGCACTCTTTTAATGTATCTCCTATTTTTTAAAAAGATTTATTTATTTATGCATATAAGAACTGGGGTACAGGCCAGAGGTGCAAGGCATAAGAGGATTCACCAGAGACAGAGTAAGAGGAATCACCAGAACAGGCAGACTGACTGAAATACACTGCTGAGGGGAGCAGTGGGTGAGACAGGAGAAGTCTTCTGCACCATGTGGGTAGCTCCCTGGCTGGACTAGGGATCCAACAGAGGCTGTGGACAGCTTGAGAGCTGTGCTTAACCCCTTGTGCCACCAGGGAGGTCCTCCTTCTGTTTTGAAGGGAAGTTATTAATTTAAAAACTATGAAGTAACTAAAAATCTAAAACTGGTTTCTTTGTGTCTGAGTTTGTATATATTGATTTGCATGAAAGATATTGCTAAACACATAGTGTGTAAATCAAAGGTTTAATTATTTCAAATGCCTGCATGAACATTTATATTCTAAAAGAATTCTATAGTGACTTCATTTGTTATGTGAAAAATAACTTTCAAATTTATTTGAGGGCATTGTTTTTGACACATGTAAATTAAAATGTACCCACTCTGGCATTTTCTCATTTGTTGCTCATGTGGGATTTGTAGGAAACAAAGGGGAAAAGTCCTAATGCATTTAACTGATTATTCTGCCTACCTTTTACCCTCCTGGCTGAATGGATGGTAATATCAGTAAGAAGGAGGAGAAAGCAGGAGCACTTAGCCAATCACACATTGCCCTTTGCCCTAGTCTGACATTCACTTTACTCCTGAAACACTATTGACCCTTCCCCCAACTTTTCAGCTCAGTGACAAAACCAAAAGCTAATCTTAGGATGTGATTGTTAGAGATATGAAAGAATAAATCTAACAAAAGCCAGGGTAAGGATTCATATTACCAATGTATATTTTGTAAGTTATTTATCACAAATGAGGCATCTCTAAGCCAGCATCACTCAGGTCATAAGAGAAGCTGGGTGGAGTCCTCCACCCTCCTCCCTGTGTTCTTCTGGCTATGTCTTCAGAGCCGGAAACATTGTTAGGATTTAGGCTCCTTTCTAAACTAAACTATTTGCACAGAATGGCTAATGAGAGGCATATCAAGCTGCAGAAAGTACTGAAAGATGCTGATTAAATCTCTACTGCAGACTTCCCCAGACCCCCCAAAAAATGTGTTGAGTTGGAAAAGGAGTAGGGTATTCAGCATGAGGTGTAGTCATGGGTGTGGTCCTTTCTGACCTCTAATTGTGTCACTTTTCCCCTGGGAGCACATAGGATAGCACTTCGGTGTAAAGCTCAGTGGGTACCACCTGAATTCCCTGGTTTCACTTCATAAGATAAATGGCATAGCTCTGACCATCCATCACAGTCACATGATGCAACCAGAATACCAATTTAGGGATGTGGGTAGAAGGTAGGGCTCCCCCTAATTAGATTAACACTCTACATTTATTGCTAGACCCAGCCCCTCCAAACACAGATGGGATATCTGTGTTTCCTTTTTGGTGAATTTATTGTTATTACTCCCTTTTTGTTTGACCTGTGCAAAACTTAAGTATCTCTGTTGTAGCTTCCACAAAGAAGATGGAATTTCATATATTTTCATTAAGGAAAGGGTATTTTTACAATAATACCTTAAAATTCATTCAGTGTTGTCCTTTTGGTTGCCAAAATAACTACTCTTAAAAATCTGTAACTTGAATCCTAAGTTAAATAGCTTTTAAAAACTTGCTATGGTATGGGGCCTCCCTGGTGGTGCAGCGGGTTGAGCAAAGTGCTCTGAAGCTGTCTGCAGCAGCCTCTGTAGCGCCAGTTCTATTCCCAACCTCCAGGGAGATTCCCACATGGTGCAGCAGACCATCCCTGTCACGCCCTCTGCTCCCCTTGTTAGGGGGAAAGGATGTCCTGAGCTAATTCCATGCAGGTTTTGTGGACTCCACCCCCACTCCACACCAAAGCCATCAAGACATTGGGAAAGACAAATCCCATCATCACCAAAGGGAAGGTTGCTGGGACCTGAGGGTGGAGTTAAGCAGCCAGGTTTGGTATAAAACCAGACACGTGGGCCTTGGGGTCTCTCCCCTCTTGGCTTCAGGGCTCGTGGCCCGTGGCCAGCTCTCAGAGTGCCATTGGGATTCCAGGGCAGTGGAAAGGATAGGACACATTTAAGACTTTATTTCCCTCTTTTCTCCCTGTGTTGTACATTTCCTCATTTCTCCTTCCCTTGTAAATAAACCTTTTATTAACTTTTTGTGTGTGCATGCAGTAGAGTATTAATAAGTCCCTTTTTAAGCGTGAGGGCGAGAACCCACAGTCAGGCAACCCATTTTATATCAGGGCTGCCTGTAACACCCTCAGCAGTGTATTTTTTCTGTCCTTCTCCCTGTTCTGCGACCTGCTCTGTTTCTCTCTGGTGAATTCTCTCACCCTCTCTCGCCTCTAGCTTGTACCCCAGTGCTTGCATAAATAACTAAATCTTAAAAAATAAATAAAAACAAACTATGGTAAACTCCATTACACAAAACAATTTACAGTGTAGTTTGTCAGTGTTGATTTAGAGTCAGTACTGATATTTTCTTAATTCATGAGCCTTTAAGGAAAAGAGAGAAAGACTCCTTTCTTAAAGTTTGATGTTTTATTTTGAAGAATAGTTATTATATAAGACCAAGCTGCTTGTTTTTATAATGTGCAACATGAAACCACCACCTCAGCCTGGGATCTGCTATGAAAAGCTAAACTGTGCTGCTATAACACAGATACGACATTTACAGCCATGTTCATTGCCTCTGTACGTGTAGCCTAAAAGAAGAATTTGCCCTTAAAAATACTATCCTCTATTTACACCTGATTTACTTGACAAGACTGTTATATGTATTGCTATTGTAATGATCCTGACTGATTAAAGTGGTATATTGACATTGTGCGACTGGTGGGCGGAGGGGCAACTGAGATAGAGTGATAGGTTTCAACTAAAAAAGCAATCACTTGTTTATGAAGTTAACTTGTTAATTTTAACTAAAATTAACAGAGAGAACAGTGTAGCTGAGAAGTATGGATTCCACAGAATTTGGCTGCTGGGACAGGTAATGCTGATGGTTGGACAAGAAGCTGGAGTAGTAGGAAGAATCAAACTAGCTGGTAATGGAATCTCATGCCTTGTCCTGACCCGCGGGATTCGAGAGGCACGGAAGAGGGGCTGGGGATGAAATGAGAGGCTGACACACTGGATGAGAAGCTGCAAAACGGGGGACCTTTATTTCCTCTAGCACATGCCTTATATACCCTGTGCTTGTGCCTGCGCTTTGCCTGTGTCTCATGTTCAGGCTGCGTGCTTCTTTTTGGTTGGTACTTTCCCTGCATGCCTGGCTCGTGCACATATCGTGCTATACACATGCATTCCTCCCATTGGCTGCTTTGTCCCATTGGCTGCTTGCTTTATGATATGCATTCTTACTACGCCACAGCTTGCCGTGGCCCCGGACATCTCTCCCTTCTTTATTTAAGTGCAAACCTGGCCTGTCTTAGGTCGAGGCGTGCACAGTATCATCCTTACCCATCATCACAGCCGCTGTGTCTGCACAACGGTGCTGTCTTAGGTTGGTATGCCCGCAACACCTTTTTACCCGTCATTGGCTCACAGGGCGCGGAGAGCTGTTTATCCAGACATTATCTGGTTGTGCCGGGGCCCGTTGTGCCTGTTGTAGAGCCACTCTTAACACGCAGCGGCATTCGACGTGGCGAATCAACAAGTACAATGCCACAGACAAGCTGACAAGAAGGACTGCAGCCATTAGGCCCAATCCACTCCAAACCTCCATGAAAGAGAAGGCTCTGGAGAGCCAGTTGGTGAACTTGGCAGGATGCATGACCTCCACATTGGTGGAGTTCATGGTGACTATCTGCTTAGCGAGGTGTAGGGTATAGTTGAGAAATTGCTGACTCCAGGGGCCACACAGGGCAGCATTAAGGGTTTGCACAACTTGCGAATGAGTATGTAGAATAACTGGCGTAACACAAGTATACTGGTAGGTAGGCATACAAGCAATATGGGAAGTTAACATAAGCATGTCTATCTCTTCTTGAAGCAACTCTATCTGCCAATTTAAATTCAACATTCCTACATGGATATGATTGTTAATGGCATTTTGGGTAGACAGAGGGGCCGCAACCTCTGAGAATAAGGTGTTGAGTGTCTGCCCGTGGCCACGGTATTGACAAGGCCACTGCGGCTCCCGCCGCAGCTGCTGCAGCGATGGCAGCGACGGCTATCAAGGCTGCTGTAACCCCAAAATCGCACTTATGACAGATAACGATGGCTGTGGCCGGGTTGCTGACGTTGACGGGCAACGGCAAGGTACCGGGTGAATGCATGACAACCAGTGTGTGTCCTTGTGACACGTTCCAATCATGATCAAAGCTGACAAGGGAGGGCAGAACAATTAAGGGTCCTAGATGTATCAAAGGGGGTAGTATTGGCTACCAGAAGGAAGTAAGGGGGTTTCACACAGAGTCCGCTCTGAATAGGGACTGTCCAGTTGCTTGTGATATTGATGGTACTCTCAAAACCATGAGAACAGCAGTTGCAGGCAAAGGTGCTGTTGTTGCAGAGATACCATCTGGTGAACGCATCCGAGCATGTTTGTTTGGGGCACGGAAGACCCAGGGGAAGGGGACCTGGGACGTGTTGTCTGGGGGAGGTCTAGGACCCCAGAACACCAAGCCATCACGGGTGAGGAACTGATTGCCTTGGGGAATATAATGATGCCAACGCATGTTACTCCTGTCTAACCAGGTATTATCAGTATCGGAATCCCAACATGATCCAGCTGGAGGGGCACTCCAGCCATACACCGTGTGAGTCTTTGCCTTGAAAGGGGACAGGATCCCGGACAAACCTATCATAGTACCCCCAGAACAGCTCCCCTGAAATTCCCTATTGACACATTAGTCAGAGCAATACATGAAAAGTTGTCAAGCATGCCCTCTGTCCAGTTAACCTGGGGAACATATTGAAAGCAAAGGGCATCCGTGAAATTCCAACTCACGGTGATGTTGGCGACCAAATCCTCGAAAGGAATGGAGGGAAGACCAATAGATAGATTTGTGGCGAAGACTTGAGGGAGTAAGCCATCATGTCAGTGAACCGGAATCAGGAACGGCGGATGGTGCGTCACTGCCCAGCGGATCTCCCCTGACACCGTCACGGTCAGGGTCATCAAGAGCAACATCAGGATCCGCGGGTGCACAGGTTGCATCTTCATGATTCACCGGGGGGAGTGGAGAGAAACTGGACCAAAAGCGACAGTATCCAGATGGGACCATCAGCCAACCTAGGGAAAAGACAAACACTCCCTGGTGTTTGGGTTACAACCGGCATGGGCAGTTGCCAATCCCGAGGATGGCTCTTTCCACCTGGCGGTACGTAAGGGAGGCCGGCCATCTGGCATCCAATGACGATCTGCTGCCAAGCTGGAAGAAGAGTCCAGCATTAAAAAATTTAGGGTAAATAACGCTAAGGTTAATCTATCCTTGGGGGATCGATACGCCGCCTTTTGTTTTTTAAGCATGGACTTTAGGGTGGCGTGCTTGCACTCCACGATAGCCTGACCCTAGGGATTGTAAGGAATGCCAGTGCGATGTTGTATAGCATGCTGACTGCAAAAGGCAGTAAAAGCCTTGCTGGTATAACCAGGGCCATTGTCGGTCTTCAGAGCCCTAGGGTGGCCAAGGGCTGCAAAGGCGGTGAGCAAGTGAGACATAACATCCTTGGTCGCCTCGCCAGCATGGAGCGTGGCGAAAATGAATCTGGAGAAGGTGTCAACAGATACATGGATGAAAGCTAAACGTCCTAAAGCAGAAAAATGCATTACATCCATCTGCCACAAATCATTTGGCAAGAGCCCACGAGGGTTTGCCCCTCTTTGACTCTGGGGGGCAGGAGTATAAGGAGCACACTGCTCATAGGCGCGGACGATATCCCGCGCCTGTGCCCTGGTAAGACCATAACGAACAGCTAGTGAGCGGGCATTGGTATGTAAGAACTTGTGCTCTTCAAGAGCGCTCTGCAATGCAGGGCAGAGTGGAAATGAGTGAGAGAGTCCGCAATATGGTTACTTTCAGTGAGCGGACCAGGGATGGTCAAATGGCTACGAATGTGCCCAATGAAAAGGGGGTGAACACTCTCCCGTATGAGAAACTGAATTTTGTGGAGTAGAGATTGAATGGGGCTCTGTGAGGAAATGCATACCACGGTCTCTAATAGCAGGACTGACACAGCCAAATATTTACTGTCAGTATGAAGGTTCATAGGTGTATCTGAAAAATGCCGTAGCGCATGGATAATGGCCACGGCCTCTACCAGCTGCGCAGATTTATGTGGTGTCGGGATTTGGGTGCGATAAGTCCATGAGAACACTGCTGCCATCTCTGTAGACGAACCATCCGTAAGGACTGTGCATGCCTCCGCAATAGGAGTGGTGGAAATAGCCTTTGGGAAGCAGACGGGATGAGCTTGAAAGAATGGAATAAGGCGATGATGAGGGTAATGACTGTCAGAAGATCCTGAGAATGTACAGTGCAGGATAGTCCAATCGGTGTCATGGCGGATGAGCCATTCTAATTGCCCATTTGGTGTAAGGGACAACAATCTTGTCTGTCAGGGTACCATTGATTGAGGCGCCGAGATCTAAAGCTATCATAATGAGCTGATGAATCGCCGTAAAACAAAGGCCAATTGTTTAACAAGGGGAAGAGACGCCTCAGTATTGCCCAATATACGGCCCGCGGCCATCATCAGTCGAGCCACGAAATTGGCAAACGGCTCCGAGGCTCCCTGCACTATATGAGTTAGGTTGATGTCGGCCCCTCCCCGATCGCCTAGGGCTCGCCAAGCCGCCTTTGCTGCCACCGCTACCTGAGCGAAAACGGCAGGATCGTAGTCCTTTTGCACATCATTTCCTGAATGCTGACCCTCTCAGGACAGCATGTCTTTATTTCCGATGGGAAAACCCGCCGCAGCACTTTGGCGAGCGGTGCGCTCACAATTCTCAAAGAGAAGTCCCTTCCAAATAAGATAGTCTCCAGGGATCATAACTGCTCGGCATAAGTTTTTCCCATCATCAGGTGTCGGATGTTTGTCTGTGGACGAATCTAACAGGGACTGAGTGAAAGGGCTTTGCAGGCCATACTGAGACACACTTTCCTTCAGCGTCTTTGTGTCCTTGAAATCTGTAGGCTGATGGACCCGCTGGCGGACGCTTCATGTACAGGGTAAACGTAAACTTCATGTACAGGGTAAATGTCCACTTCATGTACAGGGTAAAAATGCTAGGAGGACATAAACATGTCCTTCATCGCTCGCAAAAGGTCAGCAATGCCAGTGGTCCCTGGTCCTACATGAAAGACGTGGTCCGGGGAGCGTCTACCGCCAGGTACCGTAGGCATAGCAAATTGCGCCGGCCGCGGGTTATAAGATGGCAGCGGCTGCCCTGGCTCTAACTTGGGCATTGGCCGCATCTCTTTCTCATCCGATTCCTTCTCCAAACTGGATTCGAAGGAGGAGTCATTGGATGGGATTGGCGGCCGGGCCTTCCGCTTCCCTCTTTCTGGCAGCCCTGTGGACTCAAGAGCCCATCTTGGCTGCGCCCCACCGGTGTCACTTTCCGACTCCCGGGCAGCAGTAGCTGCGGCGCAAGCCTCCCTGCTGCCGGTCTGTAAGGCATCCCTAATTAGCCGCCATAGACTACCAACCGTTGGGGGAACAGCATCCTGACCATACAAATCCCTGTGTAACTGTAGGTCTCCCCCCACCTTGATCCACCCATCTAATGTCACACAATCCTGTTTGGAACAAAAGGCTGGTCTGACTCAAGGTGTCCACCAAGAGTCGCACAGCCCGAACCTTAACTGGGGTGCCGTAATTTTCAAGTAATATTTGTAAGGCACGCACCAGTTGCCTCTTGGACACACTGGTGCCCATGATTCCCAGTCTCCCCCTACTCACTGTAAATGCACGGCCATCTTATCCGGAGACTGGTCCCTCAGCGAGTCCCTTGTGTCCGTGCTCCACGTTGGGCACCACCTGTCCCGACCCGTGGGATTCGAGAGGCACGGAAGAGGGGTTGGGAATGAAATGAGAGGCTGACACACCAGATGAGAAGCTGCAAAACGGAGGATCTTTATTTCCTCTAGCACATGCCTTAAATACCCTGTGCTGTGCCTGCGCTTTGCCTGTGTGTCATGTTCAGGCTACGTGCTTCTTTTTGGTTGGTACTTTCCCTGCATGCCTGCCTCGTGCACATATCGTGCTGTACACATGCGTTCCTCCCATTGGCTGCTTTGTCTCATTGGCTGCTTGCTTAATGATATGCATTCTTACTGCACCACAGCTCAACGCGGCCCCGGACAATGCCTAACTTTTTTTCTGGCACATACCTCATTGTATTTTAGTGTTTTGCTTCTTAGATTCTCATGTTTGACTATAAGCAACATAAGGATTTTTTATTGGATCCCCATGCACCCAACTGGCAAGATAATTTAAAGATGTTAATTCCACAGAGTTCTGTAGATGTGACCTACCAAAAGCTGAGAATCACCAAAAGCTGAGTGGTGTCTGCCCCGCCTCAGTTCCTGTTCTTTGTCAGTTATGAAAGCATAGCTAAGGGAATGAGCAGAGGGCACAACAGCCTGGGTAGACTGAGTGGGGGAGGGGGAGTTCTAGGCTGTAACCCAGAGTGCTTTCAGAGCTGATCTACTTGGTGTATGGCTTTGTGCTTTTGTTTGTCACATCATTATTCTTGGAATATGGAGACGTTGTGGAAGGGAGGATGTAAGGAGCAGGATGGACATGGGAGAAACAATACCACCATGAGCAGCACAATTCTGATGTGGCTCCCTATACCCCTTGTGGTATGGATTTAGTAAGGAGTAAGGAGGATTTAGGAAGTGGGAAGAACTAAATGATGTACCCTGCTGGTTATGCCTCAGAACTCAAAATGACTTTGGATTAAGCTCTCTTCACAGGCCGAGTAACTTTTGGTAAACAAATTACAGAATGGTGTTTGTTTACAAAGGGTTGTAAAGGGAAGCTGACAATCCTCTGTGAGTGTGTGTGAAAGAGAGGGCGCGTCAGGAATTAGTAATGGACCTTGCTTGTAGTTGGGCAGCTTCAGAAAGCGCAAGCCAGTTATTATTCCCACCCTAGCTCTGTGTGGTATAAAAAGGCCTTCACTTTGTCTTTTGCTCTGATAGACAGGCTTTGACATGAACCTGTCAAGGCCATGGGCAGCTTGTTAGAGTCCTGTGCTAACGACCCAGCAGAGATTGCTGTGCTATGTGGGTTATCTCCCTGGCCAGGGATAGAACTCAGGCTGCAGTGGTGATAACGCTGAGACTTAACCCTTCTGCCACCAGGGAGGCCCTGGTTATGAGCGTCTACTGATAGCATGGAATATTGTAAGACCAAGATGCTTTATCATGGTTCTGTTATAGGGCAACCCCGATATAAAATAAAATGGGTTGCCTGGCTGTGGGTCCTCACCCGTGCGCTTTAAAGGGACTTATTGATACTCCACTACAGGCACACACAAAAAGGTTAATAAAAAGGTTTATTTACAAGGGAAGGGGAAATGAGGAAATGTACAACTCAGGGAGAAAATAGGGAAATAAAGTCTTTTTTATTTTATTTTATTTTATTTATTTATTTATTATAGAGGCATGTTTTATTTATTTTTTTCTTTGTTTGGTTGGTTATACATGCACTGGGTACAGTCAGAAGCGCGGGAGGGTGATAGAATTCACCAGAGCGGGGAGCAGAGCAGGCAGAAGGACCGAAGTACACTGCTGAGGGGAGCAGCGGGCGGCAGGAGAGGTCTGCGCGCCATGTGGGACCCTCCTCCGGTGGCCGGGGAGCAGCCGGGGATCGAACCGGCGTCGCAGAGGCCGCGGGCAGCTTCGCAACCCAGCGCTCAACCGCTGCGCCACCGTGGAGGCCCAGGAAATAAAGTCTTTAATGCATCCTACCCGATCTGCCGACCTGGAAACCCAAAGGCACTCTCAGAGCTGGCTGAACGCTGCGAGCTGGCGGGGAGCCAAAATGGGGGATCCCCTCCAAAGCCCACGTGTCTGGCTTTATACCACACCTGGCTGCTTAACCCCACCCTCAGGTCCCAGCCACCTTCCCTTTGGTGGTGATGGGATTTGGAGTTCCCAGTGTCTTTTGGCTTTGGTCTGGAGTGGGGGGTGGAGTCTACAAAGCCTGCATGGAATTAGCTTTAGGACATTCTTTTCCCCCTAACAGTTCTGTGAATCACATGGCGTCTATATATAAATCAGATTTTGTTATCTTGCCCTCACAAGTTTCTGTTGCACTGTACTACTCATTTTTTTAAGATTTATTTTATTTATGCATATAAGAACTGGGGTACATTTCAGAGGAAGGGTGAGAGAATTCACCAGAGAGATTAGGGAGCAGAACAGGTGGATCTACTGAAATACATTGCTGAGGAGAGCAGCAGGCTAGACAGGAGAAGTCTGCTGAGCCATGTGGACTGCCCCCAGACCAGCCGTGATTGAATTCCTGCTGCTGCAGCTGCCAATTTCTTGATAGTGTGTCTTTAATCCCTGCACCACCAGGAAGGTCCTATACTACTCTTAGAGCAGTGTTCACTTCCATTTAATATTTTAACACTGCATGGTATATCTCATCAGTCTGCTAAACTTTATTCCTTGAGGACTTTGCTGATGTTCATGTTTATTCCTGTTTCCACTATAGTGTATCAATACATGCTGCATCCTATGACCCCTTCACAGGATGACTTCAGGATCTGAGCTCAGTGTCGACCTCTGAATTTTGTAGTGTGTTGTAAGAACATCAAGAAATCCATGTCTGAACTTTTTTTTTTTTTTTTTTTTTTTTTTATAGAGGCATGCTTTTTATTTATGTATTTATTTGTTTGTTTGTTTGTTGCGTTTATACATGCACTGGGTACAGTCAGAAGCGCAGGAGGGTGAGAGAATTCACCAGAGCCAGAGCGGGGAGCAGAGCAGGCAGAAGGACCGAGGTACACTGCTGAGGGGAGCAGCGGGCGGCAGGAGAGGTCTGCGCGCCATGTGGGACCCTCCGCCGGTGACCGGGGAGCAGCCGGGGATCGAACCGGCGCTGCAGAGGCTGCAGGCAGCTTCGCAACCCAGCGCTCAACCGCTGCGCCACTGGGGAGGCCCCATGTCTGAACTTTTGTAGCTATGTTATTGGTGATGTTATTGGATAATGTAGTGGGGAACCCTGTCATTCTTCAGGTGATGGATATATCTTTTTTTAAAGATTTATTTATTTATGCATACAAGATCTTGGGTACAGGCCAGAGGTGTAGGTGGTGAGAGGATTCACCAGAGACAAAGTGGGGAACAGAACAGGCAGAGTGAGTGAAATACACTGCTGAGGGGAACAGTGGGTGTCAGGAGAGGTCTGCTGCACTATATGGGTATCTCCCTAGCCTGGAATTGAACTCGTGCTGCAGTGGCTATGGAGAGCTTCATAGGTTGCGTCCTACCTAACACCTTGTGCCATCAGAGAGGCCCTAATGGATCTACCTTAAAGGACTGACTCTCTTAAGAAATAGAGGTTGCCTAGGTAAAATTTCTATGACTTCCCCTTTGTCTCAGTTTCTAGCTTAGTTTTATCTTCTTACATCATAGCAATTATATTTGTCTCTTATGGTAGAAAGACTTGCCTTTTTTCAGTTTCTTCACTCCACATATTAGGTGAGATTTGAAAGTCTTTCCCCATTACAAAGAACATAGTTGAAGAAAATTGCAAAAAATTGTTATGCAGGGATTTGGCTGAGACAAGAAAGAACCATTCAAGAAGTCAGGTATAAATAGCTTTTAGGTGTTCTTGAAGGATGGTAGTTTTCTTCTGCTTAAAATTAAGGAGCCTACACAAAGTAATCTCTGCTTATCCATCTGGGTAAAGGACTGATAGATATGCCAACTTCCCTTCTCTTAAAGTTTGTCATGCAAGTAATTGCTTTCAACTAATTATCCAGTTTCAAGTTATGATTATTTTATGATCATATTTGGTGATTTTTAAATTTTTTCTTAAGTAACAGCATATTTTTCTTTTTTCGAAAGGATGTTTATAGGCTAGATCATTTTGGCCACATCTTTGCTCTATCTATATTAGCTCTCTTGGCTACCAGGAACTGATGAGTTGAAAGGTATAAGTGTAGAAGAAGTTCAAATCATATCAAAAAAGTGAAAGTCATGGATTTGTTATCTGAGCTACCTTTGATAAGCAAATATTGCCTGTAACTAAGCATTTGGACAGGTAACGTCTCTCTTTCAAATGAAAGGTAAAGTCAAACAATTGAAGTCTCAAATATCTCAGGCCCCACATTTGCTATCCAGGCAGTTATGTTAATGAGGTCCTTGAAAGAAGGATCTTTTAAATTGTTAACAAAAGTCATTTTGTTGAGGCACTTCCTATGGGTGTATTTTTTATGCTATTACCAGTGGCTTGGATCAGAATGGATCAAAGATGCCTTATTTCTCCCAGTTGGGATATCTCTGAAAAGTTGTGAGTATAATAATTCTAATAAATAAGTTCATGTTTTAAGTATTCTAGGAAAACTCTTTAGTCAAGAATGTTCTGCTGAAAATCATTTTGTGAAGTGCTGTGTTCATAGTAGTCACTGAATAGCTAACTACATGATGGACAGATGAAAAAAGCGTTCTTTTCATGTAAACATTCCTTTAGTTAAAACCATTCTCTAAGATTCACATCCCCCAGAAACACTATCCCAAACAGGATGGGTGTCGCTAGAGCCTGTTCCAATAATGACCTTCAAACTCTCTATCACCACACTGCGTTACTGTCATTAAAACAGGAACCACTTATTGTGCGAACCAGGCCCTTCACTAAACATCTTTCATCTGTCATCTCATTTAAACCTCCAAACATTTCTATTAGATGTGGAAATCCTGGTTTAAAGAGGTTTACCTAAGACATGCCGCTCTTATTTACATGGAGTCTAACATATAGATAGCCAGCAGGTACACAGAAAGCATGCAGGCACTCATTATCAGGAAAATGTAAATCGATACCACCACAAGATACCACCTCACTCCTGTGAGAATTGCTAGTGTCAAAAAGACAAGAAGTAACAAGTGTTGGTGAGGATGTGGGGAAACGGGACCCTTTGTACATTGTGGGAATGTGAACTGGTGTGCCCACTACGGAAAGCAGTATGGGGTTGCCTCCAAAATTTGAAAATAGAACCCCACCATATGATCCAGTAAATGAACCCCACCATATGATCCAGTGCACTTCTGGGTATTTATCCAAAGAAAACAAAAACATGAACTAGAAAAGATATCTGCAATCCGTGTTCATTATAGCTTTGTTTACACTATGCAATACATGGAAACAGCCTAAATGTCCATCAATGCATGAATGGATAAAGAAGCTATTTTATATATATATATGTATATATATTTATATATATGTAATCACAGAGCTGTTGTGAGGCTCAAAGAAGAAAGAGCTAATGAAAACTATAAAGAACTATGTAAATGTTGAGCAGATTCCTAAACTAATTACCTAATTTATCTATTTTGCAAGTTCCTCAAAGCACCTGAAATATTTGAATAATTTAATTTTAAAAAAATTTATATTTATTTTATTACATTGTAGTTAATTTTTAGACCATATTTGATTTTTCTTCACAAGCTTTGTCCCTATAGTTCTCCCACCACCATAGCACTGTGATCCATTACCACAGAACCCTGTTCTCTTCCCCAACACAACCCACCCCACCCCAGTTCTGACCCTTGAACCTCCTCCTCCCCACATATATGCCTCAGATCTGTGGTCAGCTTGCTAGTTTTGTCTTTTTCCTGATCCTTCAGTTTCTCTATATTCCACATATAAGCAAAACCATCTGAAATTTCTAATTTTCTTCTGATGTACTTCATTTAACATGATCCCTTCCACCTCCATCCAGCTGTTGCAAATGGCATGAGTTTATCTGTTTTGATCACTGAGTAGTATTCCCTTGTGTATACATACCATAGCTTCTTGATCCATTCATTTGTTTTCAGGCATATAGGTTGTTTCCATATCTTGGCTATTGTAAATAATGCTGCAATAAACATAGGAGTATAGGTTTACTTTGGAATTAGAGTTTTTGTGTTCTTTGGGTAGATTCCTAGCAGTGGAATCTCTGGCTCATATGGTAGATGCATTTTTACTGTTTTGAGGAAAATCCATACAATTTTCTATAGTGGCTGGACCAGTTTGCATTCCCACCTACAATTTAAGAATATTCCTTTTTCACCACACTGTGTCTGTTTTTTGTTTATTTCTTTTTTTAATGTGAGACATTCTCACTGGAGTGAAGTGGTATCTTGTTGTGACTTTAATTTGCATTTCCCTGATTATTAGTTGTTGCATCAGGCAAAACCACACTGACAAAGAAACGGAAGTCATGGAGCAGGCTGCACAATGCAGGATGCTGCTTGAGAGCAAGATCCTGGCTGTTTTTATTGATAGAATAATCATATAGCATCAGTTATGTGGGGTAGGAGGACAAGGAGAAAAAGATGGGTGAAACTAAGGTATGTCATCTAGGGATTGGGGGGACATGAGTCTGCTGATCAGATAATTGTTATCAGTTTGATGACAGAGTGTTGTGATTGAAACCATACCTCAGACCCCCAGCCATGTTTCTAATCTTATCAACAAGGCTTTCCACTGATAAGCTTCTGGGTCCCAGTCCCATGTCATATTGGTCCTTGGCCCTCCGGGCATTCCCAGTCATACCTCATGATATATGAGTCTGGAGTAAGTTTATGCATCCATCATCAGCCCCCCAGGTGTTCCCAGTCATACCTCTTGATGCAAGCTTTCTGATTTGAAAGGCATCTTGATTTGAAAGGCACGTCATTGGCTCCTATGACTGATTGACTCATTTCTTTTTTTTTTTTTTTTTTTTTTTAGAGGCATGCTTTATTTATTTATTTTATTTTTTTGTTTGTTTTGTTTATACATGCACTGGGTACAGTCAGAAGCGCGGGAGGGTGAGAGAATTCACCAGAGCCAGAGCGGGGAGCAGAGCAGACAGAAGGACTGAAGTACACTGCTGAGGGGAGCAGCGGGCGGCAGGAGAGGTCTGCGCGCCATGTGGGACCCTCCTCAGGTGGCCGGGGAGCAGCCGGGGATCGAACCGGCGATGTAGAGGCTGAGCGCAGCTTCGTAACCCAGCGCTCAACCGCTGCGCCACCGGGGAGGCCCTGATTGACTCATTTCTGAAGGGCAGTTCTGACCTTGTATAGGAATGCAGAACTGCAGGTAACAATAATGGTGGCTGAACAGGCCGCTTAAGTCTAGCAGACCCACAATTAGTGATGTTGAATATTTCTTCCTGTGCCGTGGACCAGCGCAGCGGTAGACTTGCAGGACTGTCTCAGGATTGAGAAACTGTGAGGATGCTCAAGGAATCGGCGCATAAATGACAGACAGACACATAAATGACAGACAGACACACTTCAAGAGTGAAGATCTGAATGTAATTTGCTCAAAATCATCATACACTTTTATACCTTTTCTAACAATGGATGATTTCATACAATTTAATTCTTTCTCAGCATAAAATACTTTGTAAGGCATAAGACATCTACTTCATTATTCATGTGCATGTGATCGCTGTTCCATGACATGGCACAGTAAACAATCTCAAGGTACTGAATCTACACAGTCATTTTTGCTTACACCGAACAGCATTCTTTAAGCTAGCTTTTCTTGATTCATATCCCAAAACCACAATGATCAAAAACATTGATATTTACCTACTGGCACCTTCTACTTTTAGTGATCACGAGCAATATATTCTCTACTTAAGCATTTTGATTTTTATGGTGTTGTCTCATGTGAGAAGTATTATGATTATTATAAAACTACTATTGCCACACGCTATTTTCTTTATCATGCATTTCCTGAAACTGATTGTACACATATAAAGAAAAAGCAAAGTAAGTGAAAAAGTAGTATGATTATAGGCAGGTTGCTAAGTTGTTACTATTTCTGAAACAATGACTATCTGATTAATGGTTAAACTGCTTTGTAGGTAATTCCATCAGGCTTGTTTGCAGGTGACGCTCTTAGCAGCCTTGTTTCCATCAAAGGAGGGGTTAATTTCTGCGGGCTTGTTGCCTAAATTAGGCTTATAGGCATGTAGACCTTGTTTGATCTGAACGCCAAAGTTTATCATGATGAAGCCCCTCGGGGACTGCGCCTGTCTTAGGTGGTCAGGAGTCACAGACATGAGGCTGGCCAGTGCCTTCTTTAGTCTGCCCCCGATCTTACCCGTCATTGACTGTCCAGTCCAGCGCACAGGGGAAGGGGGTCTTACTCACTCTGATGTGTCTGAGTGAAAGCCTCCCTCTTTCCAGTAAGTTCACTGGTGTTCAGCGGCAGAGGCTGCCGCATTCCTGTGCCTGTTGGCCATTTGCATTTCCTCTTTGGAGAATTGTCTTTTTAGTTTCTTCTGCAATAATGATACCCTTACCTGTTCTTTCCCTAGTTGGATTCCTTGTATGTCTTTCTCTTTCCTGACTGCTCTAACTAGGACTTCCGGTATGATATTGAAAAGCAGTGGTGAGAGTGGACATCTTGTCTTGTTCCAGATCTTAATGGAAAGATTTTCAGTGTTTCAGCATTGAGAATGATGTTTGCTATGGGTTTTATCATATATTTTATTATGTTAAGATATGTTACTTATATCCCAAAGTTTTCAAGGGCTTTCATCACAAATGTATGTTGGACTTTATCAAATGCTTTCCTGGTATCTATTGATATGATCATATGGTTTTCCTTTTTTCTTTTTGTTGATGTGGTGAATTACATTGATTGATTTTCAGATATTGAACTATCCTTGTATCCAGGAAATAAATCCCACTTGGTTATCATGTATAATCCTTTTGATATATTGTTGGATTTGGACCATTAAGATTTTATTGAGGATTTTTGCATCTGAGTTCATTGCAGAGATTGATCTCCAGTTTTCTTTTTTTGTGTGTTCATTTTCTGCTTTTGGTATTAGTGTGATATTGATCTCATATAATTTATTTTGTTTTATTCCTTATTTCTGAAATTTAGTAGGATAGGCATATGTTTGGTAGAACTCATTTGTGAAGCCATCTGGTCCTGGCTTTTGTTTTTTGGATGGGTTTTGACTGCTGTTTCAGTTTCCTTGCTAATAATTGGTTTGTTCAAGTTTTCTATTTATTCTTTGTTCAGCTTTGGGTATCATTCTAAGAATATTTCCATCTTATCTAAGTTGTTGAAATTGTTTGCATATAATTGTTCATATTAACCTCTGTTTATCCTCTGGATTTCTGCTGTGTCTGTTATAATTTCTCTTATTTCTGTTATGAGCCAAATTATTTTATTTATTTTTTTTGATCTTCCTCCCACCTCTCTATCCCAGTCACCCAGCACTCCCCACCCCAAAACACACACATACTGCACCACTTCTTATCAAGGGATATTCTACATTTATAAGAGTATATGACCCAATGTATTTTTACAAAATGATTCTTGTTACACACTTTTTGCATCTTTTACTTTTCACTTTAAAATTTATTTTTACATTATAGATTATGTTAGTACTTAAAGGCCAATTATATTTTCAACAGTGTATCCCATAATATGGAACTTCTATTCTTTTTTTTTTTTTTTAATAATAAATTTTATTTTTATATTCCCTATACAATTGCAGCCCCCCCATTCTGACCCCAATCCCTCCCCTCCCACCCCCGCCCCCCTAAAAGTGTCTCTGGTTCATAGTTTTTTGTTGATTTTGATTTTCACTTTCTTATAGTTATTCGTTTTCCTGTTCCCTTATTTAAGTTTTCTAGATTCCTGCTATGAGTGAGACCATCCGGTATTTTTCTTTTTCTTTTTGGCTTATTTCGCTGAGCATGATCCCTTCCAGTGCCATCCATGTTGCTGCAAATTGCATGTGTTTATCTTTTTTGAATGCTGAGTAATATTCCATGGTATATATGTACCACATCTTCTTGATCCAGTCATCTATTTTTGGGCATTTGGGTTGTTTCCAAAGCTTAGCTATTGTAAACAGTGCTGCTATAAACATAGGGGTGCAGGTGTTCTTTGGAATTGATGTTTCTCTGTCCTTTGGGTAAATACCTAGGAGTGGAATTGCTGGATCATATGGAAGCTCTATGTTTAGTAGGTCCAGAAATCTCCACACAGCTCTCCATAGTGGTTGGACCAGTTTGCACTCCCACCAACAGTGCAGAAGAGTTCCTTTTTCTTCACACCCTCGCCAACATTTGTTGTTGCTAGTTTTTTTAATATGTGCCATTCTCACTGGTGTAAGATGGTATCTCATGGTAGTTTTGATTTGCATTTCCCTGATGACAAGTGATGTTGAACATTTTTTCATATGCCTGTTGGCCATTTGCATTTCCTCTTCAGAGAAGTTTCTTTTTAGCTCTTCTGCCCATTTTTTGACTGGATTATTTTCTTTGTTGTTGTTAAGTCTCATCAGCTCTTTGCAGATTTTTGTGATCAGTCCTTTATCATTAATGTTGGGTGCAAAAATGTTCTCCCAGTTGGTGGGGTTTCTCTTTGTTTTTGTTATTGTCTCTTTTGCTGTGCAGAAGCTCTTTAATTTGATGTAGTCCCAGCTGTTTATCTTCGCCTTCACTATCACTGCTTTGGGTGATGTGTCTGTAAAGATGTCTTTGATGTGCAAATCACGTAGTGTTTCGCCTATATTTCCTTCTATATATTTTATGGTTTCAGGTCTTATGTCTAGTTCTTTAATCCATTTTGAGTTGATTTTTGTGTATGGTGTGAGGTAGTGGTCAAGCTTCATTCTTTTGCATGTAGCGACCCAGTTTTCCCAGCACCATTTATTGAACAAACTTTCTTTGCTCCAATGCATAGTCTTTGCTCCTTTGTCAAAGATTAGTTGACCATAAATCTGTGGGTTTATTTCTGGATTTTCTATTCGATTCCATTGGTCTGTATGTCTGTTCTTGTTCCAATACCATGCAGTTTTGATGATTATGGCTTTGTAGTAGAGTTTGAAGTCTGGGAGTGTGATGCCTCCATTCCCTTTTTTTTTTTCAGGAGAGCTTTGGCTATTCGGGGTTTTTTGTGATTCCATATGAATTTCATCAATAATTGTTCTATTTCTTTGAAGAATGACATTGAAATTTTGATTGGAATAGCATTGAATCTGTATATTGCTTTTGGAAGGATGGCCATTTTAATAATGTTTATTCTTCCAATCCATGAGCAGGGGATGTCTTTCCATTTCTTTGTGTCTTCTTCTATTTCTTTTAACAGTGTTTATAGTTTTCTTTGTATAGGTCCTTTACCTCTTTTGTTAGATTTATTCCGAAATATTTGATTTTTTTTGTTTCAATAAAAAAAGGGATGGTTTTTTTGATTTCTTCTTCTTCAGATTTATTGTTTGTGTATAGGAAGGCTACTGACTTTTGCGTGTTGATTTTGTATCCTGCCACTTTACTGAACTGATTGATGAGTTGAATTAGTTTTTCTGTGGACTTTTTGGAGTTCTCTATGTATATTATCATATCATCTGCAAATAGTGATAGTTTGACTTCTTCTTTTCCTATTTGGATTCCTTGGATGTCTTTCTCTTGTCTTATTGCTCTGGCTAGGACTTCCAGTATTATATTGAAAAGCAGTGGTGAGAGTGGACATCCTTGTCTTGTTCCAGATCTTAATGGAATTGCTTTCAGCTTTTCACCATTGAGAATGATACTGGCTGTTGGCTTGTCATAGATGGCCTTTATGATGTTGAGGTATGTTCCTTGTATCCCAAGAATTTCAAGGGCTTTTATCATGAATGGGTGTTGCACTTTGTCGAAAGCTTTCTCAGCATCTATTGATATTATCATATGGTTTTTATATTTCTTTTTGTTGATGTGTTGGATAACGTTGATTGATTTTCGGATGTTAAACCATCCTTGTGTCCCTGGAATGAATCCTACTTGGTCGTGGTGAATTATCTTATGGATGGATTGTTGGATTCTGATAGCTAAAATTTTATTGAGGATTTTTGCATCAGTGTTCATTAGGGAGATTGGCCTGTAGTTTTCCTTTTTTGTGTTGTCCTTGTTTGGTTTTGGTATTAGTGTAATGTTGGCTTCATAGAACGTGTTTGGTATTGTCCCTTCCTTCTCAATTTTTTGGAAGAGTTTGTGAAGGATAGGCACTAATTCGTCTCTGAATGTTTGGTAGAATTCATTTGTAAATCCATCAGGTCCCGGGCTTTTGTTTTTGGGGAGGTTTTTGATTACCATTTCAATTTCGCTGCTTGTAATTGGTCTGTTTAGGTGTTCTATTTCTTCTTTATCTAGCTTTGGGTGATTGTGGAGTTGTAGGAATTTGTCCATCTCCTCTAGATTGTTAAACTTGTTTCCATATAACTGTTCATAGTAGTTACTGATTATTCTTTTGATTTCTGCTGTGTCCGTTGTGATTTCTCCTCTTTCATTGATGATCCTGTTTATTTGTGCTTTCTCCCTTTTTTCCTTTGTGAGCCTGGCTAGGGGTTTGTCTATTTTATTGATTTTTTCAAAGAACCAGCTCTTGGTTTCATTGATCTTTTGGATTGTTTTTTTAGTTTCAATTTCATTTATTTCTGCTTTTTTTTATTATTTCTTTTCTTCTACTGGTTTTGGGGTTTTTTTGTTGTTCTTTTTCTAGATCTTTGAGCTTCGAGATTAGGTTGTTTCTTTGAGTTCTTTCTTGTTTCTTGATGTGAGCTTCTATTGCTATATATTTTCCTCTTATTACTGCTTTTGCTGTATCCCATACATTTAGGATATTGGTGACCTCCTTGTCATTCAATTCAAAGAATTTTTTAATTTCTTCTTTGATCTCCTCATTAGTCCAGTGGTCTTCCAGTAGTGTGGTTTTTAATCTCCATGAGGTAGGAAAGTTCCTTGCCTTCTTTTTATGGTTTATTTCTAGTTTGATGCCTTCATGGTCAGAAAAGATGGTTGATATGATTTCAATCTTGGTGTATCTGTTGATGTTTGTCTTGTGCCCCAGTATGTGATCGATCCTGGAGAATGATCCGTGTGCGCTTGAGAAAAATGTGTACTCCGTTTTTTTGGGTTTAGTGTTCTATAGATGTCTGTTAAGCCCAATTGCTCTAGGTCCTTATTTAGAGCTTTGGTTTCTTTACTTATTTTTTGTCTTGTTGATCTATCCATTGTTGATAGTGGTGTGTTGAAGTCTCCCACTACGTATGTGTTTTCTCTGATGTCTGTTTTCAGAGAGGACAACAGTTGTCTGATATATTTTGGTGCTCCTTCGTTTGGTGAGTATATGTTAATGAGTGTTATTTCTTCTTGAAGTATTGTCCCCTTGATCATAATGTAGTGACCATTGGGGTCTCTTTTTATCTTTTTGAGTTTGAAATCTGTTTTATCTGATATAAGTATAGCTGTTCCTGCTTTCTTTTTTGGTCCATTTGCTTGTAGGATTGTTTTCCATCCTTTAACTTTGAGCCTATTTTTATCTTTTGTAGCTAAATGTGTTTCCTGGAGACAGCAAAAGGTTGGGTTTTGTTTCTTAATCCAGGCTGCAACTCTGTGTCTTTTTATTGAAGAGTTTAGTCCATTTACATTTAGAGTTAATATTGATATGTTAACATCTGTATTTGCCATTGTGTTTGTCTTTTCTTTGATTTTATTTATTTATTCTTTTAATAACTTTTTTTTTTTTTTGGCCTTCTTTCATTGTTATTCGTCCCTCTGAGGTTCTGGCTTTAGGACTCCTTGTAGTATTTTTTGGAGTGGGGGTTTAGTTGCAATGAAATTCCGGAGTTTCTGTTTGTCTGGGAAGGTCCATATTCTTTCTTCAAAGAGAAAGGAGAGCTTTGCGGGATAGAGAATTCTTGGTTGGCATCTGTTTTCTTGGAGTCTGTTGACTATGTCCCTCCACTCTCTCCTTGCCCGTAGTGTTTCTTCGGAGAAGTCTGATGTCAGCCTGATTGGCTTTCCTTTGAATGTTATCTGTTTCTTCCCTCTTGCCAGCTTCATTATTTTTTCCTTGTCCTGGATTCTTGGGAGCTTTACTATTATGTGTCTTGCTGTATTTTTCCTTTCGTCGTGGAAGTTTGGTGTTCTTCTTGCTTCTTGTATATCAATTTTCAGCTCCTTCTTCACATTTGGGAAGTTCTCTTCAATTATCTCTTTGAATATTTTCTCTTTTCCTACATCTCTCTCCTCTCCTTCTGGTATTCCTATAACTCTTATATTTCCTTTCCTCATGGAGTCAGATAGTTCCCGAAGTCTTTCTTCGTTCTTTTTCCTTCGTACTTCTCTTTCCTTTTCTGTTTTGGTTCTTTTTATTTCTGTGTCTTCAAGATTACTTATTCGTTCTTCCATTTCATCTATTCTGCTTTCATTGCTTTTCCCAGAATTCTTTAGTTCTTCCGTTAATTCTTTGATCTCCTGCATTTCTTTTGCTTCCCTCTTTAGGGACTCAATTGCATTCTTCTGATCGTTGATTATTTTTCCCTTATCATTGTTTTCCTTTATTACTTCTGTCAGTTTTTTAATCACGGCAATTTTAAATTCTCTTTCTGGAAGGCTCAGAAGTTCTTCCAAGTTACTGTCGTTGCAATCTGGGGGCTGCTTTTCTTTTTGTGGTGTGCTTTTTCCCTGGGGAGTTGCTAGGTTGCGTGTGGTTCTTCTCTTCCCTACTGTCTGTTTTCTAATTTGCCGTATGCGTTGGGACACTGTGTAGCTGGGATTGGCCGGCATCTTGGGTGAGCTTCTCTGCTCTCCTCTGGTTCCTCCAGGAGTCATCTGTCAGTTTCAAGCAGTCTTTACTGGAGAAAGGTCCCTGTTCTAAAATGCCGATGTGGGGACACACTCCCCTATGCTCCTGGTCTGCCCTGGCGGTGGGTTCCTGCTCCCCCTCTGGGCTTGGACTGCAGGCCAGAGGGGGTCTGGCGTGGGCGAACTTCCCCCGCTCACCTCTGGCTCCTGAGGAAGCCTTCTGCAGGTAGTCTTTACTGAAGAAATGTCCCTGTTTTAAGATGGTGATGTGGGACACACTCCCTGTGCGTCCGGTCTCAGGCACACTCTTCTGCGCACCTGGTCTGCCCCGGCTGTGGGTGCTCGCTCCCCCTGTGGGCTCAGACTACTGGTCGGAAGGGGCCCGGCGTGGGCTAACTCCCCAGCTGGCCACTGGCTCCTCTAGGCGCCTCTGCTGGCTTCAAGTCGCTAGGTGGCGCCAGAGATCTCTCCTGGAGCCCTTGGGGAGCTGATTTTCCACCCCGTGGGACAGGGAATAGAGCGGGAGTGGTAGGGTAAACCTCAACGGCTTTGGGGTGCTGTGTCTGCCTTGTGCCCCACCATCGTGGGGAACCCACGCCCCTAGTTTCGTGCCCCGGGTGTCAGTTCCAAAGCCCTCAGTTCCAGGACTCAGGCTGTAGCCCAGTTCAGTGGCGCGGGAATGGCGCCTTTTGAATCCCGCTCCCGTGCCTGGGCGCCTGGGCCTGCTCACTCAGTGAGGGCCTCCGCGCATCTCCCCTCTAGCCTAGGTCGCAGGCGCAGGGACCTGGGCAGCTGCGATCTGGATCCGTGTTTGCTTTTCAACTGCACTGCTTTTCCGTGCGCGATCCTGATTGCGATCCGCACTTGGTTTTCCAGCCCGACGCTGTTCCGCGCAATCCTGACCGCGATCCGCGCCTGTTTTTCCAGCGCGCCGCCTTTCCGCACAAGCTTACCGGGCGGCCCGGGGCTGTGTGCTGGTGCTGGTCTCCTCCCCGGGGGCGGGGTCTCTCTTCAATGGCGCCCAGAGCCGTTTGCTCACCTCCACAGCGGATCCTGCGGGGTTCTCCACAGCTCCCGTTCATGGGGTGTGGTGGCTGCAATAGTTCCTTTCCACTCACAGTCCCGCTTGCTGCGTCGTTTGTTCTTGTGGGTCGTTTTGGTTTGTTGTTTTCCTCCTCTCTGCGGGTCGGAGAGTGCCGCCTCTGTGGGCGGGGGAGGGGAGCAGGGTTCTGTGCTTCCCTCCCTTCTAGTCCTCTTTTATCTGAGCCAAATTATTGGCCCTCTTTTTCTTTGTGAGCCTGGCTAGAGGTTTGTCTTTTATTTTTTAAAAATACCAACTTTTGATTTCATTGATCTTTTAGACTCTTTAAAATTTCTATTTCATTTGTTTCTGGGTGAATTTTTATTATTTCCTTTCTTCTACTGACTTTTTTGTTCTTTTTCTAGTTCCTTGAAATGGGAAATTAGGTTGCTATTTTGGGTTCTTTCTTGCTTCTTGATGTGGGCCTGTATTGCTACATACCTTCCTCTTAATATTGCTTTTGTTGTGCTCCATATGTTCTGAAATGTATCTTCATTATCACTTGTCTCAAAGTATTTTTTTAATGTCTTTTTTGATTTCCTCATTAACCAAGAGGTTTTTCAGTGACTTGTTCAGTCTCCATGTCATAGGTGATTTCCTTGCTCTCTTTTTGTAATTGATTTCTAAATTGATAGATTTTGGGTCAGGGAAGATCCATGGTGTGATTTCAATCTTCATGTATTTGTTGATGTTTGTCTTGTAAACCAGTATGTGGTTGATCCTAGAGAATGATCCCTGTGTACTTGAAAAAAATGTATATTAGTTTTTGGGGGGTATAGTGTCCTCTAGTCCATGTGGTCTAGATCTTTGCTTAGTGCTATTGTGTCTTTATTTTCTGTCTCATTTATCTGTTGGTGAGAGTGGGGTGTGGAAGTTTCCTACCGCATATGTATTTTTGCCAATGTCTCTTTTCAGAAATGACAGTAATAGTCTAATGTATTTTTGTGCTCCTTCATTTGATGAGTATATATTGATGAGTGTTATGTCTTTCTGGTGTATTGTCCTCTTGATCATTATATAGTGTCCATCCTTGTCTCTTATGACCTTTCTTAGCTGGAAGTCTATTTTATCTAAGTATGGCTGTTCCGAACTTCTTTTGGAGGCCATTTGCTTATAGAATTATTGTCCAACTTTTTACTTTCAATCTATGTTTATGGAACATAAATGGAACTCAGTTGTGTTTCCTAAAGGCAGCAAAAGTTTGGATTCTATTGGATAATCCAACATGCTAGTCTGTGTCTTTATATTGGTGAGTTCAGCCTGTTAACATTTATGGTGATTATTGATATGTGGATGTCTGTTACTACCATTTTATTTTTTGTTTTGTGGTACTATTTAATTCCTCGGTCAGTTTTTTGTGTTCATTCCTCTATTAATTTCAATCCTAAGTCTTTTTATAATACTACTTCGATTGGGGGGGGTTAATTGTAGTGAGTTTCTAAAGGTTTTGTTTGTCTGAGAAGGTCCTTATTTTCCCCTCATATTGAAAAGAGAGAATTGTAGGATATAGTATTCTTGGCTGGCATTTTTTTGTCATGGTGTTTTTTGAATATGTCACTCCATTCTCACCTGAGTGTTCAGAAAAGTCTGATGTTACCCTAATCAGTTTTCTTTCATAGGTTATCTGTTTCTTCCCCCTTGTCAGCGTCATTGTTTTAACTTTGTCTTGGACTCTTGCAATCTTTAATATTATGTGTCTTGCAGTACCTTTCTTTTCATTAAAAGAGTTCAGTGTCCTTTTAGCTTTTTGTATCTTTTTTTATTTCCTTCTTCAAGTTTGGGAAGTTTTCTTCAATTATTTCCTTGAATAACTTTTCAAGCTCCCTTCTTCCTCCCTTCTCCTTCTGGGATTCCTATGACTCTTATATTTCCTTTCCTCAAGGTGTCAGATACTTCTCAAAGTGTTTCTTCTTTTTTCCTTTGTCGCTCTTTCTTTCTCATTCTTGGGTCTTGTCATGCCTGTATCTTGAAGATTCCTGATTCTTTCTTCCATATCTTTTATTCTATTTCCTTGGCTTTCTCCAGATTTTTTTTATCTCCTCCATTGATCTTTTTACATTGTGTAGTTTCTTAATTTTCTTGCTTAAAGTTTGTCTTGATTTTTTGTTTGTTTGTTATGTTACTCATAGCCTTCTTTTCCTTTTCTGCATCCTCTTGAATATATGTGACTTGTTTTTCAAATTCTTTGAGTTTCTTAATTATGGCAATTTTGAATTCTTTTATTTTTTTTTAAGATTTATTTATACAAGAACCAGGGTACAGGCCAGATGTGTGGGAGGGTGATAGCATTCACCAGAGACAGAGCGAGGAACAGAACAGTCATACTGACTGAAATATACTGCTGAGGGGAGCAGCAGGCAAGACAAGAGAGGTCTGCCTCTCCATGTGGGCATCTCCACGACTGGCAGGGATTGAACTGGCACTGCAGAGGCTGCGGACAGCTTCACAGCATGGCACTCAACCGCCTGCACCACCAGGGAGGTCACAATTTTGAATTATTCATCTGAAAAGAAGTAAAATTCTTCCATGTCAGTGTTGTTGGATTTTGGAGATTTGATTTTCTTTGTGTGGTATATCATTCCCCTAAGGTCTTGCTTGACCACTTGTATTTTTCTTTCTCCCCAGCCATTGTGTTTTGGCTTATTCTGTTATAGATGGGGCTTCTATTGCATGTGTATCTGCCTCTCCCTCTAATTCTGGATGTTTACTAAGGTGCAACATGGATTATCTTGGTGGTTGGGGCTGGTGGGCAGAATCTCTGCTTATCCTACCTGGGAGTGGGTCATCCAGGTGGGTTGCAGGTTAGTGCTGTCAGGATCTCATCCACTAGGCCTCTGCTGGTCTTGGTGTATGCCAAGTGTCTCTTCCTGAGGGTTGTGTGGTCTCTGGGTGCTCTGGCTCCCTCCCCAAGGTGGATCCCAAGTCTCACCTGATTGGACTGGTCTGGCATGGTCCCAGGAAACTTCACAAGACCTCTGCTGCTCTGGGCGGTGGCTGGTGGCCTCACATGCTGAAAGTGGGAAGGTCTCGGGGCAATCTGTCTCCCCTTCAAGGTGGGCCCAAGTTCCCACCTGACTGGGTTGAGGTTCTGAAATATTTAAATGTTTAAAAAATAATTGGCCTGAGGAAAACACAGGGGAATATTTATCAGAGTAGGAGAAAAAATACTCTTATGTTCATTTTAAGGTCTTTTGGTATAGATATACACCACTATTGGCAAATTGGAAAACATAGGATTCCTACCAGATAAAGGAAAGCATCCCAGGTTCATGGGGTGTACACTGAGTGGGATCTCTAAGGACCAGGATACTCAACAGAATAGGGATACATTAACTCTGCTGGTAGTTTGTTCTATTTTTCTTTTTTTTTTAAGATTTATTTATTTATGCATATAAAAGCTGAGGTACAGGCCAGAGATGTGGGGGGTGAGAGGATCCACCAGAGACAGAGTAGGGAACAGAACAGGCAGACTGACTGAAATACACTGCTGATGGGGAGCAGCAGGTGAGACAGGAGAGGTCTGCCTTGCCATGTGGGTTTCTCCCTGGCCAGCCAGGGATCAAACTCATGCTGCAGGGGCTACGGATTGCTTTAGAGTGCAGTGCTTATCCCCTTGTGCCACCAGGGAGGCCCTGTTCTATTTTTCTTAAGGAAGTGCCTTCACCTTCCTTCAGGCCTCATTTCCCCTCTCTGTGAAACAAGATATTTGCACTGAATGATGGGTTACTAGAGTTTGGAATAATTCTGAACTTCAGTGTTTGGGTCAAACCTGCAGGACTGAGTTGTCACTGCTTATTTCAGCTGGTGCAGCAGTTTTGGGCTTTCACTGTGCTGGCAAAAGGGTGGGCACATCCTACCAAGCTGAAGTTACAGATAGGATTCCAGCCTGTAGATTGCCTTCTAGTACCTCACACAACTTCCTAGATTCCAAAGCTGATCTGTGTGTACTTTAGTACTGGTTTCAATAGTTTTATTTAAGATTATTTTTCTATTTTACCTCTTGTGCTACCTCCATGTATTTCTACAAACTCACTCTTTTTCTTTTCTTTTTCTTTTTTTAAAGATTTACTTATTTATGGATACAAGAGCTGGAGTACAGGCCAGAGATGCAGGAGATGAGATGATTCACTAGAGACAGAGTGGGTAACAGAACAGGCACACTGACTGAAACACATTGCTGAGGGGAGCAGTGGGCAAGACAGGAGAGATCTGCTTCGCCATGTGGGTTGCTCCCTGGCCAGCTGGGGATCGAACTTGTGCTTCAGAGGCTGTGGATTACTTCATAGTTTGGTGCTTAACACCTTGTGCCACCAAGGAGGCTCCAAACTCAGTTAATTCATTGATTTGAAACTGTTGTATTTCCCTTATTTAAGCAAATATTTTCCTACAATACAATTAAAAATATTCTTTTAAGACTTTCAATCTTAGAATTATTTATATTTTCAAAACTTAACATCTGAATAGAAAACCCTTTCAGTACTGATAAGAATGTGCCCTGTTATAGTAACTGTGTTTTATAATATTGATTTTCAGATTCATTTTTTAAGGTTTAGCTGATACTAGCAGGTTACAGAGTTGTAATAACTATCTACATGTTATTAATGTGCCTAAAGCGAAAGGAAAGTACACAAATGTTGAGGTAGAGCTGGCCTCACACTTTGTTTTCTCCATCCTGTTTAGTCACCTTCTTATGGGGTTCATCTCCCTGACTGTTAGGCACCAAGTTAAGGAAGCAAACAGGGAAGGTAATGCTTGCATTACATCTGAGAAAACAGAGCCTCAGTAGTTAAACTTCTTGCCCACAGGCTGGTGGCTGTTGATTGTCCAATATGTCAAACCTATATCCTTTTCTCATAGGCTTGCTCTTTTAACTAGTCGGTTGGCTTTCATTTCAGCACTTCCTGTAAAACCTACAGACAGTGGCCTTCTTTCATCAGCATAAAATACATCATGTCTTTAAAAACTCATTGAAGAAAATGTTAGTAAAGCTTGGGTTAAGAGAAAGGGAAATATGGAAAAGAACAAGGCCAGCATTTGAATCTCCTACCTCCTTCAATGAGTGTGGGAAAAGCAACACTCAGAATGGAATTCACTGACTCTTTGTAAAACCCTAAATCAGATTCAAACATCCTGCTTCAGCTTTATCGTGTGTTTAGGAGACAGTTGAGGACACTTCTACTTTGCATTGTAGGTATTTGTATATATCCTCTATTATTGCCTATTTGCAATTATCACTTGTCACATGTAAAACAAAGACTTCAAAATGGATTCAATTCAGTTTTCCAAATAAATCCACCTGGAATTTGAGGTCTAATATTACACAAATTGCAAAAAGTGTTATGATCAGAAAGTATTTGGAGTGATCTCCCTCTGGTCATATCTAGAATTGTGGAACAGAGATCGAGCAATGTTGAAATGAATTAATTACTCCTGGGTTCTTGATGTCCATGATTTTCCCTCATGTTTTTCTGCTTGGAGCCACTCTCTTTGCAGCCCACAGCCCTTCTCTCCTTCCCTGGGATTCCCCCTTTGTGAAGTTGACCCAGCATCCTTGCAACTAACCAACTCATTTGAACAGAGACTTAGAATAAACATTCAGTATTTAAATACTAAAAGTATATTTGTATTATATTGAAAAGCAGTGGTGAAAGTGGACATCCTTGTCTTGTTCCAGATCTTAATGGAATTGCTTTCAGCTTTTCACCATTGAGAATGATACTGGCTGTTGGCTTGTCATATACGGCCTTTATGATGTTGAGGTACGTTCCTTGTATCCCAAGAATTTCAAGGGCTTTTATCATGAATGGGTGTTGCACTTTGTCGAAAGCTTTCTCAGCATCTATTGATATTATCATATGGTTTTTATATTTCTTTTTGTTGATGTGTTGGATAACGTTGATTGATTTTCGGATGTTAAACCATCCTTGTGTCCCTGGAATGAATCCTACTTGGTCGTGGTGAATTACCTTATGGATACACTGTTGGATTCTGATAGCTAAAATTTTATTGAGGATTTTTGCATCAGTGTTCATTAGGGAGATTGGCCTATAGTTTTCTTTTTTTGTGTTGTCCTTGTTCGGTTTTGGTATCAGTGTAATGTTGGCTTCATAGAACGTGTTAGGTATTATACCTTCCTTCTCAATTTTTTGGAAGAGTTTGTGAAGGATAGGTACCAATTCCTCTCTGAATGTTTGGTAGAATTCATTTGTAAATCCATCAGGTCCTGGGCTTTTGTTTTTGGGGAGGTTTTTGATTACCATTTCAATTTCGCTAATTGTAATTGGTCTGTTTAGGTGTTCTATTTCTTCTTTATCTAGCTTTGGGTGATTGTAGAGTTGTAGGAATTTGTCCATCTCCTCTAGATTGTTAAACTTGTTTCCATATAACTGTTCATAGTAGTTATTAATAATTCTTTTGATTTCTGCTGTGTCCGTTGTGATTTCTCCTCTTTCATTTATTATCCTATTTATTTGTGCTTTCTCCCTTTTTGCCCTTGTGAGCCTGGCAAGGGGTTTATCTATTTTATTTATTTTTTTGAAGAACCAGCTCTTGGTTTCATTGATCTTTTGGATTGTTTTTTTAGTTTCGATTTCATTTATTTCTGCTTTGGTTTTTATTATTTCTTTTCTTCTACTGGTTTTGGGGCTTTTTTGTTGTTCTTTTTCTAGATCTTTGAGTTTCGAGATTAGGTTGTTTCTTTGAGTTCTTTCTTGTTTCTTGATGTGAGCATCTATTGCTATATATTTTCCTCTTATTACTGCTTTTGCTGCATCCCATACATTTAGGAAATTGGTGTCCTCCTTGTCATTCAATTCAAAGAATTTTTTAATTTCTTCTTTTATCTCCTCGTTAGTCCAGTGGACTTCCAGTAGTGTGGGTTTCAATCTCCACGAGGTAGGAGAATACCTTGCCTTCTCTTTATGGTTTATTTCTAGTTTGATGCCTTCATGGTCAGAAAAGATGGTTGGTATGATTTCAATCTTGGTGTATCTGTTGATGTTTGTCTTGTACCCCAGTATATGATCGATCCTAGAGAATGATCCGTATGCGCTTGAGAAAAATGTATACTCAGATTTTTTTGGGTTTAGTGTTCTACATATGTCTGTTAAGCCTAAGCACTCTAGATCCTTATTTAGAGCTTTAGTGTCTTTACTTATTTTTTGTCTTGTTGATCTATCCATTGTTGATAGTGGTGTGTTGAAGTCTCCCAGAGCAATAAGACAAGAGAAAGACATCCAAGAAATCCAAATAGGAAAAGAAGAAGTCAAACTATCACTTTTTGCAGATGATATGATAATATACATAGAGAACCCCAAAAACTCCACAGAAAAACTAATTCAACTCATCAATCAGTTCAGTAAAGTGGCAGGATACAAAATCAACACGCAAAAGTCAGTAGCCTTCCTATATACAAACAATAAATCTGAAGAAGAAGAAATCAAAAAAAACATCCCTTTTATTATTGAAACAAAAAAAATCAAATATTTGGGAATAAATCTAACAAAAGAGGTAAAGGACCTATACAAAGAAAACTATAAAACACTGTTAAAAGAAATAGAAGAAGACACAAAGAAATGGAAAGACATCCCCTGCTCATGGATTGGGAGAATAAACATTATTAAAATGGCCATCCTTCCAAAAGCAATATACAGATTCAATGCTATTCCAATCAAAATTTCAATGTCATTCTTCAAAGAAATAGAACAATTATTGATGAAATTCATATGGAATCACAAAAAACCCCGAATAGCCAAAGCTCTCCTGAAAAAAAAAGAAGGGAATGGAGGCATCACACTCCCAGACTTCAAACTCTACTACAAAGCCATAATCATCAAAACTGCATGGTATTGGAACAAGAACAGACATACAGACCAATGGAATCGAATAGAAAATCCAGAAATAAACCCACAGATTTATGGTCAACTAATCTTTGACAAAGGAGCAAAGACTATGCATTGGAGCAAAGAAAGTTTGTTCAATAAATGGTGCTGGGAAAACTGGGTCGCTACATGCAAAAGAATGAAGCTTGACCACTACCTCACACCATACACAAAAATCAACTCAAAATGGATTAAAGAACTAGACATAAGACCTGAATCCATAAAATACATAGAAGGAAATATAGGAGAAACACTACGTGATTTGCATATCAAAGACATCTTTACAGACACATCACCCAAAGCAGTGATAGTGAAGGCAAAGATCAACAGCTGGGACTACATCAAATTAAAGAGCTTCTGCACAGCAAAAGAGACAATAACAAAAACAAAGAGAAACCCCACCAACTGGGAGAACATTTTTGCACCCAACACTAATGATAAAGGACTGATCACAAAAATCTGCAAAGAGCTGATGAGACTCAACAACAAAGAAAATAATCCAGTCAAAAAATGGACAGAGGAACTAAAAAGAAACTTCTCTGAAGAGGAAATGCGAATGGCCAACAGGCATATGAAAAAATGTTCAACATCACTTGCAATCAGGGAAATGCAAATCAAAACTACCATGAGATACCATCTTACACCAGTGAGAATGGCACATATTAAAAAAACTAGCAATAACAAATGTTGGCGAGGTTGTGGAGAAAAAGGAACTCTTCTGCACTGTTGGTGGGAGTGCAAACTGGTCCAACCACTATGGAGAGCTGTGTGGAGATTTCTGGACCTACTAAACATAGAGCTTCCACAGGATCCAGCAATTCCACTCCTAGGTATTTACCCAAAGAACACAGAAACATCAATTCCAAAGAACACCTGCACCCCTATGTTTATAGCAGCACTGTTTACAATTAAGCTTTGGAAACAGCCCAAATGCCCAAAAATAGATGACTGGATCAAGAAGATGTGGTACATATATACCATGGAATATTACTCAGCATTCAAAAAAGATAAACACATGCAATTTGCAGCAACATGGATGACGCTGGAAGGGATCATGCTCAGTGAAATAAGCCAAAAAGAAAAAGAAAAATACCGGATGGTCTCACTCATAGCAGGGATCTAGAAAATTTAAATAAGGGACCAGGAAAATGAATAACTATAAGAAAGTGAAAATCAAAATCAACAAAAACTATGAACCAGAGACACTTTTTGGGGTTGGGGGGCGGGAGGGGAGGGATTGGGGTCAGAATGGGGGGATTGCAATTGTATGGGGAATATAAAAATAAAATTTATTAAAAAAAATAATAAAAGTATATTTGTATTGGTGATTGTTTTATTTTAATATATTTCTATTGTTTAACAGTAAACACAGATTTTTTTTATGTTTTGCAGTTATTAATTTTATTTATTTATATCTTTTACATCATTGTGTATTCCCCATAAAATTCCCACCACCAATTCACCTGTAAACCATTCCTTATGCTCTTCTTTCCCCTGTTTTGATCCTTTTTCCACCCTCTCCCTCACAGAATGTCTCTGATTTATGTTTGCCTGCTAATTTTGTTGTTTTTATTATTTTTTATATTATTTCTTTTTTTATTTTATATATTTTTTACATAATTTTTCATTTTTGCACAATGTATGCATTTTCATCTTGGTTATATTCCCCATACAATCCCTCCCTTTATTTTGACCCTAATTCCTCTTTCCCTCCCTCTCCCCATACTGTGTCTCTGATTTATAGTTGCTTGTTGATTTTTATTTTTACTTTATTATAATTTGTCTTTTTCCTGGTCCCTTATTTAGGTCTTCTAAATTCCTGCTATGAGTAAGACCATCCAGTATTTATTTCTAAAAGAAAGTTTGAATTTTGAGTAGCTATCATTGTCGTTTTATATGGAACTAAAAGCCTGTGGTTACATGGTGAAGTGGAACTCTTCTGAGGATGAGAGCTTGGTGTGTAGAGGGCTCCATCTGTTGTGATGGCCTCCTACCTTAATATTTAGTCCTATAAAAATCCTTTGTGGTGACTTTATTTATGGTGTTAATTACTGTTCTTACCATTAATGCTGTTGAAACTGTTCTCACAAAATCTCCTGATCATCTTTTTAGGCAAGTTCATGGTGGTTCTCTGGGAATGCAGAGTTAACTTTTTGACAAAGTTTGGAGACTCCATAGTCATTCTTTTTACTTATCATGTCTGTTGGATAGATCCACTGTTCTCTTGTGTCACTTATCATACTTTAGGATCAGGATTAAAATTTTTGAAAAAGATGGGAAGGTGAGGGAAATTTCCTCATTTTGGTTCCAAATCATTAGAGACTAGACTAAGCATCAATTTTAGTAATTGTTTAAGCTTCTTAAATATATTATAGTTAGTTTGAATTAATCTAATAATAAAATACTATGTTGCCTTGTCTTGGATCATCACTCATCACACTCATCTTAATCTGCTATTAAATATGCAGTCCTGGGCCTCCCCGGTGGCGCAGCGGTTGGGCGCTGGGTTGCGAAGCTGCCCACGGCCTCTGCGGCGCTGGTTCGATCCCCAGCTGCTCCCCGGCCACTGGAGGAGGGTCCCACATGGTGCGCAGACCTCTCCTGCCGCCCGCTGCTCCCCTCAGCAGTGTGCCTCGGTCCTTCTGCCTGCTCTGCTCCCAGCTCTGGCTCTGGTGAGTTCTCTCGCCCTCCCGCCCTTCTGACTGTACCCAGTGCATGTATAAACAAACAAACAAACAAATGAATAAATAAAAAAAAAAAAATAAAAAAAAAATAAATAAATAAATATGCAGTCCTTATTTGTAATGTTTTGGCTTGGTGATGGTGACGGTATATATGGTAACTGTTCTCTACTGTAGTAGTTGCATCTTGTACAACCCAGGAATGATTTTCATTGCTGTATCTGTGTGAAACCCAGTGTAGTTTTCTCATCTCAGTGGCTTGCACAGTGCCTGGTTGAGTGATTGAATATTTGTTGCTGAGTTGCTTTGTTAAAGCCACAAACTCTGGAAGTGAAATCATCACACCAAGAGATCCGGCTTATGTCAACTTTTCTATAAATAGTATGCACTGGGGGAGTATTCTCTGGCCATCGGGGAAGGTCAGCAGAGTGGTATGAGACAGACTGATATGGTCTGGGTTGAGCTGAAAGCTCTTATTGATGTAGGATTAGTCTCAGTGGAGACACTGTGCTGTCACATGGGCATCATTACTATGGAGAGGAGTGGGGTGGGCATCCAGTCAGGGAGGGGATGCTACTGAGTTCATTAAAAGGTGACTGCAGGGCAGCAACCACCAAGACCAGCTCCTGGACTGTATTACCATCACATCCATACCACTGGTTTAGTCAAGACTCCCTGCTATACTGGGCAAGGATATCAACAGCACCTGATGAGGTAGGGGCAGAGGCAGCTGGTCCTCCTAAGACTCCCCTGAACCTCTCCCTTTGCTAAGAACTCTGAGAAGATCCCAGTGGTGGCAGAGTGAGACCCCCAGCTGAAATGTAGAACTGGCCTGTTTCTGGATGGGGTTTTCCCTATCCAGGTGGGAAGGGGCTGGTCATCTAAAAATTTCTTGACTTGGTGGTTCAAAAGTTCTGAAAGGGAAAAGAGGAAATCATGTATGCTTTACCAATAGCCAGAAGTCAAATACTTTTTCTCCAGAGTATAATTTAAAGTCAAATTTAGACTTGATAGTGAGCAAGCATTGTTGGTATAGGTGAGTAAAACAGGGCTGTTCATTCATAGTGCCATAGACATAGAGTCTGAGACTTCCTTATCTCTAGGAAAAGTACAAAATTGACAAATTTATCTAGATTGGGGTTGAGGCGAAAATAGAAGGTATTTGGGGTGAGGACTGTCAGGGTAGAAGTCACAATGTGTCTGTGTCTTGAGGAGGGCATGTCATCTTTGCATTAAGATTTCCTAGCCTGAAATGGTAAGTACTAATTGTGAGCATGTGCTGCATGGTAGATGGAGGTGGCATACGTGTTGTGTCTCAACACATACTCTGTGGACATATATGAATGACTATTAATAAGTGAACACATCCAAAATAGTAACTACAGAAATGAGCTGATAGACTAATTGTATATGTGTGTTGTCAAAAGAAAGCTAAAATTGGTGGTGTCTTGAAAAAAAACATTTAAAGGTAAACTCTGAATGATGGAGCTACTCCAATATAGGTTATTAGTTTCAAGGATTGAGTTTGACAAATCTACATAAAAAACAGCTGCTTGGACTAGCTGAGTCTTTTTTTTTTTTAAAGGACCTACTAAGAAGTCATTTCCCCTTGAAGCTCCATGTACATTCAGGCAACATATGGCGATTAATTTAGCTTCTTCCCCATTTCTCCTTTTATATTTTCTCTTGCAAAACTGAACATTCAACTCAACTAATCACAATTTGTCCAGAGTTTGGTGACTTCATTGAAAGGTGGAAATTAGTTATGGAGGGTTGGGATTGTGTGTGGCTGGCTCATAAAGAAAGCCTGTTTTGGTACAAGAAAAGTTTGCTGTGTTATTTGTAAACTTGGTAGTCAGTAAAGACTGGGAGTTAAAGAGTAAAGATAAGGAGAATGGACTGGAAGTCATTCCTTGTTGCCCCACCCCTTTCTTGTCTGGTGGGAGTGCAGCCAGTCTACTGACCCACTAGGAATCCTGACTTCAATTGGCTTGACTGCGTAGCTTTTCTTGGCTTACTCTCTCCCTGTAGCAAAATAATATCTTCCCCCTTTAAAAAGAGAAATAAATGTGTATATTGAGCATTAATGAACATTTCTTAAGCTAACTCTAACATAATTAAATCTCCAACTTTGAAGTAAAGGAGCTCCTAAAATTTAAGGGTAAAGTATGATCCAGAATATAGCTTAAATATTTCTTTCAAGTTTTAATAACAGTTTAAAAAATGAGAATGTCAAAAGCATCGACTGTGAAATGCAAGCAGTTTGTTTAGTAATATTCACAACTGGGGAAAAAAAAGAAAACTACTCACTGGTTCTTGGATGTTGTGAGTCATGGCAAAGACTATGGATTAGGATTTTATGTAACTGGGACCCTGCGTGGATAAAGGTGTGATGTTTGACTGCTGTGCACCAGTCATTTCTAATCCCAGATCCTTGCATACGTGATGGCAAGTTAATTTTAAAGGGATAGATCAGAAGCTTTTTTGCCACATTTAATTATTCAGCATGAGAATTTAAATGTTTGATCTCAAATATCCTACAGTAGTCCAAATAACCTGCAGATGATCCATAGTAGAATGTTAGGCCTTTGTCTCCTGTACAGTTACATTCATTTGTTCAAGAAATGCAAATATATTTAGAGATTTATCCTAACAGAAGTTTTCCCCTTCTCCTGGCTTGTTGAAACAAAATGCTAATTCCCATGCCAGGTGAGGGTCTTTAGACCTCACTCCTGGTCTCACCTAGATGGCTGTGTGGGTTATGTCTAGCTTCAAGCCACCTCATTGTTCTATCTTTGGAATTTTTTTCTGTTTTTGATGATTTACCCTTTTGCTTATACAGTGGGCTGGGTATCTTTCTTTCTTTTAATTTCTTAAGTTTTATCCCAACATGACTGTACCTTTGAAATACTTGAGGGACTTCCTGTATTGGCTCAGTCTGCTATAGAGACACAAGGTATAGCCCAATTATGTGAAACTGGGAAGATAAATATGGAGGACTTTCTGTAAGCTGAGCCAGTAGGACTTGCAATGGCATTGGCAGGTACCCACCACCACTCTCCCTTGTATTCTCTCTGGGCAGGGTCTGTGGAAGAGGCCAGTGATGTATTCTTATCACAACACATAGTTCCACTAGCAGATTGTCGTTTAGATACTCAGCGGCCTTCTTGTACCCTCCTGGATGACATTCACTGAACAAGATACACCTTCCTATTGTAATATCATTTCCACCAAGATTCTGTTTGTACAAGATCTCCTTTCCTTTATAACTTCATGATGTTTTTCACCCATAGTCTATGCATTTATGATGATGTTCCAGCTCCCTTTTATTTTTTTCTCCCAATAAGTAGGGTGTCTCTTTGTTTTGGTTAATGTCTCTTTTGCTATACAAAAGCTTTTTAGTTTGATGTAATGCCAGCTGTTCATCTCTCCTTCACTTTTTTTGCTTTGGGGAATGTGTCTTTAAAGATGTTATTGAGATGTCATGTAGTGTTTTGTCTATATTTTCTTCTCTATATTTTATGGTTTCAGGTCTTATGTTCAATTCTTTTATCCATTTTGAGTTGGTCTTTGCACATGATGTGAGGTAGTAGTCCAGCTTCATTCTTTTGCATATTTCTATTTGCTAGAAATAAACATTTTTTTTTTTTTTAATTGATTTTTTTTTTAAATATTTTATTTATTTTTCGTAGAAGAACTAGGGTATAAGCCAGAGGTGCTTAGTGAGAGGATTCACCAGAGACAGAATGGGGAGCAGAGCAGGCAGATTGACTGAAATAGACTGCTAAGGGGAGCATCAGGTGAGACGGGAGCAGTCTGCTGCAGCATATGTGAGTTAACTCCCTAGCCGGGCATGGAACTCAGGCTCTCAAGGTAATGACACTGAGACTTAACCCCTAGGCCACCAGGGAGGCCCTAACACATTTTTGGTTTTGTTTTTGTTTTTAAATTAGCACTAGTAAGTAGTCTTTATATATCAACATATGTCACTTAGAAATCGAAAATTTTGCATTTTCTTTCAAAATTATCTAACAGCCTGGGACATACATTCCCACCTGTCAGTGAGTGCTGGCAGGGAGCAGCAGCTACCCTGCAGTAAACAGGGCTGTGCTTTCTGGTTTTCCATGGGCCCCACTGCTCCCCAGTTTTCATCTTACCCACTTTTCCTGAATCACAGTTGCCTGACCCTCTGGGTACCGCAAGTTACAGCACTATACCACAACCCAAAGCCAGAAAGGAGAGTTTTTCATCCATTTCTTCTTCCAAGACTTATCCTAGGTGCTGAGGGCCATGGGGGCAAGGGATGTAGAAACTGAAGGACAAGACAAACTCCTGTATGTCGCCAAAGGAAAGGGGAGGATTCATGTATATATAATTGGAGGGATGATATTCTACTTCTGCCTGAGCTACTTATGGGGGCTCATGAATGTGGCCTTTCTCTTTAAGGTGATAGGATTTCAATATGTGGAAGGGAAATTGCTTTCTCCCTGGAGGGAGCAATACATGAGGAAAAGGCAGCTGAGACTTGACCAGTTAGACCCACAGATGGGGGAGCAGAGTTGGAAAGGAGGGGCCAAATCAGGGGCCTTACCAGTTCAGACTGTGGACTTTGAACCACAGCACCAGGAAGCTGCCAGAGATATTGGAAGATAAATTGTGTTTAAAAGAGTTTCAGAAATGAAATTTGTTTCAGCTGTCAGCAAGCATCCCAAAGGGCAGAAATGGCCTAGATATCTGCTGTACCCTCCACCCTGCTGCTTCTCGAAGCCCATTTCTTCCAAGGGTGCATGGAGGGTGTTGGGAAGATCCACTCTCCTTCCCATCCCTGTTGCTTCTGTTAGGTGACTAAGTCCCAAAGATGCCAAGCTTCAAACCTGTAGGTGGGATAAATTTCACATGCAATTGGAAGTGCACCAAAGGGGTGTGGTGACACATGGACAGGAACTTAATCTATTTTCATAGAAAGAGGTGCAAAGTGTGTTTGGGCTGCTATAAATTATGTCAGTCCAAACAGAACAGCTGTTTGTGTCTTATTCTGGTCAGGTTATAAGTCTCATTATGTAAGTGGACTCACTAGGTTCCAAGTGATGTAATTTTGCCTCCCACCAGCAAGCACTAGAAAAGACGCCCTGCTTCTCTGTGTTGGGGTCTGAATGATGGTGAGAAATATGACCCTTCTGAAGCACATTCTGCTATGAATGCTGATGTGCCAAGTCACTATTGATAGGCTTGGTCTCCATACCATCTTGGAGCCAGCTTCCTTCACTGTTCCCTTCACCCAGAGCTTTGATATATCTAGTCCACTTTGTGCCCTTGAAAAGACAGTGGCATAGTCATCATCAGGGAGACTTACAAACTCCACTTACCTGGGGTGATGAGGTTTCACTCAGTTGCACATCTCTACTCCAGCCTAGTTGTGATGTTGCCACAGAGAGCAAAGAAGTGAGGCAGCCCCTGCAACTAAGGGATACTCTTTCCTCTATGAATTTTGTGGCTATTTTTAAAAAAAAATTATTTTATTTACTTATGCATACAAGAGCTGGGGTATAGGCCAGAGGTGTGTGAGGTGAGAGGATTCGCCAGAGACAGAGCGGGCACATCTACTGAAATACACTGCTAAGGGGAACAGCAAGCGAGACAGGAGAGGTCTGCTGCACCATGTGGGTTAGCTCCCTGGCTGGGGATCGAACTGGTGTTGCAGTGGCTGCTGATAGCTTCATAGTTCTGAGACTTAACCCCTTGTGCCACCAGGGAGGCCCTTTGTGGCTATTTTATGTTGGCTTGTGTTGTTTGCTTTTTGCACTACATCTAGAATTATCTCACCATGAGCCCTCCAGAGATGACTTTTGAGTGAATTAAAGATTGTGAAATCTTCTAGTGAGAAAAACATTTGTCACTTGGCAGCACTGTGACATCAAATGTCCCTCAGGTTATTTTCTCTTCTATGGGGTAGTTCTGGTCTGCTTTTCCCCATTGATTCAACAGAAATTTCTGCAATTGTTTTGTGTACATTGAACATCATGTGAGTCTCTGGAGTTGCTGAAGCAAGCAATAGGTAAGTTAGCACCCACGGGATTTCTGGATTTCCTTGTGACAAATTCAAGGTGGATTCACTCACTTGTGGAATATAACCATTTTCCTTTTTCCTGAAGCATAAAACCAGAAAGGTGATGATTATGTCACTGAATGGATTTGGGTTTATAAATGGGTCCTCCAGATTCTGGTTAATGTTGCCCAAGTGCCCTTCCTGCATTTTGTACAGCTGCTGCCGGGTGAATACCAATACTTGCAAATGAGATGTGCAACCAGCAGGTCGATCATGCCCAGCTATGGGTAACTGGATAATCATAAAACATACTATCATAGAAAAATAACAAATATTACCCAAGTAGTGCTCTAGTTGATCCTTCTTTAGAAAAGAAACAAATTTGAGGAGGAATTTCTTATGTGTGTAGCAGTCACTAAGTCAATCCCAGTTGAACTAGAGACTAAATCATGTAAATTGACCCCATATACAAATGAAAATGCATGCACACATGCATTTGTGTGTGTGTGTGTGTGTGTGTGTGTGAATGAGGAACGTGAACTTCAGAAGAATGGACCCCAAGCTATAAAGGGTGTCACATTAGAAGCAGAATCTATTCTTCTTTTGTTTATTTCTGTATCATTTGAATTTGTAACACTGAGTAAAATATACCTAGATACACATATATATTGCTGGATATGGAGGGAGTTCCGCGGCTTAAAATTAGGGGGAGAATCAAATAGCTTACTATAGTAAGAGCATCTTGTAAGCTAAATAAGTCCTACCATCCCACCCCTGAAAAGATGTCTGCATCCTACTCCCTAGAATTTATGACAACTCCAGAGAAAAGGAGCTTTGCAGTATAAGTAAGACTCTTGAACTGGAAAGCCTATTCTGGATTACCAAGTGGCCCCAGTATCATCAAAAGGGTCTTTATAAGGGGGAGGCAAGAGGATTACAGTTGGAAGAAAGATGTGATTAATAGAAGCAGAGGGTCAAAGTCTGAGAGATGGGTGAGGAGCTGGACTGCCAACCTTGAAGTAGGAAGAAGGGTCTTGAAGTAGGAAGTTCTTGAGTCAATGAATACCAGCTATGGGTAGAAGCTGGAAGCAACAAAAGGACCTCTCCCCTGAACCTTGGAGGGTGCTCAACCTTACCGACATCTTAAAGTTAGCCTAGTGATGCCATTTCAAACTTTTGAACTTCAGAGATGTGAGATAATAAATGTGTGTAGTCATTTGTTTTTGTAGTAACAGGAAATTTACACAGAATGTCTCTGGACTGAGCTTTCCTAGAGATGTCTTCTCTCCCTTAGCCAGTGCTTCCAGATCACTGAGTGCTAAGCATGAATCACCTCTCTCAGTCCTCACAAACCTGTGGAGAAGGAGGTGGACCTCATTTTTGCAGATAAATTTGGGTCTTAAATTGTAAAATTGCACATCATACCACTAGTATTAGAGGTAGCAGCCTGCCTTGTCTTCATACATGTGTGGCTTTAACTCTCACTTTTGAGTACTTGCAAAGTGCATATGGTGACGTGCTTTGTACAGCTGCTGCCAGGTAAATAGCAATGCCTGCAAATGAGATGTGCAACTAGCAGGTCTCATAATTTTCAAATTTTCTACAGAGAACTCATAATCCTATGCTCAGGAGAATGGACAAAGAATTCCTAATGAAAGACTGGTGCCTCACTCTCATGACGTATCATCCTGTCAGCAAAGTCTTTCAGAGACTGTTTTATTATTTATTTATTTATTTTTTTATTATGTAAACTTTATTTTTATATTCCCCTTACAATTACAACCCCCTTATTTTGACCCCAAGCCCTCCTTTCCCCACCCCCACCCACCATAGATTGTCTCTGGTTCATAGTTGTTTGTTGATTTTGATATTTTCTTTCTTATAGTTATTCTTTTTCCTGGTCCCTTATTTAAGTTTTCTAGATTCCTGCTATGAGTGAGACCATCCGGTATTTTTCTTTTTCTTTCTGGCTTATTTCACTGAGCATGATCCCTTCCAGCGCCATCCATGTTGCTGCAAATTGCATGTGTTTATCTTTTTTGAATGCTGAGTAATATTCCATGGTGTATATGTACCACATCTTCTTGATCCAGTCATCTATTTTTGGTAATTTGGGTTGTTTCCAAAGCTTAGTTATTGTATATAGTGATGCTATAAACATAGGGGTGCAGGTGCTCTTTGGAATTGATGTTTCTGTGTCCTTTGGGTAAATCCCTAGGAGTGGAATTGCTGGATCATATGGAAGCTGTATGTTTAGTAGGTCAAGAAATCTCCACACAGCTCTCCATAGTGGTTGGACCAGTTTGCACTCCCACCAGCAGTGCAGGAGAGTTCCTTTTTCTCTACAACCTCGCCAACATTTGTTGTTGCTAGTTTTATTAATATGTGCCATTCTCACTGGTGTAAGATGGTATCTCATGGTAGTTTTGATTTGCATTTCCCTGATGACAAGTGATGTTGAACATTTTTTCATATGCCTGTTGGCCATTTGCATTTCCTCTTCAGAGAAGTTTCTTTTTAGCTCTTCTGCCCATTTTTTGGCTGGATTATTTTCTTTGTTGTTGAGTCTCATCAGCTCTTTGCAGATTTTTGTGATCAGTCCTTTATCATTATTGTTGTGTGCAAAAATGTTCTCCCAGTCGGTGGGGTTTCTCTTTGTTTTTGTTATTGTCTCTTTTGCTGTGCAGAAGCTCTTTAATTTGATGTAGTCCCAGCTGTTTATTTTTGCCTTCACTATCACTGCTTTGGGTGATGTGTCTGTAAAGATGTCTTTGAGGTGCATGTCATGTAGTGTTTCTCCTATATTTCCTTCTATGTATTTTATGGTTTCAGGTCTTATGTCTAGTTCTTTAATCCATTTTGAGTTGGTTTTTGTACATGGGTGTGAGGTAGTAGTCAAGCTTCATTCTTTTGCATGTAGTGACGCAGTTTTCCCAGCACCATTTATTGAACAAACTTTCTTTGCTCCCATGCATATTCTTTGCTCAGAGACTGTTTTCTGAATCAAAAATCCTCTAGACGGAACTTCTCAGAGGTGCTTTTCAGAGGGTGTCTTGATCTAAGAATTTGGCCTAATCAGAACATTGCCAGGTGTTGTCTGTGTTTATCTCAGGTGTAGGCATGTTTTCAGGCATTGGTGCAGATGTGGGAAGGTGATACAGAGGATCCAGGCACATTGTCCTGGGTCCAGCGTGAGGGAGAATGTGACTGATGGCCCACCAGCAGGCTGCTCTGTAATCAGTTGTGTCACTTTAGCTGTCACATAAAAAAGACACTCAAAGGCAGCTGCATTATCCCCAGCAGAGTGACCTTGCTTCCTTTCTGTTGTCCCTTTGATACACATGATAAGGGGAAGTGCCTGCAAAATGAGCCTCTACCTGTGGTGCTGTGAGGCTAGGGAGCCCTGGCCATCATCTTTACTATCTTTACTTAGTAGTTCCTCCCCTTCTCCTGTTTGTTCATCTTTACTCTGCTCCTGCTGAGGATGGCCTAACTGACTGTGGAGAAACACAGCCTAATGAGGTGGACTCCTGAGTGTCCCCTGGATTTCCTGACATCCCACACAGGACAGACCCATTCCCTGCAGTATAGTCTGGAACATCTTGTTCGCCAGGACCACAGATGTTGATGCAGGACCAGAGAGAGACATGAAAAAAGAGTAAGGCCCCACTCATCTGATGGGATAGGAGAAGGAGAAGTGCAGACTCAAAGTCCAGCTGACATGAAACGAGAGGTTTTACAGCCACTGGGAGTTAAGTAGGCTGACAGCCGGAACACTTGCGGAGAATTCTCAAAATGATAGATGGCAGAAGAATGAGTCAGAAAACTGTGCAGAAAGCAGAGATGCCCTGGGGGCTGAGGGATAAAGCCTTCCTGCCCCTCCCACTTCTGACATTTATCACTACTGGATAGGAAGAAACAGGGGTAGAGATAGGTACACAATCTCCACCTTTCACTCAGTGGCATTTTGGGAACTTAAATGCAGTGTGATGTGTAATGACAAAGAAAGTGATAGTAATTTTTGTATTTTATGATTTCTGCCCTTTTGAAATGCTATTAATATAATCTGTGGCACCCCACTGTCATAATCAGGCCTGTCTCAAGTGCCCCCATGCCCTCTTCAAAGAACTCACTCTGGGCCCTAAGACAGCTATGGATGTGGCCGTGGGCTTGTTTTCAAGGGACTTTTCCATTATAAAACCTGAGGACCAGTGATGTTTGTTTGTTTGTCCTTCCATTTGTTTTGCCTCTCAAAATGAGGCAAGCCCCAAAGACTAGAATCCACTCAGAATGTTCTCATACACATCTGCATGGCCCTGCCCTAGGTTGCTCAGCACAGCCTTTTACAGAGAATTACACTGTAATTCTCAAACCATCAAGATATTTCTATATTATTGTAGCAGGTCCTTTCTCTACCCCAGCCACCCTGAATTTTGTGGTGGTTTCTTCTGTTGATCACCAGAATTTAGCTAATATGGACTAGTCCTGCACTCTGTGATTCAGGAAGACATTTCCTCCCAGGATCTGGGACTTTTATTTTGGTCCAGAGCCTTTTATTTTGTTTTGTTTTGTTTTGTTTTGTTTCTGTGTTTCAGAGTCCTCTTTTCCTATGGAGCACACCACTCACATTGGTGTGAATTCTTATGGCCTTCCTCTTCCACATGAGTTTGCCCTTGCAAATTAAGCCAGAGAACTTGGACTAGGAAAACACGAAGGCTCATTACCTTTTTTTTTCTCTGTAGTTTTTAAATGTTTTTGCAAGTTTTATTGATTTTTCTCTTCTTTATATAACTATAGTTTTGGGAGCATTGTCTCTTAGCCTCCATTTCCACATGAGCTAAGAAGGCTCCAGGGAAGAGGTGTACTCCCTTATTTGTTTTTATCATCCTTACCTGTAGTTCTCTCAGTTCAATATGGAAATGGAGACCAAGAGACGATCAAAGCCTTCAAAGCCTTCTTGAGTCAGAGCAGCCTTGCAAATGTGAGTGGAAGACTGTGCATTCTCTCACATGTTGTCCTGACCTTAGCTGTACAGTATTTTGTCAGAGATTGTTAGGGCAGCTGTCTAAGCAGGATACATGTGGACCTGCCCAGGGAGAGGGGTGGAGGGGCTATAGTTGTCTGGACTGTGTTCAGCTGCAGGGCCTTGGTTGATCCTTTGACTGGCACCTCAGCAGCTAACCAAACTGTCCTGGTGACCCCCAGATATCCTGGTCACTCCTGTATGCAGGAATGACATACAGCTATGGCACCGATGGTTATAGGCACCCTCTTTATGGTGACTGTTCATTGTGACTGTGGCTAATAAAAAATAAGTCCTTGTTTTTTAAAATTAAATTTGGTGGTATCCATCAGTGTCCTTGAATACAAAACACTTATTTTTTATGCCTTAAGCCATTATGCTACCAAACCCTGATCATCTTCAGTACTTGGAGCCTCTTGTCAGCTCAGTTGATTTGCATTCACCTGGATTTATCCTGTTTTTTGTGTACCATGATAGAGAAGAGAGATGGAGGCCTCAGCAGTGTGATAGATCGACTTGGGAGGCTTGGAGCCACCTGGGTCTTGTCTTAGCAAATCAGAGTGATCTTGGAGGGGCCATCTAGTAACTTCTCACACTGTTTTACCACCTATAAGATGAACTTATACTTAAAGAGGAAGCTTCTACTTCAAGACTCTTTGATGATGATAGCAACTAACATTTATTGAAAACTTGCTCTATGCAAGGCACATTGTATTAGGTGCTTTAAATACACTATTTTATTAAATCGTATCAGTGCCCCTGAGGAAGATTTTTTTTATATAGCATTTTACATACAAGCAAATTGAAGGTTAGTGAGGCTAAGACACTTTGTCAATGTTACGTGAACAAATAGATTGCACAGCCAGGATTCAAGGTAAGGGTTCCAACTCAAAAGCTAAAATTCTTCTTCACAATGAAAAGTGAGTAGAAATAAATATTAAGGGACAATACTCACATCCATATATTTATCAAAAAATCTTATGGTCTATATTAGAATGAGAAGTAATAGCCACTTTTTAAAAAAGATTTATTTTTATTTATTTATGCATACAAGGACAGGGGTGTATGCTGGGAGTGGGGTGGGGGATGAGAGTATTTACCAGAGACAGAGTGGGGAACAGAACAGGGAGATCTACTGAAATACACTGCTGAGGGGAGCAGCGGGCGAGACAGGAAACATCTGCTATGCAATGTCTGTTAGTTCCCTGGTCTGGGATTGAACTCGTGCTGCAGTGGTTGGTGATAGCTTGATAGCACTGAGACCTTTAACCCCTGCACCACCAGGGAAGCCCAGCAATAGCCACTTTCAAGCCATGCTAGTTGGAGTATAAATTGGCACCACTGTTTAAAAAAGCATTTGGGGGACTCCCTGGTGGCTCAAGGGGTTAAGCACTGCACTATGAAACAATAGACAGCCTCTGCAGCATGAGTTTGATGTCTGGCCTGCCAGGGAGCAACCCACATGGTGCAGCAGACCACTCCTGTCTCGCCCGCTGCTCCTCACAGCAGTGTACTTCAGTCAATCTGCCTGTTCTGTTCCCCACTCTGCCTCTGGTGAATCTTCTCACCCCCTGCATCTCTGGCCTGTACCCCAGCTCTTGTATGAATAAATAAATAAATCTTAAAAAAAAAAAAAAAAGCATTTGGGCAGGTTCCTAAAAAACTGAAGACAGTAGCAATTCCTGTTCTGGCTGTGTCCTAGAAATGTCCCTGTATAAACACAGGGATACAGGTAGAGGAGTCTACATCACATTGTTGCTTATAATAATGATCAAATCCAGTCAGCTGAAATGGCTACCAGAGGTAAATTGACCAACTAGGAAATGAATCAGTTAAAATTAATACTTCATTAATATTTCTATATCAGCATAGATAATCTTAGATTGATGAGTGGGGGGAAGCAATGTTAAAGGGTATATACAAGAGAACACTGCAGATGTGAAATGTAATGAAAGTCAAACAATTTAAAACATAGGCAGTTATGTTGTCAGTATGAAAACTTGGTAAGACAGGTTCATACCAGTATCAGTAGAATGACTGCCTTTGAGGAGAAGAATGGGGTCTGGGACAGGTACAAAGAAGCATTTGATCATAGCTACAGCGTATTTCCTTTAAGAAGTATGGAAGCAGGGCCTCCCCAGGTGGCACCGGCGGTTGAGCGCTGCACTATGAAGCTGTCCGCAGCCTCTGCAGCACTGGTTTGATCCCAGCCAGCCAGTGAGGGTCCCACATGGCGCAGAAGACCTCTCCTGTTGCGCCAGCTGCTCTGTCTGTTCTGTTCCCCACTCTGCCTCTGGTGAATCCTCTCACCCTCCCGCACCTCTGGCCTGTACCCCAGTTCTTGTATAAATAAATAAATCTATTAAAAAAATAAAAAAATAAAAATTATGGAAGCAAATGGACAAAAGATTCATATTTATTAATTCAAGGTGCTCAGTACATGTACAAATCTGTTCTCTTCTGTATGTTCTTAACATTTTCTGATCAAAGAGAAAACACAGAGAAACTGCATTTGGAGAGCTCATCATTTGCATTTCCTTGCAAATATTGCTGGGCATTCCTCTTGTGACTTTTTCTTAGTAGCCAAAATCTTCAACCTTTGAGGATGAATTGTAATTTTTTTAAATTAAAGAGCAATTAACAGTGAATCTGAGTGAGATAGATGGTAAACCAGGAGAATGGCATTTTTAGTTGAGAATTTGGTGTGGCAGTCAGAGCAAGACTGCTGATGCTGGGGAGATGGCAGTGTCATGAAAACAGTGCCAGGCCTCCCACTGGAACTCGGTCACGCAGCATGTCAGTGCTGTCATGTCAGTGGGGCTGCATGTTCCTGGGTCACCATTGTTAGTGATCTACCTCATCATCATTCTGATCTGTTTTCTGACAGACGCACATGGTCCATCTCTGCTTTCATCACCTGGTCCTTCAAGCACCATTCTCTTCTGCTAAAGTGAAAAATTAGGCTAAAACCTCAAAGCTGTTTTTTCTCATCCTGTGGAATTGGGGCGTTTACAGTAAGTTTCTTGCACCAGAGCCACAAAAAGAACCTCCCATTCCAGGGCACAATTGACTATTGGTCACAGATTAGGATATCAACCTCTTCCTGGGAGGATGTGGGACATGGTTGTCACCAGGTTCAGAGTCACACATTGCATTATTCTTTGAAAATTGGTTTGGAGTCTTTGAAAGTAATGGGCAAGCACTGGATTCTGTTCAGGTGCTTCTTTGTCTCACCAGATGTTTTGCACTGTGATTGCCATTCACAGAGCTCAGTAGACAGCCTGATTCTTCCAAGGTGGAGCTATCTCTGACTTTGCATCCAGAAAATAAGTTGCACAAAGTTTAGCTTTGTCCCATGGTGGAATAAGAGTTTCTCTTCTCATGTTTACTTTTCCTTGTCTCTCATTTACGTTATCTAATACTGGCTTTTGATTTTCTTCACTGTTTTTGTAGTTACTTGAGCTCAGAGTTTATCTAAGTATAAAGCATGGCTTTGGTGTCCTGCAGTCATTGGATTCCTGGCTCTGACACAGACTGACCAAGTGTGACCTTGAACACATTTGTCAACCTTTGAATGTGAGGAAACTATCAACAGCACTTTCACTAGAAGGTCATTGTGATGATTAAATGAGATGTTATATGTGTGACATTCGAGTTGAATGTTGATTGGCTTCTTCAGACCATTCCCTCTGTAGTGGTGCTCTTAACCTTGATTTCCTCCTCTGCCTTTTAGCCATCATGTTGGTTGTAATGCATCTTTTATTGAGTGATCAGGAAAGCATCAAGCTTTCAGCCTCTTGATTAAGTTTGCTTACTAAATAACAAACTTTTCAGCCTTGCCCCTGTAGTATCTGTGGCTTGAAACAAAATAAATTCAAACACTGTGGTGTTTCTGTGTGTTTTTATGTGTTTCATAATAGTGCTAGAATAATTAGAATTTTACTTCCTGTTGGTAATAATGAAATGAAAATTACTGGTCAGCTGGATCATGTGTCTTTATGAAGCTTGACAACATCCAGACATGGCTGTGATGAATTGATACTGCAAAGCAGGGCATCAAGAAACTACTACAGAATTGCATGTAATGTGGACAGGCTAGTTCTGAATAAGCCCTATCTAGTGTTTCAATTCCCATCTGAGGTTCCCATCTCTTTAACTCTAAATAATGCATGGCCCTTTTTCCATCCCCTTTCAAAGCCTCAGGAGTGAAACAGATCCATTTATGGCTTGGTTTACTTGCTCCTGCTTCCCATCTCTAGAATGAATACGGAGTCACGCTGGAGTGGGACCACTCCCCAGATTTGTTTATGCCTCTGCTGTCATGTCTTCACCCCTCAGTTTGCTCTGAGTGTGTGATAGAACTGTAAGGAGCCTGGCTTGCAGAGTGGGTTTGGACTAACCCAGTGTGACTCACATTTGTGATAACTTATCTCTTTGGGAGAGCTTTTATTTTCTGTTATGGTCATGGTGCACATGTTTGCATTTGTTATAGTATGTTTTGTTACAACATTCGCTACTAGACAAAATGATACAAGTCATTTGGGAGTATACTAAGTGTGCCACCATGCAGAAGGTGATGCACAGCCTAGACTAAGTGTGTTAGTAATGAAATGGCATTCGGACTGTGTCATGGCAGAATATAAATACCTATTTCAAGAATTCTGCAATAGATTCACAGTGGGACTAGGCTCATGGCTGCAGACATCATATTTAATCTTTGATTTAGGAATTGGAACTCTCTTGGTATCTGGTTGGATCCTCCGAGAATCCCAACTCGGGTGCTGGGTGCCACCATATCTATGGTTGCTTCTCAGTGGAGTTCTGTCTCCCTCCCTATGTAAATGGGAGCCTGCAGCCATCATCCTTGTAGCTGTAGTGTTAGAAGCAAACCTCCCCTGAGAATCTCCCAGAACTCCCTTGCCCAAAACTCCCTTGCCTAAGCCGTAAAATATCCTGGGATCCTCTGATCCTCTAATAACCCAATCTCTTGGGATATTTTTATTCCATTTTCATAACCATAGTGAGGAAACTTACCCATAATTACAAAGTCAATGAGAGGTAGCACAGAAATCCACATCCTGGTGTGCCTGGGTCCATTACCCACCCATTAATAATAAGTTTCTTGTTGACTTTCCACAGGCTTTATCAATGTCTTGAGAAGTAAGTGATGATGCAAATGCAGATAGATTGAACAACACACCAAAAGTCATCATATTCATAATATTATCAAGGTTTATTTTTAATTTTTAAAATTGAAAAACACAGAAGGAAGCAAGCTAATTTTATAGGGAAGATCTGGGATCTGCCTGTAGGTGAAATTGAGAGTAACCTTGAAAGATAAGAAGTGACAGAAGAATACAATGCTGAAAAATTCAGAGATGGTGGTAACCGCTAGTTGTGTGAGGATGACAGTGAGGAGGTAAGTGGGAATGGAGAAGAAATGATGAGAGATGGCAATGTGGATGTGTTCGGAATGATTAGGACCAAATTTTGAGAAGTCTCAAAATATCTTCTATCCTGTGGGCCAACACATCTCAAACATTTCTCTGAAGCAGGATTTCTCAGTCTCAGCAGTAGGGGACTGGCAAGACTGGTGTGAGGAGACCTGCGCTTTGTAGGATGCCAGCAGCACACCTGGCCAGGAGCACTCCCCCTTCCTCCTCCCATAGTGAAAACAAAAAGCATTTCCAGACATTGCCAGGTGTTCTCTGGGAACACAAATGTCCTGGGTTGAGAACCACTGCCTTAAAATAAAGCATGACTTAGAGAATGCCTGCCATTCAGAAGCATAACACAACTTGAAATTTCTTCAACATCCTAGGGATAATAAATAGTTTCTCTTAAAACTACCCATGTGTTTTAATTTGTGTTTTAATATATATATGCCTTAAATGTAAAAATATTTTGTTATGATTAAATCAAGTAAAGTGTTGCTCTAAAGGACAAGATTTACAAACTCAGAGACCCAGCCAGGGTGAGTTCAGTCAATAAAGCGGGCCAGGCAGTTCATTTATTTTTGTTTACAAGGATATGATGTTAATTACAGAGGGGGTGGCCAAAGGAGGAAGCTGAGCCCCTTCTCGTTGTCCATTATCACCATCCCTGATGCAGGACCTGGGCTATCAGAGTTCAAATTGTTTAAAGAAATCTGGAAATATATTTTCATATTAAATCCATACATATTTAAAATAGATTCAAATGAAGGAGACTGTACAAGCTAAACACAACACTTCCATACAGCCAGTTATAAACTACTCCCCCCATCCCCAGCCACTTAGATTGTGGCTTCCACTTCTTACTGGCACTCTCCCTGTCACCCACACTTGGGTTCCCCTTGTTTGGAAAACAATGCCTCTGAGCTGAAATATGTACAGATGTTGTCAAATTGCTTGTGACACTGAGAAACTCATTTGCAACACACTCATTGGCAACACAAGAGTGCGTTCCCTCTCCTCTAGTAACCCCAGAGACACCTGCATGTTCCCCGCAGGGGTCCCTATTCTGCTTCAGCTGCAGCAACTCTGACTCAATCCTGTTTATTAAATTTATTCATCTCCCTCCCCATCTACATGCACAGCACTTTGCCGCTTAAAAGCAAAACCCAAAATATTCCTCATATTACCTGTTTTCAAATCTCAGAATCCTGATACCTCTCATAGAAAGGCACACTTATTTACTCTTCCCTGAGTCCAGAATGAGCAGTGTGGGGTGGGGAGGAATCACCTCCTTCACACTCATTTAGCCTCTGTCAGGATCCTGAGTGTGCAGAGCCCCATGGAAATTCACCACGAATGTAGTATAATGTAGAATTCCTAAATCTCTTCAATATTTTCTGCTGCATACACTGGCAATAAATTATTTTTTTTATGCTCAGGAATGGTAATGACTCAGTGTAACTAAAGTTTGCAAAGCTGTTTGTCCCTCTTAATGCTAAAAAGACTAGGCTAGATAGCTAGATGGCTGCTGAATTTTTGACTGTTGGCTTTTTAAAATAACTGTTCTCTTTCTCCTCTCTGTCACCTGTTAGTTCTTGCTATATAGCTGTGTCTAGCATTTTAATTTGCTGCTTGTAATCTTCTATGAGTTGGGAAATCATGTGTCCAGGAATTTTAGAATTGTATAGCTGGGAGTTTTAGAATTTCAAGCAAAATAGACCATGTTACATGTGGACCCTTCTAATGTGTCAACTGTGTGAGCACTGTTTGGATACTGTCTCCTGGGCTGTTGAGAGCCATTTAGTTTTCCTCACAGTTTCCATATCTGTGGAGGAATAGTTCCTCCAGGACTTCTGTCTAGTTCAGTGAGATTTCACTGCTTAGAGTAACTCTTCCCTTTCTCAGGGTCACTTCCTCTCCCTATAACCCTCCTGCGTGCTTGGAGACTTGGGACCTCATCTTGGACAGTCATTATCCAAAGTTGGGTGAATTCAATTTCTTATACCAATTTTCTCCTCATAAAGGTGAAGTTTGAATGGTCATAGTAAGGATATTTACACAGAGAATGGGTAATAGCCTCTTGACACCAAATATTTATTCCACCTTTTCATACCAATGTTAGTGGAGTTAGAGCAATTGCACATTATCATTATATCTCTCACTTCTACCAGTCCCCCTGGGTGCTTTTACACACTTCTCTCATCTCTCTCTGTTAAAAGGTAGAGGAAATGAGATTTAAGTTTGGAGACAGATGTTCTCAGAGTTAACTTTTTCTGTCTATCTGCAATGTATGGTTGTGAGTCCATTATAGAAAATTAACATTGTCCGCCTGTCTGTTTCAGAGGGTAATTTTATATTTGAAGATGTGATTGTGAAGGGGTAAGCTGTCTTACCCCTGTCTAGCACACCTAGACAGCTTACCCCTGCTCATGGACTTAAAGATTTTACACAGAAGTTATGGTTTCTACAGTTTCAGACTTATTCATTTGACTTATGTCTATCTATTTCTTCTTTTGGTATTGTTAATAAAAGTAAAACTGGTTGACTGCTAATCCTATAGGACTGTAGATACTGAACAGAGGAAAGCTATGTGCTAGTTCACAAATTAGCAAAATAAAGTTTAACAAGTTGTTTAATTTTTCTTCCAATGATCTTTCTAATCAGACCACAGCAGAAAATTTTTTCCCAGTAATTAAGAAAAAACAATTGAGCTGGTGGCAGGATGGATGACATAGCATTAGAAGCTGATATTGTGGTTTATTTTTTAAAAAGATTTATTTATCTGTACATACAAGAACTGGGGTACAGGCCAGAGGTGCAGGAGGAACAAGACAGGTGGATCTACTGAAATACACTGCTGAGGGGAGCAGTGGGCAGAACAGGAAAGTTCTGCTGTGCCATGTGGGTAGTTCCCTAGCCAGTGGGGGATCGAACTTGTGCTGCAGAGGTTGTGGATAGCTTCATAGTGCAGTGCTTAACCCCTTGGGCCACCAGGAAGACCCCCTCGTGTTATTTATTTTAGATTTCTTTTTAAAGATTTATTTATTTATGCATACAAGAACTAGTGTGGAGGCTAGAGGTGCAGGGGAGTGAGAGGATTTACCAGAGACAGAGTATGGAGTAGAACAGGCAGATCCACTGAAATACACTGCTGAGGGGAGCAGTAGGCAAAACAGGAGAGGTCTGCTGTCCCATGTGTGTCAGCTCCCTGGCTGGCTGGGGATCAAACTCATGCTGCATTGGCTGCTAATAGCTTGATAGCCCCATGTCTTTAACCCCTTTGCCACCAGGGAGGCCCCTATTTTAGACTGTCTTAAATAGAAATGGACCTTTGGGTTAAGGATCTGAATTGTACCATTCTATTCTGTCAAGGTGTTGATGTTATCTAAATTTATCTCAACAAAGATATGGTACTAGTAAATGGGAAAACAATCCTAGGAGAGCAAACTGATATTAAGAGATGACAGTTCCTTGAAAGTTAAATGCCAGCTGTCTCCTCTAATGAACTTTAGAAGGAGGTAGGAGTATTGCCATCAGATGTTCATTCTACTTACCAGCTTTTTGACTTTGAATGGTTACTCTTAACCTACATGGGCTTCAGTTTGTACAGTTGAAAAAATGGAATTGGGAAGTGTGACATCCTGGTAACAAAGAATAAATAGGAGTGAAAGGAGCTTAATCAATAGTAGTCCCTTTTCCTCCTTCCTCTTTTCTCCCCAAGTCTTCTTTCAGACAGAACATAGACAGTTCTGACAATCTGTCATCACTGGTCTTGATGTCCGAGATCACCTCCTCTGGATGGTCCGGTTTCCAAGTAGTGTTCCCAGAATGTGTGTCTGTATATGCACACTTCTCCAGATGTCCAACTGGTTCTGGGGATGGTGAGACTCGGCCCCATTCTGTGTTGAATACAATATTTCTATTAATGCAGCTGAGGTTGGATTATTACTTAGGGCAGCTACTGCCAAATAAACCTCCAGGTCTATTGGGAGCCAAAACTTCAAGTGAAACCAGGTCCCCTTAGAAGGGAGATGTCTTGGGAAGGGAGGTTGCCAACTCTTATTATCATGATGTTTGAATTACCACAACAGCAATAATTGTACATTTTTCTTTCTTCTGACATAAGCAAGGAAAGAATTTTTTAAATTTTAATATTTATCATTTTTAAATTTTTTTAGACAATATTTGCTTCCCCCACCCTCTAAGATTGAGTTCCCATATAATCTCCTTCTGTACGGCACCCACACACCATCACCATAGTCCCCTGTGCTCCTCCCTCCCTCCCTCTCACCCCTCTCCCTCTTCCTCCCCTGCAGCATGTCTCTGGTTTATAATAGTCTGTTTTTCTTTGTTGTGTTTTGAACTGTTATTATTATTATTATTTTACACAGATGTCTTATTTGGTTCTCCTATATTACTGTTATAAGCGAAACCATCTGATATTTTTCTTTTCACTTCTGGCTTATTTCACTGAGTATAATTCCTTCTAGCTCCATCCACGTTGCTGCGAATGGCATGAGTTTATCTTTTTTGATTGCTGAATAATATTCCATTGTGTATATATACCACATCTTCTTGATCCGGTCATCTATTTCTGGGCATTTGGGTTGTTTCCAGGTTTTACCTATTGTAAATAGTGATGCAATAAACACATGTGTACAGGTGCTCTTATGAATTACTGTTTTTGTGTCCTTTGGGTAGATCCCCAGTAGTGGAACTGCCAGATCGTATGGTAGCTCCATTTTCCGTAGACTGAAAAACCTCCAAAAAGCTTTCCTCAGTGTTTGGACCAGTTTTCACTCCCACCAGTAATGTAGGAGAGTTCCTTTTTCACCGCATCCTTGCCAAGATTTGTTGTTGCTTGTGTTTTTGGTATGTGCCATTCTTACTGGTGTAAGGTGGTATCTCTGTGATTTTGATTTGCATTTCCCTGATTATAAGGGATGTTGAACATTTTTTCATATGCCTGTGGGCCATTTGCATTTCCTCTTTGGAGAAATGTCTTTTGAGTTTTTCTGTCCATTTCTTGACTGCATCGTTTATTTTGTTTTTGTTGAGCTGTGTGAGTTCTGTGTATATCTTTGTGATTAGTCCCTTATCAGTTGAATGGAGTGCAAAGATTTTTTCCCAAACAGTGGGGTGTCCCTGTTTTGGTTAATGTCTCTTTGGCTGTACAGAAGATTTTCAGTTTGATGTAATCCCAGGTGTTTTTCTTTGCCTTCACTATCACTGCTTTGGCTGATGAGTCTTTAAAGATGTCTCTGAAATGTATGTCTTGTAGTGTTTTACCTATATTTTCGTCTATATATTTTATGGTTTCAGGTTTTATGTCCAGTTCTTTTATCCATTTTGAGTTGATTTTTGTGCATGGTGAGAGGTAGTGGTCTAGTTTCATTTTTTTTTTTTTTTTTTTGCATGTTAGGGTCCAGTTTTCCCAGCACCATTTATTGAACAAACTGTCTGTTTTCCATTACATATTCTTTGCTCCTTTGTCAAAAATTACTTGTTCATATAAGTGTGGCTTTATTTCTGGGCTCTCTATTCAGTTCCATTGGTCTGTGTGTTTTTGTTCCAATACACTCTGGAAAGCGGTGTCCTCCTTGTCGTTCAACTCAAAGTATTTTTTAATTTCTTCTTTGATCTCCTCATTAGTCTGGTGGTCTTCCAGTTATGTGGATTTCAATCTCCATGAAGTGGGAGGGTTCCTTGTTTTCTTTTCATGATTTATTTCTAGCTTGATGCCTTTATGATCTGAGAAGATAGTTGGGATGATTTTGATATTCATGTATCTGTTGATATTTGTCTTGTGGCCCAGTATGTGATAGATTCTGGAGAATGATCCATGCGCACTTGAGAAAAGTATGTACTTGTATTTTTTTGGGTGCAGTATCCTGTAGCTGTCTATTAAGTCCATGAGTTCTTTGTCTCTATTTAGGACTCTAGTGTCTTTGTTCATTTTTTGTCTCTTGATATGTCCATTGGTGAGAGTGGGGTGTTGAAGTCTCCCACTGTATATGTATTTTCTTTAATGTCTGTTTTCAGAGCTGATAATAATTGTCTAATATATTTTGGTGCCTCTTCATTTGGTGAGTATATGTTGATGAGTGTTAGATCTTCCTGATGTATTGTTCCCTTGATCATAATGTAGTGTCCATCTATGCCTCTTTTTACCTTTATTCATTTCATGTTCATCAAGTGCTGTGCCTGCAGCTATATGGATCCCTTGCCCAGAATTCTGCACTCCAGGTCTCAGTTACAGTGCTATCAGATCCAAAACACTGGCTGTCACCCTGTGCAGTGCCCACTGTGATGGCGCATCCCATGACCCAGATTCTGCACCTGGCTCTCATTTTCAGGATGAGGTCTTGATCCAAGCCTTATTTCCCTCCTTACCCCTGTTTGCATGGCCCACCCTCTCTCACAGCCCGAGGGTGTTTTTGGGATCCCTGGTTTCCAACTATCAGGATGTTGGTGATTGTTTTCTGGTCACTAGGTGGCACAGAGATCTTTCCTAGTGTCCTTCCAGAACTGTTTTTTCCCTGCTGGGTCTGGGGGAACAGAGTGGGAATGGCGTGGAGTGCCTCAACGGCATGGGGGTGCTGTGTCTGTCCTGTGCCCCACCGTCATAGGGATCCCACGCCCCGAATTTCGTGCCCTGGGTCTCAGTTCCAAAGCCCTCAGATCCAGGACGCAGGCTGTAGCCCAGTTCAGTGTCCGCAGAAATGGTGCCTTTTGCACCCTGCTCCCTTGTCAGGGCGCCTGGTTTCTGATTACTCAGTGAGGGACAATTACCTCAATGAGGGCTCCTGCACATCTCCCCGCAAGCCTAGGTGGCAGGCGTGGGGACCTGGGCAGCCGTGATCCGTGATCCACGTATCCTTTTTGAGTGTGCTGTTTTTCCGCACAAGCTTACAGACTGGCCTTGGGCTATTTGTAGGTCTTCACGGAGTCCTCTAATGGCATCTGGAGCCGTTTGCTCACCTCCGTGGTGATTCCTGCCTCGTTATCTACAGTTTCAGTTCACAGGGTACAGTTCCTGAAATAGTTCCTTTCTACTCAAAGTCCTGCTTGATGTGTAGTTTGTTCTTGTTGGTTGTTTTTGTTTGTTTGTTTGTTTGTTTGTTTTTTCTCCTTTCTGTTTGTCAGGAGATTGCCAACTTTGTGGGTGGGAGAGGGCAGCAGTGTTCTGAGCTTTCCTCTCTTGTCCTCTTTTATGGCAACTTTCTTCTTCGGGCAGTTTGCCAGAGTTGCCAGTTTATCTTCTGTGTCCCAGTTTTCCCAGGGACCAGATGCTTTTCCTCCCTATTAACTTTTTTTTAATGGGTGGACTTACAGCGTTCCCCCACTGCCATGTTGATCTCTCCTCTAATTTTTTATTTTATATATTTTTTACACCATTTTTCATTTTTGCACAATCTATGCATTTTCATCTTACTATAGTCTCCACACAATTACCACCATCCTTGAATGTTTTTGAGAATAAATTGACAGGCTTTCTCCAACCTGATACCTATAAAAATAAAAGATACATTTGGGAAAAAATACCCATATATTGAAGACATTAGAATTTTTATTTTTTTATTTTTTTTATAATAAATTTTATTTTTATATTCCCCATACAATTGCAACCCCCCCCATTCTGATCCCAATCCCTCCCCTCCTGCCCCCCACCCCCCCAAAAGTGTCTCTGTTTCATAGTTTTTTGTTGATTCTGATTTTCACTTTCTTATAGTTATTCATTTTCCTGGTCCCTTATTTAAGTTTTCTAGATTCCTGCTATGAGTGAGACCATCCGGTATTTTTCTTTTTCTTTTTGGCTTATTTCGCTGAGCATGATCCCTTCCAGCGCCATCCATGTTGCTTCAAATTGCATGTGTTTATCTTTTTTGAATGCTGAGTAATATTCCATGGTGTATATGTACCACATCTTTTTGATCCAGTCATCTATTTTTGGGCATTTGGGTTGTTTCCAAAGCTTAGCTATTGTAAACAGTGCTGCTATAAACATAGGGGTGCAGGTGCTCTTTGGAATTGATGTTTCTGTGTCCTTTGGGTAAATCCCTAGGAGTGGAATTGCTGGATCATATGGAAGCTCTATGTTTAGTAGGTCAAGAAATCTCCACACAGCTCTCCATGGTGGTTGGACCAGTTTGCACTCCCACCAACAGTGCAGAAGAGTTCCTTTTTCTCCACACCCTCGCCAACATTTGTTGTTGCTAGTTTTTTTAATATGTGCCATTCTCACTGGTGTAAGATGGTATCTCATGGTAGTTTTGATTTGCATTTCCCTGATGACAAGTGATGTTGAACATTTTTTCATATGCCTGTTGGCCATTTGCATTTCCTCTTCAGAGAAGTTTCTTTTTAGCTCTTCTGCCCATTTTTTGACAGGATTATTTTCTTTGTTGTTGTTGAGTCTCATCAGCTCTTTGCAGATTTTTGTGATCAGTCCTTTATCATTAGTGTTGTGTGCAAAAATGTTCTCCTTGCCGTGGGGTTTCTCTTTGTTTTTGTTATTGTCTCTTTTGCTGTGCAGGAGCTCTTTAATTTGATGTAGTCCCAGCTGTTTATCTTTGCCTTCACTATCACTGCTTTGGGTGATGTGTCTGTAAAGATGTCTTTGATGTGCAAATCACATAGTGTTTCGCCTATATTTCCTTCTATGTATTTTATGGTTTCAGGTCTTAAGACATTAGAATTTTTAAAAGCTTATTAAAAAAAAAAATCTTAGGCCTCCCTAGTGGCACAAGGGACTGAGTCTCAGCACTATGAAGCTATCCACAGCCACTGCAGCACCAGTTTGATCCCCGGCCAGCGAACTAACCTATATGGCGCAGCAGACCTCTCCTCTCTTGCCCGCTGCTTCTCTCAGCAGTGTATTTCAGTCATTGTGCCTGTTCTGCTCCCCACTCTGTCTCTGGTGAATCCTCTCACTGCCCGCCCCCCCCCCCCCCCCCGCATCTCTGGCCTATATCCCAGGTCTTGTATGCATAAATAAAAACAATAAATCTTAAAAAAAAAACCTTCCAATCTCTCTTTCTCACTCTTACACACACACATTCCTTAACTTTTTCAAACTTCTCTCCAGTGTGGGTCAGAGTTTTTCTGTCAGGAGTGGGTCTTGGTTACTGGAGCAGTCTATAATCTTTAAAATCATTATCAATAGGGAGCAGACAAAGCCATGTAAAACCCATGGCATAAAAAACCCAGAATCCCACCCAAGGAAGGTCCACCTTCAGACAACTTTTTAGCCAGTATAAATCAAAAGATTGCTTTACCTGAAGCTGCTCTGCCCATCCGGACACCTTCCCCTCATCTCTCATTCTTCTACCTGCTGAAATTCTCCTTTGGCTTTGCCATAGTGCCCACTCTCTGATAAAGTCTTCCTAAAGCACCTCAGGTAGGAATTGCCTATGCTGTCTTGTGACCCATTATTAGAACTTCCACTGTGTTCCCTATCACCAATCCCCTGTGGCAGTACAGCTGTTATCTCAATTGTCAGCTCTGCATTGGAGAAACAACTAAGAGTCTTGACTGTGACTGGTGCTTTGCTGGGAACTGGAAATAGGTAAATCTGAGTTCTCCATCATGTGTGGAGTGTCTCAATTTTTGAGGCTGAAGAGGGTTTTATCAATCTTTTATTTGCATATGTAACAGAGTACAGTGATCCAACCAATATTTAATATATGTGCAATTGACTCTTGGAGAATGGGGTTTAGGGACCCCAAGCCTCGAAGTAAAAAATACACATATTATGTTTAACTCCCCAAAACTTAATCATCACCATCCCCTGGTATCTTTAGAAAATTGATTTCAGGACCCCAGTGGATACCAAAATATGCAGATGCTCAAGTTCTTATTGTCAACCTTCCATAGCTGGGGATTCAACCAACCAACATCCGTGATTGCTGAATCCCTGAATGTGGACCCTGCAGTTGGAAAAAATACCCATATAAGTGGATCCACATAAGTGTTCACTTCTGCACTTCAAATACTTGTTGTTCAGGATCAACTGTATATTAAGTGAATCACTTACCATCTGGTTAGCAAAAAGAATTTATGCCCAGATAACCAATTGCAACACTGAGTTGGCTAGATACTCTAATGGAGGAACAGATGTCAGATAGAACAGGGTGAAAAGATTGCCTCTAACATTAGTCAGTGTTAAGTATAATGTGTATGAACCCTTCTCTTCTATAAAAACTTCCTTAAAATCATTTCAGTTGGGGGGAACTCCCCTAAATAGAAACTAAATTGACAGACAAGGAATAGCCCTTATGAAGAAGAGCACTGTGCTATTACTTTACAAAAGTGTGAAGACAGGGCTTGCAGAGCTGATGTGGAGCCTGGCACATGCCTGCCTTGTCACTGCAGTGGGGCTTGGCTGGGTGTTAGGGAAGAACAGATGAAGCTGAGGATCATAGCTGCCAGGGACTGCAGTCCTGTGGAGAGAGCACTGTACCTGCATTTTGGCAAGACAGGGATTCAGAATGCATATATGTAGGTTTTGAAGATTCTGCTGCATAATCTAATTTAATCATTTGCAATTCAGATCTTTTCAAGATTAGAAGTGGCTACTCAGATCATTTAGATTAAATTATGAACAGAGTTTCTGATGACTTGTGAAGTATGGGGCTAAATGATGATAGCATAAATGATGTTACATAATTATAATTTTTTTTGATTAGCAAAATAATTTGTACCCATGAATGTTTTGACATTTTTCTCTATTGTGGGAAAAAAAAACAAATGATCTTTTTTGCACTGTTGCAATCATAACATATATATGTAGATGTATACTAATTTTGGATAAGAAAGGCTAGTGTTATAAGTATTTCTCATGTCAGTAATAGTAATTTTTCTTAAGTAGCTCATTGTAGGCCACCCATTTCCCTGGAAGTTGAAGAAGAGCCCACAGATTAGAATGATTTTTTTCCTGTCTATTCTCATGGCACCAATATAGCCTGAACAGGGTTGAAAGCAGAGACAAGGGGAAGGAAGAAATTAGTAGTCCTGTTGATAAAAGATAACTAGTGAGTTTTGCAAGTAGGTTTTCTGTGAACTCATGTGTCCATGAACTTGAATCATACCATTTTTTATTTTTTTCTTTAGATTTCTGAGCTGGAAGCACCATACCAAAAACTTGAAATATATAAGGTTATTAAATTAAAAGCTGGGAGCTATGGGATGGAATTGAAAGGAAAGTAGAAATTATACCATAGACATAGGCATTAGAAAAGAGAAAACAGCAAATTCAAAAGCAGGTGGGGATATGCAGTGGAGATGGGCCAGTGGATCTGGCCCTTCTCAAAAAGAACTACATCTATCCTAAAATGGGGGGCACAGGTATTTACTTTCTATAGAATTCCCAGGACTATACTTTAAGGGTGGTAACAGAAATATCTAGGAAATATTTAGCACATTATATGAAGCTACTTTCTGATATAATTCAGAACCAAGGCAGGTTTGCAGAATAGTAGCTTCAATGAACACACCCAAAGCCCTTGTTAGGGATTATCCTGAGTTGGGTGTTAAATGTCCCAGATAATTTGATACTCACAGTCTCATGGCAGGTGGTTGGAGGTGAAACACAGTGAGGCTGGGAATGGAACCCAGGCATGCCTGTATCTAAGGCACATGCCCAGTCGGTGTTGACTGATAGATTTAGTTCTATGGTCTCCCCAGTGTGTGTTATAAATATATCTATCCTTGAAAATATACAAGATTCCTAATTGGGTTGTCAAATTTTATAGCAAAATCCTAGTGAATTCAGCTACACCCTTTTGTCTTATAGAGAACTTGATTTGATTAACTGGTAAGTGGGAAGATAGTAACATTTTAAAATAAATCAATAGAAATAGATTCAATCATCTTAATTTACTAAAATCTTGCCATCTGCTATTTTAAAGGATTGACAACCAATGGTTAATGGCAACCATAAAAACCTTAAACCAGTCGGGGAAGAATTCTCCTTGGATTTCATCTACAAAGAAAGGAAAGCTGAACATTAAGTCCTGAGCATCACCCTAATATAGCTCTTGCATCACTAACATCCAGGGTACTTGCCTCTAAAGCATTCGAGAAGACAAATGTTCCCAATACTAGGCTTCAAATGGATTAAAGCAGTGTTGATCCTCATCTGTCAGAACAATTAGCATGAGTAAAATACTTGCCCTACTTAAAGCAGATGGAGGGAGTAGAGGAGGGAGAGGGTATGCTATAGTGCTGTTCATAAGATTAATGTTGCCATGTAGGGAGCAGAGAGCACTGGATTTATTTTCTAAACATCACATGGACTTAAGGGGATGTCAGTTATTGCTGAAAGCACAGACTGTGTTCTTAAAGAGTCTCTGTAGGGTATTGAATAAGGCAGGGAAGAAGCATGGGGGTGGGGAATGGTGTGTGTGATATATAGCATTTCTAACAGTAAAGTATGACTTATTGACCAGTTTTTACCTCCTCTTATTTCCAAGCCCTGTTGAATTCAAGGCTTAATAGTAACTCGACTTTTTAAAGGGTATGTAAATATCATAAAATATTTTATAAAATAAGTGGGATTGATGGGAATGGGGCTGTAATGACTTGACCACAACTCTGTGTGTTTCAGGAAGACTTTATATCCCTGTTACCTTCCAAAGCAGCTGGATTCATGCTGTCTGGGTGGAAGGGGAAAAAACAGCTTATTCATTAAGAAGATTTCTAGGAGGATTTTCTCCCTTTTTGACAGTGGAAGAGAAGTGGGAAAATTGTTGAAGTGGCACAGGAATGGTAGAGAAAAATAATATTTACATGAATGCTGAATCAAATTTTAATTAGGAAAGAGTCAGTCTGTTAGCAGAATTTTAGCTGTCACTGCGAGGCCAGACTTGGGGAGGGGATGGAGTATTATTGGGTGACCACTTATGGGCAGAGTGGGTTGCGATTCTACTCTTCCTTTGGATACATTCCCCAAAATGTCCTTCATAAATAAATGGTCTGCCCTAGTAGCCACCTGTCCCCTTGTTTGTTCTTCATCTTCTTGTCTTCTTGTCCCTCAGCTATTAGAAAAAGATTGGAACCCTCAGCTGGTGGCTGTGGATTTTCTGTTGAATTCTGGTACTAAACCACCCTGCTTGATGATCTGCTATGCAATGAGAGGTGGCAAGATGGTCTGCTCATCCAGTGATGTATCCTGTTTCTCATTAGGGACAGTTGAAATCCTAAGAGTCTGACTTAGCTGTCTGAGAACCAAGGATAATTTCCATCTTTGTTTTATTTGTGTCTTTCAGGAACATATTCCACTTGTACTTGTTTGTCTAAATTCCTGCATTGACCTTTCCATTTAATCAGCATCTCTCCCCTCCTCAGTCTTCTCCATCATCACTCACAACCTCCTTACTCATTCCTCTTTGCCCTCAAAGCTTGTGTTTAGATTTGCAAGTCCTTTTTTCCATAATTATACTTGCCATTATTTGGAATACTGCTCATATAGACAGTGTCCCCAAGCACACGTTCATTTTAGGTTCTTTCAGGTAATGAAATAATCCTAAAAATATTCTGTACTAATTTTCCTAATGGAAAATTTTATGTGTTTTTATGTATCTGTTATATTATTATTATCATTCATAAAGATTAGAAACTACCTAAATGTGATTAAGAAAATTACATTTTCTTGATAGCATTTACTCATTAAAATTATGAATATGAAGACTGTGTACCCTGTTTGGAAAACCTATATAGAATAACACTAAATTGGCAATATATCTATGCTATTATTGTAGCCATTTAAAGGAAAATACAAATATATAGATAAAAAAATAGAAAGGAGCATGTAGAAATCAAATACATATGATACAAAAATTGTGAGGTTGTGGTTGCAATTTCTTCATATAATGTTCACATTGTTTATAATCACAGAATTTATAATTAATTTTAATGTTCCTTTTATCGACTATGTGCAGTAGGGCATGCACAACCCTCTAAGTCTAGATCTTCCATCATTATGCATCTCAGGGGCTTCATGGTTTTCTAACCATTGCTCAAAGTCCTCATTGTGTAATTGAGCAAATCCCATGCTGAAATCCAATGCCTTTGGCTTTTCCATAATTCCCACTGCCCCATACAAAGGGAAAAATTAATGCTATTTTTTCAAATATGTGTCCTGAATATTTTTGTTATGCCAGACATAATGCTGGGTATTGTAAACCAGCCAGACACAATCCCACTCCTCAAGGAATTTGCAGACCCAGTATAAGAGACCCAAGAAGGAATCATTGAGGAGTGTAACAGATGCTTCAATAGGAATGAGGAAGGGCCAGTGGAAGAGATGTCCATCAGGGTACAAGAAGTCTGTCTGAAGCCAGAGAAGATTGCTCAGGGTTACTTAGCAAGCTGAGCAATTTGATTGCTGAGAAAGCTGGACTCTTCCTGAGACAAAGAGCAGTCATTGAAAGGTTGGCTGTTGTTTATTTATATTTAGTTTTTAACAAGAGAGGTGACAATTGCATTTAACAGTGTTGGCTCTGGCTTTGGAGAACAATTTGGAAAGAAGGCTAGAGGTAAGAAATCAGGTTAAATATTGGTGCAATGAGGTAAGCAGTGGTATCCTAAGCCAGAATGGTAATGGTAGGCATAGAGTGGAGAGTTTCTGGGAAGAATTAGGAGGTAAGATCAACAGAAATTGATAAAAATGAGGAGTGAGTAGTAAGGAGAAAGAATTTTTTCTTTTTTTTCTTTTATTTTAGGTACTTTTTACATCATTTTTCATTTTCTCACAATGTATGCATTTTCATCTTGGTTATATTCCCCATACAATTCCCACTCCCCTTATTTTGAACCTAATCCCTACTCCCCTCTCCTCCCCCCAACAACCCCCTCCCTAGTGTTTCCCTGGTTTACAGAAAGAAAAAAAAAAATACCGCATGGTCTCACTCATAGCAGGAATTTAGAAAACCTAAATAAGAGAGCAGGAAAAAGACTAATTATAATAAAGTAAAAATCAAAATCAACAAGCAACTATAAACCAAAGGAGGAAGAATTTTAAGAGGATGCCTACATCTATGCCATAGGTAAATGGGCATATAGAACTTGACTCTTGGCATTTATTTGTTCGCATAGCAGGCATCAGAGTAGCACAGTGGAGGTACGGGGTGGGTTAGCTTGCCAGGGTAGAAGACAGGTTGAATGTGTTCCTGTGGATACAGAGGTCTGGTTGACAGCTCTGTGTAAAGATCTGGAGTACAAGGGAACATGACTACTGGAGTTGAGTTCTCTGTTTTACTTCTGTGTGTGAGGAACATGCTAGGCTTTTGATAGTAAATGTCATTTGACCTTAAAATTCTGCTCGCAATGGTAGTCAGAATTGCAAGTGCTAGCCTCATAGTTATTAGAAGTAATTTTTCAGATTTACTAATTTTTTTTTTAAAGATTTACTAGCAGTTACACTCAGGGCATGGTTCATCTCTGTTTTACAGCTGGTAACTAGGACTTTAATTTTTCATTTTTCTTTATTTTTCTACATCATCGTTCTTTTTTTTAAGATTTGTTTATTTTTTATACAAGAACCAGGGTACAGGCCAGATGTGCCCGAGGGTGAGAGGATTCACCAGAGACAGAGCGGGGAGCAGAACAGGCAGACACCAAAATACACTGCTGAGGGGAGCAGCGGGCGAGACATGAGAGGTCTGCTGCGTCATGTGGGAATCTCCCTGGCTGGCCAGGAATTGAACCCATGCCACAAAGGTTGCAGACAGCATAACAGCACTGTGCTCAACCCACTGCGCTACCAGGGAGGCCCTGTTCATTTTTTAAACAACATTTCCTTCCTCTCACTGGTAACTAAGTCATTTTTTTTTAAGATTTTTTTTATTTTAACATTTATCATTTTTTACATTTTTTAAACAATATTTGCTTCCCCCCACCCCCTCAGATTGAGTCCCCATAGAATTTCCTTCCCCATTGCCACAGTCCCCTGTGCTCCTCCCTCCCTCTCTCTCATCCCTCTCCCTCCTCCTCCCCTGCAGTATGTCTCTGGTTTATAATAGTCTGTTTTTGCTTTGCTGTGTTTTGTACTGTTATTATTTTTTTTTACACTGTTGTCTTATTTGGTTCCCCTATATTCCTATTATAAGTGAAACCATCTGATATTTTTCTTTTTCCTTCTGGCTTATTTCACTGAGCATAATTCCTTCTAGCTCCATCCATGTTGCTGCGAATGGCATGAGCTTATCTTTTTTGATTGCTGAATAATATTCCATTGTGTATATATACAACATCTTCTTGATCCAGTCTTCTATTTCTGGGCATTTGGGTTGTTTCCAGGTTTTACCTATTGTAGATAGTGCTGCAATAAACATAGGTGTACAGGTGCTCTTTTGAATCACTGTTTTTGTGTCCTTTGGGTAGATCCCTTAACTAAGACATTTAATGCAGGTTTTGGCAGCCTAACCTGATCCCAATTGTAACTTTATTGTTGTAATCCCACTTATTCTCATGTGGCATAATAATGTAGAAGAAAGTTCCTTTGGAACTTAGTGCCTATTTCAGGGAGAAATACAAAGGCAAAGCCAATTACCCATTAAAACAAATACTTTGTTGAGAGGTGAAGAAAATAGAATTATCTCTTTAATTTTCTAATGGATACATTTTTTAAATGGCAGAATCAACTCTTGAATATCAGCAAATACATATTTTTAAAAATGTAGCCATACAGATAAAAGAAAGTATTTATTTTGTCCCTGCTGATTGGGAGTAGGAGGTAGGGAAGGGTGCAGCAAAATGGAAATATTTAGAATACAGATGGGGTTTCCATTTTTTTAAAACATAGATCTATGCTGAACATATTAAATTTATTTCTAGACCATTTATGGGTCATGACCAGAGGTTAAAAATGTGTATGAAATGTACTAGGGGTGGTTGACTGGGGACCATATATTCTATTCTTTCATAGAGTTAGTTATATTTTAGAATATATCATAAAGAATACCATGTTGTTGATATTTAATTTATCCTCTGGGGTAGTCCACAATAAATTTTCACTTTCATAGAAATCTCATACAGTCTCCCAAATATTTTCTTGAACAAGTTAGATAAAAGTTTCAAAAGTCAGATAAATTATGGCAGCTATAACATCATCTCATTTATCTGTCATTCCTTCCCTCCAGTTTGAGTGGCTAATCGAACATTAACTGCAGTAATTTGATTTGTATTCCCAATCAATTGTGCCACTCTGTGAATCGCTAAATTAATTTAGTCTTCCTGGAATCTGCCCAAAATGTTAAAAACTATTTAGGTTCTTGCAGAACCATTTGGTCTATTAACTTTGTCATGAGATAAGCAGAATAAATGAGTCCCTGATATCAAAGGAAAACTAATTGTAATAGCTCTTTCCAGCTTTGAGTCATCAAAGCTTGACTGTCTCAAGTATGCTTTAGTGGGGTTCATTGTTTTGTTTATTTTACATTTAATAATTCTGAGATAATTTTTTTAAAGATTTATTTATTTTTATACAAGAAATTGGGTACAGGCCAGATGCGCAGGAGGGTGAGAGGATTCACCAGAGACAGAGCAGGGAACAGAACAGGCAGACTGAAGAAATACACTGCTGAGGGTAGCAGCGGGTGAGACAGGAGAGGTCTGCTTCACCATGTGGGATTCTTGCCAGCCGGGCGGGATAAAACCCACGCTGCAGAGGCTGCATGGGGACAGCTTTATAGTGCAGTGCTCAACCGCCTGCGCCACCAGGGAGGCCCAATTCTGAGATAATTTTTCATCTGCATTATTAGTATCCATTTTTTAAAATTTGTTGACACATCTATTTATTTTCAAGAGTAACAATTTATTAGCCTTTCGTATGAAAACTCCAGAACTATGCATGCCCATTGTAACAAGTCAAAGGCATAGACGTTTATCCTGGAAAAGACCTACTCAGTCTCTTTCACCCCATATATTTCCATCTTCCTCCTTAACCCATGTTAACAACTAGGTGTTTAATCTTTAATACACCTCTATGCTCATGTAAAATATACAAATACTTATATACATGAACATATTTTTTAATTTTTTATACATTCTCATTTATTTTTTCACAATGTAGGATTTCTGCCCTCAGGTGAACATTTTTATATAAAATAAATCAGTCTCTCTCTCTCTCTCTGTATACACACACACACATACATCTGTGTGTGTGTGTGTGTGTGTGTATCCTGCCAAAAGTGGATGTGCCACAGTTTATTTATTCACTATCCTGTAGATGAGCATTTATCTTTTCAGTTGTTTAGTTTTTATTATGATTAAAGTGCTACAATGAGCATCTTTGTAAATGTACCCTAAAACTAGTAAATTTTTAGTTCAAAAGAGGTGCCCCCTAGGTGTCATAAATAATGTAGGTGACTCTTAGCAGTAATCTGGACACAATATACCACCATTCCTTCCAAGCAGATTGATTTTTTCCTAGTTGAGTGCCTTCAGCAATGCTCTGGGAAGAAGATGCATCAGGAACTGATACCAACCATTTCTTTCCCTCAGGTTGCTTCTCTCTCTCTACCCACCCCCAAGACATTGCTCTTTAACTGTTGTAAATTTCTGCTAGAATTTGGTCAGCTGACTGACATTTCCACTCCTCCATAGTAATGATGGAAAAAGGACATCTCTCCATCAAATGTTTCTGATAGTTTACCAGCATTAATTCCTAATCTTTTGATTTTAGTTCATCTTGACCTACCTCAGTGTTGCCCTCCATTTAGGAAGGTCATCATCTTTGAAGATGGTCATAATTAGGTGCAATGAGAGGCATTAGTATAGTGGTGAACATAGCTGCCTTCTAGAATGAAGGCTCATGAACCCCCTGGTACAGATTTGACCGGTTTGTGCACAGCAAGGGCATCAGAAATATAGTGCTACTTTTAGCTATGTTAGTAGAGATATTAAATTCAAATGTTTTAGGTATCTGATTTTATTCATTCACTAACTGTATGTATGCTTATATTGTACTAGTTTTGAGGAACAGAACAGATACTGTGTTTGTCCTCAAGGAATTTTCAGCTAGGTTAAGGAGGACCACTACAAAGAACATTGCAAATGAAAATGTAATGTCCATGTTATTAGATGGGATATGACTACACTGCTGAGGGGAAAGTTGAAGTTCCATGTTCTGATTCAAAGTCCTATATGATTTTTTAAAGTCTTCATAGTAATTTCATATTTATCTGGAAGAATAAATAAGGTAATTATTTTTGAGGAACAAAGGGAGTGTTTTTATATCACCATAGCATTAAGCTTATAACACTGTAATTTAATATATAAAAAGGATTTAGATGTATCATAATAACTGCATATAAGAATAGTAGTAGGGTTTAATTATTCAATAGTATTAGGACAAATATTAAATAAAAAAGCAAGATTTGTGAAATTCTAGGTAGAATAGTTTATTTTTTAATGACTGCATTTTAAAAAGTAGTAACTGTTTATCTGATCTAAGTGGAGACAAGCTTTCTAAACAGAAAAACAGAGGGGAAAATCTGTAAAGGACAAGATGTGAGGAGACTGTAAAAATATACAACATGTAGATGAGCAAAAAATACTATATAAATTTAAATGAATAACCAACCATTGAAGAATATTTACAATACATAAGGTGAATGGTTAATATCCAAAATAAACATAAAACTCTAATGTCAAAATAGCAAAGAATGTGAAATAGATAAAATATAAAACAACATGTCCAACACATTTATGAAAATAATTTAAATTCAAATAATCAAGGAAATGAAGACTAAAAGTCTTCTTGAAACAGTACTGGCAACAAAAGAAACATTTATGATATATCTGGAGTTGTTGAGAGTAATGCAAAATAAATACAGCTGGCAGGAGCATACACCATGAGCTTTTGTAGGAGAGGCAATTTCACACTCAGATGTTATGGCCAAGTAATTCCATTTCCAGGAATTTTCCTAATGTTTTTTGTTGCAGTGTTATATAAGAAAGAAACTTGGTTTCATGCCCAATAATTGGCTGTTGGCTAAATTATGGTAAATCTAGCACATTGCTAATTATATTACAATGGACAGAAAATCGAAGTAAGGTCATCTTTCTTGTAGCCTGGTTTTTCTGGTGTTGTCAATATTTAGAAGGTACAGAGACAAAGCAGAATCTTACACTTGCCACCCCTTTCTGTTCAAACAAGGTTATTTATAAGGGGAAGGAGATGTATATAAAAAGTAAATTTCCCACTTATAAAGTTGAGGGAAATAGCTGTCCTCATACAGTGTGGAAGGAAAATAATGTATATTCTGTATCAAATGAAGTACTGAAGAAGCTAAATATCTTTAATAATCATCCAAACTTTACCTTGGCTGATTAGTAACTTTAAAGAGATGATTTTGAGGCCTGTGATACTTGCTTGAATTGTTTTATGGTCCTGAGCACAAAAGTCATGCCATCAGCTCTGAATCCTATCTTGCTTTTAGGTGAAACTTGGTCATTAATATTACATTAGATGCCCATATTATTTGAGCCAAATTATGTTCACTGAATGTGAAATCTTCACTGATATGTCTTCTACTTCTTGAACAGAGAAAAGTATGTTCTCATACAGAATTCTTTCTCTAAATAGCAATTTTTCTCTTTGCCAAGGCTCTCACAGTGCCTTAGGTCAGTCAACCAACATTTGGACAACTTTTCATTTTATTTTTTCTTGGTCAAAATATTTAATTGATGGTAAATTTATCATGGGAGCAAGAAGGGATATGTTCCTTTGGTGAAACTTCCTGCAACAGTGTCAATCACTAACATGTTCCAGGACTTTATGGCATGACAAGTAGATTTCTCGTTGTAAAGCATTCTGTGCCTTGAAATCTCATAATTTCTGGGAAATTCCTTTGCCAAGTCTGCTTTTTTTTGGAGGCTTTCATTTACCACTGTGAAATGATACAGGACATAAAGCTGCCAATTAATTTTCTAAGTTAAGGAGTTTTTCACCTTCTGCTTGTCTATGCATATTTGCCATGTTCAGCTGATCACTAGATGCGAGCTTAATACATTTTGGAACAGAAATGCAGACTAACTGGTACCAGAATCTTGAAGCAGATCTGTTTTTTGTTCTTCCTTCTTCAGTCTTTAGAGTCAAGAAAATGACTGATGGGAAAGTGTCTTATACTGTGCAGTCTGTCTCAGGAATTTCCTTGTGGATTAGGCAGCTGCAATTAGATTTGTACTAGAGGCAGATATCTGAGTGAAATCTTAGGTCAGGATACAGAAATCCCAGGATGGGAGCCAAGCACCCATCCTTTACTTCAGAAGATTCCCATTAGCACAGAGATATTGGAAATGATATGGCAGTATCTGAACCCTGACTGTCAAATGTCAAGTCTTCTTCTTAACGAAAGTGCTCCTTCACTTCACTTCAGAGCACTGGAGGTACTTTTTCATACTGTAACCACTGCCCATTAGCAAAGAAACTGTGGGCCATTAACAAGACTGCTTGTCAAACTTTATGAACAGAGACAAATATAATAAAGTGTGTTTACTGTTGGTGGGATTGTCCAACCCCTATGGAAAAAAGTATGGAGATTTCTCAAAATTTTAAAAATAGGCCAGTCTGTGTTATGATCCAGCAATCCCACTCTTGGATATCTCTCCAAAAGATGAAAAAAACACTAATTTGAAGGGATATATATATATACACTCCTATATTCATTGCATCACTATTATAATAGCCAATTTATGGAAACAACCTAGTGCCCAAAGACTAATGAGTGAATTAAGAAGATGTGGACTAAGAAGATGTAGTGCTGACAATGGAATACTACTCAGCTATTTAAAAAGATGAAATCTTGCCATTAGTGACAACATGGAAAGGACTAGAGGGGATTATACTAAACAAAATAAGTTAGAAGAAAAACAAATATCATATGATTTTACTCATTGTAGGACACAGAGAAACAAAATAGAAGAAGGAAAAAACTAAGCCAAATCAATTCCTAAAAATCTGAAAGTAGAACTAAAGCTAACAGAGGGGGAGAGTGGAAGGAGGAGAATAAATGGAGAGGGGCTCAATGAACTGTGGTTAAGTATTATATGTTCTTTGGTAGTGCTAGTTAACATGGTGTGGAATATATCTCTGAAGAGGTATGAATCTATACTCCTAAATTATATATACTGTTGAAAACCATTGTTACCGCAATAAAAACAATAGTGTGTTAAGGACCAAGTAAGGGGAGTTATGAATAAAAGTCAAATATCACCTTGCACAGTATCATAGATTATTACTAATAGTTTTATAGTGTTTGTATCTCGCACTCCATATACATTTCCCCTTGTCCTCATATCCCTGAGTAGATAGCAGGGTCAGTAATAGATTTCACAGAACACACAAGAATGCAGGAATGACCAGGAATATAAAGGTTGAACCCTCAGGTACTTTAGTTACAGGTATCTTACCCCTGCCCAAAAAAAAAAAAAAAAAAAAAAAGGCAACTGAGCTTCCTGCCAGAGAGGTGGAAAAAATGGTATATTGTCCAGTTCTACAAGACAGGGGTGATTCTGCCAAGGGATAGAAATAAAGTTTATTGAAGAAATGGAGAAAAAAATGGAACCAGGTATATCCCATTTCCTTGTTTAAAAAAAGTAATTGCTATAAAAATTAAAAGAGAAAAAAAAATTTTATACTTAAAATACCACATTAATTACTTCTTTCCATGAAGTACAGACTTAACAATGATCTTTTCTTTTCATCTTCCTAAGAATTTTACATTGGTGTGGAGATACTGAATTCTATCACAGTAACTATTACATGTATATGTATCATGTATACTTGCTGCACCCAGAAGAAATTACTTTATTTAACCAAAGTGAAATTGTGTAATGCATAAAGCTAGAGCAGAATAGAAACTTCATTTTTGCTGATCTGCTGACATTATAAGCAGTGCACTTTTTCAAGTCATTCTCTGAATTGTCTCTTGCTGCCTAAATAGCTACTATTAAAGAAATGAGGCATTTTATTTTTCTCACTGGAGTACCCAGCTGCAGAGCTTTCTAGTCTTTTCCTAGGTCATCCCACAGCAGCTCAAAAGGTAATCTGTCATGGGCAAGAGGGTAAGTCTATGCATTCTAAGTACTGTCCCTTAGAATGTGTCTCCCCATGGCGGGAATGTGACCTAAACTGAATTTCTGAACTGAACATTAACCCCCTTGACTCTGCATCTGAGCAATATGACAGGGTCTGAATGAAAGAATTCTTTTTTGAGAACAAACTTGTGCTGTTTTTCAGTCCATAACTCAGCTCCACCCAATTATCTAAGCATGAATGCTCCTTGGTATGTTGGTGGGGAGGGGGTAGGGTGACTTTACAGGAGGTGATATAAGATGAAGGATTTGGCACACCTAGGGACAGGAGTGTTTCTTCAAGAAGTAGTCTGTAGTAGGGCCCATGGCTTGTTTTCTTTAACCCAAATATGAATTCCGTTAATTATCTTCTTATTTTTCCTTTTCCTGGATTTCTTGGCTTCCTTCAGAGTGACTGTCTCTGCATATAGAGACATGTCCATTCTGCTTCCCATTTTGCTTCCCATTTTGCCCTTATTTCAGATTTAATTCTGTCTTCCCCCCTTCCTTTCTCTCCTCCAGTCTTACCCACAAAATAGCAAAGGTTATACAAATCACTGTCTAATCTTTGCCTCTCCCTTGGACACAGCAGACATCCAGGACAGAGGCACTTCTGTGACTTCTGTACTGGACACACTCAGGATCACCCTGGGCAGAGAGTGGGGGGCAGGGAACAGAGGGCTCCTGGTAAAGCTCTGCCTGTATAGGCAACACTATTTTCATGTGAATTGATCACTGCAGGAGAGCTGGTGCTGAAGCCTGCTACTGTTCTAGCCCAAATTCAGAGGGTCCTTGCTTTACAAACTTTAAGAGGTAAACTGCCATACATGGATTAGCCTTGTCAAATCTTTGATTCCTGCCCTGCTCTCTCCTCTCACCTCCTCTTTGTCTGCCTTCTCCCACCTCACTAGGAGGACTTAATAAAAAGCCATAGAGAGCAAATAGCATGGATGCCTAGGCCCACTATTCAAACTTGAAGATTCACAATTCCATAAATCACAAGAGTTCTGTACCTATAGTATATTCTGGAATTTGAATTCACTGTAGGCAAAGACTGCTTTATATTGTCATCTTCATACTACAGATTTGTCATTCTGTACATTCTATTAATGTTTGTGGAATATTTAACTCATGGGGTGGGGCTCATCTTTTTTAAAAGCCCTTTACAATGTATGTAAATAACTGTATTTTTCACCATAAAATGTAGTGGGAGAAAGAAATATTCTTTCAGGTTGTAAAGAACAGATGATATAAAAACCCTATTCTATGAAATTACTCTTAACACCTGAAATTTATTAGGAAAAAAGAGTATGATTTCCAAAAAATTGAAAACTTCACATTTAAGTTATCAGGTTCTTAGTTGCCAGGTCACTCTGGTTGCCACGTTGCTACAAGTGAGAACAGTGTGTGAGCTCCAGTTGGCTTGCTCTGGTGTGCCCATGGCTTTATTGTATTAGGTACTGGAAAGGACTAAAGAAAATCCTGCTTTTCCTTATGGCTTTACAAGGATATGCTCAGGCTCAGGTGTTTCCCATGGGAATATTTGGTGATATATTTTTACTTTTTCTTTCTTAACAAATCCACATAATATCTGGAGTGAGGCGGGTTAAATTTAAAGTTTTAAAAATCTTGAGACAGTTGGCAGTTTTTCAATAACTGCTTTCTTTTAGGATGGTGACTGAAAGGGGAAGTTGATCTTGTAGGTCAGATTTCTCAGCCCTGTAAAAGATTGTTTTAAAAGTCTAAAAGGGTTGTTTCCATAGTTTAGCTATTATAAATAGTGCTTCTATAAACATCAGGGTGCAGGTGCCCTTTTGAATTAATAATTCTATATCCTCTGGGTAAATACCTAGGAGTGGAATTGCTGGATAAATAGATGACTGGATCAAGAAGGTGTGGTACATGGAATATATACACAATGGAATATAACTCAGCAATCAAAAAGATAAGCTCATGCAATTTGCAGCAACGTGGATGGAGCTAGAAGGGATCATGCCCAACGAAATAAGCCAGAAACAAAAAGAAAAATACCAGATGATCTCACTCATAGCAGGAATTTAGAAAACCTAAAGAAGGGACCAGGAAAAAGACTAATTATAATAAAGCAAAAATCAAAATCAACTAGCAACTCTAAACTAGAGACATACTACAGGGGGGGTGGGGGGAGAGGAGGGAGTAGGATCAAAACAAGGGGGGTGGGAATTGTGTGAGGACTATAACCAAGATGAAAATGCATACATTGTGCAAAAATGAAAAATGATGTAAAAAAATATATAAAATAAAAAATAAAATAAAAATGAAAAATAAACACATTAATCTTAAAAAAATAAAAATCTAAAAGGAGTTTAGCTCTGTCCCTTTACAAATTTTAGATTATGGTTCTCTTTGCCTTTTTCACTCTAGTCTCTTATTTTGGGAGAGGGAAAGCTATTCCTTTATGTATCAATCAATTTAAATAAATATCCAGTTCTATCAGTCATTTTCTGGGTAGTCCTCTCCCCTGTGGGAGTGTAGATCCCTCAGCTGTCAGGCCAAGGTGTGCGAGTCCTGTGCCTCTATAATGTTGCTGTGTTAAGAATCACTATTCCAAACAGCTTTCTTTAAGATACCTGTGTTCTGCATCAAATGATCTGTTTTCCTTTCCACATAAAAAGAAATACAGGGCCTCCCCTGGTGGCACAGCGGTTGAGCTCTGGGCTGCGAGGCTGCGAGCAGCCTCTGCAGTGCTGGTTCATTCCCCCGCCGCTGGCGAGGGTCCACAAAAAAAAAAAAAAAGAAAGAAAGAAAAGAAAAAAGAAATACATACACACAATAGAATATTACTCAGCAATCAAAAAAAGATAAATTCATGCAATTTGCAGCAACATGGATGGAGCTAGAAGGGATCATGCTCAACGAAATAAGCCAAAGAAAAAGAAAAATACCAGATGATCTCACTCATAGCAGGAATTTAGAAAACCTAAATAGGGGACCAGGAAAAAGACTAATTATAATAAAGTAAAAATCAAAATCAACAAGCAACTATAAACCAGAGACACGCTATGGGGTGGTAAGGGGGTTTAGGGTCAAAGTAAGGCGGGTGGGAATTGTATGGGGACTATAACCAAGATGAAAATGCATACATTATGCAAAAATGAAAAATGATATAAAAATATATTAAATAAATAAAAGAAATGCTCTCCAATAAATACTCTGCATATTGACTTACCTTTTTTGCATTGGTGCATCGTTGGGTGTAAGAATCAACCTGGAATGAATTTCAGGAGGCTGCCGACTAAGCAGGCAAGGCTGCCCTTACATTGTCCCAGAGAGGTGAGACCCACGCCTGACTTGAAAGATTTTCTGGGAGAGGAATTCCATACCCACTGCTGCAACTTCTCATATAAGCTTTGCTGCCATGAGAGACTTTAGTAGAAGACCTGGATCCTGGTGCTGAAATGTGAACTTATTTCTCTTTTTATTGTATTAGTTTTATTGAAGTAACAATGGTTTATAAGATGTTACAATACTATATCCATCACAAAGTCCCCAGAATCCTCTACCATATTCCATTGAGTTCCCTCCTTCCCTTGCTCTTCTCCCCCCATGCCTCTTCTTCTGGTAACTTCAGCTCTACAGTCAGATTTCTAGGGTTTCTTGTGGTTTAGTTTTTCTATTCTTTTGTGGGGTTTTTTTTGTTCTATATTACACATATTAATAAAACAACTGGTATTTTACTTTCCCTTTCTGATTTATTTCTTGTAGCATAATCACCATCTAGTTCCATCCATGCTGTCACAAGTGGTAAGATTTCATCATTTTTAGCAGCTATTCCAGTGTGTGTGTATACCACATCTTCTTAATTCCTTCATTAATCTTTGGGAACCTAGGTTGTTTCCATAACTTGACTATTGTAAATAGTGCTACAGTGAACCAAGAACTATATATACCCCTTGGAATTGGTGTTTTTGCAGCTTTTGGAGAGACATCTAGAAGTGTGATTGTTGAATCATAAGGTAGATCTGTTTTAAGTTTTGAGAACTCTCCATTCTGTTTTCCATAGGGGCTATACTGGTCTACATTGCTGTCAACTGTGTACAGGTGTTCCCTTTTCTCCACACCCTCACCAACACTTGTTTCTGGTCTTTTTGAGATGGACCATTCCTTTTTTTTTTAAGATTTTATTTATTTATACAAGAACTGGGGTACAGTCATAGGTGCAGGAGGGTGAGAGAATTCACCAGACACAGAGCAGGGAGCAGAACAGGCAGATGGACCTAAGTCACTGCTGAGGGGAGCAGTGGGCCCGGCAGGAGAGGTCTGCTGTGCCATGTGGGATTCTCGCCAGCTGGCCGGGATCAAACCCATGCTGCAGAGGCTACGGACAGCTTCATAGAGCAGCGCTCAACCCGCTGTGCCACCGGGGAGGCACTGAGATGGGCCATTCTGACAGGAGTAAAGAGTGATTTGCATTTTCCTGATAAGTGATGATGAGCAATTTATCATGTGCCTATTGGCAGTTTGTATGTCTTCTTTGGACAGTGTCTATTTAGTACTTCTGCTGATTTTTTAATTGAGTTATTTGGTTTTTGTTGTTGAGGTGTAGTAAATAGTTCTTTGTACATCTTGGATATCCAGCCCCTATTCAGATATATGATGTGCAAATATTTTCTCCTACACAGAAGAATGCCTTTTCATTTTTATAATAGTTTCTTTCACCATGCACAAAACTTTTTGGTTTCATTAGTCCCATGTGTTGATTTTTGCTTTTGCAAGTTAATTTTTGTATATGTTATGACATGATGTTTTGTTTTCATTCTTTTGCATGAGACTGTCCCGTTTTCCCACTAACATTTGTTGAAGAGATTATCATTTCTCCATTTTATTTTTTATTTTTTTTTTTAATAGAGGCATGTTTTTATTTTATTTATTTATTTATTTGTTTGTTTGTTTGTTTGTTTATACATGCACTGGGTACAGTCAGAAGCGCGGGAGGGTGAGAGAATTCACCAGAGCCAGAGCAGGGAGCAGAGCAGGCAGAGGGACCGAAGTACACTGCTGAGGGGAGCAGCGGGCGGCAGCAGAGGTCTGCGCGCCATGTGGGACCCTCCTCCGGTGGCCAGAGAGCAGCAGGGGATCGAACCGGTGCTGCAGAGGCCGCGGGCAGCTTCGCAACCCAGCGCTCAACCGCTGCGCCACCGGGGAGGCCCCATTTCTCCATTTTATACTCTTGGTTCCTTTGTCATTAATTAATTGTCCGGGTAAGTATAGATTTATTTCTAGGCTCTCAATTCTATTCCATTGGGCAATGTGCCCCTTTTTTATAGCAATACCATACTGTTTTGATTGCAATTTCTTTGTATTATAATTTGAAGTCTGGGATTGTTATACCTCCATTCTTCTATTTTGTCAGGATTACTTCTGCTACTCAGGTTCTTTCGTGGTTTCACATGAATTTCAATAATATTTCCTCTATTTCTCTAAACAATGCCAGAAACTTTAATAGGAATTGCATTGAATCTGTACATTGTTTTGAGTAAGATTGCCATTTCAACAATGTTAATTCCTCTGATCCATGGACTTGAATGTCTTTCCATTTATTTGTGTTTTCTTCTTTTTCTTTTAATAATGTAGTTTTTATTGTGCAAGTCCTTCATCTCCTTGGGTAAGTTTATTTCTAAGTTTTTAATTCTTTTTTATGTGATAAATGGGATTATTTTCTTAATTTCTTTCTCCTCTAGTTAATTGCTTTTATATAGGAATGTAACAGATTTTTGTACATTGATTTTGTAGCCTGCCATTTTGCTGTACTGATTTATTGTTTCCAGTAGATTTTTAGTGTAGTCTTTAGGTAAACCTATGATTTCTGACTTTCTAAACTAGTGACTACCCACCATGTAAGAGCTCACCATATGCTTGTCAGCAAGTACTAACTTGCCTTAATTCTCTCACCTCAGAGCTATGTAATTCCACTTCAAAATTGTGATATTTTTCTGGGGCTGCATGATTCCTAGGATTGAGATTTATGAAAAAACTACCTCCGAGAGTCTTTGGATTCATCTCAGGATAGTGTTTATCTTTAAACTATAATATCACCAAATTATTTCTTAATTAGCATTTAACAATTTTGACCGACCTCATAAGGCAACACATTCAGGCTTCTGAGGAGACTGCATCAAAATATCAGGCCAAAGTCTATTCCATGTTTTTTCCACCCCTGTATTTAGTCCTGTGCCTCATGCTTGACAGCACTTCAGCAGTGAGATCTAGGTTTAATAATTTTGGGTAACCTTTGATTTTCACAATGTTGAAACTTCAGTATTTCTAACCACTGCCAGATTTAGACTTTCCTTTTTAACTTTTTTATCTTGTTGGTAAATGTTTCAATCCTACACAGCCTAGGAATATTTATTAATTTTTCTGCTCACTATATTTATGCTTTCTGAAAACAAAATAAGGAACTTCAGGTGATTTTAGTTTGCATTGTATTTCTATTATTTATAAGAAGGTACGAGGAAAGGAGTGCTTCGGAGGGGATTTGACATTGCACAAAACACAAAAATGTCATTTTAATACTTAGGCCAGACTTTGGACTTGGAGGTATAAAAGCAGCTTCTCTTATAAGGACAGGAGGAATCTAAATAATGGGAAGATTGCCCCAGAGAGAGACTCACCCCTGTCTTGAAAGATTTTCCAGGAGAGGAATTCCATACCCATGGCTGCACCTTCTCAGACAATCTTTGCTGTATGGAGCAGCTGATTCAATGCACATGTCAAAGGCAAAGTGTGGATTACTATGATTAATGTGATTAGGCCTCAATGTAATGATTCATTCTGATTGCTTAATCAGGGTTTGTGTGAATAAGGATATGGCTACTAACATATTCCTGCTTTCAAACCCCAATTATCAGGGTACTTCTTAGCAAGCCCCAAATATAGCATGATTGTCATAATTAGACTTTTAGTGGTGGACATAATATAACATATACAGCTGCACACCTGAAACTTTTAAAATGTTATAAACCAGTGTTAAAAACTTTTAGAGATGATAATGGCCATTGTGGCTAATATTCTGCCAGGCACCATCGTGGTTAAGCAATTTACCTGCAGGATGTTCATTTAATCTCCATGATTCTGTATGGTTGGGTCTTATTCCCATTTTACAGGGTGAGTACAGTAAGCTTATAAAATTTTTAACAACTTACTCAAGGCTGCACTTGTAGTTGGGTCTGGAGATTTTTATTTTGTGTTCTAAGCCACTAAACCATCATTTCCTCTCCTTCTGTTCCCTCTTCCATTTTCTTCCTTTCTGGGAACAAGATTATCATGGTTGGCTGAATTAGGTGATTCAGAAGGAGAAAAGAATCATACCATTTCTTTCTGTCTAAACACACTGTTCTCTGAAACAGTCAGTAGGGACCCTGAGGGGAGAAAACACCGACAGATTTAAAATGAGTATCTCCTACCCTTTCCTGTGCTCTGGATTTGCTGTACGGGTGAGTGGTAAGATGCCTCATGAGTGAGCAGCTCTGAGGTAAGGAGGAGAACCAGACCTGCTTGCTCCTTCACTGAAGTGGGAGCTTGATTCTGGCATCAAGCATTTTAAAGTGAATTACTTTACATGAAAATACTGCATATTAAAGCATCTCTGAAAAGTTGGGAATGCATTTAAAAATTATTGTATTGAATATCTCAGTGGTCAACTCTTGGGTGTCTCTTGTGTTTTAATGAAAAGTGAAAGCACTTTTCATTTCACTTAATACTTGAGTGTTGTATATGTAGACAATCCATGCATGTATGTTTGTGTTCATGTATGTGTATAGATGTATGTATGTATCTGTATGTATACACATATACCCACTCAAATCTAAATATTCAGTTGTTGTCCCCAAGAAAAAAACATTGTCCTCAATCCAGTAAAAAAATAGGTCTTTACTTCAACTCTTGCTGTAAATATAAACTGACCTCCTCTGATCCATGGAGGTTCTTGACTGTTTCAATACTAAAAGTATTTGGTTTCTCTGGAATGGAGAATTCAATACCTGTTAAACTGGATCAGCATAATTTATGACAATGCAGGCCTTGTCCGGAACTCTTTTACTTAAGCTATGTAATTCTCTGTGGGAATTTCTCCCTCAGGGATCACATCAGTATTTCATGCATACTAAAGTACTCACATCCTCTGATTAGCAAAGGTAATCAGTTCATTTTCATCTCCATCGTGATGTGTCATTAGATTCAGCACACCTTGAAACTTAAGTAAGTGCTACCAGCCCACCTTGAAACTTAAGTAAGTACTACCAGTTTATTATTGTTTTTATTTTGTCTGTGATGCTTTCTAAATGTTCTTGTATGCATCTGTAATTTTGGTTTCCCTTGAAAATAAAATAACACCACAAAAGTAAGAATTCACTTAATCTTGGAAAATACTAAATGTCTCACTTTTATTTGTATAGTAATTGTTTAGTAAGTTTTAAATTGCATGTGTATATATGTGTATATTTATAAGTTTACAGGTATAAAATAGATAAAAATATTCTCTCAGTTAAAATAAGCCCTCTTCCCATGTACAGTTTAAAATTATATAATTAACACCTTTTTCTTGTACATTGCAATGTTCTTGTACATTGCAATATTTAGATTTGAATACTCTTTAAATTTCCCTTTTTGGAAAAAGCTGGAGATTAATTTTTTGCTTATCCTTCCTGAGTCTGATATCAAAATGTTGGATGTTTTGACGAATACTCGTTCCCCTCTTAGAGAAAGACCCTCTGTCCCAGAGCTTATCTTTTCATCAGTTCCTTGGCTGTCTGCAGGGATTCCAGAAAAGCTATGATGTTCATTGCAAAGCATGAAGCATGGTGGTTATGAACTGGGATCTGACATTAAACAATACTAGATTTTTGTTCTATATCTGTTACTTACTAGGTGGCAAATCATCTATTCTTACCTCTTACTTTGGAGTTAATAAAATTAGAGTTAAAACAGTACTCACTTCGAGTCTTCCCTGGTGGTGCAGGCAATTGAGCACAGCGCTGCGAAGCTGTCTGCGGCCTCTGCAGTGTGGGCTCAATCCCTGCTGGCCTCGGAGCAACCCACATGGAGAGCAGACCTCTCCTGTCTCGCCCACTGCTCCCCTCAGCAGTGTATTTCGTCAGTCTGCCTATTCTATTCCCCGCTCTGTCTCTGGTGAATCCTCTTACCCTCCCATGCATCTGGCCTATACCCCAGTTCTTGTATAAATAAAATAAATCTTTAAAAAAAAAAAACCCACAGTACTCACTTCCTAAGACTGTGTGAAGAATAATTAAGAAAATGTGTGTTACATGGGTAATATAGCAACTAGCACATAGCAAGTACCTACATGTTAGCCAATCTTATTTCCAGGAAAAAATTATGATGTCACTTGTTTGTGTATGAGCATATGTTGCCAAATAGGGTAGGGTTCAGGGTTATTTACAAATCTAGGGTGGTCAAGTCTCAGCCCCCATTTATTTGAGTTTTCTGTAGGAGGGACACTGAGTGGTGGTGTGCCTGTCTTCACAGTTACCACTGGGGCCCATCGTGTGCTTTAACAACATCATGCACATTGGGCAACATATATGGGTCATTTCTTCTTGTGTGGATGGTATTGTGTGCTGCTGTGTTGAAGAGGTGTTAGAATGTTTCAACAACAAAATTTCAAATGAGTCTTCAAAAGTAACACAGAGACTTCAGATCTCTCAATAAAATTATCAGGTAAAATGAAATTAAGAAAAAAATAGCTGCTGATTTCTGAGTTGATCTAGGGCAATAGAAAGTGATTTGCCTAAAGTGAGCAATCTTGTAGATGATGTTTAATGAGTTTTAAGTTTCAAGACTGTGAGCAGGTGCCCTAGCTGGAGTTCTGGAAGCAAATAGGAATGTGCCAGTCCTGAAAGCCACTGAACAAGCTTGATTATGTCCATCTGGAAAGGAAAGCTACCCTTTGCCAGGGATTTTGTTCTTTATATATCTAATTTAGAGATCTGAGTATGAGGCCACTTTCTCTCTCCTTACAGATGTCTCCTGCTGTTTTCAAGGGTAGAACTGGGATTTTCACATTTCTTCACCACACAAGAATTCTTGGATGGCCACATAGGAGAGAAAGAAGTCTTGGGACAAGGAATGAGGAAATCTGAATTTGATGAGCCTTTTGTTTCTCTGGTTTTGTTTTATGTCTTTATAACAAGGGAGTTAGACTAGATGTTCTCTACTTCCTCATAATATTAGTGGTATAATTATGTGTGATTCTGAGTGCTTTTACAAATTCTAGTGAAAGATATTACTAATATGTATGTAGCGTCCTTATACAGTGAGCTTCACTGCTTTTTGGGAGCAGTGGACAAATTAAGTCTGCAAATCCCCAAATGTAAAACTGCACAGATGAGTGTGCCAGGTATACACAAATAGGTTTATAACCAGAGGAATCTCAGGGACCATCTGTTATAGGCCCTCCTCAGATAAATGAAAAAAAATACACAGGAAGTTAAAGAGAGACTCCCAAATTCACACTGAACTGAACCGGTCACCAGCTCCATTCTTTACCACTCCTAAGTGACTTGCCCTATCATCTCGCCCTGCACCCATTCTTGCAGGTCCTGACCCTGCTTCTCCTCACAACCCTACCCCTATCTGATCACCCATCCACCCACACAGACACAAATACATGCACACATGTATATGTATCTGACAAGTAAGAGAGAACAGTGGTGTATTGAGTTGGAAGTGCCAGGAAAGCAAGTAGAGAAGATTAAAGCAAGGAATGTCTCTGTGTTAATATCTCTTCTACTATTTACTCATTTTCTGCCCTTGGCCTGATTTCTTACTCCTTCTCTATGCCTTAGTTTCCTCATTTGTCAGAAGGAAGTAATCTCACAGCACTGTGGTAAGCATTAAATGAGATACTGCTTGAAATGAACTTAACCCAAGTGCCTGACACCCATTAAATATCAAATGTCCACTATTAATATCATTTATTCTATTAGTACTATTGAATTGACTAGAATTCTCAGAATATTCCCAGAGGGTGGCATTGGGGTTGTGACTGTGCCTTTTTAGTGTAGATCCTGCCAAAAGTACATATCCGGTACTATTGAATTGCACTTATTTCTTTCTCCTTAATGAAGACAACAGTTCATTAGGTGAAAGAATTTGGCACTACCACTACCCATTATCATCACTCAAACATAAGCAAAAACTGTGTATAGCTTGTAACTAGAGGCCAAGTGGCTCAGTTAGAAGGACTGAATGGTCATTCCCATCATTACAGAAGGAAGAAAATAGGAATACCCTGGCATGAATCATACAAATTACTGGAGCACCAAGGAAAGGAGAAAGAAGTATCACAAGCACCGTGTACCTTAGATGAATTTAATGTCCAATATCATGGGGACAGCTGACTTACCTGTGGGTCCATTAGGGCCCATACCCATGAATACTATGGTGTGCGCTCCATCCTCTATATCAGCTGTGGCTTTGGAAACCATAGAGGTCTCTTAAATTAGTGCTACTAGAGATCAGACCAAAAGATGAGGAAAATGTTAGCATTTAATAGCCTAGATTCAGATCCTGAATAACTCCTTACCAATGTTGTCCTTTGAAGAGTATTTATCCCCCCCAGAAAACTTGAGATCACATCTTCTCTGTGGAACTCATAATTGGGGTATGATGGTAAATATGCAATGGAATGATTGCACAACAGGTGAGCGTTATGTAGGCTGGATAGGGTTGAAATGTCTGCTGTTTTATTGCCAATAGCAGTGAGGTGGAGAAGTATCTTCTAACTGTAGTGAGGCTCCCAGCACTCATCAGAGCCATTGTGCTTCTGGTCTCAAAGGCATCTTTAAGTGTGATAGTCTGTATTGTGGCTAATGTATAAGGATAACTTTCCTCAGCCCAGGAGAAACCACCAAGGGAGGATGTCACAATGAGCCTGCTCACTCAGTTCCAGACTACAAAATACTTAAGTTGTCAGCAGTTAAGCAAATTTGTCTTCATCAAACAACACAATGGTGAAATATTAGTCAAGTAATGTTTCATTCAAAAATAAAAACCAGAGGCATCCAAGATGGCTTCAGAGGAGTTTCCTTGCTTTATTTCCCAAAGGATCATCTAGATTAGCCAGTAGTATATTACATGTAGAGAGTTCTCTGGCATGTGGCAAAATTAGGACAGCTCTTAAACATCAGAGACGAAGAAGACATAGTAAAGGCTGTGGTTTAGCACAGGAATTTGCCATACAAACTGTGCCCACAGCTACTAGGCCAGTGACCCTGACAAGGGGAGAGCTAGTGTGAAGGCATACCACACGCTGGTGATGGGAAATACCAGGTCCCTAATGAAAGAAAAGGAACATGGACACTGTGCTGGCCTGCAGGCCACTTCCCTCACCTCTCAGAACTTGTGAGGCTCACTGAGAACTCACAAAGATGGGTGAGTCCCATCTTTTTGCAGAAAACTATGGAAACAGACTGGGCCAAATGAAGGATCAAATCAGTGACATTTAAGATAATAATGCACAAATTCAGGTGGAAGAAAAGAGAGGAAATATGAAGAAAAAATGAAAAAAACACATCAAGAACTACTCAACTCCTTTAGGAAAAGGCAACATAAGTATAAAGGGTATCCCAGAAGGGGAATTGAGAAAGAGGACAAACAACTCATTTAAAAAAGTACTGTAGGGGCAGGAAGGGCTCTGAGCAGGTTTCTATCATCTATACAGATTGGGTAAAGAAGGAGTCCTGGAGCCCTCAGTGGCTTTCTCAGGCTTTTATTGAGCTTTACATGTAGTGTGGCAACCAGGTACAGGGCAGGCAGGGATGGCCTCCAAGCCCCCAGCAAGTCTTAACTCTGGGCTTCTCTCTCTCTCTTCAAGCTTGCTTTCTCCCCTTCTCCCTCCTGCTTCTCTCCTGCTTCTCAGGTGACTATCTCAATACTACTCCCATGGCCCACAGAAGTAAATAAGTCAGTTTGCAACAATGTAACAATAGCAGGTGCCCCATCAGGCAGGCAATCCTAATGGTGGCAGAAAAGCCTGAGAACTCTTTACCCTACAGGAACTAAATATACAATTCTATAAAATTAAAAGAATACCTAGTTATCTAGCTATAATGACATCTACACCAAAACATATTATTATAAAACTGTGAAGAATTCAAGACAAAGAACATTGAAACTGTTTAGGGGAATAAAACAGGCAACCAATAAAGATACTCCTGTAAGATTTGTGAAGAAACCTGAGGCAAAAAGAAACCCTGGGCCTCCCGTGGTGGAGCAGCAGTTGAGCGCTGGGCTGTGAGGCTGCCCTCAGCCTCTGCAGCGCCAGTTTGTTCCCCGGCAGCAGGCAAGGGTTCCCCCCCCCCAAAAAAAAAACCCTACAGGTAAAAAGAGAATGACATGATACATTCAAAATACTTAAAAATAAAAATTCCTACCAAGGGAGTGCAAACTGGTCCAACCACTATGGAGAGCTGTGTGGAGATTTCTTGACCTACTAAACATACAGCTTCCATATGATCCAGCAATTTCACTCCTAGGGATTTACCCAAAGGACACAGAAACATCCATTCCAAAGAGCACCTGCACCCCTATGTTTATAGCAACACTATTTACAATAGCTAAGCTTTGGAAACAGCCCAAATGCCCAAAAATAGATGACTGGATCAAGAAGATGTGGTACATATACACCATGGAATATTACTCAGCATTCAAAAAATATAAACACATGCAATTTGCAGCAACATGGATGGAGCTGGAAGGGATCATGCTCAGCGAAATAAGCCAGAAAGAAAAAGAAAAGTACCGGATGGTCTCACTCATAGCAGGAATCTAGAAAACTTAAATAAGGGACCAGGAAAAAGAATAACTATAAGTAAGTGAAAATCAAAATCAACAAAAAACTATGAACCAGAGACACTCTATGGGGGGTAGAGGGCGGGAGGGGAGGGATTGGGGTCAAAATAAGGGGGTTGTAATTGTATGGGGAATAAAAAAATAAAAGTTAAATTAAAAAAAATTTCCCACCAAGAACATTATATTCTACAAGACTGTCCTTCAGCAATGAGGGAAAAGTAAAGACCTTCCCAGACAAAAAAAGAGCTTAAGGAGTTTGCCAACACTAAGATCTCTCTTACAAGAAATGCTGACTGGAGCTATCCTATCTAGATCAAAAGAATAAAATCCATTAAAAAATGAACAAGAAAATAGAAAAAGAAAAGTAAAGATAAAATGACAGTAGCAAATCCTCATATATCTATAATCACCCTAAATGAAAATGGATCGAACTCACCAATAAAAAGGCACAGAATGGCTGCTTTAGTCAGAAAACAAAACCCAACTTTCTGCTAGCTCCAGAAAGAAATATAGGCTCAAAATAAATGATTGGGAGACAATCCTACAATGAAATGGTACTCAACAAAGGGAGGTACAGATAAAATATCAGATAAACAGGCATCCAGTTAAAAATGTAACAAGAAACTGAAATTGATATTGTAAAGGCAAAATGAAACAGCATCCATTGTGCCTGCCCATCTGGCTGAGTTCATGAAGTCAAAGTGAACTGTAAAGTCTCCTCCCAGGTTTCCTCCCAATTCTTCCTCAACCTTATCAAGGAACCCTTTCCTCCAGAAGTAGTAAGAAAGAAGTATAAAGGTGACAGTGCAATGGGGATCTTTGTCCCTACCCCATGTTTCTTAAAGAGTATTTCATTTCTATGTTTTTCATCCTTCTGGCCAGAGGTAAAGTGATGAATCTTCTCCCAAGACTTGGCATAATAATATAAAAGGCCATAGTGAAGGAAAGTCTCAGATTGGTAGTTCTGAGGCAGAGGAGGTCATATTATCTAAGGGATAAATTTGTATGCTTCTCTACTATACTAGAAGCAAAACAGCCTCAAAAAAATTATACGATGGGAGCATTGAGGCAGTTGTGCTGAGATTTCATCACACATAACCTTGTGTCTGAAACCCAAAGTGACTTTTCTAAGTAGCCATAACCCTGCAAAAGAGAGCAAATACTACCAGATTGCCTGACATTTTCTTTTTTAAATTTCAAGCATTCCTAACTCAAATCAACTATTGATCTGTTACTTGGTAGTCCCAATGCAATTAAGTGAAGTCATATTCATTTCTGTTAAAAACAACAGTTTTGAAACCTTAGTCTTCTCTCTCCTATTCTCCTACTATATCTTTGTTAAGCCTAACAGCAAACAGGTAGTGTGAAGGGGCAGTTCACAGAAAAGAGAATTTTTCTAAACCTTAAATGTAAATCTTCAAAGTTGAGTTGTGTGCTGTAGACTGTATCCTACTTTAAAAATCAAATTTATTTACTCACTTCTTACTTTAAATCCCTCTTGGCAGATGCTACAAAAAACCTACAGAGACAGGTTTGTTGTGAGTCTAGTCATCACCCAAATGCAATACGGGATTCAACTAAGGTGATGAGTGGAACTCTACCTAGGAGAGATGGAGAAGACAGATGAGAAGTAGAGACTCAGGACAAAGAAGTATGGGTGGTGCTCTAGGATCAATGAATTGAATGGTGGTTTTTTTAAAAAGATTTATTTATTTATGCAAGAACTGGGGTACAGGCCAGATGTGCGGGAGGATGAGAGGATTCACCAGAGACAGAGGGGGAACAGAACAGGCAGACTGACTGAAATAAACTGCTGAGGGGAGCAGCAGGCAAGACAGGAGAGGTCTGCCACGCATTGTGGGTGTCTCCGCAGCCGGTGGGGATCGAACCGGCACTGCAGATTGAACTGTAGTTGAATGGTTTTAAAAATAATCTCATTTTTAAGGGGTGTGTGTGTGTGTGTGTGTGTGTGTGTGTGTGTCTCCTATACTGGTGGTGGAAGTCCAGTGTTCAGTCCTGAAAGCTGCACATATTGAGCTCCTGGAAGTTCATGGTACTCTGGTTTATCTGTTGAAGAACATTCTCTTAACCTCTGTCAGTTAACCTGACAGAGTTGGCCAGGAAAAGATAACTGAATGGATTCTTGGTTTGTCTGTTCATAGCAACATTTATCAGAGTTTTGGTTCTACTCCTGCTGGAGTGCCTGCTACCTCAAAGCTTCTGGTAATCAAATCTGTCTGGCAATCAGTCAGGAAGGAAGTAGAGGGAGGCATGTAATGTCTGGTTGTCTCATTTTCTATGACGTTCAGTGCTGTTGATATGCAGTGCTAAAGTTCTTTACTTCATTAGCACATACAAGCAAGAAAACAAATGGATCAACTTTAAGAGGAGACCATCTGAAAAAATGAATTCTCCCATTTTTTCTGAATATTCAGTTCCTTGGTCTGCTATATAAGCACCAAGTACAAGGGTGATTGAATTACAAAAAAAAACTAAAATAAGGATTTGCCCTATTGAACTTTCATATTTCCCAAAGGTAAAAAGGCTAATTTGGTTCTGCATTTTTCTTGCTTCTTTGTTGAGAATCAGTAGCCCCACCTCAGCTCTTAACTCCATGCTTGCTGAGTCACCCAGAAAAAGCCCTTAGAGTGAAGAATGTTGCTCTCTGACCTGATGTAACCATCCAAAGTTAGTTCCCTGCCCATACCTAACAGTTTTCCCCCCACTGCACTTGAGGTAACCATATCAGGTGACACCTGATTTATAACTGTCTTCTCAGATTGAGTACCCTACATATCCCATTTAATATTATATATATATATAATACTATATATAATATATAATATATATAATACAGATAATATGTATACTCAAATTATATATATATATATTATATGAGCAGACTAATTACAGGGAATTGGAGGAAAGGAAATGAATTTTCTCCTGAAGGCTCTGATCTTGAGTGCCTTTCTTTCTGTCTCCTCAGCTCCATTTGGCAGCCCTGGCATCACTAAAGGGAGATATAGTAGAGCTTAATAAACGTCTGCAGCAAACAGAACGGGAACGGGACCTTCTGGAAAAGAAACTGGCCAAGGCACAGGTAAGGGATCTGGAATTTTTTATTGTTTTAAAATAAAACATAACTTTGGAAATTTCATAAAAATAAATTATAGCTTAATGAGCAAACTTTCATGTAACCATTGTCCAGGTCAAAAGTAGAATTTGCCAGTATCCCAGAAGTCCCTCCTATATCCTATTTCAACCCGATTTTCCCTCCAAGGAAGATGAGCACTACTGTAAAATTATTTTAGTATTTCTGGTATTTCTTTACAATTTATCACTGAAGCTTATATGTCCCTAGAGAGTTGTTTACTCTTGTCCATTTAAAAGCTGTGACTCCTTTGACTCTCTTAATCTACTGGTTTGTCCCCCATTCTTTGTCTGCTTTATATTTAATCCATTAAAACCTGACCATTTGACCTGTAGTATTCTGACCTGGATGTTGCTTGTTGCAAACTCATGGTACAGTTCAACACATTCCCCTGTCTGCAGTACATCCTGCAAATTGGCAGCTGGATCCAGAAGTCAGTCAGTTCAAGCCAAGTACCTTTGGTGAGACCATGGAGCATATTTGCTTCTTTCAATGGGAAGCACATAATGTCTGTTTGTCTTATTGTCTGAGATGTTAGTTGTTTTTGATAACTTAGTACCCAAATTCATTAATGCATTAGGACTTTTAAAATCATTGTGTTTTAGTTCTAACATTTCTTTCTCAGTATTCATTGGAATGTTTTTTATACAGATCTCTCCCATCATCTATAATTTGTTTCAACAGTGGTTTAGTTCATAGAGAAAAGCAGGATGAACACTTAATTTTTTATTTACTGCTTTTCAAGATCATGAACTGATTCCCTGTGATCTTCTGAAATTGCCCAATCATTTTTTGAAATACTATTCTAAAGTTAATTAAACATTTTTAGATTTCAATCAACTAATTAATTTCCTTGTTGAAACTCAAATTATACAGTTTTTAGCCAGTGAGAATATTCATGTTGGCTCTTGAGTCATCTGGCATAAACCTAGAAATTATTCCAGATTCATTTAGTACATTCCTGGATAACCATCCCCCTGCTTTTTCTCAGTAAGAAATGGTCATTCAAGACCACAGTCTGGGTGCAAATGGTTACTTATTGTTTACAGTTGCTCATTGTTTTAGAGCCTCTTTTTTTGTTGGAGACAAGAAATTATTTATTTTCTATATGTATATATGTATGTATGCATGAATATTAATATGAAATGCCTTACAATTTCTTGGGGGCCTCCCTGGTGGTGCAGGGGTTCAAGTCTCAGTGCTATCAAGCTATTGCCAGCCACTGTGGCATGAGTTAGATCCCCGGCCAGGGAGCAGCAGACCTCTCCTGTCTTGCCAGCTGTTCCCCACAGCAGTGTATTTCAGTCAATCTGCCTGTTCTGCTCCACTCTGTCTCTGGTGAATTCTCTCATCCCCCACACCTCTGGCCTACACCCCAGTTCTTGTATGCTTAAATAAATAAAAATAAATCTTTTAAAAAATACTTTACAAGTTCATACTAATTTCCCCAGTTCAGTTTCAGATTATAGGGCATTTTTATTTATCATCTTCCATATTTTATTTCTATTTCCTTTCTTTCATACTAAGAATCCTGCTTCTTAATGTTATAGAAGATAATCGAATTGGATAGTCCATAATTATGGATTTGTTTTGTTCCATATTATTTACAAAGTCTCTTAATACTATTACTATGACAAATATAGTTACTGAGAATTTTTTTTAAGTGTCCACTGTACTCTCTTCATTCCTCTAAGTTATTGTAGTTTACTAAGTCCAAGAAATTGCATTTTATAGTCTCCCTTTTAGTCCTAATTTAGTCTTCCACATGTAACTATATATTTAATATCATGGCCTTAATGTGAGTTTCCCTCTATTTAATTACATTTATGTATATATGTTGGTTTGTCGGCTGGCTGATTGATTTTGTATATGTGATGTGTGTGTATATGTTTATTAGTAGACTGATTGCCTAATCTTATTTTCTAGTAGATATCTCAGGGAGGATTCATGGGAATAATGTTCACCAAGTTTTTTCATGGTGTTTGTGCCTTTCATATTTGAAAGATATTTTTGCTGGATATAAAACCCTTGGGTCATCTTTTCTTTACTTGAATATATTGCTTTATTTTCTTTGGGGATAGCATGTTACTCTCAAAGTCTGATAACATGATTTTCTTTCCCTCACAAAACACTTATTATAGACTCCCATAGCATTTTTATCTTTTTTAATTTTAGTCATTCTACTTTAATATTCTATATTTGCTGTGTATTCTTTTATAAAACCATTTTTCTTAATTTCAGGTACTTTTTAAACATTACATTTAAACATTTCAGTGTTTTGTTTGTTTGTTTGTTTGGTTTTTTGTGGTACCCTCACTGGCGGCCGGGGAATAAACTGGTGCTGCAAAGGCTACGGGCAGCCTCTCAGCCCAGCGCTCAACTGCTGCGCCACCAGGGGAGGTCCTAAACATTTCAGTGTTTAATATTAGTTTTGTACCCTTGCTTTGGTTTTTATATTCAAGGATGCTTATTGTATCTGTATATTAGATCTTCTTTGCCTATCTTCAATATCTATCTCCATTGCAAATCCTCACCCAACTCCTAACCCCCCCTCACTCTTGCTCTCTCTCTCTTTACTTTGTTTTCCCTGTTATTCATCTTTTATGTCTCTTAGAATACATGTTGTATTTATTCCCTCATATGACTTCTACTTTACTCTTTGTTTCTGAGATGCATTTCTTTTTTTTTTGTTCCTGATTCTTTTCTGTATTCTATCACCTCACTGCTGGGTCTTCCTAATTCTAAATTATGCTCTTTTGTGTCTTTTCCTTAAACTATTGTAGTTTGTTTTGAAATAGGCTATTGCTTTGAATTATTTCTGGTCCATTTTTGTTATGCTTTCAAGGGTTATAGTGATGCTATTTTGCTATTTTTTCCTCGTTATTACAATTTTGTTGGAATTTAACAGTTCATACTTTCCTGTTTTCTTTTTTTTAATTATTTTTTTTTAAAAAAAGATTTATTTATTTATACAAAAACTGGCATACAGGCCAGAGGCACGGGAGGGTGAGAGAATTCACCAGAGACAGAGGGGGGAGCAGAACAGGCAGACGGACTGAAGACACTGCTGAGGGGAGCAGTGGGTGAGACAGGAGAGGTCTGCCGCACCATGTAGGAATCTCCCTGGCCGACCGGGACTTGAACCCGAGATGCAGAGGCTGCACGCAGCTTCACAGCACATCGCTCAACCCGCTGCATCACCGGGGAGGCCCTCCTGTTTTCATTTTTTTTTTTTTAAAGATTTATTTATTTATTTATTTATACAAGCACAAGCACTGTGTACAGTCAGAAGCGCTGGAGGGTGAGAGATTTTACCAGAGCCAGAGCAGGGAACAGAACAAGGAAGTACACTGCTGAGGGGAGCAGTGGGCGCGGCAGGAGAGGTCTGCGCGCCATGTGGGACCCTCACCCGGTGGCCGGGGATCGAACTGGCGCTGCAGAGGCTGCGGGCAGCTTTGCAACCCACCGCTCAACCACTGTGCCAATGGGTAGGCCCCTATTTTCATTTTTATGTGAACTTTTAGGAGGCAAGGTTAAGGTGACTTTTTTTAAGTTTGTAGAGTTTATTTGTCTCTTATTTTCATGTAGTCAAAAATGTGGCAGCCCACTTTCTGATAGTCCCTGGCTCTTTTCACTCTTGCTCCAACCTGGATATATCCTTTTGACTTTGTTACCCCATCCTGTTAACTTTTGATACTATTCCAAGCAGTTTCTCTTCCTAAAAGGGAGTCCTGGGTCTAGTCTTGAAAGTTCATAGGGACTAACTGCTTTAACCTCATCAGATCCTTACTCACTCACTCATTCAGAGCTCCAGCAAAACCCCTTCTATTTTAGCAGCTGTTTTCCAGTTGACCTACCTCACATTCACAGGAATACTTACTGGTTATTTTTCAGATTTTCCAGTTCTCAGGTCCTTTGGTCCCTGTGCTTCTACCCACACAGGCACCATTCAGTCTTACGGATGGTGTTGGTTTGTGCTTACCTAGTTGTGCTTATTCTTAAAGGGGACACTGTGATCTAGGCATTTGGTTTTGCTATATAGATGTTCTATGTGTTTTTATGTAGGAATTTAAAGAGCTTGGCAAACCAAGATGCCACAGTCATTGATCTAAAGTAGTGGCCCATGGAAAGATTTGAAGTTCTTTTGTCATAATCAGAGATTATTTGAGTAGGTAGAAAAGACCTTTTATATTTGATCATTTGACAGACAACAGAGAAACTAAGTTGCTTACCCAAGATCAAATGAATAGTTTAACCCCAGAAATAAGACAAGGCCACAAGTGTATTTTATTCATACAGGATGTTATCCATGACCAAGAAATTTAAGTTTTTTCAATGAAAACAATATAATAGAAAAAATTCTCTGGCAAATTAAAATTTTGAAAAATGCTTTTTTTAAAGTTTCATAAGTTTTTTTTAGAAAGTGGTTATTTTCATATTAAAGAAATAATAAAATGGTGTTAGGCAACTATTTTCTAACTTGCAGCTGTCCAAAGAAAACCACTGTTAATAGTTCTTATCAGTGAATATTTTTATAAAAAGAAAAAAAAATTGGGCCTCCCTGGTGGCGCAGTGGTTGAGCGCTGGGTTGCGAAGCTGCCCACAGCCTCTGTGGTGCCGGTTCGATCCTCAGCTGCTCCCCTGCCACTGGAGGAGGGTCCCACAAGGCGCGCAGACCTCTCCTGCCGCCTGCTGCTCCTCTCAGCAGTGTACTTTGGTCCTTCGGCCTGCTCTGCTCCCCGCTCTGGCTCTGGTGAATTCTCTCACCCTCCTGCGCTTCTGACTGTACCCAGTGCTTGTATAAATAAATAAATAAATCATCAAAAAAAAGGAAAAAAAAGACATCTCCAAAATTAAAAAAAAAAGAAAAAAGAAAAAAATTGTGAATGATTTCACCAGAAGTTGGCGTGTACTTTACAGGAAGTTATTCATTAAAATTTGAGACTGCATGGCATTAGAAAACAAAATCCAACCTTCTGCTGTCTCTAGGAAACACACCTAATTGCAAAAGATAAACATACATAGATAGTAATGAAACTAGACCACTACCTCTCACCATACACAAAAAACAACTCAATGGATAAATGATCTGTATATTAGATCTGAAACCATAAAATATATAGAATAAAATATAAGTAAAACACTACAAGACATACATCTCAGTAACATCTTTAAAGACTCATCACCCAAAGCAAAGTAAGTCAACGAAAAGATAAACACCTGGGATTATATCAAACTGAAAAGCTCTGTATAGCAAAAGAGACATTAACCAAAACAAAGAGACACCCCACTGATTGGGGAAAATCTTTACACTCTATACAACTGATAAGGAACTGATCACGACAATATAGAAAGAACTCACACAATTCAACAAAAGCAAAGTAAACAATCCAGTCAAGATATGGGCAGAAGAATTTAAAAGACATTTCTCCAAAGAGAAAATGCAAATGGCCCACAGGCATATGAAGTAAACAATCCAGTCAAGATATGGGCAGAAGAATTTAAAAGACATTTCTCCAAAGAGAAAATGCAAATGGCCCACAGGCATATGAAAAAATGTTCAATATCCCTTATAATCAGGGAAATGCAAATCAAAACTACACTGAGATACCACCTTACACCAGTAAAAATGGCACATGTCAAAAAAACAAGCAACAACAAATGTTGGTGAAAAAAGAACTTTCCTGCATTGCTGGTGGGAGTGCAAACTAGTCCAACCAGTATAGAAAGCTGTCTGCACATTCCTCAGCCTACTAAAAATGGAGCTACCTTATGACCCAGCAATTCCACTCCTAGGGATCTGCCCAAGGGACACAAAAACATTGATTCAAAAGAGCATCTGTACCCCAATGTTTATTGCAGCACTATTTACAATAGGTAAAATCTGGAAACATCCAAATGCCAAAAAAATAGATGACCAGATCAAGGAGATGTGGTATATATATATATATATATATATATATATATATATATATATACACAATGGAATATTATTCAGCAATCAAAAAAGATAAACTCATGCCATTCACAGCAATGTGGATGGAGCTAGAAGGAATTATACTCAGTGAAATAAGCCAGAAGTGAAAAGAAAAATATCAGATGGTTTCACTTATAACAGGAATATAGGAGAACAAAATAAGACATCTGTGAAAAAAATAATAATAACAGTACAAAACACAACAAAGCAAAAACAGACAATTATAAACCAGAGACATACTGCAGGGGAGGAGGAAGGAGAGGGGTGAGAGGGAGGGAGGAGCACAGGAGACTGTGGTTATGGTGCATGGGTGCCTTGGGGAAGGAAATTCTATGGGGACTAAATCTGAGGGGGTGAAGGGAAGCAAATATTGTCTAAAAAATGTAAAAAATGATAAATGTTAAAATTTAAAAAATTAAAAAATAAAATGGCATAACAAAAAAATAAAAATAAACAATGATGTAAAAAATATATACAAAAATTAAAAATAAATAAATACATATATAGATAGAAAGTAAAGGGCTGGAAAAGATTCTACATGTAAATGGACCCCAAAAGAGGGCAGGGACAGCTATACTTATATCATATAAAATAGACTTCAACTAAAAAATATGACAAGAGACATAGGTGGACATTATATAATGATCAAGGGGAAAATATACTAGGAAGACATAACACTCTTCAATACATACTCACCAAATGAGGGAGCACCAAAATGCATTGGGCAATTACTATCATCTCTGAAAACAGACATTGGAGAAAATACATATGTAATAGGAGATTTCAACAACCCACTGTCACCAAGGGAAAGGTCAATGAGACAAATAATGAACAAGATACTTGAGCCCTAAATAATGACCTAAACCACATGGGCCTAACAGACATCTATAGGACACTGAATCCAAAAATATCTGAACACAAATTTTCTCAAGCATACATGAATCATTATCTAGGATTGACCACATACTGGACTACAAGACAAACATCAAAAGATACATGAAGATCAGAGTGATAACACCTATCTTCTCTGATCATAAAAGCATCAAACAAGAAATCACCCACAAAAAAGAAAGCAAGGAACCCTTCCATTTCATGGAGATTGAACCCAACATTACTGGAAGACCATTGATTAATGAGGAAATCAAAGAAGAAATTAAAAAAAAATACACTGAGATGATGCCAGTGAGGACACAACTTTCCAGAATGTATGGGACACAGCAAAAGCAGTATAAGAGCAAAGTATACAGCATACAGGCTCACATCAAGAAACAAGAAACCCAAAGAAACAACATGTTATCCTATCTCAAAGAACTAAAGAAAACAAAAAATCCCAAAACCCAATAAAAGAAAGGAAATAAGTTTTCAAGCAGGAATAAATAAAATAGAAATCAGAAAGATAATACAAAAGATCAATGAAACCAAAAGATGGTTCTTCAAAATAATAAGAGAATTAGACAAAGCCAGGATCACAAAGAAAACTCAAATAAATGGGATCATAAATGAAAGAGGAGAAATTACAACAAACAAAGCAGAGTCCAGAAGATAATCAGAAATTGCTATGAACATTTATATGCAAACAAATTCAACAATCTAGAAGAGATGGAAAATTTTTAGAACTATGCAATCATCTAAAGCAGGATAAAGAAGAAACAGAAAACCAGGAACAGATGGTTTCACAAATGAGTTCTACCAAATGTTCAAAGATGAAGTAATGCCTATCCCACAAGAATTCTTTCAAAAACTTGAGAAAGAAGAACTACTACCAAAAACATTTTATGAAGCCAAAATTACACTAATCCCAAAACCAAAGACAACACACACGCACGCACAAAACAGAACTACGGCTCAATCTCCCTAATGAATACTGATACTAAAATCCTCAGTAAAATCTGAGCAAACTGAATCCAACAATACATCAAAAGGATCATACACAATGGCCATGCAGGATTTATTCCAGGGACACAAGGATCATATTAAAAGATGCTGAGAAAACATTTGACAAAGTTCAACAATCGTTTTTGATGAAAGCTTTTGATATTCTTGGGATAGAAGGAACATACCATAATAAAATAAAAGCCAGATATGACAAACACACAGCCAATATCATTCTCAATGGTAAAAAACTGAAAACCTTCCCTCTAACATCTGCAACAACACAAAGATGTCCACTCTCACCACTGATTTCAAATAGAATGCTGTAATTCCTCACTAGAGCAATAATGCAAGAGAAAGACATACAGGAATCAAAATAGGGGAAAAAGTAAAACTATCACTATTTCTACATGATCTGATAATATATAGAGAGAACCCTAATGAGTAAAACTTATTAAAACTATAAAGCAGTTCAATAAAGTAGCAGGTTACAAAATCAGCAACTACAAATCAGTAACCTTCCTATATGCAAACAATCAGTCTAAAGAAGAAATTAAGAGAACCATTCCCACTTACAACTGTACCAAAAATAATTAAATACCTGGGAATAAACCTAGCAAAGGAAGAGAAAGACGTATACAAAGAAAATTATAAAACACTCTTAAAATAGAAGAAGAGACAAAGAAAGGGAAAGACATCCCCTGTTCATGGATTGGAAGAATTAATGGTATCTAAATGGCCATCCTGCCAAAAGAAATTTACAATTTCAGCTCAATTCCAATAAAAATATCAATGGCATTCTTCAAAGAAATATAACAAACGTTGCCAAAATTCACATGGAGCCACAAAAGAACTCAAATAGCCAAAGATCTCCTGACTAAAAAGAAGGAGAATGGAGATATCACACTCCTAGACTTCTTTTTTTTTTAAAAAAAAAGATTTATTTATTTATTTTATGCAAGCACTGGGTACAGTCAGAAGTGCAGGAGGGTGAGAGGATTCACCAGAGACAGAGCGGGGAGAAGAACAGGCAGACTGGGCCTCCCCCGTGGCGCAGCGGTTGAGCGCTGGGTTGCGAAGCTGCCCGCAGCCTCTGCGGCGACGGTTCAATCCCCGGTTGCTCCCCAGCCTCCAGAGGAGGGTCCCACATGGCGCGCAGACCTCTCCTGCCGCCCGCTGCTCCCCTCAGCAGTGTACTTCGGTCCTTCTGCCTGCTCTGCTCCCCACTCTGGCTCTGGTGAATTCTCTCACCCTCCCGCGCTTCTGACTGTACCCAGTGCTTGTATAAATAAAATAAATAAATAAATAAATAAATAAATCTTTAAAAAAAAAAAAAAGAACAGGCAGACTGATGAAATACACTGCTGAGGGGTGCAGCGGGCATGGCAGGAGAGGTCTGCATGCCATCTGGGACACTCGCCAGCAGCTGGGGATCCAACTGGTGCTGTGGAGGCTGCAGACAACTTTGCAGCCCAGTGCTCAACTGCTGCGCCATCAGGGAGGCCCACTCCTAGACTTCTAATCATACCACTAAACCATAAAAATAAAACAGAATGGTACTGGAACAAAAACAGACACACAGATCAATGGAATCAAACTGAAAACCTGGAAATAAAGCCACATATATATGACAAAGTAGCAAAGAATATGCAATGGAACAAGGATAGTCTCTTCAATAAATCGTGCTGGGAAAAATGGATTGCTGTGGTCTCTTTTCCACCAAGGGCCTCTGCACCTGTGTGTGCATGGCCTCTCTGTAAGCCTGTGTGTGTGTACAAGAATTGGATAAGGCACTCCTTCATTACTGCCTTGAGACAATGGCCCACATCACAAGGTGCCTGGGGATGCCTAGGTAACCCATTGAATGATTGTGTGGTCAGGGTCCAAGACGGTCTGGGAGTAGCTCGGAAATTATGCCAATCACCTGCATTGGAAATAGTCCCTGTATACATGGCCAACATGTCCCATCCTCCTCCTCTTAAAATTGATTACCCTTTGATCTCTTTGAAGCCCTGGTCCCCATAAAGATGAATACCCTTTGTTTCCCCTGGACTCTTCTGCCATTGTCACAGAATCAATCATGCTTGTTCATTATTACTAAGTAAATAGCAAGTGGGCTGCTCACTGAGCAGCAGAGTCATGCCTTACACAACTGCTCCTTGACTCATCTCTTGACATGTCCCCAGAAGCGTGCTGGTGCATCCTTGACCACCAGAAATTGCTACATACAAAAGAATTAAAATAGACTACTACCTCACACCATACACAAAAATGAAATCAAAATGACTTGAATGTCTTGAATATGAGACCGAAACTATAAAATATATATAAAAAAAAAACAGACAAGTACTCCATGATGTACATCTCCAAAACAACTTTGAGGACTCTTCCTTTCAAGCAAAGAAAATGAAGGAAAAGATAAACCAATGAGACTACATCAACTAAAATGCTCCTGTACAGCAAAAGAAACAGCAACCAAACTGAAGAGACAGCCTACTGATTGGGAGAAAATATTCACACTCCATATAACTGATAAGGGACTTATTTCAAAGATCTACAAAGAACTCATATAACTCAACAAAAACAAAGCAAACAATCCAGTCAAAAAATGGACAGAAGAGCTGAAAAGACACTTCTCCCAAAAGGAAATGAAATTGGCCATTAGGTATATGAAAAAATGTTCAACATCACTTATAATCAGGGAAATACAAGTCAAAACTACTATGAGATACCCCCTTACACCAGTAAGAATGGTACATATTAAAAAAAAAAAAAAAACTAGCAACAACAAATGTTGGCAAGGATGTAGTGAAAAAGGAACTCTCCTACACTGCTGGTGGGAATGCAAACTGCTCCAACCACTATGGAAAGCTGTCTGGAGGTTCCTCAGACTACTGAAAATTGAAGTACCATATGACCCAGCAATTCCACTCCTAGGAATCTACCCAAAGGATACAAAAACATTAATTCAAAAGGATGCCTGCCCCCTATGTTTATTGCAGCACAAGACTTGGAAACAACCCAAATCCTGAAAATAGATGACTGGATCAAGAAGATGTGGTATATATACACAATGGAATACTATTCAACAATCAGGAAAGATAAACTAATATTCTCAGCAGCATGGATGGAGCTAGAAAGGATTATGTTCAGTGAAATAAGTCAGAAGGAAAAAGAAAGATATCAAATGGTTACACTTATAGGAGGAATATAGGGGAACCACATAGAGGATCAGGGGAAAAATAGTAACAATAAAAAAGACACAACAAAACAAAACAAAAATAGACAACTATAAATCAGATACATTCTGCAGGGGAGGGGGAGGGAGAGTGATCAAAACAGGGGTGGGAAGAGCACAACGGACTATGGTGATGGTGCACAGGTGAATTGGTAGTGGAAATTCTATGGGAACTACACTGAGAAAAGAAAGCAAACATTGTAAAAAAAAATGAACAATGATGTAAAATATATATAAATAAATTGTTAAAAAAATTTAAACCCTTCAAAAAAAAAAAAAAAAAAAACCACACACACACACACACATAATGAGAAACCACCTCATAGTTAGAATGGTCCATAGTAAAAAATCTGGCTGCAACAAATGCTGGCAAGGATTTGGAGTAAAGGGGGTCCTCTTATACTACTGGTGAGAATGCAAACTGGTCCAACGACTGTGGAAAACTGTGGGGAGGACCCTTAAATTACTAAAAATGGAGCTACCCTATGATCCAGCAATTCAACTCCCAGGAATTCACCCAAAGGACACAAAAACTAATTCAAAAGGCAAACTGCACTCCTGTGTTTACTGAGCACACTTTACAATAGCTAAAATGTGAAAACAACCTAAATGCCCCAGAACACATGAATGGATCAAGAAGATGTGGTATATATACACAATAGAATACTACTCAGAGCTTGAAAAAGATAAACTCATGCCATTTGCAGCAACATAGATGGAGTTGGAAGGGATTATTCTCAGTTAAATAAGTCAGAAGGAAAAAGAAAAATATCAGAGGATTACACTTATAGGAATACAAGGAAACCAAAGGGTCAGAGAAAACAAAACTAACAGGCAAATTATAGATCACAGATGTTCAATGAGGGAGGGGAGAGGAGGGGTCAAAACAAGGAAGGAAAGGAGCCTCCCCGGTGGTGCAGCAGTTGAGTGCTGGGTTGTGAAGCTGCCCGCAGCCTCTGCAGTGCCGGTTCGATCCCCAGTTGCTCCCCGGCCACTGGAGGAGGGTCCCACATGGCACGCAGACTTCTCCTGCCGCCCGCTGCTCCCCTCAGCAGTGTACTTCGGTCCTTCTGCCTGCTCTGCTCCCCGCTCTGGCTCTGGTGAATTCTCTCGCCCTCCCGCGCTTCTGACTGTACCCAGTGCTTGTATAAATAAATAAATAAATCTTTAAAAAAAAAAAAAAAAAAAAAAACAAGGAGGGAAGAGCACAAGGGACTATGGTGACAGTTCATGTGTGAGGGGGTGATGGTAGGTTTATGGAGACTACACCTGAGGGGAAAATTAAAATACTATACAAAAATGAACAATGATGTAAGAAAAGGGAGAGAAAAAAATGTAAGCCTGCAAAGACACAGTAGTTTATGCAGAAGATGGTAAGAGAATGATGGAAAACATTTCCTTTATTATGTTGAGATTGAGTACTCTTTGACTCACTTATAATCAAGACATTCCCATCTAATAGTTTATTTAGCTATATTGTTACTATTTATTTATTTTTAGTTTTTAAAAAATTATAAACCCTTGTTTATTTTTTCACAGTATAGAATTTTTCGCCTCAGGTGAGGTCACATACTTTTCCCACCACCAAAATACCCATTGTTCTTCACTATAGTCCTTTGTGCTCTCTTCCCCCACTATTTGAACCCCTCCCCCTCTTTCACCCCTTCCTCCTCTCCTCTTGAATACCTCAAATCTATGGTCTACTCAGAAGGGTTAGTCACAAAGTTTGTCTTTGTTTGATCCTTTGTTTGGTTTCTCTATATTCCACATATAAGTGAAAACATCTGGTACTTGTCTTTCTCCATCTGGCTCATAACTCTTATAATAATCCCTTCCACTTCCATCCATGTTGCTGCAAATGACATCAGTTTCTTTTTTGATCAGTGAGTAGTATTCTATTGTGTATATATACCACTTCTTGATCCACTCATCAGTTCAGGGGCATTTAGGTTGTTTCCATATCTTGGCTATTATAAAGAGTGCTGCCATAAACATAGGTGAACAGGTTTCCTTTTGAATTAGTGTCTTTGTGCTCTTTTGATAGATACTTAGGAGTTGAATTGCTGAATCACGTGGTAAATCCATTTTTAGTCTTTTAAGGAATCTCCACACATCTTTCCATAGGGGCTGGACCAGTCTATATTCCCACCAACAGTGTAAGAAAATTCCTTTTTCTCCACACCCATACCAGCAGTTGTTGTTTCTGTTTTGTTTTTTTTTTAATATGGCCCATTCTTACAGGCTTTAGGTAGTATATCATTGTGATTTTCATTTTAATTTCCCTAATTATTAATGATGATGTATATTTTTTTATATTTCTGCCACCCAACTGCATCTTTTCTTTGGAGACATGCTATTCTGCCTAGTTTTCTACTGGATTTTGTTTACTTTTTGTTGAATTATGTGAGTTCTTTGTAGATCTTTGATATAAATTCCTTATCATATGTATGGTGTACAAGTACTTTCTCCCATTCATTAGGATGTTTTCTTTGTTTTGTCATTGTATAGAAGCTTCTCATTTGATGTAGTCCCAGTTATTTATTTTCTGCTTTAATTTCCTTGCTGTTGGAAATGAGTCCACAAAAATGTTTCTGAAGTTTCTGTCGTGGAATGTTTTGCCTATGTTTTCTTCTATTTATTTTATGCTTTCAGTTCTTACATCCAAGTCTTTTATCCATTTTGAGCTGATTTTCATGTATGGTATGAGATAATGATCTAGTTTCATTCTTTCGCATATGGTAGTTCAGTTTTCCCAGCACCGTTAATTGAAGAGGCTTTCCTTTTTCCAATATATATATATACTTTACTTCTTTGTCATAGATTAAATTGCCCATATATGTGTGTGTTTTTTTCTGGACTCTCAGTTCTATTCCATTGATCTGTGCATCTGTTTTTGTTGAAATACTATGCTGTCTTGATTATTTTGATTTAGAGTATTGTTTGAAATCTACAGGTGTGCTGCCTCCATTTTTCCCTTTTTAATCAGGAGAAATTTTGTTATTCAGAGTTTGGGGGGTTCCATATGAATTTCAGTAAACTTTGTTTTATTTCTGCAAAGACTGCTGCTGGCATTTTTGCAGGGAATGCACTGAATTTTTAAATTGCTTTTGGTTAGTTAGCCATTTTGACAATGCAGATCCATGAGCAGGGAATGTCTTTCTTTGTGTCGTCTACTTTTTTAAACAATGTTTTATAGTTTTCCACTTATAGGCCCTTCACTCCCTTTATTAGGTTTAGTCCCAGGTATCTAATTTTTGTGTGTGAGATTGTAAATGTGATGGCTTTCTTAAGTTCTTCTAGTTCATTATTTGATTTTTGTGTGCTTTATTCTGATGCTGTATTCTGCTAAACTGTTTTTTTTTTCAAAGAGTTTTTATTTGGGGTTCCCTATGAATGCTATTATATCATTTGCAAATAGTAATAGCTTTACTTCTTTTTCCCTCAATTTAGATTACTTGCTCTTGCCTAATTTCCCTTGCCTAATTTCCTAATTTTTAATAGTATGTTGAATAGTAGTAGCGAGAGAGGACATCCTTGCCTTGTACCAGATCTTAGTGGAAAGGCTTTCAGTCTTTTCACCATTCAGAATGATATTGCCTGTGGGTTTGTCAATTATGGATTTTATTATATTAAGATATGTTCCATGTATTTCCTATTTTCAGTGATATTCAAATAAATTGATGCTGAATCTTATCAAATGACTTCTCAACATCTATTGATATGATTGCATGGTTTTTTTTTTCTTTGGTGTGGCAAATTACGTTATTTTTGGATGTTGAGCCAGCCTTGTGCTTCCAGTATACTTATTCATGATGTGTAATCTTTTTAATACAGTGTTAGATTCAATTTGCTAAGATTTTATTGAGGATTTTTGCATGTGTGTTCATTAAAGAGACTGGTTTCTGGTTTTCTTTCTTTGTGTTGTTGCTGGTTTTGGTATTTGTGTAATGTTGGCCTCATAAAATATATTTGTAAGAATTCCTTCTTTCTTGATTTTTGAAAGAGTCTGAGCAGGATAGGTATTAGTTCATCTTTGAAGATTTGGTCGCAGTCACTTGTGAAGCTATCTGGTCCTGGGCTTTTGTTTTGGGAAGAGTTTTGATTATTGTTTCGATTACCTTGCTTGTGATTGGTTTGTTCAGTTTTACTATTTCTTCCTTGTTCAGTGTTGGTTGATTCTATAGTTCTAAGAATCTGCCCATCCCATTTAGACTGTTTAATTTGTTTGCATATAAATATTCACAGTAAGCTCTTATTATTCTCTGAAAATCCACAGTGTCTATTATAACTTCTCTTTCATTTTTGATACTATTTATTTGAATTTTCCCCCTATTTTTTGTAGTGAGCCTAGCTAAAACTTCATCTATTTTGTTTATTAGTTCACTGAGCAAGTTTTTGGGTTCACTGATCTTTTGGACTGTTTTTTTTTGTTTTTTTTTTTTTTCATTTATTTCTGCTCAATTTTCATTGTTTCCTTCCTTCTACTAGCTTTTGGATTTTTTTATTCTTTTTCTACTCCTTGAGATGAGAGACAAGATTGTTAAATTGGGCTCTTCCTAATTTGTTAATGTGGGTCTATATTGTGGCATACTTCCCTCTTAAAACTGTTGTGTCCTATACATTCTGAAAGGCTGTGTTCTCATTATCATTTGTTTTGACATATTTTTTATTTCTTCTTTTATTTCCTCATTAACCCAGTGGTTGTTCAGTAGTGTATTATTCATTCTCCACATATTAATGTATTTCCCTATTTTCTTTTTGTAGTTGATTTGTAGTTCTATATCTTTATGTTCAGAGGAGATACTTGTTATGATTTCAGTCTTCATGAATTCATTGGTGTTAGCCTTGACCCAATATGTGGTCAATCCTGGAGAATGACTCATGTGCACTGGAGAAAAATACACATTTGCACTTTTCATGAACTAAGCACATGCAGTCTAGTTCTTTGTTTAGGGTGATTATGTCCTTATTTATTTTCTGTCTTGTTGATCTGTCTGTTGGTGAAAGTGAGGTGCTGAAATCTCCAACCACGTATTTTCTCCACTGATTGTTTTCAGATTTGATAATAGGTTTCTGATGTATTTTGTTACCCCTTCATTTAGTAAGTATATATTGAGGAGGGTTATGTCCTTCTATTGTACTGTTCCCTTGATTGTTATATAGTGTCCATCCTTCTGTCTTTTTATCTTTTTTAAATGGAAGTCTTTTTTGTCTTACATAAGTAATGCTGTTCCTACCTTCTTTTCATTGTCTCTTGTTTGCAAGATTGTTCTCCATCCCTTTACTTTCAGTCTATGTTTATACTTCAAACTTAGGTATATTTCCTGGAGGCAGGAAAAGATTGTATTCTGTTTCCTAATCCAACTAGATACTCTGTGCTTTTATTTTATTGGTGAGTTCAGTCCATTGATGTTTAGAGCGATGTGTGTAAGTCTTTTCCTAACATTTTCTTCCTAGTTTTGTGGTGGTTCTATTTAATTCTGTATTCAGTTCTTTGTGTTCATTTCTCTCTTTTGTTGAAATCCTCAAGCTCTTTGTGATATTTCTTAGGGGTGGGGCATGTGTAGATACATACTCCCTAATATTTTCTTTGTCTGAGAAGATCCTTCTTTCTTGTACGGGAAGGAGAAATTTGCAGGATAAAGTGTTCTTGCTTGGAAATTTTTGTCTTGGAGTATTTTGTACATTCCACTCCTTTCTTTTCTTGCCCATAGTGTCTCTTTGGAGATATCTTAAAACCTAATCTATGTTCTTTTATTGTTTATCTGTTTCTTCCACCTTATCAGCTTTATTATTTTTCTTTGTCTAAAACTCTTGGAAGTTTTATTACTCTGTATCTTGCTGTAGTTTTCTTTTTATTTAGGTAGCTTAGTGTTCTTTTTGCTTCTTGTATTTCTATGTTCAGTTACTTCAAGGTGGGGAAGTTTTCTTCCATTACTGCTTTAAATAGTTTATCAGTTGCCTTTCCTTTCTCTTCGCCTCTGGTATTCTTATGATTCTTATATTACCTTTCCTTGTGGTGTCAGATAATTCTCAAAGTGTTTACTCATTCTTTTACCTTTGTATCTCTCTTTCTTTTTCTATCTTGCTTCTTTCCTTTTTTTCATCTTCAAGATTACTGATTCATTCTTCCATTTGGTTTATTCTGCTTCCATGATGTTCTCCCCAATATTTTTCCTCCTCCATTGATCTTTTTACATCCTGCATTTCTGATATTTTCATGTTTAAAATTTCTGTTTCAATCTTCTTTTTGTTGATTATGTTTTTCATAGTATTTATTTCCTTTTCTGAGTTTTCTTTGTATTGTTCCAGTTGCTTAATTTTCTTAATTATGGCCATTTTGAATTCCATGTTTCATAGATAAATATGCTCTTCCATGTCTTTGTGGTTTAGTTCTGGGATTTTGTTTTCTCTCTGTGGTGTATTATCCCTCTGAGAGCTTTGTTGGCCATTTGTATTTTTCTTTCTCCCTGTTGTTTACTTTGAGGTTTGCTCTGCTGTTGTTGGGGGTTTTGTTTTTTGTGAGTCCTTCTCTCCTGCTATTGTATTACTTTATTGTTGGCCCACCTGCTGGAGCCTTATAGTATCTGTGGTGGTGCTACAACCTCCCCTGAAGCACTTCTGGACTTGTTTCTGGTGACTGGGAGGGCTGGGAAGGCACTCAGTCAAGGGCCTCAGTTGCTGGGAACTTACACTGCCCAGGAGTGGTGGTTCTGGGCCTGGCTCCAGTGGCAGGGTGGGCAGAGTGTTGCTGAAGATCCCTGATGAAGGGTGAGGTCCTGTGTAGTGTAAGATGGTCCATGCATCTGTTCCTTAGGCATTGATGGCTGAGGGCTGGGTGGCTGTACTGCCCAAAGGTGGCTTTGGGCTGGCGGTGAAGCATGAGGCTCTGTGTGGTCCAGTCTAGGGCATGTGTCTATTCCTGAGGCAGTGGTGGTTGAGAGCTGGGTTGGCTGCACTTCCCAATGGTGCCCGGAAACCTGATGTAATAGTTTTTAATGGCTAGTTTTACCCCTGATGACAATGGTCAAATCATAATTGCCATTATCTGGCTCTCTATCATTTGCCTCTTATGCTAGACATACTTAAAAATTAGTCTCTATTCCTCTCACTGGATATGGTTTCCCAGTTGAGCTACTTGGACTCAAGAAATAAAACATGGGGAAAAGGTTAGACTTGCCAGTCTTACAACTTTTAGAAAGATGAGATTTATACAAGACAAAATAAGAACAATGAAATTACTTTGTCATGCCTTCTCTGTTATATGTCTGGGTAAATGATTTATGTTAGGGGTTTTTACCAGATAGTGGAAGAGCAAGTTCATATGTAAATTAATGTTCTGTGGCTATAGTAATTTTTACCAGCTCTCTAAGTATTGCTATAAGCTAACATTTAAATTGCAGTTGTGTTCATCAGAAATAATCAAAATAGTTCCAACATCTGTTGAGTAATTATTAATTTTGACACTGGAACTGGTTAAATTAAAAGATGTTCATTATACATGGTCCTAAAGTCAACTTAAACGTGATGAAAAGAACCTGGTAAAGGAACCCAATAGCTACGTGATGGGGAAGGCGGGGAACTTCTATATTGGTTTCCTGTTTCTGTGTAACAAATTGTCACAAACTTACTGTTTTTAAATATCACACGTTTATAATCTCAGTCTCTGTGCAACAGGAGGTGAGGCATGGCTTAGTTCAGTCTTCTGCACACTTGTAATCAAGGTGTTGGCCAGAGCTGAATATTCATCTGGAGGCTCAACTTGGGAAGAGTCCACACACAAGCTCACTCACTCCATTGCAGAATATTTTTCTTATTTATTGTAAGATTCATGGCAGCATCTTTAAACTCAGCAATGAAGAGAAAAATCCTTTAATAAGCCTGCCGACAAGAAAGAGTCTTATAATGCATTGTAGTTTGCGGCGTGACATCCATCATCTTTGCTACATCACATTAGTTAGAAGCAAATCACAGTTCCTGCCTAGACTCAATGAGATAGTATCCCTCAAAGACTGACTACAAGTAAACGTGGAAACAATAAGTGCACCTTAGAGTCTGTCCATAACAGCTTCCTATGAGATTTGGATAATAATACCAATTAGCTTATACCAACAATGAAAATCACCACATTTCTTTAGCTCTATTTTGTGCCAAGAAGTATGCCAAGGGTTTCATATGCTTCATCTCACTTAGTCCTCATAATTACCTCTGTGGTAGACACTATTAACGTTTCCCCCTTTTGAGGAAAATGAGGTTTAAGAATTTGAATGTCTTGCTTGAGATTATGTAGCTAGAAAGTAGCAAAAGTCAGGATTTAAATCCAGGTTTCTTGTGAATCAATAGCAGAACTAACTCTGTATTCAGATTCTTTTTTTTTAATATTTATATATTTATGTATACAAGAGCTGGGATACAACAGAGGTGTGGGAGGGGGTTGAGAGGATTCACCAGAGACAGAGTGGGGAACAGAACAGGTGGATCAACGGAAGTACACTGCTGAGGGGAGCAAAGGGCGAGACAGGAGAAGTCTGCTGCGCCATGTGTGTTGCTCCATGGCCAGACTGGGATCAAATTTGTGCTGCAGAGACTGCAAACATCTTCATAGGTTGCATCTTAACCCCTTGTGCCACCAGGGAGGCCCTGTATTCAGTTTCTTTCTTTTCTTTTTTTTATAAATTTTCTTTTTATATTCCCCATACAATTGCAACCCCCCAATTTTGACCCCAATCCCTCCCCTACCTGCACCCCACTCCCCATAGAGTGTCTCTGGTTCATAGTTGTTTGTTGATTTTGATTTTCACTTTCTTATAGTTATTCTTTTTCCTGGTCCCTTATTTAAGTTTTCTAGATTCCTGCTATGAGTGAGACCATCTGGTATTTTTCTTTTTCTTTCTGGCTTATTTCGCTGAGCATGATCCCTTCCAGCGCCATCCATGTTGCTGCAAATTGCATGTGTTTATCTTTTTTGAATGCTGAGTAATATTCCATGGTGTATATGTACTACATCATCTTGATCCAGTCATCTATTTTTGGGCATTTGGGTTGTTTCCAAAGCTTAGCTATTGTAAACAGTGCTGCTATAAACATAGGGGTGCAGGTGCTCTTTGGAATTGATGTTTCTGTGTCCTTTGGGTAAATCCCTAGGAGTGGAATTGCTGGATCATATGGAAGCTCTATGTTTAGTAGGTCAAGAAATCTCCACAGAGCTCTCCATAGTGATTGGACCAGTATGCACTCCCACCAACAGTGCAGAAGATTTCCTTTTTCTCCACAACCTTGCCAACATTTGTTGTTGCTAGTTTTATTAATATGTGCCATTCTCACTGGTGTAAGATTGTATCTCATGGTAGTTTTGATTTGCATTTCCCTGATTACAAGTGATGTTGAACATTTTTTCATATGCCTGTTGGCCATTTGCATTTCCTCTTCAGAGAAGTTTCTTTTTAGCTCTTCTGCCCATTTTTTGACTAGATTATTTTCTTTGTTGTTGTTGAGTCTCATCAGCTCTTTGCAGATTTTTGTGATCAGTCCTTTATCATTAGTGTTGTGTGCAAAAATGTTCTCCCAGTCGGTGGGGTTTCTCTTTGCTTTGGTTATTGTCTCTTTTGCTGTGCAGAAGCTCTTTCATTTGATGTAGTCCCAGCTGTTGATCTTTGCCTTCACTATCATGCTTTGGGTGATGTGTCTGTAAAGATGTATTTGAGGTGCTTATCATGTAGTGTTTCGCCTATACTTCCTTCTATGTATTTTATGGTTTCAGGTCTTATGTCTACTTCTTTCATCCATTTTGAGTTGGTTTTTGTACATGGGTGTGAGGTAGTAGTCAAGCTTCATTCTTTTGCATGCAGTGACCCAGTTTTCCCACCACCATTTATTGAACGAACTTTCTTTGCTCCAATGCATATTCTTTGCTCCTTTGTCAAAGATTAGTTGACCATAAATCTGTGGGTTTATTTTTGGATTTTCTGTTCGATTCCATTGCTCTGTGTGTCTGTTCTTGTTCCAATACCATGAGTTTTGATGATTATGGCTTTCTAGTATAGTTTGAAGTCTGGGAGTGTGATGCCTCCATTCCCTTCTTTTTTTTTCAGGAGAGCTTTGGCTATTCGAGGCTTTTGGTGGCTCCATATGAATTTCATCAGTAATTGTTCTATTTCTTTGAAGAATGACATTGAAATTTTGTTTGGAATAGCATTGAATCTGTATATTGCTTTTGGTAGAATGGCCATTTTAATAATGTTTATTCTTCCAATCCATGAGCAGGGGATGTCTTTCCATTTCTTTGTGTCTTCTTCTATTTCTTTTAACAGTGTTTTATAGTTTTCTTTGTATAGGTCCTTTACCTCTTTTGTTAGATTTATTCCCAAGTATTTGATTTTTTTTGTTTCGATAATAAAAGGGATGGATTTTTTGATTTCTTCTTCTTCAGATTTATTGTTTGTGTACAGGAAGGCTACTGATTTTTGCATGTTGATTTTGTATCCTGCCACTTACTGAACTGATTGATTAGTTGATTTAGTTCTTCTGTGGAGTTTTTGGGGTTCTGTGTATATATTATAATATCATCTGCAAATAGTGATAGTTTGACTTTTTCTTTTCCTATTTGGATTCCTTGTGTGTCTTTCTCTTGTCTTATTGCTCTGGCTAGGACTTCCAGTGTTATATTGAAAAGCAGTGGTGAGAGTGCACATCCTTGTCTTGTTCCAGATCTTAATGGAAATGCTTTCAGCTTTTCACCATTGAGAATGATACTGGCTGTTGGCTTGTCATATTGGCCTTTATGATGTTGAGGTATGTTCCTTATATCCCAAGAATTTCAACGGCTTTTATCATGAATGGGTGTTGCACTTTGTCAAAAGCTTTCTCGGCATCTATTGATATTATCATATGGTTTTTATATTTCTTTTTGTTGACGTGTTGGATAACGTTGATTGATTTTCAGATGTTAAACCATCTTTGTGTCCCTGGAATGAATCCTACTTGGTCGTGGTGAATTATCTTATGGATACTTTGTTGGATTCTGATAGCTAAAATTTTATTGAGGATTTTTGCATCAGTGTTCATTAGGGAGATTGGCCTGTAGTTTTCCTTTTTTGTGTTGTCCTTGTTCGGTTTTGGTATTAGTGTATTGTTGGCTTCATAGAATGTGTTTGGTATTATCCCTTCCTTCTCAATTTTTTGGAAGAGTTTGTGAAGGATAGGCACTAGTTTGTCTCTGAATGTTTGGTAGAATTCATTTGTAAATCCATCAGGTCCTGGACTTTTGTTTTGGGGAGGTTTTTGATTACCATTTCAATTCGCTGCTTGTAATTGGTCTGTTTGGGTGTTCTATTTCTTCTTTATCTAGCTTTGGATGATTGTAGAGTTGTAGTAATTTGTTCATCTCCTCTAGATTGTTGAACTTGTTTCCATATAACTGTTCATAGTAGTTACTGATTACTCTTTTGATTTCTGCTGTTTCCGTTGTGATTTCTCCTCTGTCATTTATGATCCTGTTTATTTGTGCTTTCTCCCTTTTTTCCTTTGTCAGCCTGGCTAGGGGTTTGTCTATTTTATTGATTTTTTCGAAGAACCAGCTCTTGGTTTCATTGATCTTTTGGATTGTTTTTTTAGTTTCAATTTCATTTATTTCTGCTTTGGTTTTTATTATTTCTTTTCTTCTACTGGTTTTGGGGTTTTTCTGTTGTTTTTATTCTAGATCTTTGAGCTTCGAGATTACGTTGTATCTTTGAGTACTTTCTTGTTTCTTGATGTAAGCCTCTATTGCTATATATTTTCCTCTTATTACTGCTTTTGCTGCATCCCATACATTTAGGATATTGGTGTCCTCCTTGTCATTCAATTCAAAGAATTTTTTAATTTCCTCTTTGATCTCCTCATTAGTCCAGTGGTCTTCCAGTAGTGTGATTTTTAATCTCCATGAGGTAGGAAAGTTCCTTGCCTTCTTTTTATGGTTTATTTCTAGTTTGATACCTTCATGGTCAGAAAAGATGGTTGGTATGATTTCAATCTTGGTGTATCTGTTGATGTGTGTCTTGTGCCCCAGTATGTGATCGATCCTGGAGAATGATACGTGTGCTCTTGAGAAAAATGTGTACTCTGTTTTTGGGGGGTTTAGTGTTCTATAGATGTCTGTTAAGCCCAAATGCTCTAGGTCCTTATTTAGAGCTTTAGTTTCTTTGCTTATTTTTTTTCTTGTTGATCTATCCGTTGTTGATAGTGGTGTGTTAAAGTCTCCCACTACATATGTGTTTTCTCTGATGTCTGTTTTCAGAGAGGACAACAGTTGTCTGATATATTTTGGTGCTCCTTCGTTTGGTGAGTATATGTTAATGAGTGTTATTTCTTCTTGAAGTATTGTCCCCTTGATCATAATGTAGTGACCATTGGGGTCTCTTTTTATCTTTTTGAGTTTGAAATCTGTTTTATCTGATATAAGTATACCTATTCCTGCTTTCTTTTTTGGTCCATTTGCTTGTAGGATTGTTTTCCATCCTTTAACTTTGAGTCTATTTTTATCTTTTGTAGCTAAATGTGTTTCCTGGAGACAGCAAAAGGTTGGGTTTTGTTTCTTAATCCATGCTGCCACTCTGTGTCTTTTTATTGAAGAGTTTAGTCCATTTACCTTTAGAGTTAATATTGATATGTTAGCATCTCTATTTGCCATTGTGTTTGTCTTTCCTTTGATTTCATTTATTTATTCTTTTAATAACTTTTTTTTTTGTTTTTGGTCTTCTTTCGTTGTTATTCGTCCCTCTGAGGTTCTGGCTTTAGGATTCCTTGTAGTACTTTTTGGAGTGGGGGTTTAGTCATAATGAAATTCCGGAGTTTCTGTTTGTCTGGGAAGGTCCTTATTCTTCCTTCATAGAGGAAGGAGAGCTTTGCGGGATAGAGTATTCTTGGTTGGCATCTGTTTTCTTGGAGTCTGTTGACTATGTCCCTCCACTCTCTCCTTGCCCGTAGTGTTTCTTCAGAGAAGTGTGATGTCAGCCTGATTGGTTTTCCTTTGAATGTTATCTGTTTCTTCCCTCTTGTCAGCTTCATTATTTTTCCTTTGTCCTGGATTCTTGGGTGCTTTACTGTATTTTTCCTTTTGTCATGGAAGTTTGCTGTTCTTCTTGCTTCTTGTATATCAATTTTCAGCTCCTTCTTCACATTTGGGAAGTTCTCTTCAATTATCTCTTTGAATATTTTCTCTGTTCCTACATCTCTCTCCTCTCCTTCTGGTATTCCTATAACTCTTATATTTCCTTTCCTCATGGAGTCATATAGTTCGCGAAGTCTTTCTTCGTTCTTTTTCATTCGTACTTCTTTTTCCTTTTCTGTTTTGGTTCTTTCTATTTGTGTGTCTTCAAGAGTACTTATTCGTTCTTCCATTTCATCTATTCTGCTTTCATTGCTTTTCCCAGAGTTTTTTAGTTCCTCCATTAATTCTTTGATCTCCTGCGTTTGTTTTGCTTCACTCTTTAGGGACTCAATTTCATTCTTCTGGCCATTGTTTTCCCTCTTTAGGGACTCAATTTCTTTCTTCTGATCATTGTTTTCCTTTATGAGTTCTGTCATTTTTTTAATCATGGCAATTTTAAATTCTCTTTCTGGAAGGCTCATAGGTTCTTCCAAGTTACTGTCGTTGCAATCTGGGGGGTGGTTTTCTTTTTGTGGTGTGCTTTTTTCCTGAGGAGTTGTTAGGTTGCGTGTGGTTCTTCTACTCCCTACTGTCTGTTTTCTAATTTGTCGTATACATTGGGACACTGTGTTGCTGGGACTGGCCGGCATCTTGGGTGAGCTTCTCCGCTCCCCTATGATTCCTCCAGGAGCCATCTGTCAGTTTCAGGCAGTCTTTACTGAAGAAAGGTCCCTGTTCTAAAATGCCGATGTGGCGACACACTCCCCTGTGGGCTTGGTCTGCCCCAGCGGTGGGTTCCCGCTCCCCCTCTGGGTTTGGACTGCAGGCCAGAAGGGGCCTGGCATGGGCAAGCTTCCCCACTCACCTCTGGCTCCTGAGGGAGCCTTCTGCAGGCAGTCTTTACTGAAGAAATGTCCCTGTTCTAAAATGGCGAGGTGGGACGCACTCCCTGTGCGTCCGATCTCAGGCACACTCTTCTGCGTGCCCGGTCTGCCCCGGCCGCGGGTGCCCGCTCCCCCTGTGGGCTCAGAAGCTGGTCTGAAGGGGTCTGGGGTGGGCTAACTTCCCAGCTGGCCATGGGCTCCTCCAGGAGCCTCCTGCCAGTTTCAAGCAGTCTTTTCTTAAGAAAGGTCCCTGTTCTATGGGGTGTTAGTGACTTTTTTTCTGGTCGCTAGGTGGCGCCAGAGATCTCTCCTATTGTTCTTGGGGAGCTGTTTTTTTCACCCCGTGGGACAGGGAACAGAGTGGAATTGGTAGGGAAAACCTCAACGGCTTTGGGGTGCTGTGTCTGCCTTGTGCCCCACCGACATGGAGGACCCACGCCCCGAATTTCGTGCTCCGGGTCTCAGTTCCAAAGCCCTCAGGTCCAGGATGCGGGCTGTAGCCCAGTTCAGTGGCCGCAGGAATGGTGCCTTTTGCACCCCACTCCCGTGTCCGGGAGCCTGGTTTCTGATTACTCAGTGAGGGACTTTCTCCTCAGTGAGGGCCCCCGCGCATCTCCCTGCAAGCCTAGGTCGCAGGCGTGGGTACCTGGGCAGCCGCGATCCGCATTTGCTTTTCAAGTGCGCCGCTTTTCCACGCAAGCTTACCGGCTGGCCCGGGGCTGTGTGCAGGTCTCCAAAGTCTCTGTTGTTCTCTAATGGCGCCCGGAGCCGTTCACTCACCTCTGCGGCGAATCCTGCAGGGTTCTCCACAGCTCCAGTTCACGGGGTGTGGTGGCTGAAATTGTTCCTTTCCACTCACAGTGCCGCTTGATGCATAGTTTGTTCTTGTTGGTTGTATTAGTTTGTTTTTTTCCTCCTTTCTGTTGGTCAGAGAGTGCTGACTTTGTGGGTGGGGGAGGGTAGAAGTGTTCTGCGCTTTCCTCCCTTCTAGTCCTCTTTTATGACAACTTTCTTCTTCGGGTAGTTTGCTGGAGTTGTCTGTTTATCTTCCGTGTCCCAGTTCTCACTGGGACGTGCCGCTTTTCCTCCCTATTAACATTTTTTTAATGGGAGACCTTACTCACAGCGTCTCCTCATGGCCATGTTGCCGCTTGCTGAGTCGCATGTGGTTTTTCTTCTCTACTGCCTGTTTTCTAATTTGCCATATGCCTTGGGACACTGTGTTGTTGGTACTGGCCGGCATCTTTGGCAGACTTCCCAGCTCACCTCTGGCTGCTCTGGTAAGCTTCTCCAGGTTTCAAGCAGTCTTTACTGAAGAAAGGTCCCTGTTCTAAAATGCCAATGCAGGGACGCACTCCCTTGCACACTTGGTCTGCCCCGGAGATGGGTGCTCGCTCCCCTCTGCTCTCAGACTGCAGGCCAGAAGAGGCCTGGCATGGGCAAACTTCCCAGCTCACCCCTGTCTCCTCCAGGAGCCTTCTGCTGGTTTCAGGCAGTCTTTATTGAAGAAATATCCTTATTCTAAAATGGCAATGCAGGGACGCACTCCCTGCATGCCCGGTCTGCCCCAGAGATGGGTGCTCACTCCCCTCTAGTCTCGGACTGCAGGCCAGAAGGGGCCTGGCGTGGGCGAACTTCCCAGCTCACCCCTGGATCCTCCAGGAGCCTTCTGCCAGTTTCAAGCAGTCTTTACTGAAGAAAGATTCCTGTTCTAAAATGCTGATGCAGGGACGCACTCCCTGAGCACCCGGTCTTGTATTCAGTTTCTTAAGCTGCCTTTAGCATCCAGAGAGGATCTAGATTGTGGTGGTACAAGGGTATAGATTAATTTGGTTTACATCGCTACCATCCTAAAGTGAACAGATAGGCAGGCAAATGCATACATTTGTACCTACATTCAACAGCTTTGTAGGAAACTGGCAAAGATCATATATAGTACTGATTTGATGTTTTCTGAATTTATGCTATTCATTTAGTACAATTGTTTTAAATTAACTTCCTCTATTTTTCCATACTAGAGAAGGAGTTATTTTTAAACATGCCGATAAGTATCTTTTAAATCAGTCAGTAATGATAGGGAGCACTTTCTATTTCTAAACTTTCTATCTTTGAAAACAAATCTCAAATTTTCTACCTCTGAGCTTTTAGAAAGAAAACATACAGAGTTTTCATTAAATATAATGGAGAGAGTAATTTCTTTCTCTTATTTTATCAGATACTAAAAATGCACTTTCTCTGTTAGGCTCCTCAACACCCACTCCTTTAATTTTGTTTGTATTCAGTGACATTCCTTTTTGTGCTGGTACCTCTTTGTTCAGTTGGCTCTACCTTCTCCTCAGGGGAACCTGGGCAAGGATTTAAAATAAGATGAAAATGATCAGAATAGTGTAACTTTTAAACAATACAGTGTGACCTTAGAAAGTAATATCACTTATTAGCATATTTTAAAATGGAGTAGTACTCACTTCCTTCATAGGATGTGAAGAGGGTTAACAAATTATAGATGGCATTGCAATTTTTCAAGAATGGATTTCATAATGCTCTTAGGTTTGACAGCTGAGACTAATGTGATGATGAAGTACCAGAGGCCTCTGTGGAGTAAGATAAAACCCAGTGGAGAACATTAACAAAACCATAAAGCATCACCATATTGCATAGGATTTTTCCAGCAAGGGCTCAAGTTCTCATGCCAGTCTGTCTCAAGGCTGACTAATGGCTTCATTCCTGAATCAAATCAATGGCAATGAGCCTAAAGGGCTGTACTTTTGGTGGTTGTAATAATGATGTTGCCTGTTTTTATTAAACATTTTTAATAGCATTAAATAATGTTTAAACATTAAATATTTTTGAATATAGGCATTTTCACCAATTTATGTGGCTAAACACAAGTATTTATAGGGATTTTTATTCGCTTCATCATCATGATAATACTGCTGAAACCTAAAGAAGAAGGTCTTAAGTATCAGATGAAATTCAGGAAAAAACCAAAATTTTATCTTATCCAATATTAATCTTTTTCCTTTGCCTTTCAGGCTGAAAGTCTTTAATTGTAGGAGAAATTCAGACTCCTAATGATACTCACCTCCAGAAACTTATGCAAGGCAAGACACAGGCTTTCAGGCTTTTCTCCACTATAGGATCAGTCAGTAATTGAATATATCAATAGGTTGTAGGAGGGAGAACCATGGCTGCAATTACCTGTAATAACATAAACAAGCAGAACTATGTTGTTTGAGAGCATTTCTTTTTTTTCCAGCTAAAATTGCATGGGTGTTTCTGTACAGTAAGGAGAAAAAAATTTAAAAGTTTTACTAGAAGAAGCCTCCATTGTACCCCATGCTAACAAACTTGTTGCTAAATAGTTGACTTTGGAAGCTAAAGTTCACTTGGTAGGGGCTGGAGGGACTTTGACTCTCTTTTTGATACCCCTATATGTCTACTTTTCTGTTGTGGTGCTCCCAGAAAATTGAGGAGAGAATAGTTTCCTAGTTGTCATTTGGTGTTGTAAGGCATACTATTCATGTTTTCTGGAGTTCACCAGAGACCAAGGTGAGACCACTGTGCCAGCACTTCAGATCTACAAGCAAATGCCAAGGAGGAGATAGGCCCACAGGTCAAAAAGATGTGAGGCAATAAAGGGGAGAAGATTGTAGCTACAACAGTTTTAACCCCTTGATGACATAAATAGGAACCTGAGAGTTTTGCAGAGAATTATGCTTGTTACTTGGCTTATAATAAATAAATTGTCACTTTCAGTCTGTTTTCTCATCTAGAAAATGGCTATATCATCAATATATGCAGTAATAACAAATATCCCCAAAATTTCAGTGACTAAAATGGCAAAGGTTTGTTTCTTGCTTCTTGCTGGGATATCAGTGGGAATGGCAGGGCACTCTGGTGTATTATCCTCACCCAGCCTCCCACATTGACTGGCTTTACCATCTGGAATATTCAGCCATGGACTAGGGAAATAACTGTGGCAAATCCTACAGGAGCTCTTAAAGACTTTCAGGTAAAAAATGTGTCCATTCATATCTCCTTGGCCAGGAGAAGTCATGTGGCCATATCCCACTTTAAGGAAGGGGAAAGTATAATCCCCTCATGCCCACGCATGGAGGTGAACCAGAGTCTTGGTAAATGCCCCTCCTAGACCCATAGTATACTGATGCCTTGTGATCATTACCCCACATGGAAGTTCACCACCCCACTTACATAGGAAAAGACTAGAGAGAAATGAACACCACTGAAAAGGGATTGTTTTCATAGATATGAAAAAATGGAAGGTTATTTTAAATTTCTATAATGTACTTAAATTTGTAATTTGAAAACCAAAACATTTGTATAAATGTCAACTAGCAATAATAGAAATAATACCCCTTTTTCCTGATAAGTTGTAATTATTGTATTACCTTCTGGAATGAGGTTTTACTTGGATATATGTACTTAGGTTATTGTTACATGAAAGCACCACATCAAATTTGACCTAGCCCCTGTCCTTATGAAACAAAATACCTGAAGTCACACACCCACCTCAGTTAAAACATGCGTCTATGACTAGTAAAAACTTGGAGTGGGTAGAGGCACTAACTTAGTAAGGATAATGGAATGTGACGATAGATTTGGACCTCACTTTACCAGGCCATCCTGCCTATGAGGTGGGCAGTGAGGATGGGGGTGCATTGCCAGGGCAGGAAGGCACTGATTACACACAGGACAGCTTTGTCTCAGGCACCACCCTCTCACCTTCTGCTTTTCCTGCACTAAAGTGCCACGTTCCTGGGGTTGGTGCTCATGGAGTTTAATGGGAGCTGTTTGGCAAGGATGTCTGTTGGGTTCTTTGGTTCTTGCAGGTGGTGACTTGTTCCTTCTTGCAATGTTGCACTGTGGGAGTTGTTCCACTTTTGTCAGCACTCCAGCTTGGAAAATCTCAGGTGGTTTTCACTAAATTCGGAGATCAGCACTTCTACATATCTTTGACTCAGTGCAATGAATGTGCAAAGAATGAATGGATGAAGTGTTGTTTGAGATGCCTCAAGGGGATATTGATTTGTGCAGATGAACCTTTTCAGCCATTTATTCATCTAGAGCCTAAGAGTTTTGATAATTACTTTCTAGTATTCTCCTTTCACTTGGAAGAGTCCCTAGGATACCATTCTCTTACCTCTTCTTTTCCTTATTTCTTATTCTCCAGCAGAGAAGTCCACCTGGAAGCTCTGAGCACAGTTTCCTTCAAAGTGGGCAACAGTGATGCCCCCATCCCTGTGGTATCTTGCGTAATATCTTAGACATTGTAGGGAATCAAAACATATCAATTAAATATTAAATTATTGAGGTTTTCCACCATTTTAAAAAACATACCTATGGAAAAATATAAGACTGTAACCAAATATCTCGGTTTTTTTCTTCAATATATTCTTGTTGCTATGAACTCAATGAGCCAATAAGTTCCAATACATCTTGCCTCTTTTTTCTCCCTTCAGCTATAAGCACTGTTGTGTCTCACTGAATCATCAGGCTTGTTCTTATCTCCTGTAACTATTTTTACTCTTCATTTAGAGGCAGGGGCAGAGGTACAGTAACAGAGATCATGTTCTTGTTACCCTGGCATGAACCACCGCTATCTCTACAACCTGGGAACCCCAGGAGATCTTACTTTTTTGGCAGCTTTCAACAGTCCACGGGGATGCTCAGATTTCTCTTAGTGCTCATCAATTAATCATGTGCCTTTTTCTTCTATAAACACTTGGACATCTACATTTTAGATAGATTTGCAATTTCTTGTCTACCTTGGTGGTAGTGGCCCATTGACATATAAAGACTGTGAAGGAGGAAGAATAAGTGAGGAACTGATTAAGGGACAGTGTGAGCTCATTGAGTTTGTAAGGTGAAGAATTTCACAGTAGTCTGTATCCCAGAGGACTGACTATACTGAAGAAAATCAAAGAGGAGGAACTAGAAACATGGCAATATGTGTAAGGGTCAGAGACCAGGCATTATCCTCTAGTTATTTTAAGATCTGGAGTTAGCAACCTTCATGAAAGTGTTAGGAACTCCTCTATACATATGTACATACTATACACCCAATTAGAAGATGGGAATGAAGACCGATAGCAAAAGTTTATAGATATTCAACAGGGATGGAGAAGAGCGTAATTTACTGTTGTAATGTGCCAGAGAAATATGACACGCTTTTGTTTATTGACAGAAATTGTCTGAGACACTGTCATTTTGTGCAGTTCTGTTGTTCCTTTTAAAATGTGATGGGTCATGGAAAAAGCATAACTTCATAGAAACAACACTTGTGGCCCTTTAGGGTTTCGTTCCATTTGGGAAAGCTTCCATGTAAATGCAGCTTTTACTAAGCTTTCACCATTGCCTTTGGTTCCACTTATTTCCTGTGTATTTGATCTTGAGTGAAAATTATTTGATATTTTGGGTTGTCATTGAGAATTGTAGTTTTTCTCAAGTTTTGTCAAATTGTAGTTTTTTAGAAGTAACTAATGTAGGTCTATGATACAGTTTTCAATAGCCTTGTCACCTCTGATCTTGTTTCTGGCACCCTGAACAGCTCCCAGTATTACATTAATACTGATCAAGCTGGTGGCACAAGTCGTGTTCACAGGTGTGGTCTCTACCATGACTTATACTGATGCACTTATCCAGCCTTGTCAAGTACTTTTATTTTAGCATTGAGTCGAGTTTAGTGTCATGTTCTGCTTCTCTTTGAAGGCTTTTTGTCTTTGTCCAGTAGCTTCTGAGTTGGAAGTCTACCAGTTTTAGGAAGGAAGGAGGGCTTTGAAAAGTGTGGGTGAGAAGTATTAACCCTGCCTCCTGCCAACAGCCTTGCAAGCACAAGACTGGCAAGTACATGTGCTCTTGGCATTAGGAAAGCCTTGCCGAAAATGAAATTAAAATTCCTCAGCTGGTCAGAAAATTAATCAGGACTGAATCTAAGTAGACAGAGACATAAGCTAGACTCCTTGTTCCAATACTGATGAGCATTTCATTATTATGTGGATAAAATGTAGAGTCATGGAAGAGGCCAAGTAGGGAAAGAAATGAAAGAGGTGAACAGTATCTTTAGGATTTAAATTCTGGCTACAAAAAAATTTTATAGCAGCTGTTACCTCTTAGTTGCCTTCATGACAGTATGATAAATTGTGAGTTACTCATTTCATAGCACTTCTAGAGCATCCACAGTGAAGCAGTGATATGACATGTGCTAGCACTAAGTTGTGACCATACCTAGTCCTTGCCTTCCAGGAGTTTATAACTGGGTAGGAAAGGACAGTAGAGAGTGCAAAGTCTGTAATAACCAGTCAGATAAGAAGTACTGCCATACCACTTAGGATTATTTGGTAGGAAAGTAACTGTAATGCATCCCAGCAAATTTAAAAAGGATTAAATTGATAAAAGGGGAAAGGAGCTTGAAAGGAATCTGGAGATATAGACTGCAAGAACTAAGGGACCATCTCTTCAGGATCCTCAAATGAGGTAACTCCGTGGAAACTTAGGTCTATTCATTCAAAATTCAGATTCTCAAAAGAAAGAATCTGCTGGATCCAGCTGGGGCATGCACCACTTCTCAGCAGGGGAAAAGAGAAGACAGTGCAACAGCATAGAGACCTCTCTCCAGGGAGAATAAGTGCTAAAAAACAGACTCAGATTTTCCCAGAAGTAGCTGTTTCTGTGTCTCCTGGGATTGCCATCTGTGAGCAGGTGTGTGTTTATTTGTGGCACACTCAGTGTTAAGGTCATGCTGATCTGATGCCATAGACTGTAGAATCATTTCCTGTAGGTTCTTTGACTCACTGACACCTGTTTCCTTCTCTTGATCCCAGAGTGAGCAGTCTCACCTCATGAGAGAACATGAGGATGTCCAAGAACGAACAACACTTCGGTACGAGGAACGCATCACAGAGCTCCACAGCATCATTGCTGAGCTCAACAGGAAGATAGACCGCTTGCAAGGCACTACCATCAGGTAGTTGGATCCAATTTCTGGCTGTTCTCTGCCCCTCTGGGCTGTACCCTGGTATTAAGATGTTTTATTTGTAACTTAGACTTGTATAGCTAATAAACTACTTTCTCTTCTCTGTTAACCATGTACTTTCTCCTCCATTATCTGTTTTGATTTTCATCTTCTGGATAACCCTGCAAGATAGATAGGGAGGGAGTTATAATCCTCAGTTAAGTCAGAAGTTGAGTGAAAGACTTTATCAATAAGTTTAAAATGGAGGTCCTCTGTCTTGAGAGACCAGCACCTTTTTTATCCATCAGATTTGCTCTAGACAAGTAAACTATGTACAGCTCTTGGGATTTACAAATGTAGTTTATAATTAATAATAGAGGCTTCAAGCAATTCTAATAAAACTTTGAGCTTTCCTCACTGACTTAACCTCTTGCAAATCACTAAGGTAGGGGGCAAGATTTTATCCATTGTTTTACTGTGAAAAACCTGGTGCTTAAAAATATTAAGCGGCTACTTTGATTTTACGTTTATAAGAGAGTAGAAGTAGAACTAGAACCTCCAGTGTCTCTGTCCTCACTTAAGTTTTATTCCTTGCAAATGTCTATGGGGCACCCTGTCTTCCTTGTTTCTCAATCAGTTGACCCCTAAATTTCCTGAACACTCACTTTGTGTATCTGCCCTACTCTTTCAGAGGAGGCATTTGCTCTAAGTGACTCACTAAGCAAGGATGGGAACTTTTTCTCTCCCTGTCTATGTCCAAGGAACAGCCCCGAGGAAAGCGAAAAGCTGGTACTTACCTTTATGAAGAAAGAATGCTTTGTTTGTTGAATGTTTGTTCAACTCACAGTTAATACAGTTTTAGAGGCAGCTACTTTAAACCCTCCCTTTAGAAGTCCAAGTCATAAGAAACTTTGGATGCATTTCATAACAACTCTAGGAACTCCACTAATGATGGGGCTACTTGCTGACAGTACTGGTGGGCCTCTGTTTTCTGAGCAAAATCATGGAAACATTTACACTGAGCTGAAGCCACACAATAAATTCCATATTCAAATTAGAACCTCAGTTTTTAAATTGCTTCTTGACATTTAGAGTGATTGTAGGTTAGAAATGTATGAACAGAGTTAGAATTTTCAGCCCCTCAAAATAATTATAGTAAAGTACATCAGCAAGTTTGTAATTCCCATAAAGCACTTAAGAAGGTGAAAGCAAATGGGCTCAATTATTTTTTCATTTCCTTTGCTTCTCACTGTTTACACACAACGAAGCTACAATTTTTGTATATTGATCTTGTACCTGCCACATTGCTGTGTTTATCTATTATTTCTACTAATAGATAGAAATAGTTTTTTTGGTGGCATATTTAGGGTTTTATATAGATAATGTATCATCTACAAATAGTAGTAGTTTCACTTTTCTGATGTGGATTCTGTTTAATTCCTGTTTTTGTCTGATACCTATGGACAAAACCTCTAATACTAGGTTAAAAAGGAGTGGTGACAGTGCATATCCTTGTCTTGTTCCTGATCTTAGGGGAAAACTTTTACTTTCACCATTGATTATTTTATTGAATTTAGATTTATAATATGTCACCTTTATTATATTGAGGAGGATTCCTACTATTCTCATCTTGTTTAGAGTTTTTACCATAAATAGTACTGAATGTTATGAAATGTTCTCTCTGTATATTGATATTACCATATGATTTTTATCTTTCTTTTTTGATATGGTATATTATATTAATTGATTTAAGTATATAAAGCCATCCTTGCTTCATTGGGATAAATCCCACTTTGAGCAGGGGATTAATTGTGATGTATAATGCTTTTGATACATTGTTGAACTTGATATGCTACTATTTTGTTGAAGATTTTGCATCAATGTTCATCAGGGGTATTGGTCTATAATTTTTTTTTCTGGTGCTATTATAACCGGATCTGGGCAGCCCCCAGAGGCCACAGGGCAAGAAGGTTTTGTTGGGGCTGATGCATACTGGCCTCAGCCCACCACCTGTGGATATTTCCCCTTACCTAGCCTCAGCAAGGTTGGCTCCAGCCATGGCTCTCTGGGACCAACAGGCCCACAAACCTGCACTGACCTAAGTGCAAGCCTATTTGGGCTTTTCCCCCTTTTATATCTGACTTTCAGATTCTAAAATGGAATGGTCAGGTGGGAGCTAAATGGACCAATCAGGTGCAAGCTAAATAGACCAATCAGGTCCAAGCTCAATTAATTCATGAATTATTCAGATTGAAACATAGAAAATAAGCTGATAGGTGCTAAACAGCCGAATCTAACACTTAGGATTGAAAAGAGTCCAATCAGGCTTGTGGAGTAGGGCACCCTGAGGGGGATATAAAGCAGAGCAAGAGACAGCTTTATTCATTCTGCTTCTGGCCTTCAAAGAGGAAGCATTATTAATCAGACCACCTTTGAAGAAGGATTTGGCAGATGGCCTCTGAAGACAGAGAAGCATCAAATAGCTCCATGGGATTCAGAGGACCTGCATGGACTTCCAGAGCTCCAGACCTCCATAGACCTGCACAGAGACTGGCTGCTGCACCTGCGTCCGACCCTACCTCTGACATCACCTGCAAGGAGCACTGTCAAGCTTGGCCCAGCTCAAAGAGCTGACCACAGCCTCTGGTTCTCTGGCACCATCTCTTGGTGCTATTGAGTCCATCTCTGTCTGGTCTCGTGTCCAGCCCAGGCTCTAGACGGCTGTTGTGGACTACTGCTGTGTTGCCTCATCTTCTACGAGTGCCCTTTGTTTGGAATTTCTAGATACTATCTGGGCTCAGATAGCTGGCCACGTGTGACCTTAGAAACTCTTTCCCCCAATCTCCTGTTTGTTAAATAAACGCTGTTGTTGTTGGAGGACCCTGAGCCTGAATGGTCTTGTGTGTGGGGGAGAACCCACTGACAGTGACTTGTTTCTGCACTTTAAACACTGTCCTTTGACTCTGTTTTAGCCCCTTGGCACAGTTTGAACACTGTTTTAGATCTGTATAACATTGTCATAGTACTATTTTCAGTTTGGCAGGAGCCAACCTCACTGGGGTTTGGGAGGGGCTACATCCACAGCTGGTGGGTTGAGGCCTGTGTGCCTTGGCTCAAACAAAGCCTTCTTGCCCAGTGGCCTCTGGGCACCATGGGATCTGGTTACACTATCTTTATCTGGTTTCAGCATTAGGGTAATTAAGTACCTTGAAATGTTTTAGGAAGTGTTCCTGTGTCTTGAATTTTTAAAAATAACTTCAGCAAGACAGCCATTAATTCTCATTTAAAAGTTTGATAAAATTCATTTTTAAAGTCATCTGGTTCTAGGCTTTTGTTTTTGAGAAGATATTCTATATTGCTGTTTCGATTTATATGCTTGTGACTGTGGTTTGTTCAATTCCTCTGTTTCTTCCTGATTAAGTCTAGTAAATTATATTGATCTATGAGTTTGTCCATTTCCTCAAGATTGTTGAACTTAATGGCATATTGTTGTTTATAGTAATCTCTTATAGCATTTGCATTTCTGTGCATATTCTGTGATAATTACTTCTTTTTCATTTCTGATTCATTTATTAATGTTTTCCTCCTTTCTTTGTTAGCCTAGCTAGAGATTCACCTATTATGTTAATCTCAAAGAACCAACTATTAATTTCATTGATCTCTTATAGTTTTTTTCATCTGTTTCATTTATTTCCATTCTTATTTTCATTTCCTTCCTTCTGCCGAATTTTGATCTTTTTATTTCCTCTTTTACAAGTTGCTCTCAGTATAGTTTTATGTTTTTTATTTGGGATTTTTGTTTGTTTGGTTGATATGGTCATGTATTGTAATTACCTTACTTTTTAAGTCTGTTTTTGCAGCATCCCATATATTCTGGTAGCTTGTATCCTTGTCTTAATTAGTGCAATGTATTTTTAATTTCTGTTTCAATTTCCTCTTTTACTGACTGGCCAATAAGTAGCACGTTGTATAGTCTCCTGGTATTTTATAGTTTTTCCCATTTTTTTAATTCTTGATTTCAAACCTTATGGCATTATGGTCATTGAGAATATAATATTGATTTTTGGTATAAGTTTTAGTTATAATTTTTTTGACAATTGACTTGTGTCTCAGCACATGGTCTCTTATTGAAAATTCCATGAGCATTTGAAAAAGATGTGTTAACAGTGATTTTGGGTATGGGTACCTGTAGCTACAGTAAGCCTAGTTGGTCTAGGTCCTCTTTTAAGGCTGTTGTTCCTTCATTTATTCTCTGTTTTATTGATCTGTCTACACTTGTAAGAATATTAAAACCCTCTGGCATTTGTCAATATCTCTCCTTTAGCTCTGTTAGTAATTATCTTATGTATCTCAGTGTTCCATCATGTGGTATATATACATTTTTTCAGTATTAGTCCTTCTTTATCATAACAAAATGTCCATTTCTTATTACCATTTTTAATTGGAAGTCTAATTTATCTAATATAAATATAGCTATTCTGAATTTTTTAATTGCTGTTTGCTTATAGGATTATTTCTAGCCTTTCACTTTAAGTCCATGCTTGTCTTATTGGTAAGATGGTTTCTTGTAAACAGCAGAAGGCTGAACTTTACTTTGAAATCTATTCAGCCACTACAACTTTTTTTTTAATTTTTTTTTATTTATACATACAAGAATGGGTACAGGCCAGAGGTGTGGGGGTGGTGAGAGGATTCACCAAAGACAGAGTGAGAACAAAACAGGCAGATTGACTGAAATGCACTGCTGAGGGGAGCAGCTGGCAAGTCAGGAGAGGTCTGCTGCACCATGTAGGTCACCTACCTGGCCAGGGATCAAACTCATGCTGTAGTAGCTGCGGATTACTTCATAGCCGTCAGCCACTACAACTTTTGACTGGTGAATTCAGGCCATTTATATTATTGATTATTGAGACATAAGTATTAACTGCCATTTCATTATTTTTTACTTTGTCTTATCTTTTACTTTTGAAGTCTTGTAACAGGGTGGTCCCCAGGAAAGGGGGAGGTTCCAGGTTCCCTGCCCCACCCAAGGAAGGGTGGAGCTGAGCAGGAAGAGGAGAAGCTGCAGAAGAGACTGAGGAAGGAAGGAAGCAGGATGGAGCCAGGAGACCTGGAAGAGGCGCATGGAGCCTAGAGACATGTAAAGAAACTGCGCTTGTCTTTTGGTCGTGGACTGGGTGACACAGATGTGGGTGAGACCCGTGGGGAGGTGACAATGGCAGCTTTTATCTTGATGTTGATTTTGCTCTTTTCCTTCCGGGCTTGTCCGGTTGTTTGTGACCCTTTTCTGTGGGTCCCCACTGGAAGATGCTTTAGACTTGTGGCAGGCTTTGGGGCCTTGCTCTGGGCCGACCCCATATGGATGGAGTTTTACCCACGAGGGGACGGGTAACTTTGGGTGTTTCATTTAAAAACTAGACTCTTTGCCTTACCTGTATTGTTTCCTAGTTTTTATTAAAGTTCCTTCCCATTAAAGTGTCATATGTTTTGTGTTGATGCGGCGGATGGCAGAACCCATGTAGAATAGGCAGGTTTGTGGGGCTTGGGCTGCCCCTCTCCCTGTCCTATAACAGATTTGGCGTCCAACGTGATGTAGGACAGAGCCATCCGTGGTTAGTCAGCCCCATGGGGAAATTGGGCTTCCCTATGGCACTGGCTACCATAAGCGCAAATGTGATTTTTGGTTTCTCCGGTGTGTTTGTTTCATATGTCGATTTGTTGTTGAAAAACTGGCTTGGGCTTTGTGAAGATCTGTGTGTCTGTATGTAATTTGTTTGTAGTGACTTGCTAAGACATTTGATTTTGTGGAAATTGTTCTGTGCCAGTTTTACTCAAAAGATTAGGCAGTACGTAGGCCCATGTGGCCAGATCAAAGATGGCGTCTGAGGCCACTTGGCTGGCTCTTGTAAAATTCAAAGTTTCTTGTTGCTAGGACTTTGGAACTTTTTTTTCTTTCTTTTTGCAATCTCTGCTGTCTCATTAGCATTTCTAAAGGCAATAATGGTTCTTCAGTGGTATGTTGCTTTGTCTTTGGCAACTTCCTGCTCTCTGCCTGATGGATTTTGCAAGCCAACTGTGGAGCAGTGGTGTTTTAATTAGCAAATGTATGCCTGGGTGTTAAGGAAAGCGTAGCCTTAAGCAGTAACTGGTAATCGCTGGTATCCTTGATGGGTTCTTGGAAATAACTTAAATTTTTGCAAAGTCTGGATCAGAAAAATTAACAAAATTTTGTCTGAGTCTGAAAAAATTTTCTGCTGTGAATTTTGTCTACACAATTTGTTTTGGGCATGTTTGCCATTTTGAATCCTGGATTTGTTCAATTGCTGGTGTAAGACAAAATTCTAAGTTTCTGCTTCCTACTGAGGAAGGTCTGTTATGGAAAGCACTCTTTAGGGTGCATCATGTAACTATACCAGGTTTTCATACCTGTGTTGTTGTTGTCCCTCCCTAGTGTGGGGGAGGTGTAATCTGTGCTTAGATGTTTAATCTGCTCTTTCAGCTTCTGTCCCAGAGTGGCTAACAGAAGTAAGGAGATGACTCCTTTTAATTAAAAGTTAATTACTGATATTTTGATTTTGCTTTTTCAGGTTCTATTCCAGGAAACCCAAGGAGTGCCTGCTTGGTGGCTAACAAGAAATGACTCCTTTTGCTTAAAAGTTAACTGTTACTTTTATTCTTTCAGTTGCTGTACAGAATACCCCAGGATTGACTTCTAATAAAAAGTCTTCAACACTGAAAGCCCTAAGATGATAAACAAGGTCGTGTAACCCTTGTGATTAATAAAACTTTTCCTTCCTATTTCCAAAGTCTTAGGTTTGCAGGATGACAACTGAAAATTTTTCTGCCAGCAACACTCCACATTTTTTTTTGGACTTTGATATTTTTTTTCTGAGCCTATGGAGTAAAACTGCAGTTACATGACATATTCCACGTGGCATAACTAAAAAAAAAAACTGTCTTTGTCTATACGTTGAATGTCTGTATGTCCTTGTGTCTAACCGTCTTGACCTCTAGTGATTGACAAATTGGTATACATGGTGCCCACAGACATTGAAAAAAAAAAAAAAGTTATGGTTTAATTGTCAACATTGTGCTACTGAACTAAGCCGGTGCCTTCATAGAGATTGAATATTGTTGTTTCTGTTACTTTTCTGATATCTATGGCAAAGCTTCCCAGAAATCTAAATTCAAGTACAAATTTGGTAGCCTGTCATTTGACTGATGCAAAAAAATTTTGTGGAACCTCAGTAGAGCTCCTGAGACACTCCACGAAGTTTCTCCTTTTCCTCCTGGGAAGGCATTACATGAATTTGTTTTATTTGGCTTTTACCTAATGAAGTAAAACTGGAAGGGAAACATTGTCACTTGGAAAAATGGTAAAACTTTGGTATGTACAAAATGTTAACAGTAGTATCTGGTATGTGTGTAAATTGTCAATGGTAATTGTCACCTTGTAATATTGTATAATTCAATTGTTTCACACCTACAGAAATTGTTTCCGGAAATATAGGAAAAAAAGGTCTCAACAGATTCCTATTAATGGAACTGTTGAGAAAAAAAAAAAAACAACTTTCCTACAAAGGACTAAATAAACCTGGAAATACACCTGACATTTACAAGTTTTCCTTAACATAATAATACTGATGACTCTTTGCCTTACCTGTATTGTTTCCTAGTTTTTATTAAAGTTCCTTCTCATTAAAGTGTCATATGTTTTGTGTTGATGCGGCGGATGGCAGAACCCATGTAGAATAGGCAGGTTTGCGGGGCTTGGGCTGCCCCTCTCCCTGTCCTATAACAGTCTTCCTTCTGTATTTTGTTTAGGTTCCATTTCCATTGTCCTATTGTTACTTGTAGAAATGTTTAAAAGTACTGCTGAATTAAATATACGACAGGCTATTTGTATGACCTATTTTATTATCTGGTCTCAAATTCATTCTCATGGGTCACATTGTAACTCTCCTAATTCTTCAAATTATATTTAATTATATAATTTAGGTATTTGTTTCTTCTGTATTTATTGTTATTTTTCTTTATAATGGCCCCATTACAACTTCCTTCAGCACAGCTGGATGTTGATCAATTCTTTTAATTTTAGCTTTTCAGTGAAGTTGCTTACCCTTCCTTCTGTCTTGAATGTTAATCCTGCTGCAAACAGGTTTCACTGCTTCATTTCCTGGTTTCTCATTAGCCCACTGCTGTCTGGATTCTGACACTAACAACTTGCCAAAATTTTTTGCTATGGATTAAACTGTGTCCCATCCTCCCCACCCCCATCACCACCACCAAATTTATATGTTGAAGCCCTAGCCCTTAATTTGATACTATTTGGAGATGGGGCCTTTGGTATGTAATTAGTGGAGTTGTAGTAATGCAGGTGAGCCCAGCATGATAAGATTAGTGAATCTCCTCATAGAAAGAGACCAGAGCTTCTCACTCCACTTGTTTTCTCCCCTTGCCATATAAGAACAAGTATCTGCATGCCAGGGAAAGAACCAGTCTAGAAATTATGAGAGAATAAATGCCTGATATTTAAGCAAACTAGTCTATGGTATTTTGTTATAGCAGCCTTAACTAAGACACTGTTTTTGAAAATAATCAGTGATTTCTTTTTTTTTAAGATTTATTAATTTATGCATACAAGTGCTGGGGTGTGAAAGGTTCGGCGCGGTAAAGAAAAGGAGAGCCAGGCTAAATTTCTCAAAGGGAGGGAAAGTTTATTGTGCCCCAGGCGGACCTCACAGACCCAAGGTGGGGGTCAGTGAAGCCGCGCACGTTGTTAGGGGAAAGCAGGGTTTTATAGGGCGAGGAGAGGTCAGGTGGGTAGTTGGGCTCCTACGGCGGGAAAAGTTTGTAGGGCAGGTATAGGTTCTTTGTCTGAGATGAGACTCGTAGGGGGAGGGAGGAGGCTCATTGTCTGAGTCCTCCAGGCAGGTATCCGCATTCCTGCCCCCCAGGTGGGCTTCCTGGTTGGCTCCTGCATTCAGGCCTCCTGCATGGACCTTTCATACCAGCCTTTTGTTGAGGGTGCAGGTCAGAGATGCAGAGTGTGGGAGGATTCACCAGAGACAGAGTGGGGAGCAGAATAGGAAGATATGCTGAAATACACTGCAGAGGGGAGCAGCAGGCAAGTCAAGAGAGGTCTGCTGTGCCATGTGGGTCATCTCCCTGGCCAGGGATTGAACTCTTGCTGCAGTGGCTGTGGCTAGCTTCATAGTGCTGCTTCTTAACCCCTTGCACCTTGTGGTGACAAGGGAGGCCCTAATCAGTGATTTCTTAACTGAAAACTCAGTGACATTATCTTATTAGTGGTCCTGTTTTTGAAGCATTTGACCCTAAATATTCCTTCAATTTTGGTGTACTCTTCTCAAACATCTAGAACTCTATTGATCTTAGATCTACTCGTCTGTCTCTAAGGCCCACCCTCATCCTTAGCTCTTATCTTGGTTTCATCTCCCATTCTTTTCACCTTTAATAGCTACATCCTAAAGCATTGATCTCTCCTATTAGTGTCACCTCTGCATTGCCACTCAATTCTTCTATTTCCTTGCCTGAAAAATACCCCTCATTTGGCAACTGAGATAAGGTCCAAAATCATGGTCTAACCTAACATAATCTGGATTTTTTTTAAAGATTTATTTATTTATGCATATAAGAACTGGGGTACAGGCCAGAGGTGTATGGGGTGAGAGTATTCACCAGACAGAGTAGAGAACAGAACAGGCAGATTGACTGAAATACACTGCTGAGGGGAGCAGCTGGCGAGTCAGGAGATGCCTGGTGTACCATGTAGGTCACCTACCTGCAGGGATCAAACTCGTGCTACAGTGGCTGCAGATAGCTTCATAAGTTGTGTCATAACCCCTTGCACCACCAGGTAGGCCCTAGCATAATCTGATTTATAAGATACCTACTTGCATCATGAGCTTTGATCTTTCAGCCCACACTTCTACCTGCATGCATGTGTCTGTCCACCTTTGTGTTGCTACATTGCAAAAACAATGTAACCAGAACATCTTTATCTCCCAGAAAAACACGTTATTTTGATTAATTTCTTGACTAGGAAGTAAAATACAATGAAATAATAATAAAACCCAGAAAGATAAGATTTCTTTTTCTGTTTTCCTATCTAGTTTTAATTAAACCCTCTTTCACTATGTAGAAGTTCATGAATATGGATCCTATATCATCAGATCTTGTATTCATTGAGGATAAAGATGGATTATTTTATATATATGAGAGCATTTCAAAATCTCATTTGTTCATTTAGTCACCAAAAGATTCATAGGTGAGTCTGATCTCCTCCCATACTATATGGAAAAAATTAGAAGAGGAAGAATTTTTTTTAAAAAAGATTCATTTTTTTATTTATACAATAGCTGGGGTACAGGCCAGAGGCATGGGAGGGTGAGAGAATTCACCAGAGACAGAGTGAGTGGGGAACTGAACAAGCAGATGGACCAAAAGCACTGCTGAGGGGAGCAGTGGGGGAGACAGAGGGGTCTTCCGCATCATATGGGAATCTCCCTGGCCAACCAGGAATTGAACCCATGCTGCAGAGGCTGCAGACAGCTCCACAGTGCTGCGCTCAACCCATTGTGCCATTAGGGAGGCCTGAGAAGAGGAAGAATTTAAGGATTATCCAAGACTTTACTCATCACTTATCTCCTGTTATAGATCCTCTAAGAGATTTGAACAGAATATATTTCCTCCTTATATCTAAATAATCTTTATTCTTTAAAAGAATGATGGTGATTTCAGAACAAAGTTCTGCCTGTAATTGTAAGGAAAATAGAATGTAGTTGTAGAGTAAATGAAGATGCTCAGGCCTTTATGCCAATAGCCTCTGTGGCTAGCACCTGCAGCCTTGAATGTATAAGGCGTTTGGGAGTGTGGGTTTGGGTACACATGCCTGATGGTGGACAACTGGAGTATGGTGTGGGCATGCAAGCACCTCTCCTGTCATGCCCACTGCTCCCCTCAGCAGTATATTTCATCAGTCTGCCTGTTCTATTCCCCGCTCTGTCTCTGGTGAATCCTCTCACCCACCCACGAATCTGGCCTGACCCTGGTTCTTGTATAAATAAATAAATAAATAAATAAATAAATCTTTTTTAAAAATCATATTTTCATAGACAGTTCACTTTTCTGATTAGATCTCTTTTTTCCTAGCCAATAACAATAAACAGTAAAAACCACAATAAAAATACCATGTTAGATTGTTGTTTCATTGGTATTAGACTTAGGAAACTGTGCTACTACTTAGTTGCACAAACTTGGGTAAGTAGCTTAGCCTTCTGAGGCTCCACTTGTCTTAAATGTAAAATGAAGACATTGGTCCTGGTTTAGATGGTCTCTCACATCCCTTCCACAGTGCAAATCTGTGACTTTCTTACCACTAATAGTCATTACACAGATGTGTGAGATCTAATAACTCCAAATTAGAAACAGCCCTGTTTACTTTGTTATTTGAGCTCGTAGCAAGCACTAATTATTCCAACTCTAAATAAAGGAAGGTGGAAGCACTATGAAATGATACTTTATATTCCAAAGGAAAAAACCTGAGAACTTTGTAATTCCTAATTATGAAACTATCACAACAGCTAATCATTAACAACACTTATCAGTTTATCAAACTCCTGTTTTTATAACATAAAATAATCACTACTCAGACCTTTTCATGTTTTCTTTCTTTTTATCACTAGCATTAGCAGTTGGTGTTCATTTTGGAGGCATTTTTACTCCCCCAAAAGTAGCTATCACTTGCCAATTGAGGGAAGCAAACTATAAATTTACTTTGATATGCTGATGTTTTGTCATTAACCATTCACTTTCACCAGCTCAGTGACACTACTGTGCAGAGTACCCTTGAAAACAGACCTCAAATTCTTGCCTTTGTAAAACTATCCTAGACTGAAAGAGTGGTTTAAATTCTTGCTCCATTGCTCCTGAATTACAGAGTAGAGAGAGAAACCCAGTGTGGGTCTTCTACATCTACTGTGAACCCAAATGGATTTTCTGCTTACACAGGGCTCTGAGACATTTAACTTTTGTCATCTCCCAGTCCCTGGTCCAACCTCTTTTCAGGAATGACGCATTGATACTCAGGCAGTGATAAGGGTATGTAGTTCCATGAATATTTTGTCAGTCAGGGGGAGAAACAATAGGGTCACACAACTTTGTAATATTCGGGCACAATTTAATTTTTTTTAAAGATTTATTTATGCATAAAAGAGCTGGGGTACAGGCCAGAGATGCGGGCGGTGAGAGGATCCACCAGAGACAGAGTGGGGAACAGAACAGGCAGACTGACCAAAATACACTGCTGAGGGGAGCAGTGGGTGAGACTGGAGAGGTCTGCCTCATCATGTGGGTTTCTCCTTGGCTGGCCGGGGATCGAATTCATGCTGCAGAGGCTGTGGATTGCTTCATAGTGTGATGCTTAACCCCTTGCACCACCAGGGAGGCCCACAATTTAACTTTTTTATACCTTATTCTTTGTGGCACAAAACCCTGCCTAGTCTTCCAAGGTTGTTTTCCACTGCTAATTACTATTTACTTTGTTTTCATGTGTTGTTTTTTTCTGTAATATACATTATCATCACCATAGGAGGAAACCTAAGCAGGGATTGGGTTCTCAGCCCATCTCCTCCCTGTGGAGTAAAGAATAGAAACTTTCTGTACCTCCCACCTGCTTATTTTAACATTTCCATACAAGATCTTGCTCCTTCCCCAAATTCCTAGACATAACACATTTTATGTTTCTTTTTACCATCTAATACTGATTTTCAATACAATAAATTCTCCTTTTGATCAAAATTGCCCCTCAATAAGTGGCTTGTGTGTCCCTCCAGTCTCATGTTCCATCCTGCATCCCCTTTTGGCTTCAGCTATACTCAACTCTCCAAGTTCCACATGTTCACATTCAAGTTCAGAGAGGCCTCTGAGTCTTTGCATGAGACTTCCAGCCTCATAATCTATCAAGAATCTGCTTACATTGAGACTGCATCCAGGAAGTCTTCTTGGTCACTATTTGCCTGCAGTCCCAGATATGTCTTCTTGTTTACCCATAACATCCTTTTTAAGTTAGAATTGTTTTAAATATATTTGACTCTTAGAGGTAGCAGCCATCTAGTCTTTGCTTTCCTATCCTTGTTTTGGTGCTTGAATATATTGAGCAGGCATCCTTAGTTTGCATTTCATGGCACTGAAAATCATCTCCCTAACACAACATATCTACTGTGGTATAATTTTCTCTCAGACTTACCTCTGACATCAGTTGGAGATGTTTCTATGATCAGCAGTTTCCATCTCTCACCACTCTCTGACCACTCCTTTATAAACATCATCCTAATAACCCCCAGGAGTAATTCATTACAAAGCAGAATATTTGGCCAGGTACTATGTATTATGGATCCTCCCAAGGTAGAAGGGTTTGAGGTGGGTATTAAAGATTTTTTAAATGCCATTTATCCTAAAGATGAAACACAGAAGCATTTATATGGTTTTCTTGGCTGTACAACAGTCTCAGTCAAGCTGAAATTGACTACATCATTCATGGTCATGCATGAAATCTTCAGTAGACTAAAATCAGAATTTTAAGTGCTAATTGAAAGGCAAGCTAATATATCAGGGCACGATTACCCTTTGGACCGCAAAAGCAACTCTTAAGAGTATTTTTTAATTGTTTTTTCCTAAACCTAATTATTGTTTGATTTGTAGATGTCTAATAGTTAACTTATTCATAGAACATTAACCTATATTTTTGCCTTCACCACTCCCATATCAATTCATATTTTCATGTCTGGAGCTTATATCTGTTTAAGGTCTACTCATAGTTCTGGGTGGACTTTATTTTTAAAATAGCTTGTAAACCAGAGACTGAGGTAAATCCCTGCCTTGGGAAGAATGGATTTCTCAAGAGAACCTAGAACTCTGGAAATCTCTTCACATTTCTCTAATTTATAGATGTGTCACCTCAGCTTAAATGGCATTTGCTAGTATTCTTTGTCCTTTCCACCTCCACATTTCAGTGGGTGAGGAGATCTAATTTGTTCAGGAAATCTTTAAAAAGGAAAAGTTTCTAGTAGGCTAATAGATGAATCCAGAGCAATCTTTCAGCTTCACACACTGACCATGATATGATTATCTGTATATTTGGGATAAAAGGAAACTGGTCTATGTGTTATAAGGAGAGGGAAGAGTGTGCTCTTACTTTTTCTCTGAATATCTTTTTCTTGTCCTTAAAAGACATTTTCTGTAGGGGTTTTTCTATCAGTGGTGGCTGACTCTCCTTTTTTTCTCAGGGAGGAAGATGAGTACTCAGAGCTGCGATCAGAACTCAGTCAGAGTCAACATGAGGTTAATGAGGACTCTCGAAGCATGGACCAAGATCAGACCTCTGTCTCCATCCCTGAAAACCAGTCTACAATGGTCACTGCTGACATGGGTGAGCCTGTCTGCCATTACTACAAAGCCAAAGTTTGGTTTCTGCACTATAATAGGAATTTTAGAAATAATGAAGCAGCCCAAATTGAAATTTAGTTAATGAAGGAATTTGATGAATAAATAAAAACATATCCATTTTAGTACCCTATATACTATGTTGGTGAAATGGAACTGAATTGCTAAGTTAGCTTCCTGCAGACATTTGTGACTCAAACATACGTCACCTCTATTTCAAAATTCCAGAGATAGGGACCAGTAACAAGACTATTACAGTGTTTCAAGTTATAATAAAATTGGAACTATAATGATAGGAATGGAAAGGACAGGATGGGAGGTGATACATTGTAGAAGAAGAACCAATAGGTCTTACAAATGTTGGGTAAGGAAGAATCCAAAATACCTCTTCACATATTGATCCTTAGTGACTAAGAGAATAATTATATTCCTTAGTAAGGACATTTGCTTGAGAAATGAGTTGGGAAATATGTTAATTTTGAGGTTGTAGATAAATGTACATGTGGAAGAACATGGCATCATGTTTTATTTGTTTAAATATTTTTTTATTGAGGTAGCATTGGTTCTCATTGTTGTTTGTATTTTAGAAGTGTAGGATCTGCCCCTATCAGGTGCTGTTGCCATAGCCCATGTATGTTTTAAACTGCAGGTCATGACCCATGAATCTTAAAATTATATGAAAAATAAAATATTTCAATAATCAAACCAAAGAGGGAAAAGAATAGAACAACAGTATTGTGTGCATGCATGTGTGTGTTTGTATGTATGTGTGCAGTAAGTTATGAAATGATATGTTCCAATTGGGTTGCAATCCAAACCTTGCAAACTGCTGGTTTACTTGGAAATGCCTAAATGGATCTTTGGAGAGAATGGGGTAGAGGATAAAAGTTGAAGTTCTGATATAAGGAGATCTCTCTGCTCTCAAGGATGTGGTGTCAAAGGGAGGAGAAGCATGCTATCTGAGGAAACGTTTACATGTAGAACAAAGATGGTAGAAGAACCAGGGGAAGGAAGAGTAAATATAGTACAATTTCCATAGAACTTAAAATTGGGGAGATAAATGTTAATTAAATATTGCACATTGTGCCCCCCTTTCTGGAACTGAACAAAGGCAGAGGGAGGGCTCTGAAACAAAAGTTAAGACAGGCATGTAGGGGAAGAGACAAGCAGCATACAGACACTCAGTGATCTTCAGGGATAGCACCCATCAACCCATCCACAGCATCACTCTTCTCATGAAGTCTGGCATGACAGTACCAGACTTGGTCTGGACACCCAAACCTGGCATCCCAGTAGAAGCACCCCAAAAAGATGCCCTTCCAGTACCAGTGGCCCAGTGGCCAAGCACATAGAACAAATTTGAAAACAAACTACAGGGAGAAGGAAAAATACAAATAACCAAGCAAGCCCTCTGGGGAAGGACACACCACAAAAAGAAAATCAGCCCCCAGAACTCAACAACAATGACATGGAAGAACTTCTCCTCCTGCCAGATAGAGAATTTAGAATCACCATGATTAAAAAACATAAAGAAGATTTAAAGGAAAAGAATGATTTGAGACATACGATTAACGAAGAGTGAAACTGAGGTTTTAAAGGAGAAAATGAAGAAAACACAGGATATTAAAAGATTAATGGAGATGCTAAAGAACTCTGAGAAAAAGTAATAAAAACAGAATTGATGAAATGGAAGAACAAATCAGTATTCTTGAAGATACAAATATAAAAAGAACCAAAAAAGTAAAGGAAAGAGGGCCTCCCTGGTGGCGCAGGGGATAAGACGCAACCCATGAAGAAATCAGCAGCCACTGCAGCACAAGTTCGATTCCTGGCCAGCCAGGGAGAAACCCACATGGTGGGACAGATCTCTCCTGTCTCGCCCGCTGTTCCCCTCAGCAGTGTACTTCGGTCCATCTGCCTGTTCTATTCCCCACTCTGTCTCGGGTGAATCCTCTCACCACCCCATGCATCTCTGGCCTGTACCCCAATTCTTGTATAAAAATAAATAAATCTTTTAAAAAAAAGTAAAGGAAAGAGAAGTACAAAAGAAAAACAATGAAGAAACACTTTGAGAACTATGAGGAAACACTGTGAGAAACACTTTGACACCACGAGGAAAAGAAATACAAGAGAAATATAAGAGTTATAGGAATCCCAGAAGGTGAGAAGAGGGGCAAAGTAACTGAGAAACTATTCAAGGAGATAAGTGAAAAGAACTTCCCAAGTATGAAGAATGAGATGAAAATAGATATACAGGAAGCTAGAAGAATACCAAATTACCATATTGAAAGGAAAACTACAGCAAGACACATAATAGTAAAGCTTCCAAGAATCCAAGACAAGGAAAAAATAATGAAGCTGACAAGGGGGAAAAACAGATAACCTATAAAGAAAAACCAATCAGGTTAACATCAGACTTCTCCAAATAAACACTACGGGCAAGAAGAGAACGGAGTGACATATTCACCAAACTCCAAGACAACAAATGCCAACCAAGAATGTCCTGCAAATCTCTCCTTCCTCTATGAAGGAAAAATAAGGATCCTTTCAGACAAACAGAATCTCCAGAAATTCATTACTGAATTCTGTTTGTCTGAGAAACCCCCACTCCAAAAAATATTACAAGAAGCCCTAAGTTCAAAACCAACAAAGAAATGAATAGGAAGACAGGAAGGTAAGCCATAGAATCACAAAAAGACAAACAAAATGCCAAATACAGATGCCAATGTATCAATATTAACCCTAAATGTAAAAGGACTAGGGCTCTCCTGGTGGCGCGGCTGTTGAGCGCTGGCCTGAGAAACTGTCTGCAGCCTCTGCAGCGCCGGTTCAATCTCCAGCTGACAGCAAGGGTCCCACATGGCACTACAGACCTCTCCTTCCACGCCCGCTGCTCCCCTCAGCAGTGTATTTCGTCAGTCTGCCTGATCTGTTCCCTGCTCTGGCTCTGGTGAATTTTCTCACCTTCCCATGCTTCTGACTGTACCCAGTGCTTGTATAAATAAATAATCTTTTTTAAAAAATGTAAGTGGACTAAACTCATCAATAAAAAGACACAGAGTAACACACTGGGTTAATAAACAAAATCCAACCTTCTGCTGTCTACAGAATATATATTTTACTACAAAAGATAAAAGTAGGCTGAAAGTAAAAGGTTGGAAAACAATGCTACAAGAAAATGGACCAAAAAAGAAGGCAGTAACAGCTATTCTTATATCAGATGAAATAGACTTCAAACTAAAAAAGGTAAAATAATCATAGATGGTCACTATGTTATGATTAACAGGACAATACATCAGGAAGATATAACACTCACCCACATATACTCACCAAATGAAGGAGCACCAAAATATATCAATTATTATCATCTGTGAAAACAGACACTAGAGAAAATACATATGTAGTAGGAGACTTCACTATCCCACTCTCCAATGGACAGATCAATGAGACAAAAAATAAATAATGACACTAGAGTCCTAAATAAAGACCTAGACCTCATGGGTTCAACAGTTATCTATAGGACACAACACCCAAAAAAATCTGAGTACACATTTTTCTCAAAATGTGAGAACACATTTTGATCTATGCACACAGATCATTCTCCAGGATTGATCACATATCGGGCCACAAGATAAACATCAACAGATACATTAAGATCAAAATTATACCAACTATCTTCTCTGATCATAAAGGCATCAAACTAGAAATAAACCATAAAAAGAAGGTAAGAAATATTCCCCCTTTGTGGAGATTGAAACCCACACTACTGGATGACCATTGGATTAAAAAGGAGATCAAAGAAGAAATTTAAAAATGCTTTGAGACCAACGACAATAAGGACACAACTTTCCAGAATATATAGAATGCAGCAAAAACTGTAATAAGAGGAAAGCAATACAGGCTCACATCAAGAAACAAGAAAGAACTCAAAGAAACAACTTAATTTCTCATCTCAAAGAACTAGGGGAAAAACCCAAAAAACAGAAGAAGAAAGGAAATAATAAAAATCAAAGCAAAAATAAACAAAATAGAAATTTTAAAAAATCCAAAGATCAAAAAAACCAAAAGTTTGAAAAAAATAAAATAGACAAACCTCTAGCCAGACTCATATGAAAGAAAAAGGTGGGGGGAGAAAATACAAATAAATAGGATAATAAACGAAAGAGGAGAAATTACAACAGACTCAGCAGAAATCAAAAGAATAATCAGAGATTGCTATGAACATTTATATGCAAACAAGTTCAACAATCTAGAAGAGATGGACAAATTCCTAAAACTCTGCAACCAGCTGGATAAAGAAGAATTAGAACGCCTAAACAGACCAATTACAAGCTTTGACATTGAAATAGTAATCAAAACCCTACCCAAAAACAAAACCCTAGGACCAGACAACTTCACAAATGAATTCTACCAAATGTTCAGAAATGAACTAGTGCCTATCCTACACAAACTCTTTCAAAAAATTGAGAAGGAAGGGATACTACCAGATATATTTTATGAAGCCAACATCACACTAATCCTGAAACCAAACAAAGACAACACACAAAAAGAAAACTACAGGCCAATCTCCCTAATGAACACTGATGCAAAAATCTTCAATAAAATCCTTGCCAACAGAATCAACAATGCCATGACCAAGTGGGATTTATTCCAGGGGCACAGGATGGTTCAACATCTGAAAATCAATTAATGTAATCCAATACATCAACAAAAAGAAAAAAGAAAAATCACACGATCATATCAATACATGTGAGAACGCATTCAACAAAGTTCAACATCTGTTTATGATGAGGGCCCTCAAAATTCTCGGGATAGAAGGAACATACCTTAACATAATAAAGTCCATATATAACAAACCCACAGCCAATGTCATTCTCAAAGGTGAAAAGCTGACAGCCTTTTCCTTAAGATTTGGAGCAAGACAAGGATGTCCACTCTCACCACTGCTTTTCAATATAATACTGCAAGTCCTAGCCAGAGCAGTAAGACAAGAGAAAGAAATACAAGGAATCCAAATAGGGAAAGAAGTAAAACTATCACTATTTGCAGATGATATTATATATCATATCAAAACTCGAATGGATCAAGAAGCTGTGGTATATATATATTTACACAATGGAATTCTCCTCAGCAATCAAAAAAGATAAACTCATGCCATTCACAGCAACATGGATAGAGCTAGAAGGGATCATGCTCAGTGAAATAAGCCAGAAGGAAAAAGAAAAACATCAGATGGTTTTACTTATAGGAGTAATTCAGGGGCACCAAATAAGGGATCAGGGAAAAAATAATAACAATAAATAAAAAACCAAAATTAACAGGAACTATAAACCTGAGGCATTCTGCAGTGGAGGAGGAGGGAGAGGAATCAAAACAGGGAAGGTATGAACATAAGGGACTATGGTGATGGTGCACAGGGGAACTGGTGGTGGGAATTTTACGGGGACTACACCTGAGAGTAGATAGCAAACACTGATGTAAAATATATAAAAATAAATACATTATTAAAAAGAAGAAGAAAGAAAAAGGTATTATGGCCAATGCAAAAAAAAAAAAAAAACACTAAAGATTTAATAGTGGGAGAAGGTGATTGATGATCAGATTTTCATTTTGAATTAATCAGTGGGATAAGAAGAAAAAAAATCAGTGGATCAAGAATGAATGGGGGAGATCAGCTAGGAAACCACTGAAAAAATTATTGCTAGAAATAGTGTGGTGGTAGTTGAGGTGTAGAAAAGTAGATGGTTGAAGAAAAGGTATTAAATTGGCATGACTTACTGCAGGACTAAAACAGAGGATAAAGAAGGAGAGGGTTATGGGGGTGCGGGGCACTCGCATGCATGTGTGTGCATGTGTGTGTGCACACATGTCCCAAAGGTGTCTGGTTTGCACCATGGATGGTCAGTGAGGCCAGTCATCAATGTGGAAGTATAGGATAATAGACCAGGGGGTTTTGTTTTGAGTTCTGTTCTGTTTTGTTCTGTTCAGAAATGGGTTGGGTGGTGATCATGTGTTTTGTTTGGGCATACACTTGAGGTGTTTTGAGATATTGGTGGAGATGCTTTGGAAAGAAGTTGAAGCCCAGAAGAGAGGTCTAAGTAGAGGGAAAGCAGTTGGGCAACACCCCGATGTTTGCAGATAGTTGCTGAAGCAAAGGAAGTCTGCAAATGAGGGAGTGTGCAGAGCCAGAGATCAAGCATTCAGGGTGACCAGCTGCTGAAGAGATGGAGGGGCTTGTGGCAGGGCGTGACTGTATCTTTCCCAGAGACAGCTTCTGGAGCACAAGACCCCTATCTGCCAAATGCCTGTGTGCTCTCTGCCTTTATTTATTTATTCCACAAATTGTGGATGATCTTGCTAGATCCTGAGGGTTAGACAGAATCTGCAATCAGAATGCTGTACTTCCACACTCACACCCTAGTGACATCCACACTCTTCACCATGGCCCACCGGGCTTTCCAGTTCCAAGCTTAATCCAGCTGTGCCTGGATTGCCAGCTGTGAAGACACTGTCCTTCTTAATGTCCCTCAAACCTGACTGCCTCTCTTGCCTCAAGGGTCTCTGCATAGTTGTTCCTTCTGTCTACAGGGTGCCTTCCTGCAGTTAACCCGTGGTGCTTTCTCTTGCATGCTATCAGCTGTCTGCTCCTGGGGGAAGAAGGGCCCCTGGGCCCCTACTGGAATTCCAGCATCACTTTCACTCACAGACTCTCCCTTCCCTGTTTCATTTTTCCTCATAGCACTACCTAGTGATATCACATTTGCATCTTTTTTGTTACATACTGTCTGTCTTTATCAGTCTGTCACATTAGAGTTCAAGCTCCCTGTGGGCATGACTTTGGCTATCCTAGTTACCAAGGTCATAGTACCCACAAAACAGGAGGCACCCAGATGTCTGTGCAACAGACTTTGCCACCTTGGAGCTCACTGTTCTATGGAGGCTGTGACAAGTAAACAAGCAATGCTCAGTGATGGGATCAGGACCAAAATAAAACACAGATGGGTCCCTAGTGACACCTCGGGGTAAAGCATCGGAAGACAAGTCCCAGGGGTTGCAAAGAAGCAGAAAGCTGTGGAATGAGTGGTAGCTATGCAGGCAAAAAGCCAGGGGCAGGAGGAGATTTGGGGGGCTCAGGACTCACACATGCCAGGTCCCTGGGGAAGCTGGGCACAGAGAACAGCAAAGACGAGCAGTCATTATAGGCACAGCAGAATGCAGTCCCTGCGTGTGTTCATTGCAACTGTGCATCTGCCTCTTCTTATTTCTTTGCTATTTTCCAATTGAATTGCTACAATAGGGAAAAAACTTCCATATTGAAATGCCATTTTAGAAAATCATTAAAACACAACCATTTCATTAAAACTGCATTAGCAACCCAAAGATTCTCTTGAGCTACACTTGCAGTTTCAGCAGTGTATTTGCTGATCCCTATTTACAGATTGCAGAAGCCAACACAATCCATTCCCTTCATCAGAAATATTTTTCTTTTATTTTCAAACTCCACCCAGACTTCCCTTTTCAATAAGCTACCCTTGAGCACTGTGCTCTTCTGGTCTGGAGAAATAAACCAGCAATTTAGAAAGTGCTTTGACTTATCAAAGCAGTCATGTAAAGTAGAAAAGTCCCAGGATTATCATGTTGCATCTTAAGATAAATTGCATTACCTCATTCAAACCTGGTCATACCATTGTTTGGAAAGTAAATGTAACTAAATCAATAAAGATGAGGTGGGAATCATGGCTTGTGATTCTTATTTCCTCAAATTGGCAGAGTTCTCATTGAAAGAGAGGCTGGATATAATAGCTGACATGCTTTGCACACTTACTCTGATGCATTTACATGCATCCTTATTTAATCCTCAATCCTGAAGGAGGCCTGTGCATTTCTTCATCTATAAAATTGGGATAGCAGAGTTCAAAGAGGGTAAGTCACTTGCCTAAGGCAGAACAGCTAAGCAGTTGTTTTTGTTGATGCCTCCTATATTTCTGTGGATGGCTGTTTTTACACGCCTCTGGCAAAACAGTAAAATATGCCTGTGGTTAGTGTGTTGTGCTTCCTGTAATCCTTTGAGGTCTCTAGTGCTGCTGAGACAATTAAGGGAGCAGCTATGATAATACCTGACTTAATAGCAGAGTGTTTGTTGTTAATCCAGATTTTGCAGATCTCATCTTAGAAACAACATTCTCAAACCAATGATTCTGGGTGTCACAAAACAGCAAGGCCCAGGTGTGTGCTCGAATGCTTATGGTCTTGTACATGTTCGCGCATGCTTGGTGCACCTCAGCTCTTAATGGTATGCGCCCCCAACACTGTTACTGGAACAACAAAGCATGTTTGGAGCAATCATTTGCCAAACAAATAAAATCCCTGATCTATGGAACTTTATACAACCTGATGGATTCTGTTCCTCCATGTTGAGATCTCTTTTAAAAGGTGAGAACCTCTTATTTTCTCAAATTTAGCAATGCTAAACTGTTTTGCCCCTCAGAATGTATGGAAGCATATGATACCTTGCTTGCTGGTTCTGATCATTTACATAGAGATTTCCTCCTTGTAAGTAATTTTTGGAGGATAACCAAGGAAGAATTTACACATGAAACCTGGCTCTTGGCACAGCCGTGACTGAAATAAGTTTAATGTTAAAGACAGATTTTCCTGGCTTAGTGGCCAGTGAGGCTTAATGGCTTCAGGAAAAATGTTCCAAAATATTGAGCCTTACTCCCAATTACAAGCAGGGGGCCAGAAAGGTGGGAGGCAACTGTGCTCCTCCAAAAGTGGTTTCTTCAGATTTGGAGAGTAGTGTTTACAAAAGCAGGGTGGACTAAAAGGAGAATACACAGTTTTGTTAGGAATGGGGCAGCTGGGTAGTTATTCTCCAGCAAAGAATTTTTAAGAGGACCAGATGATTCATAACCTGATGCTGAAACTTTAAGGAACCTCTCTAGAAGTTGGAAATGTTCGACAGGACTGAAAGTGGCACCCTTGACTAGTTGATGGAACTGGCTGAGCCTTTGCTGCCTATCCTTTCTTCCCCTTACTTTAATTGGGCATCTGAATTTCTCCCCAGACTTACATTGTGTTGGTCATGCCTGAGAACCAAGCCCAGGGAAGATTTTGAAGTTGTGAACATTGACTCTCTGTGGTATCCATTTGCTTTCTCTGGGGGATCTGAGTTGATCAGACAAGACCTGTCTGCAAATGTTAGCAGGATCAAGTGACTGAGGAGCCCACCTAAAAATCATTCCAGTATTTTCCTTAGAATAACCAAGTTTTACAACAGGAAAGATTGTTGTGCCACCTCAGTTTGTGTTGCTGTCCAGGTAACCATCCCAGGCTGGGCAGGTCTACTGTTGATTTGGGCATATGGGAAAGGAGTCTTGGGGCCTGTAAGGAATATGAAGTGGCTCAGGCTCTTTTTTGCCCCTGCCACTAGCTTCTTTGGCCGCCACCTGCAGCTTTGTTTCCTCCCAGGTTTCATTACCCACATGTGATATTGTGTTGTTATAAAAAGGCACTTGGGAACATGATTACAGGGCATGCTCACCTATAAATATGATACCTGGGCAGAGTTCACGGGAGGGAGAGATCATGGGGGATCACAGAGATTGTGGAGATCTCAGAGATCACAGGGGCTGGGAGGCTGTGTTGCTCCCTGCCTGTCCCCATGTCTGCTGGTCAGCCTGTGCAGCACATCCGCAGATGGAGAGAGGACATCACAGAGGCTTAGGTAGATCTGTCAGGTCTTTAATGCTGAAGCATTATGTACTGCCGTGTCCATAGATTGACCAGTAGCAATAAAATGCATAGAAGAAAACACCGGCAATCTCCTGCTTCTCCTCACGATCTTAGCCCAGGCATCCATAATCATAGGTGCGTGTGCCTTGTGCTCACTCTCTTAAGTGCTTTTTTGCATTAACACGACATCACATATGGGTCATGAAACCTGGGCAGAAAACAAAGCCACAGTTGGGGCTGCAGAAGCCAGTGGCAGGAAGGTGAAAGGAGCCTGAGTTACTCCACTTCCCTTACATTTTGCTTTGGAATATTTTCATTCTATGGAAATGTTTGTCATATCATTCTATAAAAAACAATTTTCAATCAGTCATTCTAGTCAATCTTTTACCAAGTATAAGACATAAATGAAAAGGCATCTACCACATTTGTTTAAAATGAGCTCCCCTAATTGTTAGATTTCATAAACTCCTTTTCAAATATAAGCAGTCTTCATTTTCTAAACACAACATATCTCCTCAAGTTGGATAGCTTTTTTAGGTGTTTGAAATTTGTGACATTTCTCCTTAAAACCAGCATTATAAAAGAATGGTAACATCTAAGACCAATATCTGGAACCTGATTTAATCTGCATTGGAAATAAAGTATGGGACCTCACTATTATTATTACAAACTCCGCCATCACTGTGAACATCATTCCGGCTAGAAAAGACTGTAGAACACACTTGCTCACCAGAGCACAGCCTCCACTTCTCTTGGCCATTTTAGATCTTCTCCCAGCCCTGCCACAGTAAGAGAGTGGGGCCTGGGATTGGTTCTGATGGCTACTGTGCACCAGCACAGTTTACTCTCAAGAACTAGAGCAATCTGTCGAAGATGAGCTATCCAGATACTGAGAAATCCAGATATTGGACCACCAGTCAGTGAGTTTCAGGGGAGTGGACAGAGGTGAGGCCTGAAAGCTGGGTGAGTCTGTTCAGGGGGCTGGAGTTCATTCTCTAAACACACCGCTGGCTTTTCCAGGATAACTCCTCAGAAGCTCAAACAGAGATGATTTTTAAGGCTTTCATACATATGACCAAATTATACCCTCTCCACCCCAAATATTTCCTCAGATCTTTTGCAACACTGAGCATTTTCTTATTTTTAAAAATGTATCATTTCAGGTGAATACCAAATTGGTGCCAAACAAGTAAGGAAAAGGATTAGATGTGAATTTGAACTTTTTTCACATTAAGTGTCATTGTCACCTGTGCCAGAACTTTGATACCACAGAGGATGGAAGGAAGTGGAGGGAAGGGGCTGGGAACTTAGGGAGGGGGTGCTGTGAAGCTTAGAGGGAGGTCCTAGAAGAGACACCAAAGGCAGCTGAGGCTTGTAGTCCTTGGAGGATGGCTATAGGTTATCTTTCTCGTGCTTTACCATATTTGAGATCAAGTGTGCTGTTGTAGAGAAACTGTCAAAGCAGCAAAAACAAGTCCCAGGCTGGCAAGTTTGGGCTGTGAGGAGGTGGGGCGGGAGGGCAGGGTGGGGCGGGGGGGCACGAGAGGGATGGTGTGGCAGGGGGTTGCAGATAGTTCTTTTTGACTCTCACCCTGACTCAAGCCTGTGTTCTCAGGAAACAATTTGGTGTGGCAGTGTCACTTTCTGTTGTGGCTACTCTGAAAAATCCATCATCACTGTGGCCCCTAGTCTAGACTTCAGCATATCCATACTATGTCAGATCTTCTTTCCTTGAATGTGAATGTATTTATTTCCCAGTAACTTTCTGTTTTGAAAAACTTGAAACATACATGAAAAATAAATTGAATCCCTGTAAATTCTTTGCCCAGATTTACTATTTAACATGTTAACATGTTGCCGCTTTGGATTTTCTATCCCTCCCCTACATTTGCAAAAAAAACTTTTTTCTGAGGCAGTTGAAAGTACGTTGCAGATACAGTAATTCTTCACTCTGACTTTATCAGCATAAATCTGTTAAGAATGGGAACCTTGTCTGTTATAACCACAGAACCTTTATCACACTCGAGAATTTTAACACCAGTACAACATTAACTAATATACAATCCACATTCAAATTTCCCCTACTGTAGAATTAATGTCTTTTGTTGCTTTCTTTAACCTGGGAACTACTTAAGGTGCCCACATTGTGTGTGTGTGTGTGTGTGTGTGTGTGTGTGTGTGTGTGTGTGTGTGTGTGTGTCAGCTGGTAGTTGATTCCTATGACCAGTGGTAAAGATTTTAGATCACATGGACTTAGTTATCTGCCTAGCTGAGTGACGCAAAGGGAAGCTAGCTGATGGAATGTCTATGAATGGATCACTGTTATGCTGATATAAATCATTCTCCCCTCAGAAATCTAAAGTTTAATAGTTAAAATATTCCAAACTGCTCTTGCAGAAACGAAAGTGTTTGACCTGTTCCAGGGATTGGCAGGGAATGACTACAACACATATTCTAAGTCATTTTGACATTAAGTGGTTTGACTATGTTTTAGAGCCCCAAATTTAGGAAAACCTAAAAACTTGTTGAAGGTGATCAGTAAGAACCTTGTGTAAATGCAAATAATAAAATACACATTCTTCAACTGTTTACCGCCATCACAGAACCTATAGGACTTAATTGTTCTCCCTAAAGGAAATTAGATTTCTCTATCTTTAAATGCAAGGGACATAAAGTGTGATGACTGAAGCACTCCAAATCTGCAGAATTAACATGACTCTTTGTTGTTGTTTGCTATTTCTATTGTGCTGTATTATTAGGAGTCTAATACATATTATGCAAATCAGCATTTCAGTGAGGTCACAAAATCTTAAATTTTGGCATATTATTCCCAGGATTATTATCATCTTTTCTGCTTATTTGATGTAGCAATAATTACATATATAGGTCCCAAAAACAGAAATTGCTTTTTGCCCCACTACCATCCCTACTGTCCCCTTGTGTCCCCTTGTCTCTTTCTCTCCTTCTTTTTCTTAACCTCAGAGCCCTTAGAATGTTTATTAATGTACACTAGTTTTTGAAAGTGTTTTTACATTCTCAAATTGCCTGCTATGTCAATGTTCCATGTTTGTTTTTATCATTCTGACTTACTTTGCTGCTCTGCTCATAATTCTCTCAAATTCCCTCCATTTTATTAAAAATGAATTTATCCTTTCTTATGGCTATATAATATTCCATGGTATGTGTGTATGTATGTATATACACATACCACATCTTCTTCATCCAATCATCCATCCATGGACATTTAGGCTGCTCCCATGTTTCAGCTATTGTAAATATTGCTGCTGTGAACATTGTGGAACATGGGGGTGAAGGGTTGTCAATAGTTTCATATTCTGTAGATATATGCCACAATTGAGATTGTTAAGTCAAACAGTATTTTCACTGGTACTTTTTTAAAGTAAATCCAGGTTGTTTTCCATAGTGGTTGCACCAGTTCACATTGCCACCAACAGTGTAATATGATTCCTTTTTCCCCACATTCTCTCCAACACTTGTTGGGCATCTCTTTACGATGTGCCATTCTCATGGCTGTGAGGTGGTATCTCATTGTAGTTTTATTCTGCATCTCTCTTATTAGAAGTGGTGATGAACACTTTTTTCATGTCTTGGCCTTCTGGATATCCTCTTTAGTGAATTATCTGTTCACGTCTACTGCCCATTTTTTTAATAAATTATTTATTTATATATATAAATATATATATATTTTACATCATTGTTCATTTTTGTACAATGTTTGCTTTCTTTTCTCCTGATCCCTTATTATTTTTTCCCCTGATCCTTTATTTGGTTCCCCTATATTCCTCCTATAAGTGAAACCATTGATTATTTTTCTTTTTCCTTCTGACTTATTTCACTGAGCATAATCCCTTCTAGCACCATCTATGTTGCTGTGAACTACTTCCATTTATTAATTGGGCTATTTATTCATTTTACTGTTGAATTGTGTAAGTTCTTTATATCTTGGATATTAATCCCTTATCACTTTTATAGTGTGTGAATATTTTTTCCCATTCAGTAGGGTGTCTAATTGTCTTGTATTTCCTTTCTTTGTATAGAAGTATTTTAGCATGAAATAATACAAATTGCTTATATTTTTAAATTCCCTTGTCTTAGAGGTTGAGTCACCAAAAATATCTGCATTGTTGATAACACCAAACATATCACCAATGTTTTCTTCTATGTATTTTATTGTTGCAGGTCTCAGATCTAAGTCTTTAATCTATTTGGAGTATATTTTTGTGTATGGAGTTTTAGTGAATAATCAGATGTCATTCTTTTATGTGTGTGTTTCCAATTGTCCCAGCATCCTTTATCCATTTTATGATCATGGATATTTTATCATAGAGTAGGTCCTGTATATACATGGATTTATTTCTTGGCTTTTGATTCTATTCTACCAGTCCATGTGTCTTTTTTGTGGAAGTGCCATATTGTTTTTAATACTTTTGCTTTGTAGTAAAGTTTGAAGTCAAGTAATATGATACCTCTATTTCTCCCCTTTTTTTCTTAGGGTTGTTTTTGCAATTCAAGACTCTGGTTCCATATAAATTTTATTAATTTTTATTCAGTTTCTTTGAAAACTTGCTGTAATTTTGATATGATTGCATTAAATTTGTGTATCATTCCAGGTAGTACAGTATTTTGATTATATTGATTCTCCCCATCTATGGGCATAGGATATGCTTCCCTTACCTTATATTACTGTCCTTTAATAACATCTTGTAGTTTTCATTATATAGGTCTTTTTTTCCCAAAAAAAGCAAAATGTTTATTGAAGTGATAAATATCATATAGCATAGTAAAATCAAACAGAATAGGATTCATATCCTGGCTTTGCCATCTATCATCTCTGCATTTTTAGACATATTTTCATTATATAGGTCTTTTACCTCCATTGTTAGGATAATTCCAAGTTATTTAATTGTTTTTGAAGCAATTGTAAATGGAATTATTTTCTTAATTTATTTTACTTATTTGTTCTTTGTAGATAAAAAAGCTATGGCTTTTATATGTTGATTTTATAATTCCCACTTTGCTGTATTCATTTCTTATTTCTAATAACTTTGATGAAGTCTTTAGGTCTTCCACATAATATATTGCCTGCAAAGAGAGATAGTTTCACTTCTTCTATTCTATCAAACAGAAGTGTAACCATGGGCATCCTTGTCTTGCTGGATTTTGTTTGGAAAGTCTTCAGTTTTTCACTATTAAGTATTCTATTGACTGTTGGCTTGTGGTATATGCCCTTTGGGTTCCTTCTATTCCCATCTTGTTTAAAGTTTTTATCATAAATGTTGAATCTTATCAAATACTTTCTCTGCATCTATTGATATAAGATTGATTATTGATTACCTTATGATTTTTATTTTTGTCAATGTGATATACTACATTAATTGATTTACATATATTAACAATCCTTGCATCCCTGGGATGAATCCCACTTTTTCATGGTGTATACTCGTTGTGGTATACTGTTGAATTCAATTTCCTAGTATTTTGTTAAAAATTATTGAACTTATGTTCATCAGAAATATTGATCTATAATTTTATTTTCTTCTGCTTTTTTGTTTGGTTTTCATATTAAGGTAATGTTGGCCTCATACAATCTATTATGGGCATTCTTTCTTGTATTTTTAAAAAATTTTGAGAAAGGTGGGCATTTTCTTTAAGAGTTTCATAAAATTCATTTGTAAAGTCATCTGGTCTGGGCTTCTGCTTTATGACTGTGGTCAATTGTTCAATTCTTCTTTTTCTTTTGGATTAGTCTTAATGGATTATGTTGATCTAGACAGTTATTTATTTCTTCATGGTTATCAAATGTGTTGGCATATAGTTATTCATAATCATCTCTTAAGATCTTTGTTTTGCTATGCCATTTGTATAAATTTCTCCTCTCCATTTATAACTCTGTTTATTAATGTATTCTCTCTTGTTTTTTTGTTAGCCTAGCTTATTTTTTAGTTACCTATCTTGTTTATCTTCTCAAAGAACCAGCTCTTAATTTCACTGATTTTTCGAAAATGGTTCATATAACTTGAAAAAAAAAGTACATGTAGCAGTTTTTGGGTGGAGTGTTTTGTAGAAATGTTAGACCTCATTGATCTAACTCTTTATTTATAGCTGTCATTTTCTTATTTTTGTTTTGTCTTATTGATTTCTCTGTTGTTGTAAGTGGACTATTCAGATCCCCAATTATTATTGTGTTATCAATATCTCCCTTAAGTTCTGTTATTAACTATCTTAGGTACCTTGGTGCTCCATCATTATATACTTACGAGTATTATTTCCTTCTCTTGTATTAGACCTTTAATCATAATATAGTGCCTGTCTCTATTTTTATTACTTTTCTTAGTTGGTAGTCTTATTTTATCAATATAGCTGTTCCTGAATTGTTTTGGTTGCCATTTGTTTGTATACCTGTCGGCCTTCATTTATTTCTGTGCTTGTCTTTGTTAGTAATGTGAGTTTCTTATAAATAACCACAGGTTGGGGTTTGTTTTGAAATCCATTCATCACTCTGTAACTTTGGAATGATGAGTTCAGGCCATTTATGTTTAAGGTAATTATTGGGACATAAGTGCTCATTGCCTTTTTTTTTTTTTTTTTTTTTTTTGATTTGCCTTGCCTTTTTTTATCTTTTGAAGTCCTCCTGTTATATTTTGTGTAATTTCCATTTTCATCATATTATGTGTTACTTCTATTATCTTTTGTTTGAGGGTTCCCTGAGGTTAGTATATGATGGGTTGTGTGACCCCCTTGGATACCCTGGACCATGGATGGTTTTGATGGGCAACACTTATTTTCTCATTCCATGTTAAGTGATTTAGTTGTCTGTTCCTTAGTATATGTTGTTCTGTTTCTTTCCTGTGTGACTTCGAGTTGATAAATTCTTTTAGTTTTTGCTTTTCAATGAAGCTTCTTACTCTTCTATTTTTATTATTAATCTTGTAGAATAAAGGATTCTGGGCTGGATGTATTTTTTTCTTTAAGTAGCTTAAATATCTCTTTCCAGAAATTTCATGCTTATAATATTTGTGCTGCAGAGTCTGCTGACAGTCTGTTGGGTGTTTTCTTATAGGTTATCTTTTTGTCTTTGTCACTGGTTCTCAACAACTTCATTATTAAGTGTATGTCTGTCAGGTATTATTTGTTTGGAATGCTTTGTGTATCTGTTAGGCCAATAGGCAGCAAGCAGGCAAGCAGGGGGACCAGGAGGCTTGGGAGTCAACTGAGCTTCCCAGCCCCCAGCCAGTCTTTTATGTTCGTTCTCTAGGCTCTCTTTGGCACACCATCTGGTGCTCTTGTTTCTTCTATAGTCATGCCACTCACCCTAATTTGCCACTGTTACTTTTATTCCCAATTCTAGAATCAGGTGTTCATACTTACACTTGCCTACACCCATGCTCCAGTTGTCCACAATCAGGCACAGTGCCCTCACTCCCTAGTGCCTTCTGCATTAACATAATCAAGGCCACAGGTGAGAGTTACAGAGACTAGTGGCACAAAAAAAGTCCGATAAATTCATTTGCCCTACAGTATCTTGGATCATAACTTCTGGTTCATTTTCCAGATTAAGATGGTTTTTGGTCATTATTTCTTTCACTAAAATTTCTATGCCTTTCCCTTTCTGTTCTCCTTCAGGGAGCTTCATGATACAGGTATGATTTCTCTATAAGTTACCCGGAAAACTCTTTGACTGCTTTCATTTTTTTAAATTATTTTTTATCTACTTTATTCTATTTTTATATTCTCCAACATGGTTGTAAGGCAACCAACCCATTCCGAGCAGGTTTATGAACGGTTTTAGCAGCCACATGCTCTTCACCGTGGTTTGTAGTCGCTCCAACACTCCTTCGTACACTCCACTCCTCCACCCTTAACACCGCACTACCACCCTTATATTATCAGTCTTTTAGCACAGGTGTACCCACTTCAGGTGCCCGCCATCAGGCATGCACCCAGGATCACAGGGTTCCCTCATCTATCCTGATGGCGGAAGGGCAGAAAAGCCTGATACCTTTTACCTTACCCTACAATGGTGTTTTCTTTTTTTTTTTTTTTTTTTTTTAAGATTTATTTATTTATTTATACAAGCACTGGATACAGTCAGAAGTGCGGGAGGGTGAGAGAATTCACTAGAACCAGAGCAGGGAACAGAACAGGCAGACTGACAAAGTACACTGCTGAGGGGAGCAGTGGGCATGGCAGGAGAGGTCTGTCATGCCATGTGGGATCCTTGCAGGCAGCTGGGGATCCAACTGGCACTGCAGAGGCTACGGGCAGCTTCGCAGCCCAGCGCTCAACCACTGCACCACCAGGGGAGGCCCCCAACATGGTGTTTATAAGTTCATTCCTTCCATTGCTTCTATTTGTCAGTTACTGAGGCCCTCAACTGTATTTTTGAATCATCTATAGTGTTTCTTATCTCCATTATTTCCAATTGTAGCTTCCTCATATTTTCCTTAATATTTATTCTGTTGTTATTTTACATCCATTTTTTTAGTTCCTCATCATTGCCAGAACTGTTGCCCTGAACTCCCCTTCCATCATGCACCTCAACTCTGCTGAGTCAGGGATCATTTCTTTTTTCACTCTGGCCTTTGTGATGTTGACTTCTGTCTCCTCATTTTCAATCTTTTAGCATGGATAGTATTTTGCATTTTAGTAAGGTTAGATTTTCAACTTCTGTCTTTTTACCTGTTGGAGGAATCAGGATCTGATACCAGTGAAAGGATCTGGTAAACAGGCAGGCCAGCAGAAAGGAAGGCAGGCAGCAACCAAGCCTCCCAGACCCACGCCCCATTCTCCATGCTTTCTTCTCTCTGGCTTCTCTCATCTTTTTTTTTTTTTAATATTTATTTATTTATGCATACAAGAGCTTGGGTACAGGCCAGATGTGCGGGGGATGAGAGGATTCACCAGAGACAGAGTGGGGAACAGAATAGGCAGATCCACCGAAATACACTGCTGAGGGAAACAGTGGGCAAGACAGGAGAGGTCTGCTGCGTCATGTGGGTGGCTTCCTGGTGGGCCAGGGATTGATCATGCTGCAGAGGCTGCAAATAGCTTCACAGTGCAGTGCTTAACCCCTTACGCCACCAGGGAGGCCCCTTCTCTCATCTTTATCTCTCAATCGCTACCATCTCAGTGCAGGTGTCCACAATAACAGACACATGTGCTCCATACCCGAGTACTTTTTTTTTTTAAAGATTTGGTTTTTTTATACAAGAACCGGGTGTAGGGTAAGGTAAAAGGTATCAGGCTTTTCTGCCCTCCCACCATCAGGATAGATGATGGATCCTTGTGGTCCTGAATGCATGCCTGATGGTGGGCACCTAGAATAGGGTGTGGGCATAGGTAGATGGGATTCACCTGGCCTAAGACTGGGCTTTTAAGGGCAGCATCACGGGGATGCCAGCAGAAGCCGAGAAGAGCAGAAGAAGCTGAAAGAGAAGCCAAGAAGAAGCCAAGTACAAACGGAAGCTGAGAGAAGCAGAGAAGCTGAGAGAAGGCCAGAGAGCCCAGATAGAGTGAGGATTTGCTGGGGGCTGGGAGGACTGCCAGCCTCCCGGCACCCCAGCACCCCTGCCTGCTGTGTACCTGGTAAACCCCAACAAAAGACCTGCAAAAGCCACTGAGGACTCTGACTCCTCCTTTACCCGGTCTGCTGGATCAAAAAACCTGCACCGTGTCCGTTCCTGCCCTTACACTGGGGTACAGGCCAGATGTGTGGGAGGGTGAGAGGATTCGCCAGAGACAGAGTGGGGAGCAGAACGGGCAGATTGACTGAAATACATTGCTGAGGGGAGCAGCGGGCGAGACAGGAGAGGTCTGCCCCACCATGTGGGTATCTCTATGGCCAGCCAGGATCAAACCTGCACAGCAGAGGTTGCGGATAGCTTCACAGTGCTGCGCTCAACTGCTTGTGCCACCAGGGAGGCCCCATACCCGAGCACTTTTGCACTAGCATATCACGTGTGAGTAATGAAACCTGGGAAGAAAACAAAGCCACAGATGGCAGCCATAGAGACTATCAGCAGGAAAGTGAAAAAGAGCCTGACTTACTCCATTTTCCTTGCACCTCCTTAACAGAGAATCTTATCTTGGGATGGCCACTCCTGCTATTGGTAGGTGCTTAATCTCTAGTTTTTTCAGATGTTCTTAGTGGGGGTTGGCAGGTGTTTTGTATCTCACCATGGGGGCAGACTGTGGCAAATGTTTTAAATAGTTAAGCTTGGGGTGGGGGTAGGTGTTTTGAATATCTCAACCTGGTCTTTAAGTACTAGCTTCTTCTATAGGGAAGTCCAGTTTCTCTGACCCATTTAGCCTATACCTATTCTGTGTTAAAAGCTGCAGGCTCAAGCAGTATCCTCATTCCGTGCCCCACCTCTGCAGTTCACTAGCAATGTCCCCTGCATTCTGACAGCCTGTTTGTGCTCCCCTTTATCCAGTGTAATGCTGGGTCTTAGCAACCCCAGTGTTGGTTATATGCCCAAGCCAATAGCTGTAGGGTGCTCTCTACAGCAGCTGCTCCCACATCTTATGGGTTATACTACACCTGCTATCACTCTAAACAAAGCTCACAATGTTTTTCCTACCCCTTTGTGCTGGACTCATGCTTGCATTGTGTACTATGGTTGTTATTTTTCCCTCAGAAGTTTTTTGGCTTTGTTTTATTTTTTCTAAGATTTATTTTATTTATTTATGCATACAATAGCCAGGGTGTAGGCCAAGGATGCAGGGGGCAGAGGATTCACCAGAGACAGAGTGGGGAGCAAAACAGACAGATCTACTGAAATACACTGCTAAGGGGAGCAGCGGGCAAGTCAGGAGAGGTCTGCTGCACCATTTGAATTAGCTCCCTGGCTGGGGATAAAACTCATGTTGCAGTGGCTGCTGATAGCTTCATAGTGCTGAAACTTAGCCCCTTATGCCACCAGGGAGGCCCCTTGACTTTTTTTTATTGCAGTTTTGTTGTATCAAGAGGAGGTTAGCCAGGGTTGCTGGACTCACAGAATTTATAGGTTAACCTTTTTTTTTTTTTTTTTTGCAAGAATGTACTTGGTGATGTGTTTTTACTGCCTTTCCCAGGAAGAGGTTAATGATATTAGTTTGCCCATTATTGGTGATGTCGAGGTGTGTAGGGTAAAGAAAATGTCAGGCTTTTCTGCCCTTCCGCCATCAGGATAGATGATGGATCCTTGTCCTGAATGCATGCCTGATGGCGGGCACCTGGAATAGGGTGTGGGCATAGGTAGATGGGATTCAGCTGAGCTAAGACTGTGCTTTTTAAGGGCGGCATCACGGGGGGACGCCAGCAGCCCCAGCCAGCAGCAGCAGAACCTGAAGGAGAAGCCGACGCAGAAGCAGAGAACGCCAGAGAGCCCAGATAGAGTGAAGACTTGCTGGGGGCTGGGAGGTCTGCCAGCCTCCCAGCCCCCCAGCCAGCACCCCTGCCTGCCATATGCCTGGTGAACCCCAATAAAAGACCTGCAAATCCACTGAGGACTCTGACTCCTCCTTTACCCGGTCTGCATGGGATCAGAAAACCTGCACCGTGTCTGTTCCTGCCTTTACAATTGGCGTAAGTCGGCAGGATCCATGTAGATGGGTATTGGAGCCCTCCGAAGACCTGGAGGGACTAAAGTAAAAGACTGCCTGTGACGACGCTGGAGGCGCCATGGCGGTATAGAAGATGGATACGTCCATGAGCTACAGGATGAGACCTGGCATGAAGGAGATGCCCGAAAGGACCAGCCAATGACACCGGAAAGGACCAGCCAATGACCCCTGAGGCAGCAGGCCGTTGCTGAAGCAGGGAGAGGCCAATGGACTTGAACTGATGGACTGAGGAACTGACAATCCCGCCAGAAGGCGGAGGACCTTGGCAGGTTATGTTTTTTTATGGGAATCTAGGGGTGGCCAGTGGGCCTAGAGGGCCAAAAGCAGCCTGTGCATGCCCAGCAGCCAGGTGGAGGAGAAAAGCCAACTAAGAAAGCAAAAGCTGGTACTGATGATAAGTTGAGAAGCCCTGAGTGGCTGTTAAGCAGCCTTGGTATGCTGAAGAACTGTGAGTCTCGTAAAATCACCTGTGGGTGATGCCCTGCTCATTCTTGAGCGAGGGTGAGGAGCTGAGGAACCCGTCCTTGGGGGACGGGTGGGGAACGTGGCTTGGGGTGGAGCCCAAGCCGCATGTAGATTTTTGATCCCCGACCCATGTGCTTGTGCAGTGGGTTGGCCTGAGTGCAGGGGTCTGTGAGTTGCATGGGTGGCCATGAAGGCCGAGTGTTGGAGCGACTGCAGACAGAAACCCTGAGGGTTGGTGATTACCCCCAACAGAATAAAATTGCCAATCCCAGAGCTAGTGCATCCTGGGGGTGGATGCTGTGTGCCTTGTAGCCTAGACTACAGCCAGAGAAGGCCAGGAAGCCTGATGGCTCCTGGTATGTTATAGTAGATGCCGTGAGTGATTCCCCTCCCTCGTATGAGCAGTGCCTTCGGCAGCAGATTTGGTGGCTCATCTGCTGGTACCAATAATTGTCTTTTGCACTTGGTTGGTGCCCTGCCTGGACTTATTTGTGTTCTGTTGTATTTTGTTATATTGTATTTTGTTATATTTGATGTATTTGCTTTTGTGGGCCATGGCTGCACTGTTAGTTTGCTTAGAAAATTGTATATATATGTATAGACTGTATGGCAGAAAACCCTGAGGGGGTGGACTGTAGGGTAAAGAAAATGTCAGGCTTTTCTGCCCTTCCGCCATCAGGATAGATGATGGATCCTTGTCCTGAATGCATGCCTGATGGCAGGCACCTGGAATAGGGTGTGGGCATAGGTAGATGGGATTCAGCTGAGCTAAGACTGTGCTTTTAAGGGCGGCGTCACGGGGGGACGCCAGCAGCCCCAGCCAGCAGCAGCAGAACCTGAAGGAGAAGCCGACGCAGAAGCAGAGAACGCCAGAGAGCCCAGATAGAGTGAAGACTTGCTGGGGGCTGGGAGGTCTGCTAGCCTCCCAGCCCCCCAGCCAGCACCCCTGCCTGCCATATGCCTGGTGAACCCCAATAAAAGACCTGCAAATCCACTGAGGACTCTGACTCCTCCTTTACCAGGTCTGCATGGGATCAGAAAACCTGCACCGTGTCTGTTCCTGCCTTTACAAGGTGTTTGTAAGCATCATTTTTATGAACACCTTTGTCTTCAGTAGACACAGGGACAGTGCGTATTGCTCAAGGGTAACCTCTCTGCTCTCTCACACCTTTCCTCTCAGGCCTGGATGTTGACTATTAAATGGTTTTCTGTTTTGTTTTATTCTTATCCTGCTTATTCCTTGCTGCAATTAGAGTGGGCACTGCTGCAACATGTAAAATGGAGGGACTGCTACAAAGGAAGCACCAGGTTCTTGGTTTCAGACTTAGGGCCTCAACAGGATCTAAGCTCATCTCACATCTTGCCTCTTAGCACAACATGTGTATTGATGCTGAAAGAATATTTAGCTCCTTCCAGCAGTTGAATTGCTTTACAAGGCATGACATGTGCTTGATCAGCACACAGAAGGTGATGTGGATTTACCCTTGGAAATCCATCAGAGTCATGGCCTTGTCCTGTCCTGCTGCCTTCCCCCTCAACTTGATAAGGCTTTGGAGCATTCACAGCTGGCCCACACCACTTTTATTTGTCACACTACTTGGCTAATATCTCTAACTTCGGTGAAAGTTCCCACCTGGGGAATCCACCTTAATTGAAAGCTTTCAGCCTTTTTAGCCATAAGCCATGTAATATGTCTTAGATTTGATATTTGAAAAATAAATTATCTAACAAAATCTTGATACTTTTTAAAGCTGACTTACAAAATAATGTCTCTCATTTCTTTTACATCTTCAATTCATGTGGTCTTAATCAAGTCCCACTACCTGCCCAGCACTGTGAATACCTAGGGCACCTCGGTGAACAGTCACTGCTCTCCAGAGCTGAGCTTAATAGAGTCAACATGTCAGCTAATAAGTAATTACATAGAATATGATGCCTCAAAGGAAGAAGGAAATACGAGACTATAGGTAGACAGGGAAGGCTTCCTAGTAAAGGAGTTTTCAAAATAAAGCTTCAAAAAGAGCATTTATGAAGGGGAAAATGAGAGACTTCCAAACTAAGTAGACACAACACCAAATATGGGATGATGCCTAGTCCCAGGGTATGTGCCTTGTGACACTGAAACAATATTTTGGAGTAGATTTATTCTAATAAAGGTGCACAGAATTAGATGGACCAGGGAAATGTTCCTAACATCCAACCCATTCAACCATATTTGCATTTGGGTTAGGGTTTTTGTGAGAGTTCAAAATAGCAGGCAACCTTAAGTATTAGATTAGAAATGTACCAGCTCTGGTTGAGTAGGCTGAGCAGATCCTGAGGAAAACTAGTTTTGCCTATGACTGTGGTTTAACTGGATAAGAATGCTGGTTAGATTTAATTTTCATAGCCATGATTTTTTCCTCCTTTCCAGATTTCCAAAGTACTAGGGTGTTCCCTTAAACATCAATATGAAAACCACAGGCTCTAGGTTCTCACTGGAAAAGCCATAGTTGTCTTTTCTCCAGCTCCTCTCAGGGTTGTGGAAAGAACCAGACCTTCTAATTTCACAAGAACGTTCATAAATTCTAATGATTTCTAAATGTGAACAATTAATTTTAAAACTTAAAAAGAAGAAGAAGCCTGCCAGATATCAAACAATATCATCTAAACAGAACACACCTCTGGCTACAGGTGGCCAGTTTGCATCCTCTGATCAAAGGGAGAGATCCATTCCATGTATACATCTGTGTCGTGTTTCATCTTTACAGCAAATTGGACAACTAGAAGTCCAAATGCTAAGACTGTGTGAGCTTACCCCTTCCCACAATTCCTTTCACTTTGTACTTTTATGGGCTAACTTAATTTTATTTTATTTTTTTTAATAATAAATTTTATTTTTATATTCCGCATACAATTGCAACCCCCCCATTCTGACCCCAATCCCTCCCCTCCCACCCCCCACCCCCCAAAAAGTGTCTCTGGTTCATAGTTTTTTTGTTGATTTTGATTTTCACTTTCTTACAGTTATTCATTTTCCTGGTCTCTTATTTAAGTTTTCTAGATTCCTGCTATGAGTGAGACCATCCGGTATTTTTCTTTTTCTTTTTGGCTTATTTCACTGAGCATGATCCCTTCCAGCGCCATCCATGTTGCTGCAAATTGCATGTGTTTCTCTTTTTTGAATGCTGAGTAATATTCCATGGTGTATATGTACCACATCTTCTTGATCCAGTCATCTATTTTTGGGCATTTGGGCTGTTTCCAAAGCTTGGCTATTGTAAATAGTGCTGCTATAAACATAGGGATGCAGGTGCTCTTTGGAATTGATGTTTCTGTGTCCTTTGGGTAAATCCCTAGGAGTGGAATTGCTGGATCATATGGAAGCTCTATGTTTAGTAGGTCCAGAAATCTCCACACAGCTCTCCATAGTGGTTGGACCAGTCTGCACTCCCACCAACAGTGCAGAAGAGTTCCTTTTTCTCCACAACCTCGCCAACATTTGTTGTTGCTAGTTTTTTTAATATGTGCCATTCTCACTGGTGTAAGATGATAGCTCATGGTAGTTTTGATTTGCATTTCCCTGATTGCAAGTGATGTTGAACATTTTTTCATATGCCTGTTGGCCATTCGCATTTCCTCTTCAGAGAAGTTTCTTTTTAGCTCTTCTGCCCATTTTTTGACTGGATTCTTTTCTTTGTTGTTGTTAAGTCTCATCAGCTCTTTGCAGATTTTTGTGATCAGTCCTTTATCATTAATGTTGTGTGCAAAAATGTTCTCCCAGTTGGTGGGGTTTCTCTTTGTTTTTGTTATTGTCTCTTTTGCTGTGCAGAAGCTCTTTAATTTGATATAGTCCCAGCTGTTGATCTTTGCCTTCACTATCACTGCTTTGGGTGATGTGTCTGTAAAGATGTCTTTGATGTGCAAATCACGTAGTGTTTCGCCTATATTTCCTTCTATGTATTTTATGGTTTCAGGTCTTATGTCTAGTTCTTTAATCCATTTTGAGTTGATTTTTGTGTATGGTGTGAAGTAGTGGTCAAGCTTCATTCTTTTGCATGGAGCGACCCAGTTTTCCCAGCACCATTTATTGAACAAAATTTCTTTTCTCTAATGCATAGTCTTTGCTCCTTTGTCAAAGATTAGTTGACCATAAATCTGTGGGTTTATTTCTGGATTTTCTATTTGATTCCATTGGTCTGTGTGTCTGTTCTTGTTCCAATGCCATGCACTTTTGATGATTATGGCTTTGTAGTATAGTTTGAAATCTGGGAGTGTGTTGCCTCCATTCCCTTCTTTTTTTTTTCAGGAGAGCTTTGGCTATTCGGGGTTTTTGGTGATTCCATATGTATTTCATCAATAATTGTTCTATTTCTTTGAAGAATAACATTGAAATTTTTATTGGAATAGCATTGAATCAGTATATTGCTTTTGTTAGGATGGCCATTTTAATAATGTTTATTCTTCCAATCCATGTGTCCTCATTCACAAAGCTCTGTTCACACTTCTGGCCTTCTCCCCATCCCTGGAATGCACCAACTATCTGACTGCCGGTAGTTGGTAGATAGTTGGTGCATTCCAGGGATGGGGAGAAGGCCAGAAGTGTGAACAGAGCTTTGTGAATGAGGAGCAACGTGGACAGCTGAGGCAAGGACCAATTAGATCAGTAATTCTCACCCTGATTACACATGAAAATTGTCTGAGGAACTTAAAAATTTTGAGTGTCCAAGCCCCTCCCCCAGAGACTATAGTTTAATTGGTCTGGGGTGGGGCATGGACTCTGATATTTTATAAATCCCCAGGGAATTCCATGGAGCAGCCTGGGTTGAGAATGTCAGCATTCTTGATCATGCAGAGTCTTACAGGCTCTGGTAAGGAGTTTGGACTTTAATTGAATGACAGTGGGAAGCCATTAGATGGTTTGGACTAAGGGGAGTAACATGGTCTGATTTATGTCCTCATGTCTCTCTCTTGGGCTACAGTGTGGGAAATGGAATGTAAGAGGTTGTTTAGTAGCTTTGTTGAGAAATGAAGATGGTTTGGATTTCAGTGGTGTCAGTGGAGATGGTATGCAGAGGTTACTTTGGGGATAAGTTTTAAAGGTTGTGGTCACAAGACAGACTGGGTTTAGATTGTGAGGCAGAAGGAGATCAAGATTACCTGAGAGTTGGCTGAATCACTGGGTGGATGGTGATACCATTTACAAAGATGGAAGAGAAAATTTGAGAGGAGGAGTGAATATTGTGTGCAGTGGTTGGAGTGAATCTTTAGGCTGTTTTCTTACTGGATTTAGTGACATTCAATATAAACAGCCAAATCAGGTTAACTAAAATATTCTGATAAATCCTGTTGCTGTAGTGCTGAGTGTTCTTGAAGTTCTTCCAAAAGCAATTAACCATTTCAGTGCATGGTAAAAAGAATAGAGGAGCAGTGAAGAAGGGAAACTGCTGAAGATAGGGAACTTCTTTCATGCAGAAATTATGTTGGATGTAGGAGAGATAGCTGTAGTTGACAACTATATTGCTGTAAGAACTGAATGGCATTCTTATACATAAAATCCAAAATAGCTGGCTGAGATATTTGTATTTAACTTTGAGGGGATTTTTCTCCACTAAAATTATCTTCTATGATATGTCTAGCTAGCATTAAGATTATTTTCCTTCCCAGACCAAACCCTTGATGTCCAGCAATTAAAAGTAGCCTATATTTTAAAATAAGAATCAAATTATTTTAATTGCTTATAAGACACTTACATGGAGAACAAAATGGAATTTGTTAGAATAGTTTATTTTTCCCCTGGCTTATATTGAAATGGGTTAAATTGCAGATATTAAGAATATCAGGGGCCTCCCCCGTGGCGCAGCGGTTGAGCGCTGGGTTGCGAAGCTGCCCGCAGCCTCTGCGGCGCCGGTTCGATCCCTGGCTGCTCCCCGGCCACAGGAGGAGGGTCCCACATGGCGCGCAGACCTCTCCTGCCGCCCACTGCTCCCCTCAGCAGTGTACTTCGGTCCTTCTGCCTGCTCTGCTCTCGCCCTCCCGTGCTTCTGACTGTACCCAGTGCATGTATAAACAAACAAACAAAACAAACAAATAAATAAATAAATAAAACATGCCTCTATTAAAAAAAAAAAAAAAAAAAAAAGAATATCAGGGAAAAAGTCCTGATTTTAAATTCATTGAGGGCAAAGGCTGTCTCCAATGTTTCTTTTTAATTCCAAGTTTCTGCTCACTTTGAGGATTTTGTTTTGTTTATATAGTAAAGTGATAAGACCTGTTTAACTCTAACTTTCTGGAGTCAGTGTTTGCGTGAGCCTTTTCTGGGACACTCTTTTGTTTTTCCATAAGAAACTTGAGGAATGGGGGTCTCCCTGGTGGCGCAAGGGGTTAGGCACTGCACTGTGAAGCTATCCGCAGCCTCTGCAGCACGAGTTCAATTCCCAGCTGGCCAGGGAGGAACCCACATGGCACAGCAGACCTCTCCTGTCTCACCGCTGCTCCCCTCAGCAGTGTGTTTCAGTACATCTCCCTGTTCTGTTCCCCACTCTGTCTCTGGTGAATCCTCTCAGCCCCTGCATCTCTGACCTGTACCCCAGCTCTTGTATGCATAAATAAATAAATCTTTTAAAAAAGTGTTAAAAAAAAAAACTTGAGGCATGACTGCCTTCTAGTGAAAAAGGAGAAAGCAAGAATTCCAAGAGGCATGGCTTCAGCTAGAAAATAACTAGTGTGAAACTCATTAATAAAGACTTGACATTGGGTCTAAGCCTCAGAGACAGTATGGGCAGCCTGTGAGATTAGAGTACAAGGTGTTACAGTTGGGCTGTCAGCCTTCATTAGCATTTCATTGACCCATAGGTGTTCATGCTGGTAAGAAAAATGGAGAACATCCCTTGCCTGCTTAACTCAGTTTTGTCCACATTCACTTCCAGATAACTGCAGTGACCTGAACTCAGAACTGCAGAGGGTGCTGACAGGGCTGGAGAATGTCGTCTGCTGCAGGAAGAAGAGCAGCTGCAGCCTCTCGGTGGCCGAGGTGGACAGACACATTGAGCAGCTCACCACCGCTAGTGAACACTGTGACTTGGCTATTAAGGTAGAGCCTCCTGTCCTCCATGCTCTGGCTCTTTGAGATCATAAAAAGGAAATAATCAGAGCCCTCTCTCTTTATCAAACATCTGCTAGGGATAAGTGTTCTAAGAGTTGGCCCACTAGGTAGAAGCAGGAGTCTTGTAAATTTTTTTGGCCTGAATTACATTAGAAAAAAATCATTATAGGGCCTCCCCAGTGGCACAGCAGTTGAACGCTGGGCTGCGAAGCTGCCTGCAGCCTCTGCAGCACCAGTTCGATCCATGCCCGTAGGCGACGGTCCCACATGGCACGCAGACCTCTCCTGCCACCTGCTGCTCCCCTCAGCAGTGTGTTTCATCAGTCTGCCTATTCTGTTCCCTGCTCTGGCTCTGGTGAATTCTCTCACCCTCCCGTGTTTCTGACTGTACGCAGTGCTTATATAAATAAATAAATAGATAGATAAATAAATAAATAAATAAATAAATCTTTTTAAAAAATCATATCAGTCAAAATCACTGACTTTGCAGCAAAACTGACAATTTACTTGGAAACTATTAGACTACTAATACTGATTCTCATGATTTTGGTGTGGCTCATCATATTGCACTCTTAGGTTGTAAGATTAACTTGGGGGGGTTATGAAATCTTTAAGACCTCTAGAGTATTATTTCAGGAGTTACCAATTCATGGTGCCAACAAGGGGGAAGTTCATGTCTGAATGAGTTATCCATCTGGAGCACAAGGGAGCTTCACAACTTTCATGTGCATTCATTTTACTGCAGGAGGAGGCCCAAATCAGAGCATTTGCTGCATCTGCACAAACTGGGGAACAATGGGAAAGTCAAGACCTGTTGATCCTGGGCCTCTAGAATTACTTGATTCACTACAGTTTAGTGACCTAGGTGTAGTGATCCAAACTGAAAAGTCTGGAAATAACCATTGCCAGGGAAAAAATGTGAGGTGTTATTTGAAAAATGTCTTAGCACTTTAGGCTCATTTCCATAAACCAGAATCCTAGATTCCACAAAAGAATGGTGATATTGCAAGGTAAAACATGATTCATGTTTATGACACAGCTGGGTTTCCATCTTCATTCATCTCAATTACAAATAAGAGGAGGTTTGGGGAAGCAAGTCCTGGTGTTTGCTTCTCTAGTGTCCCAAACACTATATTGGATTCGAATGTCAACTTGGCGAGGAGGCCCGGCCTCAGCATTAAGAGGAAAGGAGGGGGCTAAGCTCTTTTGCTAGCCAGTAAGGCACAGAACGGGCCCTCAAGGAAGGCCAATCTGATTTGAGAGGAAAGACAAAGCAGCAAGTGTGGAAAGTGACAGCAAGATTTGATTAACAGTCTTTATCAGAAAACCAGCTTGAGAGTCCTAGAGTGACGTGCCTCACATATCCCATTTTGGTATCTGTTTCTCATCACATCACTTCACTGCCTCCTACTACTTTATAGTAACTCTGCTTCCTCCTTCAGTATCAGTTGAATTATGCTTCCTTTTCTGAAGAACAATAACTGTGAATGAATAGTTTCTGAAAGCAAGCAGAAAAAGTTCTTCTTTTCTAACATTATGCATGTTCCTTCTCCATTGAGACTGTTTTAAGGAAATTCTCAAGAATTCTCCAAGTACTGTTAAAATTATGTTTATTTCATTTCATAGCTTTCTTATTAATTAATTAAATCCCTGTAGCTTTACAAACCTCCACAATGAGCTTCCTCATTACTGTGTAGAGGTTTATTTTTGTCTCTCACACTGAGGGATTGAACTTCACTCACACCCTCTGGATTGTGATATGAAACTAAAAGCTGGAAAAGGTGATGCAATCTGCTGTATCGCTGAGTTGTAACACAGGAGGCCTATAATTTGGGAAACTTCAAGTTCAATTTTGTATGCAGTTTGCATTATCAGGATCACTAGCTGGTGTGCAGCCTGGTAATGTGTTCACCAACTTGGAACGTGGACAGAGCAGATAAACATTTGTATGGACACGGCAGTTAGTGTCACAGACAAACTTACACATGAGGAAGACACTTTATCTTGCTTACTCTGGGGACCAGTGGGAAGCCCAGGCAGTTCGCAGAACCTCATCTGAAAATGGGTAAAGGATGATTTTGGATATCACTCGTCGTGAGCACTGTTTGTAATGAGGTGGTGTGGAGCCCATTCTTCTATGAACTCTCACTCCTGGCCTCGTTTCTTTCCCTCCTCTTTCTCCAAAATGACTCTACTTGTCTTTGTGGCTGTCTCGCAGACTGTCGAGGAGATTGAGGGGGTCCTTGGTCGGGACCTTTATCCCAACCTGGCTGAAGAGCGCTCTCATTGGGAGAAGGAGCTGGCAGGGCTGAGGGAAGAGAATGAGAGCCTGACAGCGATGCTGTGCAACAAAGAGGAGGAACTGAACAGGACCAAGGCCACCATGAACGCCATCCGGGAAGAGCGGGACCGACTCCGAAGGAGGGTGAGTGCGGAGTGCACTGGGCTGAGAAGGACAGGCGGCAGAGCCAAAAGCGACCCGGGGAGGTATGGTATTTGTGGCTTGGGACTCACCATTCCTATCTGCAATGAAGTCATTCTTGTAAGGAAACTAATTTGAAAGTGCTGAGAAGTGGAGGTAAGATTCAAAAATCACTGGCCCCTGGAATCTCAAGTCTAAGTAGATGATAAAATTCTATCCAGGCAACAATTCTCAAACCTTTCTTCAGGGTGCGCACATTTTCCCCAAGCTCGATTAAAATTTCTTCTTTTAAGATAGACTAAAGGGCCTCCCCTGGTGGAACAGGCAGTTGAGCGCAGCACTGTGAAGCTGTCCACAGCCTCTGCAGCGTGGGTTCCATCCTGGCCGGCCAGCGAGAATCTCACATGGCACGGCAGACCTCTCCTGTCTTGCCTGCTGCTCCCTCAGCAGTGTATTTCAGTCAGTCTGCCTGTTCTGTTCACCACTCTGTCTCTGGTGAATCCTCTCACCCTCCCGCACATCTGGCCTGTACCATGGTTCTTGTACACATGAATAAATAAATCTAAAAAAAAAAAAAAGATAGACTAAAAATAGTTTATAATTTGCAAAAGAATCTTTAAGTATATACTTGCTCTCTCTTAGCTATAGTGACTAGTGTGAAATGTCATCTATTCAAAGCAGACTTACTAAAATGAAAATAATCACATGTATGTATATGTGTATGCCTGTATATTATATCTGTGTTCTCTGTGCTGTGTGTGCATTTTTGTGTGTGTGTAATTCCTGGCATTTAACCTAGTATGCCAATGACTGTATAGCCTGAACCAGTTGGGAACCACTTTGTTCAGGAAATAAATACAATTTAAAGAATTGATGTTTGAAGATAGAAATGTTTGGCAGAATGGTTCAAGCACTCAGTTTTCCAAAGATGAAGTTTCCTCAAGGGAACCAACAGTGATTCTTTGTTTGGCTATGAATTTGATCTGTGTTGGACTGGGTGTGAATCAATGAATTATTCAATCAGAAAATATTCTCTCTGAACTTCACTTTGAATTAGGAGATCTACTTTATTCCCTTTCTCAATCTCAACAATATTAGAAGCTTGCCTTCTAGTTGTGCTTTGACTGGTGGTTTTGCACACAGATAAAGAAAAAATATACATTAGAACTCATCATCCTTCATCATTTTTCTTTCTTCTTCTAAATGAACACCTTGAGGGGCTTCCCTGGTGGTGCAGCAGGTTGAACACTGTGCTGTGAAGCTGTCCGCAGCCTCTGCAGCACAGGTTCAATTCCCAGCCAGCCAGGGAGATACCCACATGGCATGGCAGACCTCTCCTGCCTCATCCACTGCTCCCCTCAGCAATGTCTTTGGTCCATTTGCCTGTTCTGCTCCCTGCTCTGTCTCTGGTGAATTCTCTCACCCTCCTGCGCTTCTGATCTGTACCCCAGTTCTTGTATAAATAAATAAATAAAATCTAAAAAGAAAAAATTTTTAAAAAAGGAACACCTTGAAAATAACTTTTTTCCAATAAGGTCAGAACATGTACTTCCTTCTGTTCCTTTTTTTTTTTTTTTTTTTTTTAAAGATTTATTTATTTATTTATTTATTTATTTATTTATTTATTTATTTATTTATTTATACAAGCACTGGGTACAGTCAGAAGCATGGGAAGGTGAGAGAATTCACCAGAGCCAGAGTGGGGAGCAGAACAGGCAGAAAGACCAAGGTACACTGCTTAGGGGAGCAGAGGGCCCAGCAGGAGAGGTCTGCGCTCCATGTGGGACCCTCGCCCAGTGGCCGGGGACCGAACTGGCACTGCAGAGGCTGCGGGTAGCTTCGCAGGCCAGCGCTCAACCGCTGTGCCACCGGGGAGGCCCACTTCCTTCTGTTCTTAACTTATGTGCAAGTTTTCATGATTGCCATTGTATATAATTATGGAAGAAATGACTATTTTTGAATGTTATCAACTCTTTTTGACTATATCAACTCCCTGGCTAAATGTCATAATTAAAAGACCAATAGTCCTACCTCTCATATCGGAACATCGTTTTATCTGAATTCACAAGTATAGGCTTATTTTCAGTATCCAACTTTATCAGATGCCATTTTCCATACTTGCATAAGCAAGTGTAAATCAGTCAGCAAAAATTTTATCTGAGCAAGTTGATGAAATTTCCTTGCAGCTGAGGCACACACCACCTGTAATTTCCTGGGTCACACTCCCTCATCATTATGGCTAATGCCCTAATTCGGTGTGCTTGCTTTTAGCATGTGCTTTCTCATGGTATGTGTTTTGTAAAGGAAATGTGTCTTTAGGTATAATTACATATTGTGGTTTAGAAAAAATTTCTGCCTTCAGCTTGAGTTACTGAAGCAAAAGAGAGCCCTTGTTTGTGAGTAGCAAAAGATAAGATACCACCCTCCTTCTTCAGTTGTTTTCTCCAACTCTAAAAGTCGATATAGAGAATGGCAGAGGTGGTGGTTCTACCTGCCCTACCTGTAGTGCTCCAAGGGCCCTAGAGGCGCACTCCCTGGGCTCGTGGACCTACCCAGTCCCCTCACCTCTCTGTGCATCACTTTCCTCTGCCGTGAAGTGGGGTAATATTCATAACCAGTGCATGAAAATTAATGATACTGATAAAGCACTGAAACAACACATGGCACATAGTAAATCCTCAAAAAATATTAGTAGTTGTTGGGGTGAAAACCAGAGTTACCTATAGAGTGGTCTGATGAGTTCACCACCCTATTGTCTTTTTCCTAGTAAAAGTCATTAGATATTGGGAGAAGTCTAATATGAACTTCTGATCACATTTATTACTTTTTAAGTTTTGTAGTCAGTGTGGTTTTATTTGTTTTTTCAGTTTTGCTTATTTATTTATTTATTTATTTGTTTTATTTTTATATTCCCCATACAATTGCAACCCCCTGATTTTGACCCCGATCTCTCCTTTCCCTGCCCCCCACCAAAGTGTGTCTCTGGTTCATAGTTGTTTGTTGATTTTGATTTTTTTCTTTCTTATAGTTATTCTTTTTCCTGATCCCTTATTTAGGTTTTCTAGATTCCTGTTATGAGTGAGACCATCCGGTATTTTTCTTTTTCTTTCTGGCTTATTTCGCTGAGCATGAGTCAGTATGGTTTTATATAAAAGTATACAATTTACTTTCAATGACCTTCAAATCAAAATATGTTGAGGAACTTGAATCTCTTCATCAAATGGAAATGTCCTTCAGAATTTGTATACATACCATGAATTGGATTTATTTATCTTTATTTGAAGACAGTTGTAGGTCTCATAGAATTTGCCTAGATATCTTTGAATACCAATTTACCAGATGTTAAATGTTGCATTTTGTGTGGTGGGTTGTCTTCTGTTCTCTATGATGTGCAGCACTGCAGCAACTGAGTCATGGTATCAATTCCCATGCCTGCGACAGCCCCTGATACCTGACTCCTTGGCCTGTGCTGTCTTTCCAGCAGATATGAATCCATAGCTCATCGACACTGAAAAATAGTTGGGCACACATTATTTTCATGCCCGTGTTCACTGTGCAGAATTCTAAATGACCAACAGTGTCAATGGTGCCTGTAATTAAACAAAGTGCTCTCAGTAGGTTTTCTGAGCCTTGTTCAAGATTTAATTAATTTAGATCTAAACTCCCAGTTTTTAATATCAGTTAACAAATTGGGCTACTGTACAGAGCAGTAAGGAGGGAATGAGAGGTAGACAATTTTTGTTATTGGTCCCATCTCATTATTAAATGAGATAATCATTTGTTTCTACATGCTCTGATATATAACCACACATCTCCTCCCACTTAAAGAAGTGGGCTTAATTTAGGCAAGGTAGAAGTAATTGACTTGAAAGGAAGCACTTTACACTTATTTATTTTTTATATCATAAATATGATTGGTCATCTCCTCTGTGCCAGGCAGAGGGACTGCAGTGATGAGCAGAACACTGCCCCCAGCTTGAAATGGCTTGGGGAGACAGGAAAGTAAACAGGTGTTTAAAATGCTGTGTGTCAAGTGTGTCAAGTATATGTGTCAAGCATGGAGGGGAAAACACATGGGGAACACTGGGAACTCATAGGAGGGACATGTGATGGTAGGCCTAGCTTTTCCACACTATTTATTGTTTTTACCTAATTTTTTAGGACAAGTGTCTATAGCAAAAAAATAAGTGATTTCCCCAGATATTTTGGTGAAGCAAACTGAGTACACTTGACTCTTGAACAACGTGGGTCCTTAGGTCCACTTCTATTTGATTTTCTTGTTTCTATGAAGAAGTCATACTTTCTCAAGGCAAACTCTTGGCTATAACAAAAGTAGCTGACTCCATTAGTTGGAAAGTTGGTAAGAAATTAGGAAGACAGCCAAAATGCTAACCTTTTCTCTGATGCAGGTTTTTTGATAATCTGGTCCTGGTTCTTTAGTGGGCTATACTACAAAAGAGAAAATAATATGCCTATACTATTATCTTCAGACAATGAAAATGCTGTCAGGTTTGTATTCCTTTTCTATTTTGTGGTTTCTTTTTCTTCTGACTCAGCCTATAAAAAATTGCCATAAGTAATTTAAAAAAACTTCTTTTCTGAAACACTATGAAAGTGAAATATACAGGAATAAATATGTTATTTCTATAAAGAAACTCTGATGAGGGCTCCAACAGAAGTCTGCAGAAATGTCTCATAAGAAAGTGACTCTCCACAAAGTATCCACCAAACCTGGACATGGAGGAGGCAGCTTTCAAAGAACTACACAGAGACTAAGTGGTCAGCCTCATTAAGGAGAGCTTTTTCCAGCCCAATGATTCTAACCTTTCTTCAGGGTAAAAATCATCTCACCTCAGCCAGCTCCACTACACATTGAGATTATGAATTCACAACTTAATTAACTGAAATTATATCTGCCTAATTCACAATGCTGCCTGTCATAAACAGAACAAATTCATTTTTCATGGTTAATAGTGTTTCTAATCCCACCTAGGTATCTAACACCACCTTTCTTGTCACTAGTCTGTGAACTACATTCAGATGGCATCCTCGCTGACTCAGTCATGCTGTCTGTGTTCCTACGTTTGTACTGGGACACCACATTATCCTTGCCCTAGCCTCACTTTTTCAGTAAATTTCCCTCATTTCAGAACCCCACCTCTGTGCCCACTCCACTGGATGTTCATCTTTGACAGCTTTAGTACCAAATTCTTAACCACTTGCATCTTTCTCTCTGCTTTTGCATAATCTCTCCTGCACCTGGGCTCTCACCTTTGCATTTACTTTGTTTCTTTTAATTTGGTTTGTAGGAGCAAAGAGATAAATTACATTTCTCTGTTAAAGGCATATTCATTGATCTGTGAAAGGTCCCTCTTTCAATTTCTTTCTTTTATAACCTATTCCCTCTCCCCATTTCCCCACTTTATGTATAACCTTATATATTTTTGCATTATTTTTAATTTATGTAAATGCTGCTGTACTCTCTTTTTTTTAAAGAATGATTCCTTTATTGTAAAATGTGTATTTTATTTATTTTTGTATAGAAGAACTAGGGTGTAGGCCAGAGGTGCCAGGGGTGAGAGGATTCACCAGAGACAGAGTAGGGAGCATACGAGGCAGATACTGAAATACACTGCTGAGGGGAGCAGCAGACAAGATGGGAGAGGTCTGATGTGCCATGTGGGTTAGCTCCCTGGCTGGGGATTTGCCACAGGAGGGCCATCTCAGTGCACTGAGACTTAACCCCTAGGCCACCAGGGAGGCCAATGCTGCTGTACTTTAGACCTCTCTTACTTACCTCAGTACACTCAGTCAGTTAAGGGCTGTCCACACTGCTGTGTGTACCTCTGGCTGATGTATTTCAGGCTTCCTTGTATTCTATAGTGTCATTCACCACATCACAGTGCTCAACACTAGGCTTCCCACTACTGCAAAGAGCACTCTGGTGCTTATACTCTTGCAGATTTCTTCTGTCCTGGGTGGGACTTTCCAGGTACACATGTCCCAGGTGAGACTACAGTCTTGGATGAGCACATTCTCACCTTGAGCAAGTCTTGATTTCCGAAAGGTCTGTCCGGCCATCCCATCTCCGACAGCAGAGCAGACCTGCTCCTGTCCCTGCAGCCCTGCTTGTGCTTGCTGTGGTCACTTTCATCCCATTCTTTTTCTGGGTTTAATTTTCTTGTTTGTATCCTTAGGAAGTTCTTTCAGCAAAGGTCTATGGGTGATAAATTAGTAATCTTGTTTGAGAATGTCTTTATTTTACCTATACTTTAGGTGATAACTATGTAGCTTCCTGTTGCTGCTATAAAAAGAAAAAAAAAAAAACCATGGCTTCAAAGAGAACAGGCTTACTATATTTCAGTTCTATAGTTCAGAAGTCTGAGATGCATCTCTCACTAAAATCAAAATGTCATCAGGGAGTCTTCCTTCTGGGACTCTGTCTTTTTCAGCTCCTAGAGGTTCTGGCATTTTGTGACTCATGCCTCTTTCTCTGTCTTCAAAGCCAGCAGCATAGTGTCTTCAAACCTCTAACGGACACTTCCCTCTTACATGGACCTTCATGACTACTGGGTCTATGTGATAATCCAGGATAATTTTCCTATCTCAAGATTTTTTTTTAATTTTTTTTAAGATTTATTTATTTATTTATACAAGCACTGGGTACAGTCAGAAGTGCAGAAGGGTGCGAGAATTCACCAGAGCCAGAGCGGGGAGCAGAACAGGCAGACTGATGAAATACACTGCTGAGGGGAGCAGCGGGCGTGCGCGGCAGGAGAGGTCTGCGTGCCATGTGGGACCCTCACTGGCCGCCAGGGATCAAACCAGCACTGCAGAGGCTGCAGGCAGCTTAGCAGCCCAGCACTCAACTGCTGTGCCATCAGGGAGGCCCTCCAATCTCAAGATTTTTTTTTTTAAGATTTTATTTTAAATTCATTTATACAAAAGCACTGGATACAGTCAAAAGCGTGGGAGGGTGAGAGAATTCACCAGAGCCAGAGCAGGGAGCAGAACAGGCAGAGTGACAAAGTACACTGCTGAGGGGAGCAGCGGGCAGCAGGAGAGGTCTGCCACCATGTGGGACCCTCGCCGGTGGCCAGGGATGGAACCGGCACTGCAGAGGCTGCAGGCAGCTTCGCAGCCCAGCACTCAACCGCTGCGCCACCGAAGGAGGCCCGTTATCTCAAGATTTTTAATCTTTCTTGAAAATAAGGCAACATAGTCACAGGGTTTGAGGATTAGAATGTAGACATCTTTGGGAGCCACTATTGAACCTATATAGGTTGAGACTGACACTTTGTCAGGTACCCTTCAAAAGTTGACTATAGAGTGGTCAGTGAAACAGGCCAACATCCCTCCGTCAGAGCTTGAAGCATCTTATCTATTTCTCCCACTAGATGGTTTTTAGGATTATCTCTTTATCCTTTTTCCCCCTACATTTGTACTATATAGTGTTTCTAGACACATAGTTATATTTTCCTTCCTCCTGTTCCAGTTAGCTTTAGCTGAATCACAAAACATCACAACTTAGAGAGCTACAGGCATTTATCCCACCTGGTTCTAGGGATAACTAGACTCTGCTGGGTAGTTCTCACTTGGACTCATCTGTGATTGGTTAGTCATCAAGAAGGTTTCTTTAGTCCTATGTCAGAACTCCTATGAGCATTTGCCCTTGGTGGGCAGCCTCCAGCACGGAGGCTGACTTCTATGGATCAGCATCCTGAAAGAGTGTCAGCAAAACTAATACATTTTCTGAAATAGCCTTAGAAGTCAATTTGTATGACTTCCCTTGCATTCTGCCCATTGGATTCTGCCGCGGACCAGCACAGCAGTAGACGATGAGGCCACCTCAGGGTTGAGAGAAGCGTGCAGGGTGGTCAGGGCGTCGGTGAAAGAAATGACAAACAGACACACTTCAAGAGTGAAAATCTGAGTGTAATTTTCTTTGAGTTTGTGACCAGTATATATATGTTTTCCAAAAGCACAGGAATGAATATCAAAGAAATTAGCTTGCTCATGGGCTCAGTCTATCACCATCAGGGAGGTGATCTGCATAACAAACAATGACCATTATAGAAGAAAGGAAGAAGTTTAGAAAGACAGATAAGGGATTAAAGTTTGTAGTTCTAGAAAGACTGGATAAGATTTTTAGCATTCTTGTAGTGGTTCTTGGAACAAAGGGGGACCTGCTGCACCTCCCCCTGCAGTGACCTTTAGGGCTAACCGGCCCTAGGTCCGGCTGGGCAACCAGCGTGCAGGGGAAGAACAGCAAAACCCTACCTTTGCACCTCCCCCCGCAGTGATCTTTAGGAATGGCTTTAGCCACGGTCCCTAGATCCTGCTGGGCAACCAGCACGGGGGGGGGGGGGGGGGGGGGGGGGGGGGGGGGGGAGAACAGCCTGAAGCAGAGGAAGTGCAGCGGAAGTTCCCTGAAAAGGCAGAAGCTTATCAAAAGATAACAACCACCAAGAACCACTACAAGAATGCTAAAAATCTTATCCAGTCTTTCTAGAACTACAAACTTTAATCCCTTATCTGTCTTTCTAAACTTCCTCCTTTCTTCTATAATGGTCATTGTTTGTTATGCAGATCACCTCCCTGATGGTGATAGACTGAGCCCATGAGCAAGCTAATTTCTTTGATATTCATTCCTGTGCTTTTGGAAAACATATATATACTGGTCACAAACTCAAAGAAAATTACACTCAGATTTTCACTCTTGAAGTGTGTCTGTTTGTCATTTCTTACACCGACGCCCTGACCACCCTGCACTGCACGCTTCTCTCAACCCTGAGGTGGCCTCATCGTCTACTGCTGTGCTGGTCCGCGGCAGGATTCAATCTCAGTCCATGCATGTACAGAATGAGAACTGGACTCCACCTCTTCGTGGACTTCACCGCTTGAGGCAAGGAATGTCGAAGAATCTGCAGACATATCTAAAAACTGCCACATCTACTTAGCACCTGATATGTAATAATGCAGTCTGATTTATGTCTGTATTCACATCTGGAAAACAAATCTGTTTTCTTTTCAGATGTTTATCAGACATTTCCTGTGTTCTCTTCCTTTTGAACTCCTTTAACAATGTGTTAGAGCTTCAGTCAATCATTTATGTCTCTTAATGATGCCTGCATATTTTATATCTCTTTAGCACCCAGACTGCATTGCTAACCCCAGACTGCCACTTTCTCCATGCTGTGTTCCAATTTTTTAATTCTCTTTTCAATTTTATCCAGTAAAGGCTTTAACCTATACATGCATTCTATTTCATAGACTATATCTTTCTTTCATTGCCCATTTTTCTCATCCTCCTAATCTTATTTGATATCTGCTAGTTTTTTACTTTTTTAAAAAAAGATTTATTTATTTATGCATACAAGAACTGGTGTAGGCCAGAGATGTAGGGGGCGGGTGGGCGAGAGGATTCACCAGAGGCAGAGTGGGGAACAGAACAGGCGGATCTACTGAAATACACTGCTGGGGGGAACAGCGGGGAGACAAGAGACAAATTCTATAAAATTCACAAGGAGAGGTGGCCTATGTACCCAAAAAACAGTTGGCAGGGTTTAGACTCAGCTTTGACAGGTGCTATATGACCGGTGCTGTGCCATGTGAGTTAGCTCCCTGGCCGGGAATCGAACTCATGCAGCAGTGGCTGTCATAGAGCTGCATCTTAACCCCTTTTGACATCAGCGAGGCCCCTAGTTTTTCTTTCATAATTTATTTTTTATGGAAATGCTTTTTCCATAAAATATATAAATTATTACTTTCTTTAAGGGCCCAAATATTTGCTGTGACTTAACTGAGTTTGCTTTATTTTCATTTATCTGGTGAATCCATTTCCCAATTTAGACTGCTAGCTCTCTTGGTACATCCACCTTTCTGTGTAGTTGCCCTTCCATGTCTACAGCTTCATGGAGGGCCTAAGTCTCCTGTTCCATATGGATATTGTGGTTTGCAAATTAGTGTCTAAGGGAGTGAGTGGCAAAATGCAGACCAGTTTTCACTGTTAACATATAAGCCTGGGGCCCCACAATATGAAGATAATAACTTGGGAACCCATATACAAATGTGTCACAGGTCTGGAATTTGATTTCTTATGGCTGACCACTGCACAGCTCTAAGGTTTCTTTCCAGCCTCCGGGGTAGCACTTTCAGTCCACCTTTCACACATAGGTGGGGCAGGAAGGCTCCAGGCTTTATTCCAATTATCAGCCAGATCCCCAGCCGACCTGGAGTGAACCCTCCATGGCAGCTCAACCCCCACAGCACCCTACAGTATTGCTTTCTTCCTTGCCTCTCTAGCTCTAGTTCTCACTTCACTTCTGCAACATGGAGATTTTACTGTCTTTTTTTTTTTTAAAATTTGGCAGTGAATTTCTTTCTCATTGTTCCTTTTTATGTAGCACTTCTATGCATTTTTAATAGGAGGAGCACCTGTTTACTTTAGCTGGCATGTGCTGCAAAATTTGAATTGTTCTGCATACAGACAGCTACTCTTCCCATTTGCAGTCCTTCTCATTCTCATCCTTTGTAGCACCTGTCAAAGCTGAGTCTAAACCCTGCCAACTGTCTTTTGGGTATATAGGCCACCTCTCCTTGTGACTTTTATAGAATTTGGCTTTTTCCATTAATTTTTTTTCATCAGTACTCTTCCTTCCTCTTTGCTGTTAAGAATGTGTCCAAATCTTCCTGCCAGTGCCCCAGCACATCCTTCTTATTGCCGTAATTTTTATCCTCTTTTATTCTTGCTATTATTATCATGAAATCTCCAGCATCTGAAGATACGCAATTGCACAATCTACTCTGTTGAACAAAAGAACTCAACTGAGTCTTCAGTGCTGCTACGCAAGCTTTTTTCTTCCATTTTTGCTCTGAGGTTAGCTTCCTTCCTCATTTCCAATGTCTGGTATTTCCGCCTTCCTTCCTCCCAGGGGACCTCAACTCTTTTCTCTTAGAGAAAGAGAAACCCTCTCCGCCCATCCCACAGCCAGGCCTCGGCTGGCAGCCTTGCCCATGCACAACATTCCCACACTGTGCTTCCAGTTCTATTCTTCTTCCTCGGATTCCATTCTAAATGTTTCCTGAATATCCTTCCTCACATACCGGACAGTTTCCTCAAATCCAGTACACCCATAGTTACTTGCCATCTTTATTTCTCTCTGAAAAAAATCAGTCTGTGTTAGGTTGCCCTTATTTTGTTGAGCAATACTATGAGTTGCTGAGTTATCCCAGCCACAAGTTTGGATGAATTTTAATTTCCCTTAATAGTTCTAGAACTGCAATGACCAATTAATAGCAGCTAGTCACAAACAGATATTTAAATGTGAATTTACATTTATTAAAAGAAACCACCATTCAATGGCTACCTTGGGCACCTAGCCAGTGCTCAGTACCATTTTGTGGCTGGGGGCTCCCTCAGGGCCTGCGGCAGCTGCGCAACAGACCCATGCTTACAGAAGTTCTCCTGGACAGAGCTGGCATGGGTGTGTTTCACCACCGGTGCCCAATTCACTGATTGTGTTTGACACTCCTCATTTCTCATCAGCACTGTAGTGCAGCTCTTGACTCACCGTCTTTGTCCTCCTCCATCCCATCCATCTTCTTCTCTAATCAGGTAATTTTTGTAAAACCCCTTCTCCCTTTGGGAGTCATTATCATTTAACTGAGAAAAGCCTGCATTCTGGCATTTTATTATCATTTCTTTACTTGAACCTTTCAGGACTTCCTGAAAGTTTCACCTTTTTGCTGATTTTACCTTTTTTGTTTGCTGATCACCATTCAGCCTTCAAGACTGAATCTCAGTGTTTCTGAAAGGGAGAGGAAATGTTTCTTCTTTCATACTTTGACACTCTGGTAGAACTGGTCTCCAATAATATCTTTTCATTATAATGTTACCTAGGGAAAAAAAATCACAGACCACATTTGAATCAAATGATGTTACAGAGGTCCTGATTTTGTTATACATTGTTTCAGTAAAAGTCAGCCATTTCAAGGAACCTATGAACAAATAAGCAAGGACTTATTACACCCTTTTTGGGAACACATTTGTAATATTTAACTGAGGCCCTAAAAGATAAGAATCTTCCCTTGATACTCTACCAGGTTTCCATTATATGTAACAAAGTTATTTCTCTTCTGGGAATCTAGATGGGTATGAACTATTTAGGAAAAAACAACAAAGTGACCATTTGGTTACTTTGTGTGTTGTTGTTAAAGAACTCAGACTGAGAAAGGATATAACCGGGAAAATGACCTTCCCATAGCATCAATTCCTAGGTTAGGACAGCTGTGATTCCTGGTTAACCTCTGACTCCAAGCCACATGTTTTGAAGAGAGAAATGTATTTTCTTTAATAAATTATCTTCAGCAAAAGATGGTATATTAATTACCTCAAACTTGGCAGCTTGAAACAACAGAAATGTATTCTCTCACAGTCCTAGAATCTACAAAATCAAAGCATTTCCTTCAGAGGCTCAGAGGAGAATCCATTTTTGCCTCTTCAGCTCCTGTTAGATCCTGGAGTCCACTGATACGTGGCCAGGCTTTGTCTCAACCCTCACATGGCCTCCTCTTTGTCTGAAATCTCCCTCTCCTTTCTCCATTCCACTAGTCATTAGATTTAGGACCTGCTCTAAGTCCCAGATGATCTAATCTGGGATTCTTAAATTATAGCTACAAAAACTACATTTCAAAATAAAGTCATTTTCATAAATAACGGGGGTGAGGAATTTGGACATGTCTTATTTAGGGGGGTAGGGGAAGGAGGTCACAATTTAACCTACTGCAAAAGGACACAATTTTACCTACTGTAAGGACTCTAATAAAAGCTGTCTCCCCTCTCCCAAGCCTTACATAAGCTGAATCAGCAAATTGTTTGTAGCCTTCATCTTTGTGCATATATTCATTTAAATTAAATTGAGACTCTTCCCCCACTTTCCCTCTCCCCCACATACATAATACATACAAATCAAGGCAGGAGAGAAGGCTATGTAGCTCCATCAAGGGCCGGCCTCTCCATGACAGTTTCACACCATACCTTTCATTGATTTTTTTTCCACTGCCTAATAATTGTCTTTAAATAATAAACCATAAACCAAAATAAGAATGTTTATCAGCCTTTCGTTTTCAAAGCCATTCTATGGGTCCAAGACTTTAAAAATGGAAATGGATGTTTACATTTAAAAGTTATTTTAAGTGGACATACCTGTGCTTACTCACACTGTGGAAAATGACTACAAGTAATTGTCTCTGCCTGGTTAAAAGAGAGAGAGAGAGAGAGAAAGAGAGAGAGAGAGAGAGAGACTAGGTACTTCCTTTTTATTTTTCTCAGTGTCATCTAAACTTTCCACAATAAACATTTTTTAGGTGAAGAAACTTTTTTTTAAAGATTTATTTATTTTTATACAAGAGCTGGGGTACAGGCCAGAGACGTGGGAGGGTGAGAGGATTCACCAGAGACAGAGTAGGGAACAGAACAGGCAGACTGACGAAATACACTGCTGAAGGGAGCAGCGGGTGAGACAGGAGAGGTCTGCCGTGCCATGTGGGACCCACGCCAGCCGGCCGGGAATGGAACCCACACTGCAGAGGCTGCAGATAGCTTCACAGCACTGTGCTCAACCTGCTGCACCACCGGGGAGGCCCTGAAGAAACATTTTTAAAACATGGACAGTTTTAATGACATTTTTATACATTGCACTGGTCCATTTGTATTTTTTTGAAAGGGGATAGAGTGGGCCAATTGGGCTATAAGAAAACATTACTGATTATTTTGTGACTGATTCAGGCATTCATTAGATTTTGCAGTGGTGCTAACATTATTAATTATTCAGGACCTCATCATACTTGCACAGCAGTAGAAATGGAAATATATGGGCTCCCCCAGGAGGTCTCCCAAGTGCCAGGAATTTGACATGGTGGGAAAATGGACCCTTGCCCTGTGTCATGTGGCTAGAGGAGACAGTCACCCTCAGCCATTCTCAGTCTGTTAGGGACCATTCCAGAATTACCGCTGTAATCTTTCACCAATATCATTTGACTTCAACAGGCATGTGTTTCATCTTTAAAACATTTCAAGATCAATCTTGTGTCTGGTATATTGTGTGGTGTGGCACATATTCCCATCACCCACAGTTACTGGAAGTTACTGTGCCACATTCCGCACTTTATAGCTGTTTGACTAGTGAATGTAATTGGCTCCAAGGGAATTTTCCTAATTGGGCTTCTAATATTTTGATGAATTATTGAAACTTCAATTACTTTTGGTTCCCAATTTAGCAGGAGGAAAACATCCAAGATGTTTAATATGAAAACCTCCCATTTTATAAAAGGGTTTGGCATCAACTGGACTGCTCTGTGCCTCTTGTCTCAGGAACAAAAATGCTGCATAACTTTGGGATTCCCTTAGGTCAGTGCTGCTCTGAGTGTGGTCCTCTGACCCACAGCACCAGCATATCCTGGGAGCTTGTTAGATATGAAGATTCCTGGGCTTCATCTAGAACCAGTAAATCAGAAGCCATTGAGGTGGGGCCTCAGGATCTGTTTTTTTGTTTGTTTGTTTTGTTTTTTATTTTATATATATTTGAAATCATTCTTCATTTCTGCATAATGTATGCTTTTTCCTCTCAGGTGTGGTCCCTGTAAAATTCCCACCACCAATTCTCCTCTGTACCGTCACCAGTCTCTTGTGCTTTTCCCTCCCCTGTTTTGATCCATCTTCTCCTCCTCCCCTGCAGAATGTCTCTGATTTATAGTTCCCTGTTGATTTTGTTTTTTTCTAATTTTGTTTTTAGTTTATATAATTATTTTTTGCATTCTGTTTTAACAAGCTCTCAGTTATTTGACATTCTGATGGACCAAGTTTGGAAAACTCAGCCTTAGTTCTTCCTGTGCTTATTCTTTCCAGTGAGGCCCTAATGTGTTGTAGACAGCTTTCCCTTAAGGTGCACATTGTACTCAATGATAAAATGGTGATTAAGGTCATCAGGAAAAAAATAACAATTCCTAATAATCATGTTCATTTACTTGGAATGCTTCTCTCTTTGGAAGCCACTGATCAGTAACCATTGAGAAGTAGGATTTGGACATTTAAATTCTGTGCAAGTAAATATGTGTTTAAATGTAATTCAAGAGGGTCTCCCCGGTGGCGCAGCGGTTGAGCGCTGGGTTGCGAAGCTGCCCGCAGCCTCTGCAGCACCAGTTCCATCCCCAGCTGCTCCCTGGCCACCGGAGGAGGGTCCCACATGGTGCGCAGACCTCTCCTGCCGCCCACTGCTCCCACTGCAGTGTACTTCGGTGCTTCTGTCTGCTCTGCTCCCTGCTCTGGCTCTGGTGAATTCTCTCACCCCCCCACCCCCCGCGCTTCTGACTGTACCCAGTGCATGTATAAATAAATAAATAAACAAAAAAACAAGAGTTCTCCTTTTAAAAAAATGCAATTCAAGGACCTGTGTTTCCTTTTTATACAGAAAGACTGTTTAGATATGCCTTTCCAACATTCCAGGAATAATTACATCTTCAAGTCTTGGGGCAAGACTGTTTTCATCCCAGCCTCAATTTCTTCCAAATGCAGAGACCTCTCTGCACTACACATATTCAATAATTTGAAGTTCTTCAAATGCAGCATATCATCTTGTGTGATCTGTTCTTACCCTGACTTACTCAGAACACCCTCAAAGCCAACCCTTTACCCATCTGTGTAACTCTCTTCACTTGTAAGACTGCTCAAGTTCCCCTCTCTCTCTTTTCCCTTCTTTAACAAATGGCTTCAGGTGGTCACATTCTTCCCTGGTCTTCTCCTTACAGCACCTCCATAGCTATTTAGCACTTGTCTGCACTTGTATTGACATTACCTACCTACATCTTCCTCTGATCCCCAAGTTCCATGAGAGTGGAGATTTCATTCTGGGTTCTCTGTCTGCAGACAGCAACAGTCACATGAGGCTGAATAAATAAACATTCCTTAGAGATAGTCATTTCAACAGTGCTAGAAGCTTCTAGTGCCTTAGATAACATGTTCACCTTATATTTGTGGAGATTAGATGATGGCCAGTAGCAAGTCTAATTGAGGCTAGTGACTTGTGTAGACTCAATCAACTCAGTTTCTGAATGAAACTGATCCCTTCCTATAAATGAAAATTGGTCATCTACCCATCTGGCTAATTTGCTCTTTGGCCAGGAAAGTGACCAACTGTGACTAAAGGGATTATTCTTTCAGGTTCGAGAGCTTCAAACCCGACTACAGAGCATGCAGGCCACAGGACCCTCCAGCCCTGGACGCCTCACTTCTACCAACCGCCCTGTCAACCCTAGCACAGGAGAGCTGAGCACGAGCAGCAGCAGCAATGATATTCCCATTGCCAAGGTAAATTCCTGGGGATAGTGCTGGGGATCCCTCCTATTATCTGGGGGCACCAGCCTCCATGGAGCTTAACCTACTGTACAGACATGTGATTTGCTCAGCTGGCCACCAGGGGCTTTTTCAGTACTCTCTCAGAGAGGGATGCCTGACCAAGAGCATCTCTCGCTTGCAGTCTGGATGCCAGCTCTCATTCATTAGCCAGCTGGAACATGTCACAGCTGACAAGTCACTATGGAGTGAGCTGGTTTGTCAGATTCCATAATACTTCAGGTGGATGGAGTTTCTCTTCAGGCCTAAGGTTCATTCCAGGTGGGTTCTGAGTAATGAACCAATGATCTTCCCACTGAAGGACCCATAACCCCACCAGCAAAAAAATCAACTGTGATGGGCAGCCTGTGGGCTTGTAATAGGTATCCCCACTGGATCATATGTTGAGTCAACCTGAGAAACACTGTTTAAGTGATCCTCTTGCCTGGTCTCCACAAGAAGGTTCGTTCTCAACCATCAAGAAAGTTAGGTCAAGCCAATGTTTCTTTACCCAATTGCATGGGATATGGCAATGCCTCTAGCCATTTTTGGTGGTCACAACTGGAGAGCTACTGACAGCTTATGGCTAAAAGCAGGGAGGCAGGGGTAACTATCCTATAACATACAGAACAAGCCCTTTTTCTCACTCCCAATGTATAATAAACCAGTCCAAAATGATAATAGCACTGTGATTGAAAACCCTTGGATTAAGCCAATGGTAGAAAAATTAGGTAAGTGAATTGTTTTTTAAAAACTAATTAACTGATGTAGTTGTCATGGTGAAACAGTAACCCTATATAAACACAGTCCCAACAGTTTGTCTGGAAATTGCTATGACATTTTTAGATTTTGTTTCATCTTTTGCAGGTTGCTGAGAGGGTGAAACTATCAAAAACCAGGTCTGAATCCTCATCATCTGATCGACCAGTCCTGGGCTCAGAAATCAGCAGCATAGGAGTGAGTGTTCCTAAGAAGCGTGACCAGAAAACTCCCCATAGAACCATACAGATACCCATTTATAGATGATAGAAGAATGTCCTTGGTTCACCTCCAGTAAACCTGTTAATTATAATAATAAATCAGACCCTATTTCCTTTAGAAGATCAGATTGAAATGTATAGTGGTTTCCATGTGGTGAATTACTTCTTCAGCCATAAGGGAGATGTTTTTTCTCTACTTAAAACCATTCAAAAAGAAATGTTACTGATGATGTTACTGGTGATTTAGATGAAAGACTTGAAATATCTGCTTCATGTCACCTACTGCCTCACAAACATGTTTGAGTCATGAATGACTAAAAACACTTTACCTTTACACATTCCTCTTGAAAGGAAACATGCTCTCCAGTGAGGGTGAATGCTGCCTTTGAAGTTAGCCTGATGCTCTGAAACACTGGAACCTTCAAATATTCATTTGTAGCACCTGTGAACCCACTGAGACTGCAGACGTTAATGGGTGGTGAAAAGGGAGCTGTTTCAGTTCCTAGGTGGATATCTTTCATGATTGGGGATGAGACTAGGAGACCTAGCTCTTTGATCCTTGTGGGTAGGGAGAGCCTGAATAGCACTTTCAAGGCTTAATTTAGAACTTCGCACTAAGGAAAAAATGCATGTGTTCAGATTCCACACCAAAGCTGTTGTAAAAATACAAAGGTTGGTTGATCTCCTTTGTTGCAACAGAGACGAGAGCCTGGAGTGGCAGGGATTCAGGGAGGCAGAAGGGGAGTCCAGACTCTGTTCAATATCCAAAGTTTTAGGCACACACAGAGACATGATCAGCTGCACCTGCTGCCCAGCATCACGTGCATGAAGGAGGCAACTCTATTTGATCCTCTTTATGTGCTGCTTCTAGAGTAGTTAGCTTTTAACACTGTGTAACCTATACAGGTTACACAGACTGAGGAAGACCCAGGTAAACCACCTCCTGGTGCCTGATTCTTAAGAATATTAGCTTTAAATTATTCTACATGCAAAGCATTTGTGGGGACTGGTATCCCTAAAGTGACACTGGCCATAGGGGAATCATTGCTCACTTGTACAGGTATCCAGCAGCGTGGCAGAACATCTGGCCCATTCTCTTCAGGACTGCTCCAACATCCAAGAGATCTTTCAGACACTCTACTCACATGGATCGGCTATCTCGGAAAGCAAAATTAGAGAATTTGAGGTGGAAACAGAACGGTTGAATAGGTAAGGAGAAATACTATGTGTTTGAGTGTTGGTGGAGGAACTGCCCCTTCCTTCCCTTCCAAAGACTGATTCAGATTGATTTGTATAAAGTCATGTGTCACTTAACAATAGGGAAATATTCTGAAAGATGCATCCTTAATGATTTTGTCATTGTGTGTCTGTCATCAAGTGTAACTGCCCAAACTTAGATGGCATAGCCTGTTGCACACCCAGTACCATGTGCTGTAGCCTGCCGGGACCACCATAATCTGGGGTGGTCCATTATTGACTGAAATGTCCATAAGTGACACAGAACTGTATTGTGACATAGAACTGTATTGTGACATAGCAAAGCCCTCAGGCAGGTGAGTAGGAGTCTCCACCACCTTGCTTGTCAAAAGAGTGGCCAAGCTGTCAGAACTGGCTTCACAGCTGTTTTGTGGTTGACATATGCGTATGAATAATGTTTAGACAGACCTCATGCTTGTTTTGCTGCTCTGCTTTACCATATTAAACTCTTAATAATTTATGAACAAGGGTTCCTACTTCTTTATTTTTCCCTGGCCCTTGCAAATTATGCCTCAAGTCTGGGGAGCAGTCCACATAGGATGGCAAGTAGATCAAAAATGCCAGATAGTTACAGACTGTGCAGAACCACAGGATGTTCTGGAATGTTGAATCTGTATCCCAGTGGTGCCTGGAGCTACCTGGAACCAGCAAAAGCATCCTAGGAATGAGTGGGCATTCTGGTCCAATCCTCCCTGTCCTCACTGAGGGATGCTTGGTTTTATCTATGCTCTATGCAAATGGCAAATGTGCACAACCCTCAATCCCTACATCCTGTTCTCCTTCGCCCTACTTAGAATGATTTTCCAAGGAGGTCTACTTAGAACTATTTTACCATAAATTACAGGTTTTAAAGTGTTCCTTCCAAATGTCATGATAGAGGTAGTTTAAGTTCACACTCCTTCCTCTTGGCATAGATGCTTATGAGGGAGTTACTGAAAAATCAATGAAGCACCAAGGCTAAGCTATATTCACCACTCTGAATCATAATTGGTCCCCCAGTGGCAGATGGACTGTTGAATCACATCAGTTGTGTGTGGCTGCCTTCACCTATCCACCTTCAGAAAAAAGCACAGTAAGAATTTGAAAGGCTTATGAGCTAACCTGGAGGAAATGTGGGTACCATTTCTCATCCACCATTGCTCAGTGCCATTCCCCTTGTGTCTGGCAAACCTGAATAAATTGAATTATTATGTTAGTCCTCCTTGATTTGAAGCTGTTTAATATAGCACTTGAGAACTATGAAACTATGGGGATCTAGGTCATTTTAAGTTTTCAAATTAAATAATTTCTTCATTAGACCCAAAATATTTCAGAGTGATAATCATATGATTACCTTATAGCAAGAAAGAAGTAGCACTCTCAGTATCACAGGTTAGGAGTTCTTAACAAACTTAAATCAGATCTGCCCCTTGCAACTTAATGAAGTTAGATGCCTTCAAGGACCGTCTGTTTAGGGAGGACCTCTTCTCCACAGATTCTGGAATTTAACAAGCCTGTTTTGTGGCTGAACTCAGAAGAGTTTCCTTTCTTTTCAATTACACAGGAAAAGCCAAAGAAGGGGGAAATAGTTGATGTTTGTAGCTCATATCTTTATGGTGTTGCAAAGAGTTCTCACAGACAACTACTCAGCCCTCAACTTGTTTGGGCAGAATAGTTCCATTTTTCAACTGGAAAAACAAAAGACTTCATTAAGTTGCAAGGCTTTGATGCTGAATTACTTGCCTTAAGTCCATAGCTACGAAACAGCTGAACTGCCTAGCCAGAATAGAATTCCAACCCCTGCCCTTTGACTTCACCTCCCAGGTCCTCTATAGAATCATAGTCCTGCTAAAATAAGTGAATTCTTAGAAATAGTAATGCCAGTATGTTCACCTATCTCAAGTTGAAGGCCTATTATGCTCCCCGAAATGGCAGATAGCTTTGTGACTGTGTTTGGGGGTGAGTGGGGGCAGGGTGTGGGGGCTGGTGAAGAGTGGTCATACCTATTCAAAAGTGTGTCTCCTCATTTGTCAAATCTGTATAAAGCTCCTACAATGTGCTGGGCTATTTGGCATGCAAAGGAACATGAAACAGACAAGGTCCCTGCTCTCTTGGAACTTATATTCTATTATGGGAGCATGGCAAAAAACAAGCAAATAAGCAAGGTTTAAGAAAGCCCCAAGTAAATAGAGAACTGTGATAGAATAATAGGAAGGGTTAATTTTAAATTGGTATCCCTGAAGATGAAACTTTAGGTTGAGATTTTAAGGAATAAAATGACAGTCATTTGACAAACTGAGAAGAGTCTTATCACCATAAAGGCTGAAAAGAGTTTGGCATGAACTCAGAGCTGTACAAAGGCCAATGGAACAGAAATAGAATTAGTGAAAGGAGGCGTGACCTAGATATGGTGGCAGAGTAGGCAGGGTTGCTGGGACACGGATTTTGAGACCATGCACTACATTTACTGTATTCTAGAAGTCACTGGAAGACATGAAAGTGTCTTAACTAGGGAAGAGTAGATCTGATTTTAATTGTGAAAAATCACTCGGATGTGATGAATGGAGAGGTAAGGGGCACAAGTGGAAGCAAGGAGAATATTGCTGTGGAACATTGTGGCCAAAGTGGAGATGATGTGCAAGGGCTGGGCTCAGTGTTTGGTGGCAAAGCCAGTGAAGACTGAAACCAGGTAAGACCTGGCTATAAAAGAAAGGGATGGTCTCAAAGAAAATTCTTAGAGCTCCACCTATATCATAGGCAGATAGTTGTGGCATTTACTGAAACAGGACAGGACAAGGCTTGGGTAGAATTCAGAGTTCCATTTGGGAATGCTAGATTTGATGTGTCAATATGACATGCAAATTGAATTATCAGGAAGCAGTGGCTATGTGAAGCTGGCACTCAGACGAGAGGTCTGGGCTGTGATATTCAGGAGCTCTGGGAAAGTAATGCCTATTAAAGTCAGGGACCGGGTAGAATCACCACTATGAGAGAGTGTTCATAGAGGAAGGGAGACTGGGAATGAGCCAGTGGAGCATAACTGTCACAGACTTTATAGAAAATAAGGAACCTGCAAAGGAAACAGAGGAAATACCCTTTTATGGCAGGAGAAAAACCAGTAAAGACCTGTCATGACCTAAGTGAGGAAGGACAAGTTAAAGAGAGTAAGTAGGGCCTCCCTGGTGGCTCAAGGGGTTGGGACACAACCTATGGAGCAGTCCGCAGCCTCTGCAGCAACCTCTGCAGCACAATTTCAATCCCCAGCCTGCCAGGGAGCAACCCACAAGGTGCAGCAGACCTTTCCTGTCTCGCCCGCTGCTCCCCTCAGCTGTATATTTCGTCAGTCTGCCTGTTCTGTTCCCCACTCTGTCTCTGGTGAATCCTCTCACCCTCCCGCACATCAGGCCTGTACTCCAGTTCTTGTATGCATAAATAAATAAATCTTTAAAAAAATAAAGAGTAAGTTGCCTCAAAACTACGATGGGATCGGACACATGAAAGTCTATGAGCTGGGTAAATATTTCCTCTAATTAATAAGGACTGAAAGCATAATGGAGCAAGTTGCAAAGTAATGAGAAACTAGGCAGTGTTTCAAGAAGTCTTAGAGTGAACAAGGACAGAAGAGTATGTTCTTATAACACCTAACATGAAATGGAACTGGGCACTGCAAAAGCCTCACCACAGTGCTAGCTCTACACGGATGTTCGTGTGGGTGAGCCTCTCCATGCTCCACCCTGAGATGGTGCTGCCTGGGCTCACCCTCTAGGCAATGACTGGTGAGTCCCTAACACTCTGGAGTAACTTGTATCGTGTGTGTGTGTGTGTGTGAGAGAGAGAGAAAGCCTATATATTTTTTGAGACTTCATGCCCTGTGGAAAACAAATCACCACATCTAGGGTATCAGTTCCGTGGACAGAAGACTGAGAAGCTGAAAGTTTATTGTGTTTTCCAACTTTGCCATAAACTCTCTGAATTTACAGTTCTGGTTCCTATAAAACTAAACTTCTCACCTGTTGTTTACAGTTGCAGGGCATACTGCCTGAAAGGACCTTTGCATACAACCTGTAGACTTCATTCACTTCCCATTCAGAGACCCCCAAGGGCTGTTTCTCATTTCTTAACTGATTCATCTTTTGATTCTGCTCTGTAGAGAGTAGTTAAGAGTATATGTTCTGGGCTCGAATCTCAGGGCAAGGTTCTTAATTTTTCCATGCCACATTTCTTCATCTGGGATAAATGAAAAATGGTAATAATATAATACTTATTTCAAAGGGCTGTTGGGAAAGTTATTAAGCAGGACACAGTGAAAGGTAGCTATTACTGTTCCGCTGCTTCTCACTTGTCCCTGTAGAGGGTGATTTATTGAAGTGTTTGCTCTCGTGATGGCACATGGCTTCTCCCTGTGTATCCCCAAAATCCACACAGTACCTGGCACATGGTATGTAGATGGCAAGATGGAAAATAACCATGGGGGCTTATTTTTTATTTCTAATTCTCACAGTAATCAGTGATTCTTTAACTTAGACTGTTTTCTTATTATTTTGCTAAAACATCTGAAAAATATCCTGACATGCTTTTCTAGCCTGATCAAGATTAGATTATTCAAATACTGCAAAGTCATTATAATCCTGGTTGAAATTGTACAAGTGGTATTTCTTATTTTGTAGCCGTATTGAACATCTCAAATCCCAAAATGACCTCCTGACCATCACCCTGGAAGAATGCAAAAGTAACGCTGAGAGGATGAGCATGTTGGTGGGAAAATACGAATCCAATGCCACCGCGTTGAGGCTGGCCCTCCAGTACAGGTAGAGAGGTGGGAGGAAGGGATGTGGAAGCCACGTTAGCTGACAGATGCATCGAGAGTAATCCTCTGCATAAAAGTAGAAAACATGTTTGTAGAAGACATAATTGGGAAAACAAATCAACAAATACCAGTATGATACTTAGAAAATCAATTAGTGTACCATAGCAATTAAGAAAATGAGGATAATGAGTATGGTTTTAGTATACAGGTATATTTCTGCTAACATAGTCATCTTAAATATTGTTCAAGTAATATCACTGAAAATGTCAACTTTTTTATTGCTCCTTGGCCTTTTGGCTAAGATCAAGTGTAAAATACCAACTTTTTGTGTTACATATTCATTTAATTTTGTTCTTTCCATATATTCTATTTATTCACATATATTTTCCATTGTTATAAATCTAGCAATTTCTATTTCTTCAGTTTATTATAGGTTTATATTGTTTAACAGTTTCCCCTTATTTTGAACGACTGTCCCTGTGCATTATTTATATATTGTTAGTTAATTGTTTCTCTAAAAGACATTTACATTTTTGCAGACTTTTGATATTGAAAATAATTTTATGGTGAGTGATTTATCCAGATAATACCTTCATTCCTTTGAATATTTACCTTGGGATAAAATCCCTGAAGCTAGAATTATAGGTCATAGGATATGAATATTTCCATGACTTGTCAGGCATGTTGCCAATCTCTCCCCATGAAACAAGTGGTCTAAATGAATGTGACTCATTCAGCGATGAGAAAATAGTATATGAATGTACCACTGTTTTTCAACTTCATCAGCTTTTGGCTTTTATTTTTAATTATTGCTTGTTCGCTGCTACAAAACCAGAAAGCTCTATTGTGTTCATGGGCCTACTTGATTAGTGTCACCAATTAGGCATATTTGCTAAGGTCCCAGAGTAGTGACTCTATGTTACTCTTAGCATCCTCTGAAAAGTTCAATATTATTTTTAAAAAACCCTGTCTCTTCAGCAAACAAAATCAAACCAAAATATACAAGACCAAAGCAAGAGAGTAATCATACTAATTTACAGATGCACATGAACAGAGAGATAATCCATCTATGATAATGTTCTGTGCCCACAGTCTCCCTTTCATCCTTAGAGATGAAGCAATTCCCTGGCATCTATACCCTGAAAGATGGGCTGCTCTGTGCAGGGAGAGCTGCCAGCACCCAGAGCTTGTGATTGCACCCCCTCCTTATCTCTTTGTAAAGAAAGATGAGAATAAGAACAATCAAAATCCAGCAAGTGGCTACTGTATTGAATGATAGGTCAAAATAGTCTCCTTTCTGGGATGTTATACTAGTCACCTGTTATTGTATGACTATACTTATTGTGCTATAGTTTCAAGTGTCAGGAACCAGGATGATTTAGTGAGGTAGTGCCATTTAGTTTCTGGTCAAGATGGCATCCAGGGCTGTGATATCTGAAACCTTACCTGGGGTTGGTGGGTCTACTTGGAAGAAGGCTCATGAGCCCATTATCAGATGGAGTCCAAAGTCCTTTGCTGGCTGTTGGTTGGAAGCCTTACTTCCTCATCATGTGGGCCTTCCCTAGGGCTGCTTAAAACCCTTTGAGCTATGACAGATGGACTTTTCTGGAAAGGACAATCCAGTAGAAAGTGGAGAGACCAAGAAGGAAGTCACAGTGATTTTACTGATAATAACCTAACCTGGAAGTGGCATCCCCTTACTTCTGCCATAGTCTCTTAGACACACAGACTAGCCCTGGAGCATATGAAAGGAGATGAAATGGAGTGTAGATACCATCTGTGAGGGGTGGGGGCAGTCTTAGAGGCTGGCCACCATGGGTGTGTGACCTTCCTTTTAGCTGATCATCAAAGGACAATAAATCTGCCTCTCTGCCATGCTGCCTTTCCTATATTTTTCTAGATCCCAGTTTAAATTTTCCTACAAATGGCAGGTGGCAAGATAGCCAAGCAAGTTCCTGAATTTGTCTATGAGTATTCATAGGTAGCTCCACGCTTATGGGGACAGGTCAGAGGTACCTCCCACCCCAGGAGTGCGTGGCATGAAGATACTCACACCATGCACCCCCCATCTCCATGGCCACCCCTTTTGCTTGTGTTTCAGTGAGCAGTGCATAGAAGCCTATGAGCTCCTCCTGGCACTGGCTGACAGTGAGCAGAGCCTCATCCTCGGGCAGTTCCGGGCAGCTGGTGTGGGCTCCTCATCGGGTGAGTGTGACCTGGCCCTGGCCTCTTCCTCTGTGCCCCACCCCTCTTACTTTCCTGCTCTTACTTTCATAGCTGCTGGCACTGTATACGTCCTGATATGAAATTCACTTGTCAAGTGTGTTTTGTGTTTTTTCCTCATGACTGAGTAAAGTTATGTTGGATGCAGAAAGAAGTGGAGTGGAAACAAAATTACAGACAAGTTAAAACAAACAAGGCCTCTCAGGAAACATGTCCTCCCTAGTGACAGTATGACAGATGGAGCCAGAGGCCCACATTCCTGATGAAAGGGACCAGCCTGTCTCTGCAATGCTGCTGGTTAAGGGTCCCCTTGCTGTCCACGTGGCCTTTATTTGTCTTGCTATTTTTATTGGCTATGCTTTTTCTCCAGGTTTGTTCCTTTAGTTTGATTTGAAGTATGGGTTTCCCTCTACCTCATCTCCAGGTATCTTAGCAATACAGAGGACATGGTTTCACACCTTGCCTGTTTCTCATAATGCTAACCCCCGAGCCAGGCCATGCAGTCTGCTGCTTCTCCTCAACTCCCCTTCACATCTTACCCCATCTTCTAACAGGAGATCATGTGTCCTCGTGGCCTGATTTGTACCCCTAGATCAGCACTGGCCCCCACTGCTGTCTCTCAATTTTGAGTAACTGGAAAGGATATTTGAGAAAAACAGAAGTATATCATCGTAGTTGGCAATGTTTCCGAAACTTCTCCCTGTGATCAGATTGTGGTTCTTGCAATAACATGAGAAGGAATGTAGTAGAAATGACGCCTGAGAGAAGAGGAGACCAAGGGAAAAGGTTTTCATTTCTCTGGGTGAGGCCTGGACACTACCTTACCCATTACTTTCAAATTGCAGGACCTTTGGAGAAGCAATGGGTAGTAAGCAAACTGTAACCAGGTCAGTTCAGAGCCAAAGATGGGTGGTATGGGCATGCCAGGAGCCCCCAGCCTTGTGACAAGGCATCTGTCATCAGGGGTGGACCTTCCAGGATACACCTTGCAAAGAAGGCTGCCATCAAGGCACCTCCCCTTAAGCCCTCCAGCCAACGCAGCTCTCTATCCACCCCATGCCTATTATTGTTGCCAACTCCTGCCTTGCCTGAAGTCTTCTTTGGCACTGAATACTAACACATTTTTATTCCTTTAGTTTTGATATGTGCAGAACTCTGAAGCAAGTCTGAAGGAAAGGCAGTATCCTACTTGTTAATTTCCCACTTCAAATCCAAGTTACCCAAAAAGACAAAAAGTCTCCATTTGTAGAGTGACTGCCTTCCACTCCTCTCTCATGTGTTTTTTAATAGTATCACATCCCGGCCCAGAAGTAGAAACACTGCCAACATTTCCATTAGAAACCTCATTTTTCAGGGTCTTTTAACTGAACCATAAAATTTTATTCTTCATGAGAAATAGATCCTAAAATGATCTTGGCCTGCTGTCAATTTTTTTTAATATATGTATAAAGGAAAATGATCAATTAAAGGGAAAAATCAATCATTTTATTTTTGACTTGTATCAAAGGCATGTCTTAAATCATCCCATTCAAAAGCTAGGCTTTTCATAAGGTTTTATGAGGCTTCTATCTATTCAGCACAGTTGCTTTGTAGGTGCTTTTAGTTCTCAAACAAATCTGCTTTTAAAGTACTTAAAATCAATAATGAAATGCTTTGTATTAACCTAGTCCTGGGTAACATGGATATATTTATAAAATGAAATGGTCAGTAATATCATGCCTTCTTTAGAACAGAATACAAAGAGCAGTCAGTTGGTGAGCTCTCTGTAAAATTTCTTATTTGTGGAAGGAAGACAGGCAGGAAAGTTGTCAAAGAAATGCTAAAGGCGGTCCAGGGATCCTCAATCTGCAGGACACAGGCACCCAGGATTCTTCCCGTTCTCCCTGCTCTGCTGACAACCGTGGCTGAACTGTCACTCTCAGCCTTCACTAGTTGTGCAGCAAAGCAAATGCTAGTTTGTAACATTTATATTTACATTATCATTGGTGGTTTTTTTCTTTGTTTCTTCTTTACTTCACAGACTTTCCTTATGTTCATTCTAGAAAATCTAGCCACTGGTTTTCAGACTGTGCCCTGGAAAATGAGGAGTTTCTTGGACCCTAGGAAAAGAATTAGAGGGTGGGAAGACTGAGTGTTTACCCACCACCCCTGAAACTTCATCCACTTCCACATTAACCATTTTATATCTTGCTCTTTGGCATAAGATTTCATTTGAAAATATTTGGAAACAATGGCTCTCTGCTGGAGAGGTAGCAGGCTGGTGACTTATTAGAACAGCATGGTTTTTTGGTTTTTTATTTTTTAATAGAGTGCTTTTTTTAAGATTTATTTTTTATTTATTTATGCATATGAGAACTGGGGTACAGGTCAGAGGTGTGGGGGTGAGAGGATTCACTAGAGACAGAGTGGGAAACAGAACAGGCAGATTGACGAAATATACTGCTGAGGGGAGCAGCGGGCGAGACAGGAGAGATCTCCTGCGCCATATGTGTAGCTCCCTGGCCGGTTATAGAACTCAGGCCAATCAGTCAGGTAGTGCTGGAAACAGATCTCAGATTACATGGACTTGTCTGTCACTTATTGATAAGGAAAACTGAGTCTAGGGCAGAGAAATGTCTTCCCAAGTCCAGCTTCTAAGTTATAGTCAGACCCAGAACCCCATCTCTGTGCCAGCCACACACAGCTTGCTCCTCCTCATCACCCCTCTTCCATCTGGAGTAACTGAAAACCAATTATTCACACTCACTTCCAGATTTGTCTTCCTAGACTGTACTGATTAAACTATTTGCTTCCTTGCCATGTAGGAGATCAGTCAGGGGATGAAAACGTCACTCAGATGCTCAAGCAAGCCCACGACTGCCGGAAGATGGCAGAGAATGCAGCTAAGGCCCTGCTCATGAAGCTGGATGGCAGCTGTGGGGGGGCCTTCACGGTGGCCGGGTGCAGTGTGCAGCCCTGGGAGAGCCTGTCCTCCAACAGTCACACAAGGTAATTCTCAGCCCTCCTATCTTTCTCTTTGGTGCGCCTTCTCCTGTTTGTTTTGTTCTCTATTTCTTCACCATTTGATTTCCAGGAGCTTTTGGGTAGCTAAAGTGCATTTGCTGCAAATGGTCCATAGTATTAAGACCCAGACCACTGAATCTTATTCCCATACTCCCATTTCTCCCTTGGTCTAGTGCCTCTCTTCTTTGTAAGCTTTGTAAGAGAAAAGGTAATCTACCCAGTTCACAGATGAGAAAAACCTGGCTCACATGTGTGTAAGTGACTTACTAAGTCAAGGTCACATGACTGATAGATAAAAGGAGAGTGGAGACTCGAGCCCAGGACACCAAACATATTATACTTTCCACTATACTGTGTTGGACCTCATGACATTAGAAAACAGTGTCTGCTTGCAAATCAAGTGACAAGAACCACCTAATAGTAGGCTGACTCTCAAGAGCCAAAGGATTAATATTGATGTTTTCTTGGTGCCTGAAAGCAATTTAATATTCCCATCTCTCTTCCCCACTGGCAGGACCAGTCATCTGCCTAAGTGCATCCATTTACCTGTCCTGGATCTGCTGCCTTAGGAGAGGGGACTTTCCTAATAACGTACTTGGCCAGGGGCCCACAGGCACAGGGAACTTATTTCCACCAGATTCCAGCAACGATTGTCTTATTCAGGGAAGCAGAGATTATATAATTTATTTTTTTCTTAAAACTACATTCTTCTTTTTAAAGATGAAAGCAGATATTTTAAATGACTTCCAGATGCATATAATCTATAATTTCTGTTGTTCTTTTGAAATAGAAATGTAATGTTCATTTGTCAGCAATATTGTCCTGTTGAATTAGTAAAGATGCTGAATGGCTTGACAGGAAATGTATGCTCTCTCCATAGCTTATAAGGTTTATGCTCCAGATGCTGTGCTAACACTTTATCACCCCCAAAATTACTGTGTTATTTTAATCTAAATCAAGGATAAATTTGGTATTGATCAGGAATGGGAACATTGTTTCACCACCTGTTTATTGGGGGCCTGGTTTTGAATGTTTCTTAGAAATATTTTAACATAGAGATGAGCCTTAATTTGGACAATTTCCTTAGAGAAATTTAATTTCAGGTAACATATTTCTGCAGGTTCAGATAAATTCCGCACATAGTTTCTATTTTCAAGGATGACCTCATTGAAGAATGGTCCTTGAACTAATTTCAGCCTTAAATGGATTTTCCCATCAAAGCACAGATTTCATCCATTTCTTAACAATTCACCTCCATGCTCTGCCCAAATCAGAGCGGCTCCAAGTGGGAATAGAAGCCCCATACATTGAGCATCACCTGGCAACCACGTTCCATAGGTAGGTAGATAGATAGATAGATAGATAGATAGATAGATAGATAGATAGATAGATAGATAGATAGATAGAAAGATAGATAGATAGATAATTATTTATTTATATTTTACATCAGTGTCAGTGTTCATTTTTCTTCAATGTTTGCTTTCTCCTCTGAGGTGTAGTCCCCATAGACTTCTCACCACCAATTCACCCTTGCAGCATCACCACAGTCCCCTGTGCTCTTCCCTCCCCTATTTTGATCCCTCTCCCTCCCCCTCCTCTGAAGAATATCTCTGATTTGTAGTTGCCTGTTAATTTTGTTTCATTTTGTTTTTATTGTTACTATTTCTCCCCTGATCCCTTATTTGGTTCCCCTATATTCCTTCTATAAGTGAAACCATCTGATATTTTTCTTTATCTTTCTGGCTTATTTCACTGAGCATGATCCCTTCTAGCTCCATCCATCTGCTGTGAATAGCATGAGTTTTTCTTTTCTGATTGCTGAATAGTATTCCATTGTGCATATGTACCACATCTTGATCCAGTCATCTATTTTTTGGGCATTTGGGTTGTTTCCATATCTTACCTATTATAAATTAGTGCTGTAATAAACATAGGGATGCAGGTATCCTTTTATTCCTAGGAGTGGAATTGCTGGGTCATATGGAAGCTCCATTTTTAGTAGTTTGAGGAATATCCACACAGCTTTCCATAGTGGTGGAAATCACATTCTTAGGACCTGACACAGCTTACTGCTATTTTGCTAACCTTGGGTTCGGGAAAATATCCCAAACTACGAGACCCTTTCATAATTATAATTCATTTTGCCTGTAAATCTTGCTATTCCAGCTTACACATTTCCCCATGTCATGTTTATGGGAGAAATGGAGCTTTCTGTGATTCCATAAATCCCCTCTTCCTTCCCACTTAACCAACTAATGAGAATTTTAATCAGAATCTTGGTCACTGTTCCTCAAGTTCTCAGGAAAGGAATGCTGAGTGCCCGGCCTCCTCATGCCTTTCTGCAGCACATGGGCAGCTGCTAATGACAGTGGGATTCAAAGTTTTGGAAAGAACAGCAGAGGGTGGTTACCAGCAAAGACTAGAAATGGGAGCCAGCTTGTCAGTCGACTCTGTTGGCAGGAGCCCAGGGACGCTGCTGTTTCATCTTTGAAAAATATAGCCATGACCGCATCAGAAAGTGTAATTGTCTTAATGGACAGAGTAACTAGGTAATGTTGATTGCCTGGATAGCTTTATCAGCATATCACAACAGCAAGGCAAATGGACTGAATTGTTAAAGAGTGGGAATAGCCATTCTTAATCAAGTCCACCCTTTGTGTCAAGCATCACAATTTCAGTTCATTCCATGGAAGCACAATTATCCATCTAAATCTACAAAAAGGCTTGTGGACAAGAACAAACAAGGCATAACATGTTTATTCTCATGAGACCGGAATTTAGTCCCCTTGTCCTGACATCAGGTATGTGTTACAGTGAGTCTCTGGCACCTCCAGATTACCAACCTGGCTGACAAGTCACAGTGGGCATAAGTCCCAAATGGAATGGAAGGCAGTGGAGCTCAAGCCCAGCTCTCACCTTCTAAGCTAGTCTTAATTAAGGGAAAGTTTCTTTGAGGTAGAGAGATTGAGGACAGTGAAACCATGTCCATTAAATGGGTGAATGGGGTTGAATGGTTATCTAATTAGGACCACCACCACCAAAATCCAGGGAATAAGAGTTGGACTAGATCGGCCTGTAATTATCATTATCTTCCCTGGGCAAAAAAGGAGCACTTTCCTCACATATCAGGAGAGTCCATCCAAAGTCTTTTGGATTAACACTTAAAAGTAAATTCTACTCAGTCTATCTCAGATATTTCTCAATATGACTGTGTGGCAGTCAGCCCTCTAACTCCAATGTCCTTTTCACATATCTTTTAGGTTTTGTGAGAACGAGGTAGAGATCTGAAATACCTTTTTTCTGTAAACTTCCTGATTTCAAAAAAATTATATGCTTGTTATAAAATAATCACTAATTTTGAGTATAGTATGCAAAGTAAAATTCTTCCATGCTAGGGACACTGCAGTGCCCACAGATTTAACTGCATTTATATTAGAGGGGAATCCTTATTTGCAAATCATGGACATATTCTCAAATCACTTAAACAAAAAAGGGTCTTCCTGGAAGACTATCAGGTCCTCACTCAGGAACTGTACCTCCAGGCCGATGGCCAGGTCAGAGGCTGCAATAAGGCAGAGATCAGGGGAGCCAGGTACCTGCTCCAGTGACTTTCATCTCTTCGTTGCTGCAGGTGGGCCCCCAGATGACAGGAAGTTAGCCATCTACATTCACATACAAGGGTGACCAGGTCCACTGGTGTCAAGTGAGAAAATCCTGGGAGGAGTCTCCAGCCCAGTTGGGCCCAGGTGCTCACCCCAGTCTTCTCTGACTGTGGCAGTCCCTATAGGAACCACGAGCCTGGAGAAGAGAAGGAGTAGGGCTCAGAGAAGTTGTATGAAGGGCAGAGAGGAAGAGTGAAGGGCAGAGTGCTGATGGCAAAAGAAAGAACATTCCAGTAATATTAGGTGGCTCAAAACAGGGCATCTTTAAAAACATCATGTCTTCAGCAAACCTGTAGTGAAAGGAAATTTTTTCAACCTGAAAAGGTAATCTATGGGAGACACTTAGATACTGAATATGTCCCCACTCCCCTAAATTGCAAGACAATAATGAACTATTAAGTTATACTATTTCTAGTTAACATTACACTAGAAATCCTAGCTAGTGAATTAATATAAGAAAACTAAAAGTAGTAATGATTTTTAAAAAGTGCTATCTCTAAAAGCTTGACAACATCTAATTTTTAACCTAATGAGTATCCAATTATGGGACCCTCCTGAAACTTGTTTTTTATTAGCAAGTTTTTAATTACCTTTCCATATGTGTTGTTTGTGTCAATAGTCACAAACTTTCCACTGGATGGCAATACCATTGTATAGTTAAACAGTTGCTTCTTTGTTGGACATTAATATCCAGCTTTTTACTTATTAGAACATTGCTGGAGCTACCATCCTTGTGCTTAATTCTGTGACTCTTGTGTAATCCATGAGACCAGTTCCGAGGAACAGAATTTTCCAGTTCACAAATGATTGTTTCAAATGTCAAATAGCCCTTCATATACATGACCCAGTCATTCTCCCGCAGCCACAATGGAGGGCCTCTTCCCTACATCACTGCTACAACGGAGTAGTGCAATTTTTTTTAACAGGACCAATCTGTAGGCCAAAACATGACCTTAACATTGTCTGTTGTACCTCTTAATTATTAGTGGCGTTTACAGTTTTCCAACCCAAGAAATCATTAAAAACACTATAACTGTCTGGCTTAGGTGGTGTCTGGCTTGGTGTGTTGAATCAGGAATAGTTCAATACTTGTTTTAGGGATGGCTGGTTTTCAGCACTATCATAATAACACCTTTAGAATGACTGCATAAATACTATCTGTCCCCTAAATATGTCTGCTGCTTCTTTTAAATTCCATTGTTGCTTAAAGTTTAAAGCTTTCCTGCTCGCAGCCTCTGCAGCGCCAGTTCAATCCCCGACCGCTGGCAAGGGTCCCACATGGTGCGCAGGCCTCTCCTGCCGCCCACTGCTCCCCTCAGCAGTGTATTTCGTCAGTCTGCCTGTTCTGTTCCCTGCTCTGGCTCTGGTGAATTCTCTTACCCTCCCACGCTTCTGACTGTACCCAGTGCTTGTATAAATAAATAAATAAATCTTTAAAAAAAAAGTTTAAAGCTTTCTCCTGAAAAACAGGAAGTTTTCAAGAATTTCAGTTAGTTGGCAGCATACTTCCCATATTTTGTTGAATTATTTCACCTCATTTAACCTTTACTTCTCCTTGTGCATTCCAGAGCACACAAGTAGGTTTCCATTGTGTTTGATATTTTTAGTCCTTGGTGACCAAGAATTGTGTAAAAAATTAAGAAAGAGGCCCTCCCCAGTGGCATAGCGGGTTGAGCGCAGTGCTGTGAAGCTGTCCACAGACTCTGCAGCGCCGGTTCGATTCCTAGCCGGCCAGGGAGAAACACACATGGCGCAGTAGACCTTTCCTGTCTCTCCTGTTGCTCCCCTCAGCAGTGTTTCCGGTCCATCTGCCCGTTTTGCTCACTGCTGTCTCTGGTGTATTCTCTTACCATCCCACGCCTCTGGCCTGTACCCCAGTTCTTGTATAAATAAATCTTTTTTAAAAAAAGGAAATTTTTTTTTAAAAAATTAAGAAAGGGGGAGGTACACCCCAGCACAACACTGAAAAACACAGGCAGATGACAAGGTGAACCTTGTGCTTGGCAGAATGGGGTCACCGTGACTGACCTAGAGTCACAGGGCCAACCCCTTCCTCCAAACGAACTTCAAATTCTCAGCAAGAGGTCAGCCCCAGGGCACCTTCCTTCTGAACAGGAGCTGTTCCTTGGTAGAAATGACATCCCATCTGGGAAATGCTGGGAAAAAAACTTTGGAAAAAAGGCCATCTCTAGGTTGCAAGGCAAAGGAAATGAGATGTCCTCCTAGCTTTCCACCAAGGCAAGTCAATGAAGTGGAAGGAGATGAATTTTTCTGGCGGATTTTTTTTTTTTTTTAAGATTTACTTCTGCATACAAGAACTGGGATCCAGGCCAGAGGTGGGGTGGGGGGGAAGGATGAGAGAGGATACACCAGAGACACAGTGGGGAGCAGAACAGGTGAATCTACTGAAATATACAACTGAGGGGAGCAACAGGGAGACAGGAGAGGTCTGCTGCACCATGTGTGTTTGCTCCCTGGCTGCAGTGGCTGGCCATAGCTTGATAGCTCTGAGACTTTAACCCCTGCACCACCAGGGAGGCCCTTGCAGGGTTATCTTGAGGATGAAGTTGGGATACAGGGGAGAGGGTCAGGAAAAAGGATGTTTGAGATCTGTAGCTGTTTGCACAAACCTGCAGCCGGAGGCACAGCCCCAGCAGGCTTGCTTATAGTCCTGTTGTGCCCTTGGCAGAGCAGCCATGGAAGCCCTGGGCAGAGCAAAGCCTGCTGGAGAGAGCTCAGAGGCCTGCCACACAAAAGAGAACCCCACATGATCTGGCCTAGCACCTCAGAAAACCAGAGCAAAATGCAAAACTGTGTTTGGGGAGTGTGGGTTCTTCCTTCTCACCCTCCCTCACAATCCCTCACACAACCCCTCCCCCTACAGGAAGGAAATTGAGCCCACAGGAAAGTGATTTATTCCCCTTGACAACTGAGATTGCAGCATTCCGAGCTAAAGAGTTAATGGGTGGCTTAACCCTGGCCTGGCAGCCAGAGCAGGCTCTCCAGAGACCACAGTGTCTTTGTCTTCAAGAGGCTAGAAAAAGACCAGTGGCCACCCCTCCTTTACCATTGTTATAATCATATTCAGCAGTGGAGCACTGAGGGCATAGGGCAGAATTGTAATTAGCCTCACCTAGTCTGTTCCCTACTAGCATCCAGAAAAGGAGAGAGGGAAGTGGAGGGACTACAGGGTCAAGGGGCTTATGTTGAAATTAAACTTTCCTCTGACAAAAGCATTTTTTAAAAAGATTTATTTTTATTTATGCATATAAGAACTGGGGTGTAGCCTAGTTCTTGGGGGTTCACCAGAGACCAAGTGGGGAGCAGAACAGGTGTGATTTACTGAAATACACTGCTGAGGGAGCAGCAGGCAAGACAGGAGAGGTCTGCTGTGCCATGTGGGTCAGCTCCCTGGCCGGTGATTGAACTCAGGCCACTGTCGTGATAGCACTGAGACTTAGCCCCCAAGCCACCTGGGAGGCCCACAAAAGCATTTTAAACAAGGATAGGAACTGTGGGCTGAAATCTTTTGTTCCTTTTTTTCCTTTCTGAAAACTGTACCCATAACAGAGAGTGTAAAACCTCGTTGGCGGGCAGGCTAGAGTCCAACAGAATTCCAGGACACCCCAAAATCTGTCAGGCTCTACCCATCCAGATTCATGTTCTCCTGGTAGGTTCAAGGTGATTTCTCAAGTCCACCCAAGCACAGGTGTTATCCACTAGACTGGAGGTCTTCTGTCTGATCTGCCAGGTAGTAACATACTGAGACAGAATCCTGAGTCTGGAGAAGGTTACCGCACAGTTGTCCCTCCATCCCAGAGCAAGTCTCTACTTTCCCCAGCCCAGTAACATTACTCGTGGTCCACTTTCCTGCAGCTCAGAAAGGACTGGTAATCTTCTCTGGACAAAGAGCTAGGCTAGCAGAGGAGACATTTACTCAGAAGTCTGACATCAGAAACCTGCTGGTAATTACAGCAACCCACAGAGCAAGGGGGCATCTCCCTGGAATATTGGGAAGGTCCCACAACATCACAGACTACTAGGCTAGTGCCCACTTATTCTATAAAATAGTTCTCAAACTATCCTCTGGGATAGTTCTGGGATAGGGAACTATCTCAGACTCTACCAGATCTCCCTGGGACCCCTGCTTCTGAAGTCCCAGATCTGTAGATCTTGTGAGTTTGGCTTGGGAAGTGCAAATCTCTACCAGGTCCCTGGGTGTTGCTGATTGGCCAGTCTTTTGACACCCACAGGGGTAGACCTGTCCTACTAAATAGAAACCAGACACAACACTATCACTTCAGCACCTGCAGGATACTTAGAGAACTCTAGCATTTAGTGGTTTTGAATTTTGAAATCTCTGAAAATGAAAGAAGGTGAAAAGAAACAAAGGTGCTTCAAATATAAATGTTAGATTTCTTAAAAAGTGGTTCAAAAAAATATAGTAACCGGTCATCTAGGTGGCAGGAACAAGGGAATTAATTATTCTGTTTTTCTATGTGCTTGAAATTTTTCAAAATGATTTTTAATGCAGCTAGAACTAGAATAAAGTGAGCCTCCAGGTCTAGCTGGATTTCTTACCTGAAGCCTCTTTCCAACTCATTGGAAGAGAAGTCTTATTTCCCAGCACCACCCTCCACCCCCTCAGAGGCAGCTGACCCTCAGCGCTGTGGAATGCTTTATGAACAAAGCCACCGCTTCCATTTGCTTTAATTGTGTTTTGTTCCTCTGTCTATGGAACATTAGCCCTGACCCTCCACATCAATGCTGACAATCCCTGAAAGCGAGGGAGAGTAGGAAGCTGCCACAGAGCCATCGATAGGCTGGTCTCTGCTGAGGATGCCAATGGCAGGACCTGGTTCTTTCAGGACAAACCCTTCTTGTTGGGCAGCTCTCATCCCAGATTCCAGACAGCAGGCTCCCCAGTGCCCTCTGGTGAGGGTGCCACTTGCCACATGTTGCTTTTGAGCTGTTTCGTTTCATTATAAACATTCATCTGGAGTTTTACAACTGGAGAAAATACAGCTTGAGGTAACACAATCACAGCAATTAATAACTCATTTATCCTTCTTCCTGCCCCATTCCAGGATTGTTGCAGTAGCCCCCAGCCCTTGCCTCAGCAGAGCTACCAGGGGATCCTGTTAGAATGTAAGGCAGATAGGGCCTCCCCGGTGGCACAGCGGTTGAGCGCTGGGTTGCGAAGCTGCCCGCGGCCTCTGCGGCGCCTGTTCGATCCCCAGCTGCTCCCCGGCCACTGGAGGAGGGGCCCACATGGCGTGCAGACCTCCCTGCCGCCCACTGCTTCCCTCAGCAGTGTACTTCGGTCCTTCTGCCTGCTCTGCTTCCCGCTCTGGCCAGCAACAATGACTGGTGAATTCTGGTGAATTCTCTCACCCTCCCGCGCTTCTGACTGTACCCAGTGCATGTATAAACAAACAAACAAAACAAACAAACAAATACATAAATAAATAATACATGCCTCTTTAAAAAAAAAAAAAGAATGTAAGGCCGATAATTTGACTCTTCTATTGCAAACCTTCCAGAGGCTTCAAATCTAATTCTAGAGAAAAAGACACAGTCCTATAAACATGTAACCCATCCCACACACATCCCCCTCCTCTGATCAGTTCTCCTACTTCCTGTCCTGAATCTGACTCCAATTTTGAGTCATTGTTGCTGGCCATGTTCAATCACTCACCTCCCTTAAATCTACTCAAATGTGACTTTATCACAACTCTATTTCCTACAACTTATTTCAATTATTCCATGCCCACCTAGTGCTCCGTATACCTGATTTTTCTCTGTGGTAATTCTCACTAATATACGATATATTTTACTTGGTTTTCTCCTCTAAATAAGGTCAGGAATTGTTCTAGGGCCTAGAAAAGTGCCTGTAGTAGGCAGTCCAATGATTCTTAAATAAGTGGCAGCTGTGTTTATTAAGTGCTTACTATATACCAGTAACTGTGCTAAATTCTTCACATTTTTCACATTTAATCCTTATCACAACTTTGTAAAGCATACACTAGTGTTACCTTCATTTTACAGATGAGGAAAATAGGCAAAAAGAGGTTCAGTCATGCCACCTCCAAATCTACAGAGTGTATGAGATGTGTGGGTCATTCACAAAGATATCACCTTTGTTTTAGGGGTCTCCAGAGAAATAGATTCAATAGGGTGTGTGTGTGCATATAGACATACATGCATGTGTGTGTATGTATGTATACAGAAAGGATTAATGGATTTTAAGGAATTGATTCAAGTGCTTGGAGAAGGTAGCAAGTCCTAAATCTGCATGGCACACAGGCAGACTAGAGACCCAAGGAAGAGTAGTCGGTGCTGTCAAAATCCAAAGACTGGTTCCTTATTTGGGTTTTCTAAATTCCTGCAATGAGTGAGACAATCAGGTATTTCCAGCTCCATCCATGTTGCTACAAATTGCATGAGTTTATCTTTTTTTTTTGATTGCTGAGTAATATTCCATTGTGTTTATGTACCACATCTTCTTGATCCAGGAAAAAGACTAATAAAGTATAAATCAAAATCAACAAGCAGCTGTGAACCAGAGACAAACTACAGCGGGGGAGGAGGAGGGAGTAGGATCAAAACAAGGGGGTGGGAATTGTATTGTATGGGAATTATAACTGAGATGAAAATGCATACATTATACAAAAATGAAAAATGATGTAAAAAATATATAAAATGAAAAAAAAAAGAAAAAGAAATAAATATATCCTTAAAAAAAAATCCAAAGACTGGAGACAGAATTTCTTCTTTCTTGGGAGATCTCAATCTTTTCTCCTAAGGCTTTCAACTGACTGGATGAAGCCAACCCACATCACAAGCTCACAAGACTGATCTACTTTGCCCACAGGCTACCAATTTAAAATTAATCCCATTTAAAAAGTAACTTCATGGCAACATCTAGACAGGTGTTTGGCCAAGCAGCTGGGCACCATGGCCCAGTTGACTTAGGAATTTAACCATCACAAAACCTCTGAAGAGTTGTATGTTGTTGGGTTGATCTCGCTCCATTTGTCTTCAGGGGAACATACTTCGTGACCTGATAGGATTATGGGGAGTGGGGAAGGGAAGATACTCAGGAGTCTTCTGACTTGAAGTGCACTCCCAGCTCTGGATGCACTTTTTCTCAAGCTTCAGAATGCCCGTCCACATTCTCTCCTCTCCCCTCTCTCGGGAACCTTGTTTTCTTGATAATGTGTCATGAACAAGAAGGGAATTGCCCTTGGTCAAACCCAGTGATGGGGAGGAGAGTGCATTCAGGGAGCGGAGGTTCTAGGCCTGTTACCTATATTCTAACTGAGGTGAAGAGGGCAGCCTGTGGACATTGCTGTTTGCTCCTGGCACACTATAGCAACAGGAAGCTCAAGAAGATGGGGCTAAGAATGAGAGGAGTAAGGCTCAAGATCAGTTGCACCAATATCCATTCTTAGGACTGGGCAAGACACTGAATGCCTTTGAACTTCATTTTCCAAATCTGTAATGATAGAGATGATAATGACAACCTTGCCTGTTTCACTTTTTTAAATTAAATTTTTTTACAGCACTGTTCATTTTTGTACTATGCTTGATTTCTCCCTTCAGGTGTAGTCCCCATAAAATTTCTACCACCACATTACCCGTGAACCATCACCATAGTCTCTTGTGCTCTTCCCTCCCCTATTTTGACCCTTTCTCCCTCTTCCTCTTTAAAGTTGCCTGCTAGTTTTGTCTTTTTTTTTTCCTAATCCCTTATTCAGTTTCCCTGTATTCCTCCTATAAATGAAACTATCTGATATTTTTCTTTTTCCTTTTGTCTTATTTCACTGAGCATAATCTCTTCCAGCTCCATCCATGTTGCTGTAAAGGCATGAGTTTATCTTTTTTGATTGTGGAATAGTATTCCATTATGTATACATACACATCTTTTTTTTTTAAGATTTATTTATTTATGCATACAAAAACTGGCATACAGGCCAGAGGTGTGGGGGGTGAGAGGATTCACCAGAGCTAAAGGGGAACAGAACAGGCAGATTGACTGAAATACACTGCTGAGGGGAGCAGCAGGCAAGTCAGGAGAGATCTGCTGCTCCCTACTGAATTCATGCTGCAGTGGCTGCGGTAAGCTTCATAGGTTGTGTCTTAACCCCTTGTGCCACCAGGGAGGCCCCATACACATCTTCTTGATCAATTCATCTGTTTTTGGACATTTAGATTGTTTCCATATCTTAGATATTATAAATAGTGCTGCAATAAACATAGGAGTGCAGGTTTCCTTTCAAATTAATGTTTTTGTGTCCACCAGTCCTAGGAGTGGAATTGCTAAGTCATATGATAGATTCATTTTTAGTAATTTGAGGGTTTTCCACACAGTTTTCCATAGTAGTTGGACCAGTTTGCATTCCCACCAGCAGTATAAAAGATTTCCGTTTTTTCCACATCCTCCCCAGTAATTTTTTGTTGCAAACTGGCCTGTTTTGACAAGACTTAAATGGGCCCCTGCTTGGTTTTTTTGCTGTCTTTCCAAAATCAGTTCCATGAGGATTGGTATAGGTGGGTCCAGTGGAGGCCCAGAAGAACTTCTGTAGGTCCACACTGGTCTCAAATGTGAGAGGACTCACTGGATGAAGTAGGCCCCTCCAAACCAGTGGGGACTGCCTATCCACTGCTGGAAAAGGCCAGAAATTTTCAAAGAGCTACAGCCTCAGTTTCCCAATGATAGAGTCCTTTCACAGTGGTCTGAGTTCATTCACAGGCCACCACATTCCTTGTGTTCAGTCAAATGCAGCTCAAGTCTGTCAGCCCCTAACCTGTCACCATTCAGCATGGGTGGCCAATGACCTGTTGGCCCACCTGAGTCCTTGTGGTGGACTGTACTCAATGTTGATTTGTAATCAACATGCTGTGTCTCAGGGGACCCTGTTTTCTGAGTTGTGATTTCAGTGTTATGCACCTGTGCATAACCACACCTGTGGCTTCCTGGCACAAAATCGCTTCCAGCATCTACAACCAGAGGTGCTGTTGGCCATCTGAAGCCTGTGTGTAGATATATGCACATGTCTACAGATCATGCCACAGGTATTTTGTTCTTCAACTTACTTTGTTCACTTGACATCTCCCTTCTTTAAGGTCATATCCGCATGTCCTCCTATTTTTATTGCAGAATGTTTTTCATTTTATTTCCATGTTGAAACGATGTTCACTGTTGTCAAAATACTGTCATGTCCACATAGTTTCCCTCCTTTTGAAATGTACTAAACCCTATATTCCATGAAACAGCTTTGTATGTATCTTATTGTGCCTGTAGAATTATTTCCTTAGAATTCATTTCTAGAGCCCCTGTAAATGTTAAACATTTCTGTTATTCTCCATACTCATTCCTTTCCTAGAAGGAGATACCAATTCATTGTGCCATGAAGATTGGTTTTGGGTTTTTTTTTTTACTACCGCATATAGTGTATACAGTGTCTAGACTGTTGGAAAGACTGTGTGGATGAGTAAGGAAGGCTCTGTTAGTACTGATGTGGGAATTTGATTGTTTTCTTCCTCTTTTCAGCACCACCAGCTCTACAGCCAGTAGCTGTGACACTGAGTTCACCAAAGAAGATGAGCAGAGGCTGAAGGACTATATCCAGCAGCTGAAGAATGACAGGGCGGCTGTGAAGCTGACCATGCTGGAGCTGGAGAGCATCCACATAGACCCACTCAGCTACGATGTCAAGCCCCGTGGAGACAGCCAGCGGCTGGATCTGGAGAACGCGGTGCTGATGCAGGAGCTCATGGCCATGAAGGTACCTGTGGCGGGCTGTTTCGAACTCTGTTCCCATTCACATCAATTCATCAGAAAGAAATATGAAAATGTCCCTGGAAGAGCATCAGAGCCCACTTTCAGACAAGGACAATTTCAATAGGTCAAAGTCACAGGGTTTAGATGTGTTCTTGGAGGGGTCTGGGGTGGCCCTGCCTAACTTTGGGGCACCTCTGGTGCATCTTTGTTATCTGGCTCTTGGTCCCAGGATAGCAGTGTTCATTTTGAATTCACCTTTTGTTTTCCACAGAAAACGCTAATTTGAATTCTCTAGCAAACTTTTAAAAGTTATTTTTGAGCAGTCACCTGTGAAGGGCTTATTTCTATTGATCGTGTTTGGGCTCCCTGAAGTAGACAAGACCAGCAATGTCATTGCTGTGGGTGCACCCCACCTGATGGCTCAGCTGCAGGCCACCAAGAGTGCCATCAGGGTGGTTGACTGCATGGACTGGTGCCATAGAAAAGAAATTGGATGGAACCTGTTCAGGCCTAGCCAAATCAGTGCTGCCTCCTCTGCATCCTCTTTGACTGGTGATGCTCAGCTCCTGCATGCCAGATAGGTGGCTTCTGACAGGAAAGTATGGCCATTTGGGGGGGAGTAAGGAATTCTAATTATTAGGAAGGTTTTCCTTATAATGAGCAGAGATCTTCTTGCCTGCAATTTTACCTGTTCATCTCAATTCAGGTCCACGGAGTGACATAACACACAATTTGTCACATGTCAGTCCTTCTGGTGTGTAGAAACCACTATTGTGTCTCCTGCCCATACTGTCTTATCCCCAACCAATAGCTACCAATAGTTCAAGGTCCTGATCACATCCCTCTTCACACTGGCTTCTCTGTACCCACAGGAGGAGATGGCTGAACTGAAGGCCCAGCTCTACCTACTGGAGAAGGAGAAGAAGGCCCTGGAGCTGAAGCTGAGCACGCGGGAGGCGCAGGAACAGGCCTACTTGGTTCACATCGAGCATCTGAAGTCAGAGGTGGAGGAGCAGAAGGAGCAGCGCATGCGGTCCCTCAGCTCTACTAGCAGCAGCGGCAGGGACAAGCCTGGCAAGGTAGAGGGCACAGCCCGAGCAGCTCACTGCCTGCCTTACCACCCCACATCTCCTGCCATGCTACCCCATTTTCCTTATGTGCATAGAAACCACCAGCCATTCTCAAGATCTGAAAGAAGGTGATATTTTAAGTGCAAAGAGACGAAATCCACATTTTTAAAAATTCTCCCTTTATATCACAGTGGAAACATTATCTCACATTACAGTCTTAATGGGGGAGGGACTTAGCTGTCCTAAGGTCTGATAATAATTTCACCTTATCTGTCGTGTGTCACACAGCAACCATCATAGATTGATCCCTCTGCACAAACCATACAGAATTCCAAGGAAGGAGTAGTTATTCCCATTTACATGAGGAAAATGAGATGTGTTAGCATCTAATAAATGGCAGAATTGAGACAACCCAAATCTAGCTAACAAGCCCCCTCCTCTTGTCTGCATTGCCCCCCCTGAGATATCTTCAATGTACGAAGCAAGCCGGGAAGGCCAGCTCTGAGTTATAGACGATATCACAGAGAGGGGCTGTCAGGGCTATCATCTTGCAAACTCACACCCATTAACCTACAATTATTTTCTAGAATTCAGTTCAAGTCACCATACCATATCTCGGCATTATTCTAAATACTGTATTGGAGGGCCTCCCTGGTGGCGCAAGGGGTTGAGCACTGTACCATGGAGCAGTCTGCAGCCTCTGCAGCATGGGTTTGGTCCCTGGCCGGCCAGGGAGAAACCCACATGGCAAGGCAGGCCTCTCCTGTCTCACCTGCTGCTCTCCTCAGCAGTGTGTTTCAGTCAGTCTGCCTTTTCTGTCCCCCACTCTGTCTCTGGTGGATCCTCTCACCCCCCGCATCACTGGCCTGTACCACAGCTCTTGTATGCATAAATAAATCTCTAAAAAAAAAAAATACTGTATTAGAGGGGGAAAGAAGCTCTAAGTCCTAAAGTGTCTTATCCCTCATCCCAGGGTGTGGAAATCTTGTGTATCCTATTTTCTGTTCCTTATAAATATCACCTCTGATGGCAATTTGTGTCAGGCCCAGAAATGTGGGAGCATGTGCTGTTTTGCTGGTATTATGAGTGGCTTCTCACAGCCCTGAGAAGGGGCACCTCAAGAAGAGCTGTGTAGCTGGAAAGGAAGCAACTAGCTAGGGCCATGTGGTAGTTCTTTCTAAATAGCTAAGAATTTTTTTTTAAAAGATTTATTTTTTTTTATTTTTACAAGGAGAGCAGCAGGCGAGAAAGGAGAGGTCTGCTTCGCCATGTGGGATTCTCGCTGGCCGGCCGGGATTGAACCCGCGCTGCAGAGGCCACAGACAGATTCACAGCGCAGCATCCAACTGCCTGCGCCACCAGGGAGGCCCTAGCTAAGAATTTTTTTAAATATTTATTTATTTATTGCATAGAAGAATTGGTATATAGGCCAGAGGTTGGGGGGGTGGGGTGAGAGGATTCACCAGAAACAAAGTGGGGAACAGAACAGATTGACTGAGATACACTGCTGAGGGGAGCAGCAGGCGAGTCAGGAAAGGTCTGCTGCACCATTTGGGTGGCTCCCTGGCCAGGGATCAAACTCAGGCCATTGAGGTGATAGTACTGAGACTTACTGCCCAGGCCAGCAGGGAGGCGCCCTAAATAGCTAAGAAATTTTAAATGTCTTTCACAGGTACACTTTGCCCACCTCGCACCTGCTAAGGAGCTAAGGGAGGGAGTAGAGTGTCCACCAAGGCCAGATCCACCAGGACCCTGGTGCTTCTCAATCTTATGTTCATTTGTTAGATGTGGTTTGATCCTGGCAAGGTGCTGGGGGCAGTTCCAGGAGTTTGGGTTCCAGAGAAGACAGTGATGGACAAGCAGATAACAATAAGGCAGAACTACATCCTGAATGGTAGGATCAATTCGGAGTGTGGTAGGAGGCCACAAACCAAGCACAAAATCCAAATGTGGGGATTCACAGCAGGATTCCTAGACTGAGACCCTGTAGGGAGCTGGAGCAAGCAGGGACAGAGGGCCAGGGCAGAATGGGGAACCAGAGGAATTGACCCATTAGCTGGACAAGTTGGCCTGATGGACAGTGATGAGTCACTGAAGGGTTTGCTGCAGGAGACACTGTGACACATTCTGGGCTTTGGAGAGGCACCTGTGCATGTGTACCATGAGCCATCTGTGTCCACGAAGTGCTGTTTCATATAGTATCCGGGGTTGGAGGAGATGGGATTTTCCATTCCATGCAAATATCTTAAGATTTTTATATAGACTTTCAAGTTTGTCAGTGGTCACTTGGGGACAGAGTCTGAGAGACAGAGCTCCAGTGTTTGTGGGTGCAAACTCTTAGGGTGTGGTGGAAATGAACGTGCCAGCATCTTACCAAAAGACCCATGAACTGCTAGTTCTCAGAATTTATTTTTACTTGGGAAGCAACATGTTTTATGGAATGACTTCAAAATACAGAAATCTCTGGTGGGACAGGTAATTTGGTCAGATGATTTAAAAATATTTTTACACCAGTGTAAGAAGCTTTTTAAGTGTGCTTTGTGTTGTTCAGTTCAGGTGGTGAAATTAGAATACACTGATTTCCGTGTCTTTCAAATATTAGATCCATGTAGTATTTCAGTGAAATCTCTATTCTGGGATGTTTATTTGATCTTATTTTTTGGTAGATGAGGCAAATGGTAAAAAGCCAGTCAGTCAATTTTTTAGCATTCTTTGGGACACATGGACAGACATAACTACTCAAATTTGCTGTTACAGAATTAGAGTATGAAAGCAGACTATAATACAAATGGGCATGGCTGTATTTCATAACTATCTATGGACAAAGGAATTTGAATTACATATGATTTCTATACATCAAAAAGATATTGTTCTAATTCTTAACCTGTGGACCCTAACAAAACAGATAGCAGCAAAAATTTGGATCTAGAACATTCATTCTTGCTCCACAGGATATAGCCATCCCTACTTAAAAACTTCTCTGCAGCAAAAAATTTTATCCACATTGCATTAGATTTTGGTAGCTATTATCTCTATGCAATAGATATTACCAAACATGTTCAGTGAGAGGCAGGTGGGATAAAGAAGTCTCTGTCCTTAAATCTCATGAATTGTTAACATTACTTGGAAGTTGGCATACAGGGAAAGAGCTGCAGGTGGTGGGCATGATAAAGGGAAGGGGGTTCAGATGTGACTGCTTGAGACGAACCCCCCAGGTCAGAGGGGTTGAGGGAGACTGTGCCCTCCCTCATCTAGACCCCTAGCTCTGATTCATGCTGCCTGTACCTCTCAGACTGTCTTCACATGACTTTCCAATTACTTTCACTCTCATGTGACAGATCACACACCTTTTACTCTCTGGCCGGGGTGTGGTAGATTCTTGGTATAGGACTGTTCAGAAAATTATCAGATGAGAGCCTGCCCTAGCCACTTTATTACTCAGTGCAGCTCTGTGCTCCGTCCAGGCACAGAGAAAGTGGAGTGCTCTGCTGGTGCATCACTGGTATCCGAAGAGTGTTCATTGGATTCAGGCTTCAAGAGTTCTGGCTCTTATGTTTCCTCATGTGTAAACAAGAGGATATTTAGCTAGTGTCAAGCTTCCAACCTCATGCGAAGACCTTGGTGGGTCTGCACTTGTCCATCTCCTTCCTGGGTTTTCTAGATGCCCACACCAAACCCACTATACCTCCTAAAGCTAGAGAAGATAGTGTTCTCCCAAGGAGAAGTGGGATAGGGGCAGGGACACGCGGTGTATTTTGTGAGTAACTAGAGTTTTTGCTGAGTGAAGAGGTCTCCCGTCTGAAGCAGCCGACCTGAGTCTGACTCCTGATCCCATGTGTCCTCACTGGTGACTTGGCACGTGTCCTGTACCTGTGCTTTAGTTCTCTCCTTGGTGAAACGCGGACAGTGAAGCAGCTGCCCCATAATGACACAATGATAAAATATGTGAATATATGTGGTGCTTAGACCCACACGCAGTTCCCTAGGCACTCAGCACTCTCTGCAGTGTCGCTGCCCACGCCCAGCTGGGAGGCTGCAGGTTCAAGGCAGGCAGCGCTTGTTGATGGTCCTTGCTCCAGTCACCTGCGATGTATTGCCCAGTGTTCTCAGTCTTGGACCCAGGCTAACAAGTGTGTGCTTGCTGTTCTCAGGACTGTGCTGACGCTGCCTCCCCAACTTTGTCCCTGGCTGAAATGAGGACAACATGCAACGACAGTGAGCTGGCTGCAGAGTTTGCTAATGCCATCCGTCGGTAAGCACCCTTCCTTCCACTCACGAGCATTTATTCTAGGGATGATGGCTTCATTCTGTGCTTTTGGCTGCTCATGTTCACTCTTCGTGGATCATTCCAGCCCTACCTGGGCAGAAGGAAGGGCTGACATTTGCTTCTTTTGCCTGGGCCTTGGGGCATAGACTGGAGAAGTTTGTTGGTGCCCAGGCTTCAAGGGGAATGGCAGGGGGTACAGAAGCAGTCATCTCTCCTGCAAATAGAAGTAGCTTTCCTTTTTTTTTTTTTTTTTTTTTAAGATTTAATTATTTATTTATACAAGCACTGGGTACAGTCAGAAGCGTGGGAGGGTGAGAGAATTCACCAGAGCCAGAGCGGGGAGCAGAGCAGGCAGAAGGACCGAGGTACACTGCTGAGGGCAGCAGCGGGCGGCAGGAGAGGTCTGCGCACCATGTGGGACCCTCCTCCGGTGGCCGGGGAGCAGCCGGGGATCGAACCGGCACTGTAGCAGCTTCGCAACCCAGCGCTCAACCACTGCGCCACAGGAAGGCCCGAAGTAGCTTTCCTTTTTCGTTGTGGTATTGTGTTGCCAAGAACCTTCAGGACAGTGATCAATGGTAGTAATCAAAACTGGCATCTTTCCCTTGTTTCCAGCATCGGCGGGGTGCTTTCCCATTCAGAACACCTGTGTTCAGTTCTCCATGTTTCCTGTCAGTTCAGTGTTTCTTCACCTCCTTTCTTTCTCTCTTGCAAGGACACCAAGATGTGACTCATCTAGATGTGTCCCATAACTTCACTTTTCATATTTTACCATTCTTAAGCACTCCGTTCTGTCCCATAGAAAGGTAATGCAAATTACACATAATTTTATTTTATTTTTTTTTAATTTTTTTTTTTTATTTTTTATAGAGGCATGTTTTATTTATTTATTTATTTGTTTGTTTGCTTGTTTATACATGCACTGGGTACAGTCAGAAGCGCGGGAGGGTGAGAGAATTCACCAGAGCAAGGAGCAGAGCAGGCAGAAGCGAAGTACACTGCTGAGGGGAGCAGCGGGCGGCAGGAGAGGTCTGCGCCATGTGGGACCCTCCTCTGGTGGCCGGGGAGCAGCCAGGGATTGAACCGGCGCTGCAAAGGCCACGGGCAGCTTCCCAACCCAGCGCTCAACCGCTGCGCCACCGGGGAGGCCCACACATAATTTTAGACTTTCTATTAGCCAAATTAAAAAAGTAAAAAGAAACAGTTAAATCCTCATCAATTATTTATCTGACTTATTTTACTTAATTCAGTGTATCCAAAATATCATTTACCTTATAATCAACATTTTTAAAAGATATATTAATGAGATAGTTTATCTTCTTATACTACATTTTCAAGATCTGACATGTATTTCTCATTTAAAGCACATTTCAAATCCAAACCAACAAAATTGTGCTCAAGAACCATAGATGGCTGGACTGCCTACTGGACAATTCTAGAGAGACTCTTTAGCTCACTAGTTTGTTCTTTAGCTATAGACAAACACTGTGGTGTTTGTCTTACATGTTGAGTTTATTTTGGTGATGAAATCTAGCATCTCTTTTTAATGATATGATATGATATCTTCTTACATCTCTCTGAGAATATTTACTATGTATCTTCTAAAGTTTTATTTTCTCAGCTGTATTAACTTTCCTCACATAAAAATTCTTTTTAGAACTCCATGGTTCTTTCTTGGTTTTGGCTCACAAACTCACCTTCTAGGCTTCCTCCTGGCTGAACACAGTTGTCTGAGTTGCGAGTCTGTCCTGAGCATCTGGCTCCTGTTCTGATGTCCAGCACCTCTGGTTGGGCCATCTCTGAAGCCCCTGTTTCTTTTTTTTTTTAAAAAATTTTTTTTAAAACATAAGAGTTTCTCTTTGTTTTTGTATTTGTTTTTTTTTTTTTAAGATTTATTTATTTATTTATACAAGAACCGGGGTACAGTCCAGATGCGCAGGAGGGTGAGAGGTTTCACCAGAGACAGAGCGAGGAACAGAACAGGCAGACTGACGAAACACACTGCTGAGGAGAGCAGCAGGCGAGACAGGAGAGGTCTGCCACACCATGTGGGACCCTCGCTGGCCAGCTGGGATCCAACCCATGCTGCAGAGGCTGTGGACAGCTTCACAGCACTGCCGTCAACCTGCTGTGCCACCAGGGGAGGCCGGCCTGTTTCTTTTTGTAGCAGCTCTCTGAGTATTTTGAGCTGTGGTTTCCTTTTTCAGGAAGGATAAAAATCTGCCCCTTTACTTTGTATCTTTTTGCTAATGGTGTCTGGTATGCCAAGAGTTCTCCATGCTTGCTAACATGCGTGGGGATTTTTAAAAATTACATATCCTGTCTTTTCTGGATATTTAGGGTAGAGTGAAAGGTTCCATATACTCCCAGTCAGCTGTCTCCATCCAGTGGGGTTGCTTATATTATGTGGCCTCCAAGCTGAAGGCAGATTGCTTGTGGGGAGCTTTCCCCCCCTCCTGACTCACTCACCCTCACTTTTATCTTTCCTTTCTTGTTTTTACACTGCCAGTGCCTATGGTTAAATTGGTGCTTGTGGTTAAATTGTAATTGCTTTGCTTGCAGTGGGGAAAGAATGGCAACTAGGTAAGTACTCTGAGCAGACCTGAACCATGTGACTGTGCCTTCACCTCCAGGTGCAAACTCACTCCCTGCTTCTAATTTGGATATTGTATCTGTAAGCTAAGCCCATCCATTTTTGAAATTTCCCAAACCTCATAGTCCTTCTCAGGCAAAAATAGGATGCAGGTTCTGCTGACTAAACATAAAGAGATATTATTTGTTATTTTGGTCACAACAGATTTTTAATAACCAATCTTAAACTGGTTAGCATGGACTTCTAATCAAGACCTAGATATAAGGAGATAAGGAAGCTCCCACAAGACTACAGGAAAAAGAAAAATAATGGAATTATGCTGTAAATGCAGCTTAGAAACTAGAATAATCATTTCATAAGGGTATATAATACAGACACCTGAGGGCTGAGGTTTGGAGATCTCTTTATTTTAAAACATCAAATGGAGGGCCTCCCCCATGGCGCAGCGGGTTAAGAGCAGCGCTGTGAAGCTGTCCGCAGCCTCTGCAGCATGGGTTCGATTTCTGGCTGGCCAGGGAACAGCCTACATGGTGCAGCAGACCTCTCCTGTTGTGCCCATTGCTCTGCGCAGCAGTGTATTTTGGTCCATCTACCTGTTCTGTTCCCCGCTCTGTCTCTGATGAATCCTCTCACCCTCCCACACCTCTGGTTTGTACCCCAGTGCTTGTATAAATAAATAAATCTTTCAAAAAAAAAACATCAAATGGAAACCAACAACTTCTCTGACAGTATTAAATCATTGCTGTGTTAATGGGTCAAGGCATTTGAGGGAATTTTCTGAAATACTCCCCCCTTGAAAATGGAAAAATACTTTGCAGACAACAAAGTCATGGGCCTGGGTATCCGGACTGAAAAGAGCAGGTATAGACATGGAACAGGGAGCAAGCAAGAGAGGAAAATCCGCTGCCTCCCGGAGGAGCTTGCTGGCACACATTTCACCTGCTGGCTCTAGATCAGGATGCCCCAGCCTCACCCCCACCCAACCTAGTGTCAGCCTCAGAGAACTCAGGCCTCCAAACTCACAGTGTGCCTTCCCTACCTTTGGCTGTTTGGAACAAAACCGGGACTCTATGCAGTTACACACTTATGATAAAACCCCATCTGGTCTGAATCCATTCCCATGAAAATGTATTGCAGTTAGTTGGCTCTGGTTTTGCCATAAACCCCATGTGCATGACCAGGTTTTCAGTCTTGCACAGGATGAGCATTTTTGTCAGGGCACCTTGTTTTTATAGATGCCTACACAGCCGGTGTGCTGCAAAACTCCCACCTCAGATGTCTTTCTTGCTCTTGGACCAGGTAAAATTTAAATGTGTAACTTTTCCACCAAAGACATAAACTATAAAAGTGCACTTAAGGAAGGGGATTTGCAGAAGTGATTCTTCTTTGTACTTAGATAGGGTTGTGTAGCCAACCCTCCCAAGCAGAAATTGGTTCTTCCTGCCTTTTGAAATTTGCCTCTTCAGAATGTCTATATATATAAAAAATATTCTTCTAATGGCCTAGGGTTACAACTTCGAAGTTTCTCCTACTTCTTATCAGCAGCTTATGTTGTTTTTTACCTCTTAAAGTCCCACCCATCCCTTTCCATCTGAAGTAGCTTCTCTGAGTTCTCCTCACTCCTCCGAACTCTTGGAGTAGCACCTTCTAGATCATTCTGCTGTCAATCTCACCTCATGTTCCACCACCAGAATCACTTAAAACACACTTCTGACTAGATTCTCTGCAGAAATATCTTCCATGGCTTGGCATTCAAGATTATATGTAGGTCTTTAAATCCTTAGCCCCTCCCTACTAAACTGTTTCCTCACTATACAATCTGTAGTCCAGACATTCTGAACAATTCCTCTTTCTGAGCATGCCCTCCACTTTATCCCCTTCTCTCTCAACCTGTGGCCATCCTGCTCCAGTAGACCACTCACCTTCTAAGTCACCTCAACTATGTACCTTCCTGCTCTCCTCAGAGTTCCCAGTGCCACTGACCACTCATTCCCTTCAGTGACCTGAAGACCACTTGTTGTTAGGAGTGCCTTTTAACAGTCCACAGCCAGCCTTCTCGGAGCTCAAATTCAGGCTGGGGCTCCAAAACTATCTGCCCAGCTCCAGAAGTATTCCAACTTATAGAAAACATCTGGCTAGAAGGGGAAGAAAGATACCACCAGTTGACCCAGATTTTAGCAATTATGGATTAATACTGCTATTGAGCCCTACAACTAGAATGAAGAAGGAACTGGGTAGAGTCCTTTCATATTTGGAGCCTCCACTGAGCAAACAAGCAACAGAATATTCACTATTTTATTAGTAGGACCATTATTTTAAAAGGCACTTTTCATTAAACTTGTTGATATTTGTATTTGATTGACTTGTCATAGCAATTAAGCAATGGAAGATGTGTTTAGAATTCCATAGATGCACATGGATCTGATGAGCATAATGGAGTACCAAGTATGCCTCTGAGTACACTGTCACATAAATAAGTTGCTAAACTCCAAGACCAGTACCTAGAAGCTCACAGGTAAAGACTGACTCTCATCCAAGGGGTTGGCAGGCACTGCTTGGGTAACTAGATTACTTTGGCGTTCCACTGTTTCCTTCATGTTACAAAAGCTCAAAGTGAAAGCTTTACCTGGAACTCAGGCAGACAAGTAAGGAGTGCCCCAGTGCAGGCAGAGGCAGGTCTGCCTGGGAACACTGAACGTGAACGTGACTATTCTTGGCTAGAAACATGTTTTGGAAAGTCTGGACCAAAAAGATTGTACCATCCTGTTGCTGCTGAAAAATACAGCCTCAATCAAACCTAATATCTGGAGGGCATCCTTATCTGGGGATACCTCACCCTTAGTCCCACAGCCTGTCTGTTCAGCAGAGACAGCTCACTTGTCTATCCTGTTGGGGCCCCAGCACACACCTGCTGGGTGGCAGATGCCTGGGTGAGTCCACTCTCAGGCATGCTGCTAGACTGTTCTAAGTGCAGGTGGAAGGCAGTGATGTGATCTTATTTGTCATATTAAAAAATGACTGCTCTGTGAAAACCAGATTAGAGAGTGCAGAGTGAAGCAGAGAACCTAGTAGGGGACTCAGGTTGTCCAGGTAAGACATGATGGCCACACAGACCGTGTGTTGGCTGAAAGGGAAAGATGAGATTTGGTGAATCGGTTTGTGTTGAATAACTGTGGAAGACTAGGGACAGGGACCAGGTAAGAATAGCTGAAGGAAGCCATCAGCTGACAGGGCTGGAGAAAGGTTTGGGGAGGTCATATCCAAAGTCCTGCTTTGAACATGTTCAACTGAAGATGCCTGTTAAGTTCATAGTCAAATAGACAATTCCAGGATCTGAGGGAAGACCTGGAGGTAAAGATTTGGAAGTTTTTAACATGTAAGTCATCTTTAGGAAAATAAATGGGAAGAAAGACTCAATTTAGAAAGTGTAGGCTATAAAATGTATTCATATCCCACATTCTAAATAACTCCTAGTCCTTAGGGGAGTGTTATATCAATAATGAAGTCAGAGGAATGGATCATGAAATGGATGAAATCCAGGCACTCAGGAGTGAAGAGCTGTGCCCACAGGCAAGGTAAGGACAGAGGGACCTTTGGATGTGGCCATGCTGAGGTCATTAGTCTCAGTGAGCAGTTTCAGAGAGTACGGCTGGGGTTAAAAAATAAAGTGAAAAGTGAGGCCAAGAACCACATGTGCAGACAATACTCTCAAAGACGAATTCTGTAGGATGAGCAATCACTAAGGAATCCTAGCCCGTGACTATAACGTGGCAACTCCCTGCAGAGGAGTCTGATTGCAGCTCCTCTAGAAAGTTTCCTGACTGCAGAGTCAGTCACCACCTCATCAAAACTAGCTCTTAACCTGCGGACTCTCCCCTCCACCACCCAGCTCCTCATTTGGATTTTGTGATGACAGTGCTTCCCCTAATTGAGAACCTTCCTTCCAGACCGCTGGCAAGCTGACCGCATCACACAGAGAGCCTCGCCACATATCTGCAGCCTACCCTGCTTGCTGGCAGCCACCCTGGTTTTACCATCACTGACTGGCATACTCCTGCCATGAGACAATCTCTTAAATTCCCTGTAGATGCAACTGCTTAAAATAGTTTCAAAGAAAAAAAAAAACAAAACACTCCCTATGTGATTCGAGTAAGATTCATAGGACATTTTTGTGGCCAGGAACAACCTTCATGTTTGGAGGAGTGAGAAGACCTGAAACAGACATCCTTGTATGTGCTGGTGACCTGGGTTTTCCTTGTAATGGTATAACCCAGCATGGCCTTGTTTTCACTTGATAAGTAGGCAAGTGCCCATACAGCTCGGTGTAAGAAAGGAAGGGAGTATGTGGTTCTGGGTATTCCAGAAAAGAATATCAGCATTTCAAAATGCTTATTAGTAAGCAGGCAAATGGAATGTATGTTGTTTAATTTTTACTTTCTCATCTATGTGAGCCTTAGAAAGTGCTCATTTAGCCTTATCTGAACAAACCATACACATTCTTCCTTAACTGAAGCCCAAATTTTAATTAGAAACTAGAAGGAACAGAACATGACAGTGTAGGTTCCAAAGTAACATAGTGTAACCCCAGCATGCACAGGAAAGGTTCATTATCAACTCAAGCAGATGGATGAAGAGAGTCCCAGAGCACTCAGTAGATCTGTCAAGCTTTGATGCTCACTCAGGGAACCAGGTACACAGACACATCAGGCAGGGAGGCTGGCAAGCAAGAAGGCAGGCAAAAGCCAAGCAGAGGGGCTGGCTCCCAGCCCCCTTGAATCTTTACCATCTTTCTTTGGCATTCTCGTGTGATCTTGCTTATGCTATAGTCACACTGCTCATCCTCCTGCTCCTGCTGCCACTGCTTTTATCCCCACCTCTAGGCTCAGGTGCATGCTCCCACATTAACATGACAAGCTCGCAGGTGATAGCCTGTAAGGGCAGGAATGGACACTGTGCAGGTTTTCTGATCCCATGCAGACCGAGTGAAGCAGGAGTCAGAGTCCTTAGTGGCTTTTTGCAGGTCTTTTTATTGGGATATACCCGGTACACAGCAGGCAGGGGTGCTGGGGGGCCGGGAGGCTGGCAGGCCTCCCAGCCCCCAGCAAGTCTTCACTCCACTCTCCGGCGTTCTCTCTGCTCTTTCTTGGCTTCTCTTTGGCTTCTACTGGCATCCCCGTGACGCTGCCCATCTACCTATGCCCACACCCTACTCCAGGTGCCCGCCATCAGGCATGCATTCAGGACTGCCAGGATCCATCATCTATCCTGATGGCGGGAGGGCAGAAAAGCCTGACATTTTTCCTTATCCTACATAGCCACAGAGGCTAGTGGCATAAAAAGCCTGATTCATTTACCTTACACATGAATTAGTGGACTTAAGTTCCAAATCTTTTTCAAAATCCTTTGAGGTTCTGAGGAAGGCTGAAGACTTCAGGAAAATATGCTTTGGCCAGCAATTGTGCATGTAAATTCAAGACCACGGAAGTTAGCTACATATGAAGAACACTCAGGTGAAGAACACTTTCATTTTATTGGTGCTTCCCAAATTTGCCTGATAAAAATCACTTGGTTCTCAATCCCAACCCTAAATCCAAACCTGAATCAAAATCCAAGGAAAACACATGGTACTATTACTCTAAACATGTGCCATCTGCACATAACACAAGAGAAACAAATATAAGCCATGTGTAATTTTCTAGCAGTCACATCAAATATTATTAAACACAGGCAAAATTAACTTTAGCCCCAAATATCCAAATTATAACATGAAAATGTAAAAAAAAAAAATCACTGATTCTTACATTCTCTTTTCCATATTGTCTTCAAATTCATGTCTACTTTACAATGAACCAGTGTAGGGGGATCAGCTCCAGGCTGGGCAGATTCACTGTTGATTTGGCAAATGGAAAAGGAGTCTTGGAGCCTTATGCAAATCTTACAGGCCTTTAATGCTGCAGCAGGGGACCTGGTACACGAAGGTCAGACCAGCAGGCAGGGAGGCAGGCAGCAACAGAATCTCCCAGCCTCCCAGTCCCACCTTCCTGCACACAATCTCCACTCTGGCTTCTCACTCACTTCTCAGCCCAGGTATCCATATTTAAAATATGTGCACACACCCCATGCTCTCTGGCTTCTGGGACCCAGCACTCAATCACAGGTGCCCAGTGCTCTTGTTCCCAAGTGCCTTTTGCAAAAACATGTTATCCCTTGTGGAGGTTGGGGATGAGGGGGCAAAAAAAGAGCCTGATTTAACCCATTTCCCTTACAATAAGCCACATTTCACATGCAAAATGGCTACCGATGGCCAGAGGCTGCCACCTTGGCAAGCCTAGAGTTGTTACTTCACAGTATTTAGTGTTTGTGTCAGTCCAGGTGAGCAACAGACCTGCTTGGCTTTGTCCTGTGTGACACTTGCTGCAGGCATTTGCCTCACTCAAAAACAGGTAAAGTAACCCACGTTTTAGGTTTGAGGTTTGGCCTTATCTCTATAGTAATAGCCTAGTTTTATTGTGCAGTGTGTACAACAGTTCCATCCCACCTGCTTTCCTGAGACTCAGCTCCCAGATGTGGCTCCCCCCGAGTCCCAATTGCAGTTAGAAGTCTATGAGAGCCTCTCCTGACTCCTGGGTTGTCCAGAAATTTCCCTCTGGTTTCCCAGGGCTGGGTGCTGGAGTGGGAAGCCCTTTATTTTGAACTGGTCAGGGAGTTCTATATGCTTCTGCCAGTGGGCTGGTTGGGTTGCTGATGTAATTGGGAGGAATGATATTGCTTTTTATGTTGTTGTGAAGAGTTCACTGTGACCTTTTAAATTCTCTTCAACCTTTCTTCTCTTTGCACTATTAATCAGTTTTACAACAAAAGATAAAAGAATCCAAACAAAAAACCCTTCCCTGTTCTTTTTTGGCAGAGGGAAGAAAAAAAAATCTTTCCTGCTCTACTGATTTCCCCTCAGCTGACAAGTCTGCCTAGAAGGCTGAGGGTGGGAAGGGAACCACCTCCCAAAGACACCTAAACAACTTTCCGCCTCTACCCTTAATGTTAAGAAGCAGGTCTGGATTGTTGTGTTGTAATTCCTGTATTTATTAATCAATTTGGAAAGCCTGACTTGCATTTACAGTAACTGAGGGCAAGCATGTGAAAGATATGTGAAATATAAGTCAGGAAGGGGGCATCTGAAAATCCTCCCACACCTGTCCTACTGGAAGAACAGCTTAGGCTCCATCTCAAATACTTTACAAAAAAGTATACAAACATTTCAAGCAATACAAAAGTAACATGGAAAAATGAAAGCCTTCCATCATCCCTCTTCTGTAAGTTAATCTTCGAGTTTGGTGTTTAGCTTTCTCCTGTTGTTAGATTCGATCAGCTGAATACATTTAGATTTGTGGTTATTCTTGCAAAAATGACATTCGTAGAACTCATCCTTTCCACTTGACAAAGACCTCTAAAATGAGAACAATTCCACTCCTTCCACCACTACCCACCTTGTGTTTCTCTTTAAGGTGGGATACTGCTGATTTTAACGAGTAGGGACTAGTCCAAGGAAGGCCACCAAAACCAGAAGCTTCTCTTCTAGACTCCTCAGGTGGTTTAGGAGATGCCTAAGATACTTGGAAGAAGCCGTTCAGGATTTTGTGGTCAGATTCCACTCTTTACTGAGCATCTGATATGCCCACTACATAAAGGAATTTCTAGATTGATTCAGGCCAGAAACAGCTTCCTGGCTTGTGCCATATACTGGGTCTCTGAAGTGCCCTCATCATTACAGGAAGCAGGCTCAAACAGGCCTGTAAGATGCAGTGGTGTGGTGGTGTCCAGCAGTGCAAGTAGTCTCATGTCTACCTATTTCCTTTTCCTTGCCTTTTGACTTGGTAAGTTAAATCTCCCTCCCCTCTGCTACCACTTCTAATGCAACAGTCACTGCCACTATCGTCAAGTTGTTCATGGCATCTTTGTCTCTCCTTGATATAGTGAGAAGAAGTTGAAGATCAAAGTTCAAGAATTGGTCAGTGCCTTGGAAAGACTCACCAAGAGCAGTGAAATTCGACATCAGCAGTCAGCAGAGTTTGTTAATGACCTAAAGCGAGCCAACAGGTACAATCTCCATTTGAGGGTGGTACTTGTACTCATACACCAGTAAGGATGTTTTCATGTTTCCTGGGAACCAACTCTATATAATAGAGTCCTCAACTGCCCCCTTTAGGGCCTGGTCATTCCTAGGACATGATTTCCAGATTGATCAACAGACACTTAAATACTTAGTGGGGAAGATGAGTTCTTCGGCCCAGAAACGCAGCATGCCATGTTACTTTCAATATTTTATATAGCGATGGTTCTGAGAAGTCATAATACAAACAGAGTGAGTGTTTAAGCCAATATTTTCCTAACAAAATTGGCCAGAGCACCTTTCACTTGAACATTTAATATCCAATGGAACGAACACCTTAGGAAGCACTATTTTAAAAGAACAGTCTCAAACTTTTCAGATTCAGGACCCCTTTACACTCAACAAAAATTGAAGACTTTATTATACTAAAACACAGACACATTTTTTTAGTTTTTATTTGTTTACAAAATAAATTTACTACATGTAATACAAATGACATTTTTATTAAAAATAACTTCTAAAAATAAAGAGTGGCACTGTTTATACAATTCTATAAATCACATCTGATTTAATAGACGGCTAGATTTTCACATCTGCTTTTACAGGCATATATTGTTTTGAAATATAGTTGTAAAACCCAGCTTCACAGATCAGTAGTTGCAAGAAAAAGGATGACTTTAGGTTCTTACTCAAGAGTCTGAGTGACCTGTTTTTAGTGGTGCTCTCTGGATCTGGTTACCCAGGGGATAGGACAGGATGCTAAGATGAATCTTCATTCTCATTTTCCTCTATTCCAAAAAGCAACCTGGTGGCTGCCTATGAGAAAGCCAAGAAGAAGCATCAAAACAAATTGAAGAAGTTGGAGTCTCAGATGATGGCCATGGTGGAGAGACATGAAACCCAAGTGAGGATGCTCAAGCAAAGAATAGCTCTGCTGGAGGAGGAGAACTCAAGGCCACACACCAATGAGACTTCACTTTAACTGGCACTGGCACCAAAGTTCTGCCCATGGACACTAATCTACAACAGGTCACCAGGGAGAGGGTCAAGGGATAGAGGACCTGTGGGGAGATTGAGGGAAGTTAGTGGTAGGTCAGCCCTGAGACAACAGAGTGCTATGACTCAAGCCCAGGGGCAAGTGGTCCTGGCGATGCTGCGTTGACTGCAGGTAGAGCTCCTGCTACAGAGCTGTGGCCGCTGCGCACCATGTTCAGCAGACCCTGCTTCTGCTTCCAGCTCTGGCTTTGTGCCTTTCCCTCCTTTTCTGTTTGGAGGTGGTACTTCAGTGGTGTCCCAGGCATTTGTTTATTAAGATTTTCCATTCTTCTCTTTTTGGTAGCCAATGACCTTATCTTTAGCACCCTTAATTTCTTTTTCATGGGAAAACTCTCACACACACAAGGGTGTGTGTCTCCAGCATGGAGAACTACTGGTTTGCTTATTGCAGCTGACTTTGAATTTCAAATACCTAGACTAAGATACAGGCTATCCATAAGAGGGGTGGAGAGTTTAAAGAAGAATGGTGCATGGGTTACTTTCTGTCCCAGATACCGTACCTACAGTAGAGCACCAGAGTTCTGCCCATGGAAGCTTAACCACAGCGATGCCTGAACAGGTCTGTAGGAGGAATAAAAACTTTCACTGCTCTTAGCAACCCAGGTTTGCTGGTACTATCCCATTCCACTGGCCCTCATTTGACACTAGGTCTTAGCGCTGAGAGAATCCTGTTGGTGGCGTGTGTAGTGGAACTAAACTTCAAGAGCAGGCAAGTACTTAGCCCAGAGCAATATACAAATGCTGTTCTGAACGAATCAAAGGCCAGTCACATGAGAACATATGTAGTTCTGGACCTGCCTCTTAAGAACAAGAGGCTACATGGTTAGGCACTGAGTGGATCTAAGGGTTTTTCAGACCAATCCTAATTTAGAGATTGTTACTGAACCACCAATTCAAGAAGTGATTCTGACATCATAAAGGGGAGGGAATGAGGGTATGGTTGAGGCCCCTTATACTCCCTAGACATGTTAGTTCATATACGGTGCCTAAACTGGTTAGATTTTAATCAGAATGTTGAGAACATTAGCTAGGACCACTGTACCTAAATTCTTTCAAGGTCTCCCATCTTAAATTCATTATTCCTTTTTACTGTAACCTTCCCTATTTTACCCCTTCACTTTCCTACAAGTCTTCTGTGGGTCCCCTACACTGATATATTTTAAAGGCTCACTTGACATTTATTCTGTAGTGCCTGCAGATCCTTCCACAGTCATCTATGAGAAATATGTTGCTTTAAGACCAGGGCACTGCATTAGAGTTCCCTTTCAAAAAGCATGACCCATTTCAGCCTTCTGTGTTGTGTAAGGACACACCCTACTACCTGGGAGGGCAAAGCAGTTCTGTCCCCAAATCCACCTCTCTTCTTTCTCAGGCCAGTAATGAGACAAGGCCATGCCAAGAAAAGGATAGAAGGATCAGCTTCAATCACTGTGAAAGTGCCCACTGGTTTTGTTTTGTCTGAATCTTATTTAGTTTAAGTTGGTACTTGTAATTTATGTTAATTAATTTTTCCTCTTTGGCTAGTTTCACATCGCAAGAAAAATGTTTTGGCTGAGATGTTCAAAAAAATGACTTGTGACACAATTGTGGTTTTCCCTATTTTCCAGCTTGCTTGGTTAGTGTTTTCCTGAGCAAACTGGGATATACAGGGGGGAAACCAGTCACAGCTCTTCATTTTCACCAACACTAAAAAATCTGATCTGCTGGCCAGTCAACCATTATTGCACCACATTGAACAGGAACCCAACACACCCTTTTAGGGTCATGTAGCTCTTAGACCCAGGTCTTGGCTCCTCTATGACAGGATTCAATATTACTGATTCTACCTGGCCTCATTCCGAGCATCAACTTAATCCTTTTAAGTATGTGGTGACTGGGTGAGAACGTTCCCTGGCAAAATTGTTACTTTTTTAAATGTGTAGAATAAAAAACATTAAATAGTTGATTTCCTTTCCTTGTATTTTTCAAATATTCCTTAAGTACATTAAGGTGAACCAATAGCCATTTGGTTATGCTAATTGTGGGACTAACTAAAACTGTACTGATTAAATAACAGCAGTACCTGGATACTTTTCCTTTTAAATTACCTGAACTTTTCTTTAAATAGGACCTGGTTTATAGTAACATCTCCATTTGAGATAAACAATGATCTTGATTCTAACTTACATGAAAGTTAAAACACCCATCCAGACATCCATATTTTTCAGTTTTCTTCTAGTTTCCTCAGTGTAGTACCTTCTCTATTCAGAGTTAAGTCTCTGATTTATATGCAAGAAATAACTGATTTGACAGTACCCTTGGAGTTTATTTCCCATGGCTGAATTGAGGCACAAAATCACAGGCAAGACGCTTCTGTCTACAGCTGCAGTGCCATCAATACAGGCTTTTGCCAAAATCCATGTACACCAGCTTCCAAGCAGTAAATTCCTTCTTTTGAGACTTATACCCAAGGTTTAAATGCCTTTACACCTTGTATGATCACATTTAAATGCCTTTACATTTACACATTTAAATGCCTTTACACCTTGTATGATCAGATTGCCAGTCAATGCAGGTTAAGTACTATTTCATATTCAGTTTCATCTGCTATGTCATATCAGGACTCTGACGTTAATACCCATGTTGTTAAACATAACTGCTTAATTCTCTTTTTGGTGCAAGAACTTTACCACCTTCCTCTGAGCCTCCAGCAATACTTTACAGGGACCTCAGAGAACTCTAAATTGGAGCCCTGAAGTTCCACTACTCAAAAAAAGCAGGCAAATCACAGCATATAGGCTGTTTCTTTAAAGCTGTCAGCACAAAGCTAGTAAGGATTTTACTACCCTAAATAAAACTTGAAACAATTTGAACTGCCACAGTGCCTGTTCCCTTCTACAGATGTTTTCTATGGTCCACGAGTTATTCTGCAATCGCTTTCTAATTCTACCAATTGTCTTAAAGCTCTCAAGTTTGGTGTGTCCTGCTCTTAAGTGATGAAAAGACATCACACAACACACCCAAATGTTTATTCACAACTTCTGAAAATCATAACACTACAATAAAGCTTTAAACCATTTGCAAATGCCTGAGAGTATGTCTCATCCTGTCTACACATGAAACAAAAGTGAAAAGATCATACTAGTAATACTAAGTTTACAGCTGCACCTACTTCTAGGTGCAGCAAACAGCTAAAAGTAGGATATAGAGGTTAAAACGGGAGTAAATTCTCTGGTGGTCTGCATTTAATTTAATTGGGGTACAGTCAAGATTGCTAAGTTCCCCCCACCTGCCCTTGGGGAAGAAAGTAGACAGATTAGTAGAACACTACAAAAAAAACCTGGAAAACAATTTCTAAAACTCCATCCAAGAAAACAAATCACCCTTTCAATAAGGCCTGCAAACTCTCTAGAGCTCAGAAGGTGGGTACTCCTTTGTAGAACGGTTATCTATTATGAAACAAAAATTATTCTTTCACTGCAAACACAGTTCTTATTGAATTTTATCCAAAGCCTGTTCTAGTTCAATGAAACCTTGTGTTTATATAGGCCAGGCTGAAGTCAGTGAACAACCTTGGCCTTCTGATGGTTTGTTTCACACAACTGAATCTCCTAACTATATTTGTAATCATTAACGAAATGACATCTGCCTTAGACTGCCAATCACTTTTTAGAAGTGGAAACAGAATTATCAATTAATGTAATGCTGACTACTGTTACCAGCTTCACTGAGCACTCAGTAGCAGTTAAATATCAACAAATGGAAAAGGTTGTTGTTACAAGGTGAACAGCAACTATTCATGCATTCTTGTTTTGTTTAATTCCTGTGTAGAGAAAGACAGTTTCACAGACAACTATTACATTTTTGGCTAAGTTATACTGGATAAATTTCTATTACATTCCAAGATTCTGCATGTGACCAAGACATTTCTGTCTCAATAACATCAACTGCTTGGATATGACAACTATGTCCAAGTACTTGATTTTTCCATTGTCAGGATAATGATCACTGATCTGCTGAACATTTTAAACATTTGCTCTACAGAACAGAGTAAGCTACATACAAAATCCCCCTCATTTGCACTAATGACCTGCTTAGTTGTTCTTGCTCTACCGTTTACTTTTGCACTTTTTTGCAAATCAAATCCATGTACAAGAAAAATGTTCTGTTTGTAGAACTCATAGTATTCACTTATAGTGCTCTTAGTCAGAACTGCCAAGTAAAGAACCCCTAATTTGCTTTTGTTGGAACCTAACATGTTCACTCTATTTCTAATCAGTTTTCAAAGATACTGGCAACACTTACTCACTTTGCATGAGATTTAGGTTTCCTATTATTTGAATATGTGCTACTTTTAAATATGTTGTGATTAGAATCTGCTTGAATGTACAGTTTAAATTAAAGCACACATGACTATGTGTTTGCATTTGTCAGTACTGTCCTACTGTTTATATTGAAAGTCTCACTTTAAAATTGCTACTTAAAACTGTACTATACCTTGTAATTTTTTTATTCTTCACTTGTATGCTTTAAATGGTTCCAGATGCCTTTAGTTTCTGTAAAATAGCCACTTTGTGTTGTTTGATATAAAAATGTTTAAAAAGAACTCCATTTATTTATACAGAGACATTTATAATATTTTACATGCTTATATTCTGAATAAACATTTCTAATTCCATAACACAGCTAATAATTGTGTTATCAGCTAAAGGTCCATCTGACCTTCTGTTACAGATTCCGAAGGGTCTGGTTTCCACTAATCAATTCCCCCACAAATTTGAAAGAGCTAATATAACAAGTAAGAAACATTTACTGTGAACCACACAATAGGAAAAGGACTGCAACTGCCTTCAGCTACACTGTGGACTAGGAGTAGTGGGGGTTTAAGCTGGGCTACACTGGGGCAAGCACAGATGGGTTATGTGACTCCCATTTCCCATATCTCATTAGCACCTTAAGTCTCTGGCCAGGGGTGTGCATTTTAGCATACTAATGAATCCTTGGAGACTTCTAGGTCAGGTCTTCTGCATCTGCCTTTCCATGGCCATCAGGTCTCAGCTGGTTCTGGAGTAGTGGCCCAAAAGTCACTGCAGGGTTGAGGATGTTTCTCACTGGTAATTGGCTGGCCAGGTTTTGCAGGAAGGTGAGCCAAGCAAGGTCGAGGTCTAAGGCTTCCAGTAACAAACACTTTGGTCTCACAAGTAAATACCAAATCTGTGATGTTTCACATTTAATGAAGAGCCCTAGTCACAGCAGAGTAACTGGCTAGATATAAGACTAGGTTAAAACAGCCAATAGCTTAGCGATTATAAATAGTGCTACTATAAACATAGGGTGGAGGTGCCCTTTTGAATTAATGTTTCTGTGTCCTTTGGGTAAATAGCTAGGAGTGGAATTGCTGGATCATATGGAATCTCCATCTTTAGCAGGTTGAGGAATCTCCACACAGCTTTCCACAGTAGTTGGACCAGTTTGCACTCCCACCAGCAGTGCAGGACCAGAGTTCCTTTTTTCTCCACATCCTCGTATCTCATTGTAGTTTTGATTTGTAATAGCTAAGCTATGGAAACAATCCAAATGCCCAAAAATAGATGACTGGATCAAGAAGATGCAGTACATATACACAATAGAATATTTACTCACCAATCAAAAAAGATAAACTCATGCAATTTGCAGCAACAGGATGGAGCTGAAAGGGATCATGCTCAGCGAAATAAGCCAGAAAGAAAAGGAAAAATACTGGATGGTCTCACTCATAGCAGGAATTTAGAAAACCTAAATAAGGGACCAGGAAAAAAACTAATCTAATAAAGTAAAAATCAAAATCAACAAGCAACTATAAACCAAAGGCACAATACGGGGGGGAGGGAGGGAGGGGCGGGCGCAGGGGGGTAGGATCAAAACAAGGGGGGGTGGGAATTGTATGGAGACTATAACCAAAATGAAAATGCATACATTGTGCAAAAATGAAAAATGATGTAAAAAATGTATAAAATTAAAATATATATATATATAAAATAAAACAGCCAATAGTAAAAGAAACCTCATTTATATCCCATTTCTATATTTTGACTTATAAGAAAAATATGTATTTGGCCATTCAGATTAGCAAAATATGTGTCTCACACTATTGGCCTTCTGCCACAATTCCAGAATTTCTTATATGTTGAGATAAAAATATTTATTGTTGGGCCTCCCTGGTGGCGTAGCGGTTAAGTGATGAGCTATGAAGCTGCCTGCGGCCTCTGCAGTGCCGGTTTGATCCCCAGCCGGCCGGCGAGGGTCCCACATGGTGTGCAGACCTCTCCTGCCATGCCCGCTGCTCCCCTCAGCAGCGTATTTCGTCAGTCTGTCTGTTCTGCTCCCCGCTCTGGCTCTGGTGAATTCTCTCACCCTCCAGCGCTTCTGACTGTACCCAGTGCTTGTGTAAATAAATAAATAAATTTTTTTTTTTAAAAAATCATTGTTATATTTATAAAGCAGCATCAGTGAAAATACCTAAAGGGGCTGCTGCCAGGGAAACCAATATGAACAGACATGATGGGACTTTCAGTTCCATCCTGAGTATCTTGAAGGGGAATAGCGCCAGAAGTTGAATTCAACTGTCAATGGCCAATGAGTTAATCACACCTAGTTACTGAAGCCTCCATAAAAGTCCACAAAGGAGATGACTCCAAAACCCACAATGGTGAACAATGGAGGAAAGTGGCACATCTGGATAGCCCTTTTCCCATTTTTTGCCCTGTGCATCTTATTGAGATAGCTCCTTTGATCTACTAAGTAAACAGATTTCCTAAGTTCTAACTCCAGCAAGTAAATTCAACCTGGGGAAAGGGTGTCTTGAGAACCTCTAATCTACAGCAAGTCAGTCAGAAACACAGGTGTTACAATACAAGCACTGACACAAGAGTTGGTCCTTTGCCCTCTAGGGAAAGAATTCACCAGAGAGCATTTGATATAGCTGAACCAGCCAAGGCTTTCCTAGAAACTCATGCATGATGGAACCTGTCCTGCAAAAGAGAATTTAACCTGGTTCCTCCAAGGGAATTAGGAGGAGATATTTAAAGAGTAAGTCCATGAGGTGGGGCAGAGACCAGCATCGTAGCTTGTTCTGGGTTTGGCATGTGCAAATAGGTTATAGTCCAACTGTGCATATGGGCTCTCCATCTGGAGGGAGACCTCCAGGAAATTTTGAGATAATTGTTGGAGGAACCGTATGTCCTGAATGAACTCCATCCACTGATGTCTTACAGATTCCACCCCCACCTCCATGCCAAAGAGATCTCAGGTGCCAAGGACTGTAACTCCCATCATGCCATGAATCTGCCTTCACTCGACTTCCTGAAGGGTGTGGGGGTATGCTGGGAACTAAGGGTGGAATGAAAAAGCCATGTTTGGTATACAATTGAACACATGTGGGCTTGCACTCTCTTGCCTTTCCTGCTTTCAGCTTGCACCTGGGGTTGTAGCTCAGACAAACCCATAGGATGACCTGTAGGATGTATTGAATAATTACTGTTACCCTCCTCTCATTTCCCTTGTAGTTAACTTTTTTAACCTTTTATAAACTTTTCTCTGCATGCCTACTCTTGAGTCTTCTCCTGAGTTCTTAAGAGAACTCACACACTAAGGTCAACCCATTTCCCTTTGGGGCTTCCCTATAGCATAATCATTAGTCAAGATCTAATGATTTTTGTCTGTCATGGGGCCTCATGGCCAGTATGGTGGGCCAAATCACTTGCTCAGGGCTTGCCAGTCCACAATTTAGTCCATCTGTTCAAAGAGGACTTGGGGCAACTCATCTTACCATTTGCTATTTCTTTTACCTAGGCTGTCTCACTAAGTAACAGCCTAGGCTTTCAACTGGCATCTGAAATGGTTTTAAGATTAACCCTATAACCTGTGGAATCTGATGCTATCTTTGGGTAGAAAGTCTAAGAATTCAGCTGAATTAAGTTGGACACCTCCTGATGTTAGATAATTATTTGGTATGGTTAATACTCTAAAATTTTCTGGGAAACTTTCCCTGGTCTAGCAGGTAAGAGAGCAAAGCTACCTTCATTGGTTCCAACCTATCTGTAGGAGTCTGCTGACTGAAAATAAAGTCAGAATTCACAACCACTGTTGACCAAAGAAGTCAGGGGGAAAAAGATGTAACAATGGATACCCACTGTTTGTATCTCTGCAGGATATTCGTTCAAAAGGAATTTTTTCACATATTAAATCCTGCATTGCCTTCCTCTAGCAACAGCATATCTTTATGTTAGGATAACTTAGAACTGAAGCCCCTCCTATGAATAATTACATTCTTAATGTCAAGGACTCACTGTTCCTACATATATAACTAAATTCAAACTTCTGTTTATTAGAACAGCTCTCAGAATCAAATCTGTTGGTCCTGCATTCAAATTCTCACTTTGATTAATTGTCTAATTATCACTGAGATGCTTATTTTCAGTTAATACTGGTTATTTTTATTTAACACTGCTACACGCACTGGAATTGAATCAAGGAACCCTACAGAGGCTGCCTTTTATATGTAGCATGAAGGGAAAGTTATGCACTGAAGAGTTTTTCCTTTTTAAAAAATCACCAAAATGGAGTAAAATCAGGAATTGGAAGTATAAGGAATTCATATATCCAGAAGGATGGCAGGCAATTTTGCAACATGTATGTTCAAAATAAAGCAACAACAACAACAAAAATTCCCAGCACAATGTTGTCACTTCCACTGTGGAAGCAATATTATGAATATAATGGCTTAGCTGTGAAGACAAGCCGCATACCAGACACCAAAAATCCCAACCACCAACCCCCAGGTGCTCCCAAACCCCCATGGCCAGCCTGCTGTTCACATGGACAGGGAAAACCACAGAAATTATAGCACCATGACGTAAATAGTCAGAAGGAGGAAGGCGGTCCATGCCCAACAGAAGCCCCATCTGTAGAAAGAGCAAATACAAAAGCAAACAAAGGGGAGAAAGAAAAATACAAATGGTCCCACAAATGCTTAGGGGAACAATACACCAAAGAAACAAAATTAACCTCCCGAATCCAAAAAAACACTGACATGAAAGAATTTTTCTTCTTGTCATATGAAGACTTCAAAGTTGCCATAATTAAGAAAGTCAAAGAACTTGAAACAGGAGCAAAACCCAGGAAAACAGATCAAAAATATATGAAAAGATACAGAAAAAGAATGCTATGAGAAAACAGAATCAATGCAGAGAGATTGAAATGGAAACTTCTTTTCTTTTTCCACAGAAGAACTGGGGTATAAGCCAGATGTGCAGGGGTGAGAGGATTCACCAGAGACAGAGCGGGGAGCAGAACAAGTGGATCTACTGAAATACACTGCTGAGGGGAGCAGCGGGAGAGACAGGAGAGGTCCTCTGTGCCATGTGTGTTAGCTCCCTGGCCAGGGATCGAACTCAGGCCACAGTGGTGATAGCACTGAAAGGGCACCAGGGAGGCCCAAGATTGAGATTTTTAATAAGAAAACAAACTGCAGGGTGCAAAAAAGGAGGTAAGAGATTCTGGGGGGAAACATGGAAAATAGAATAGACGATATGGAATAACAAATCAGTAATCTCGAAGATGCAGATACGAACAGAACCAAGATAGAAAAAGAGAGATATGAAAAAAGAGATGAAGAAACACTTTGAAAATGATGACACCATGATGAAAGGACATATAAAAGTCACAGGAACCCCAGAAGGAGAAGAGAAAAAGAAGGGAGCTAAAAAGCTATTCATGGAAATCACTGAAGAAAATGTTTCAAACTTGAAGAGAAGTGAAAATACACATACAAGAAGCTGTAAAAGAACACCAATTAGGCTAACATCAAACTTCTCTGAAGAAACACTATGGGCACGAAGGGAATGGAGTGACATAGTCAAAAAACGCCAAGATGAAACAAACAAAAAAATCCAGCCAAGAATACATTATCCTGCAAATATCTTCTTCTTTTATGAGGGAAAAATAAGGACCTTCTCAGACAAAATTTAGAATTCGCTTTTAAACCCTTACTCCAAGAATTATTACAGAAGTTAGGATTCCTCCTAACCACGAAAGGAATGAATACAAAGAATTGAACAAGGAATTAAATAGAAAACACACAGAACTGAGAACATAATGGCAACAAAAGACTTCCAAATATCAATAATGACTCTAAATGTTAACAGACTAACTCACTAATAAAAGACAAAGACTACCATATGGTGGATTAGGAAAGAGAAACCAAAATCTGCTGTCACCAGGAAATACACCTGTTTCAAAGATAAACAAAGATGTAAAGGGCTGGAAACCATTCTATAAGCAAATGGCACCCAAATGAAGGAAAAGGCAGTCATACTTATATCAGATAAAATAGATTTGCAGCTAAAAAGGTAACAAGAGACATAGATCGACACTAATTATCAAGGGGGACAATACACCAGGAAGACATAACACTTGTCAATCTAAATTCACCAAAAGAAGGCACACCAAAATACATTAGACAACTATTATCATCTCAATAAACAGGTATCACATAAAACAAATCCATGATAGGAGACTTCAACATCTCTCTTAACCAATGAACAGATCAATGAACAGATCAATGTGTGATCAATTGATCACTTGATCAATGAACAGATCAAGTGCCCATAGATCATACTCCAGGACCAATCACATTCTGGGTCAAAAAACAAATATCAACAAGTACATTAAGACTGAAATCAGGGGCCTCCCCGGTGGCGCAGTGGTTGAGCGCTGGGTTGCGAAGCTGCCCGCGGCCTCTGCGGCGCCTGTTCGATCCCCGGCTGCTCCCCGGCCACCGGAGGAGGGTCCCACATGGCGCGCAGACCTCTCCTGCCGCCCACTGCTCCCCTCAGCAGTGTACTTCGGTCCTTCTGCCTGCTCTGCTCCCCGCTCTGGTGAATTCTCTCACCCTCCCGCGCTTCTGACTGTACCCAGTGCATGTATAAACAAAACAAACAAACCAGCAAACAAATAAATAAAGCATGCCTCTATTAAAAATAAATAAAATTAAAAAAAAAAATGTTTCTTAAAAAAAAAAAAGACTGAAATCAGGGCCTCCCGGGTGGCGCAAGGGTTTAAAGTCTCACAGCTATCAAGCTATCGCCAGCCACTACAGCACACGTGCAGCACACGCTTGCTCCCTGGCCAGGGAGCTAATCCAACATGGCACAGCAGACCTCTCCTGTCTCACCTGTTGCTCCCCTCAGCAGTGTATTTCAGTAGATCTGCCTGTTCTGCTCCCCACTGTCTCTGAGGAATCCTCACCTCCCACACCTCTGGCCTACACCCCAATAGCTGAGGCAAGCTATCGCCAGCCACTACAGCATGCATGCAGCATGCTTTCGCTCCCTGGCCAGGGAGGCTAATCCAACATGGCACAGCAGACCTCTCCTGTCTCGCCTGTTGCTCCCCTCAGCAGTGTATTTCAGTCTGCCTGTTCTGTTCCCCACTCTGTCTCTGGTGAATCCTCTCACCCCCTGCATCTCTGGCCTGTACCCCAGCTCTTGTATGCAAAAATAAATCTTAAAAAATAAAAAAGTGAAAGCACATTAAGTATTGAAATAGGGGCAGTCAGGGTAGGAGGCTTGATGGTAGCCATGTAATGGCTACCCAACTGCCGAGGCTCTAAGATAAAAGAGTCACCAAAAAACTCCCAAAAGGTCAAAAACCAAACCAAAGGCTATACCAATACAATACCCACACCATAGGGGCCTATGAGCTAGAGCTAAACAAAGGACAGTGCCTAATAGGCCAGGTTACAATGTCTGTGGTTTCTCATGCACCCGTACAATTGCAAGAGACCCCAGGCTCCAGGAACAACAATCATGGGGTTCACAAACAGGGTAAACAAAAAACTTATTGTAGCCACTAGTGGCTGGCTATCTCACCCAGATAGTGTCAGGATAGTTGTCACTGGTCACCAGGTGTACTGGATAGCACTGGCCAGAAGTGATAGTCGCTACTGGTCCCCCAGAGGTGGTGTCAGAGACAGCCAGTGTTGACAGGTCTTTGCAGGTTGTTGGGTTATACCAACAACAAACAGCTCAGGGCCACTGGTGCTCTTTTCAGGCATTATCAGAGACAGGACTGGAGGCCCAGTCTCTGACAGAGGTCTTTGGCTTCTCTTCCCTCCTTGGAGGCTGGCTACTGGATGCTTCTTTTCTTCTTCCTTCCGAGGCCAGGAACCAAGACTTTCCTTCTTTCTTCTGGGACTGGCTGTCTTCTTTCTTTCTTTGGAGGCTAGAACTGTCTGTCCCTTGGATCCCTCTGACCCTGGCTTATATCCTCTTTCAGGGTGCCCCACCCACAAGTCTGATTAGACCCTTTTTCAGTCCTGTGACTGATCGGACCATTTAGCACCAATAAGCTCACAGCTCACACCTGATTAGTCCATTCCATGATTCATAGCTGACAAAAAGGCAGTTACTGGGCTCAGAAAAGCAACTGCCACAAATGACAAAAGGGCAGTTTCTGGGCTCTAAGGAGCAACTGCCACAACTGACTTGTGGTGGAGCAGCAAGGTAAGACAACACTACTGCTGCCGCCAGCTCCTGCTGCTGAGGTGGCTGGGTTCCAAAAACAGCATCTTCTCTGACCATTTAGCCCCAAACAGTATCTAGTTTGATAATTATCAACTACAAAACGCAAGCAAGGAGATTCCCCATTACATGGAGACTGAACAACATACTATTGAAAGACCACTAGATTGATGAGGAAATGAAGAAATTAAAAAAGACCTTGAGATAAATGACAATCACAACACAATCTTCTAGACTATCTGGAGTGCTGAAGAGGCAGCACAAAGAAGGAAGTATATAGCAATAAAGGACCAAGTCAAGAAGCAAGAAAGAAACCAAATAAACAACCTATTCCATCTCAAGTGAGAAAAATAACCAAAAAAAAAGCCCTAATGCCAGTAGAAAAAATAAAATAAATAATTCAGAAATAAATGAAATGGAGGGGGGAAAAAACAGTCCAATAGAGCAATGAAACCTAGTATTTTGAAAAAAAAAAAAAAAACAAACCTCTAGGTAGGCTTACAAAAAAAAAAAGGGGGAGAAAATTCAAATAAATAGGATTATAAATACAAGAGAAATTATAACAGACACAGCAGAAATTCAGTGGATAACTAGAGATTATGATGAACATTTATACGCAACAAGTTCAAGCATCTAAAGACAAATTCTTAAAATTATACAATCACCCAAGGGTGAATAAAGAAATGGAAAACTTGAACAAACCAATTATAAGGAAGATGAAACAGTAATCAAAACTCTTCCAAAAAACAAAAGCTTAGGACCAGATGCTTTCACAAGCAAGCCATACCAAAAGTTCAAAGATGAACTAATATTTATCCTCCTAAAATTGTTTCCAAAAACTGAGAAAAAAGGGGTAATACCAAAAACACATTATGAGGCCAACATCACACAAGTATCAAAACCCCCAAAAGACAACACAATAATAGAAAACTGTAGGCCAATCACCCTAATGAACACTGATGTTAAAATTTTCAGTAAAATCTTAGTAAACAAATTCCAACAACGCATAAAAAGGGATCTTAGCCAAAAGGCTGAAAAGAGGCTACATCAAAAAGACTACACAACATAATCAAGTGGGATTTATTCTAGGGACACATGGATTCTTTAACATCTAAAATCAGTCAAATCACGCTGATAAAAAGAAAAATAAAAGCCGTATGATTACACCAATAGATGTTGAGAAAGCATCTGATAAAGTTCAACATCCATTTATGATGAAGGCCCTCATAAAATTTGGGAGAAAAGCCAAACTCACAGCTAACTTCATTCTCAATGTTGAAAAACTGAAAGGCTTTCTATTAAGATCTAGAACAAGACAATGATGTCCTCTCACCATTGCTTTTCAATATAATACTCGCAGTCCTAGCCAGAGCAGTCAGGGAAGAAAAACAAAGAAAGGAATCCAAATTGCAAAGGAAGTAAAGCTATCATTGTTTGCAGATGACATAAGAACCCTCAAGACTCCATACAAAAACTAATTAAAACAATACACCAGTTCAGTATGAGGATACAAAAATATCAGTAGCCTTCCTATATGCAAATAGTCTGAAAAGGAAAAATTAAGAAAATCACCTCATTTACAACTATTCCAAAAGAAATTAAATACCTGGGAATAAACCTAACAAAGGAGATTAAAGACCCATACAAGGAAAATTACAAAACACTGTTAAAAGAAATAAAAGACAACATAAATAAATGGAAAGACATTCCCTGCTCATGAATCAGAGAAATAAAATTATCAAAATGGCCATCCTACCCAAAGCAATTTACAGATTCGATGCAATTCCAATAAAAATCTCAATGGCATTCTTCAAAGAAATGGAACAAATATTGCTGAAATTCACATGGAATTTCAATATTACCTTGTATAGCCAAGCTCTCCTGACTAAAAAGGGAAAGAATGGAGGAATTAAATGCCTACAAAACCATAATAAAAATAGTATGGTACTGGAATAAAAACACACACAGAACAACGGAATCAAATTGAAAGCCCAGAAATAAAGTCACACATGTATAGTCAATTAATTAATCTATGACAAAGGAGCAAAGAATGTACACTGAAACAAGGAAAATGTTTTCAATAAATGGTGCTGGGAAAACCGGACTGCAGATGCATGGGATGAAACTACGATCTCACACCATACACAAAAATCAATTCAGAATGGATAAAAGACTGAAACCATAAAATACATACAAGAAAACATCGGCAAAACACTCCATGACATAAATGTCAGAAACATCTTTGAGGATGGTTCATCTCCAGAAGCAAGGAAAGCAAAGGAGATTAACAGCTGGGACTTCATCAAACCAAAAAGCTAAAGTACATACAGCAAAACAGTACCCAAAATGAAGAGAGACACCCTACTGAATGGGAGAAATATTTGCAAACCATACCACTGATAAGGGACTGATACCAAAATGTACAAATAACTCATACAACTCAACAACAACAAAAAAATCCAATCAAAAAATGGGCAAAGCTAAATAGACTTCTCCAAAGAAGAAATGCAAACAGCAAACAGGCATATTAAAAAATATTCAAAATCTCTTATTACCAGGGAATATATGATACAAATGTAAATAAAAACCACAATGCAAAAATAAACACCCGTGAGAATGGCACATATTTAAAAACAAAAACAAGTGTTGACAAGGATGTGGTGAAAAAGAAACCTTCTTACACTCCTAGAGGTAACATAAACTGGTCCAGCCATTATGGAAATATTTGTGGAGGTTCCTCGAATTGTTAGGGGGAAAAGGATGTCCTAAAGCTAATTCCATATAGGCTTTGTGGACTCCACCCCCACCCTAGGTCAAAGTCAAAGACACTGGGAACTCCAAATCCCATCACCACCAAAGGGAAGGTGGCTGGGACCTGAGGGTGGGGTTAAGCAGCCAGGTGGATATAAAAGGCAGACACGTGGGCTTTGGAGGATCCCCCATTTTTGGCTCTCCGCCAGCTCGCAGTGTCCGGCCAGCTCTGAGAGTGACTTTGGGTTTCCAGGTCGTCGGATCGGGTAGGACGCATTAAAGACTTTATTTCCCTATTTTCTCCCTGAGTTGTACATTTTCCTTATTTCCTTTTCTCTTGTAAATAAACCTTTTATTAACCTTTTGTGTGTGTCTGTAGTAGAGTATTCATAAGTCCCTTTAAAGCGCGCGGGTGAGGACCCACAGCCAGGAACCTGTTTAATATCGGGGCTGCTCTATAACAAAATCACTAAAAATGATCTACTATATGACCCAGCAATTCCACTCCTAGGAATCTACCCAAAGGACACAAAAACTCTAATCCAAAAGAAAACCTGCAGGGCCTCCCTGGTGGCGCAGCCTATGAGGCTGGCCACGGCCACTGCAGCATAAGTTCGATCCCCAGCCAGGGAGCCACCCACATGGCGCAGACATCTCCTGACTTGCCCGCTGCTCCCCTCAGCAGTGTATTTAAGTCAATCTGCCTGTTCTGTTCCCCACTCTGTCTCCGGTGAATCCTCTCACCCCCCAAACCTCTGGCTTGTGCCCCAGCTCTTGTATGAATAAGTGAATCTTTAAAAAAAAAAAAAAAAAGGAAACCTGCACCCCTATATTTATTCCAGCATTATTCACAATAGCCAAGATATAGAAACAAGCTAAATGTCCCAAAACAGATGACTGATTCAAGAAGATATGGTATATATAAATGGAACATATATAATGGAACAATATATAAATGGAACACCAACACAACTCAGATCAAAAAAGATGAACATGCCATATTGGCAACATGGATGGAGCTGGAAGGGATAACGCTAAGTGAAATAAGTCAGAAGGAAAAACAAAAGTATCAGATGATTTCACTTATATCTGGAATATAGAAAAAGTGAACAAAGGGTAAGGAAAAAGACAAAACTTAGAAGCTGACAACAGATCTCAGGCAGATAGCAAGTGAGAAGGGAGAGTGTCAAAACAGGACAGGGAAGAGCCCAAGGGACTGTGGGTGCTATGATGGTGCGAGAATGCACAGGGACTACACCTGAGGGGTGAAATCAAATTCTGTCCAAAAATTAACAATGTAAGAAAAAAAGTACTTAAAAAATTAAAAATTTAATAAACTGGTCTTTCTTCATTCTTAAAAATTATAAACATAAACAAAGATGTGAAAAAGAAGCCATGCTTGCTTCTGAGTCTTGGTACTTGGCAAGAGGAACTCTGGGGACATGTAAGGAAAACACTTGAAAGAGATGTGGGTAAGGAAACATTCAACACAGAGCCCTCCTTTATGAGCAGTGACATAAGAATCCTAAGGAACTGGCTTAATGCTGATAACAGAGTTCAGGATCAACATCCCAGGGTGGTTTATGTCATCAGTAGTTTTGTGATTGACTACTCTTAGACTGCTTAATGTCCCCAGAGCCAAGGACGAAGAAATTCACCCCACTCCAATATGTTGTAACTTCTTTTCTTTTCTATATAATCTTCCTTCACTTGTCACTCAGGGAGACAGCCTTTTCTGCCTATCGACTCTCTTGTCCTCACAACCTGGTGCCACCCATTAATAAAATGCTTCCTTTGCCAAACAAAATTTTAAATAAAAATTACTATCACAGAACTGAGATTCTAGATGAGCATGCATTTGTTTCTCCCCTGAGATTCAAGGACAGTAAAGCATTAATTACATCTGGAAAAACTAATTATAGTACAAATTGAAGAGTTATTGAGCCTTATTATACTAACTCATAATTAACTCATACTAGAGCCTTGCACTAAAGTAACCTAATGTAAATTGCTTGAGATTACTTTTGTTTTTGCAGACACTCTTTTAATATTTCTTCCAATCATATAAAGATATCTTTATCTCCTATCTGTCACTTTTCTTTAAAGAGATGCAACCAAAATATGAGCAAATTTGAAACCTATAACCAGTAATAGCAACAGAAACCAGGTAAAGGTAGTAATTAAAACTGCCCAAGCAGCAATATTTATTGATATTGCACTACAGTCTAAATTTAATAGGATGTTTTACAGAAAGGCAGTATTGAACAATCAGTTGTAGAAATGTTTTAAAATACAAAGAAAACCTTCCATCATTCAAATTGTATTTCATAAAATAAAAGGTTTTTTATTTCTAAACTGGTGTTATTTACATCAAAAAACTTTCAAAAAGCCTAACTGTTAAGACACAGGACTTTGATCATTTTCTCAGTTAAGTGTACAGCTGGCATTTCTAATCTTTGGAAATGCAGTAGTCCTGTAAACATTTTAGCTCCCAATTCACAAACATGAGTCACCTAAAGTCCTTTGTTTATGACAGTCACACAACACAATGTAGGTGAAATTCAGTCCTTATCCTTTCAATAATACTGATGGAGGGAGACAAAGCTATTGTTCAGCCAGAATGTAAAATATCTAGAAACACAATAAATCTGCTCTGAAGATATTAATTCTTATAATTTCAATGCAATCTCAACAGGTACATGGAGGTGAGGAGGATATCTTTTTCTGCTCTTCCTAAATAATTGATGATTAACCAAGACAAGCACAAATACTCCAGTACCACCATAGACAGAATTACTCCACTGAGTAACTTATCTCTCGAAACATTAAAATACTTAGAATAATGAAATACTGCTACAATTAAGGCAAAATTTAAATGTTGAACTCATTTCACATAAAACAAAAATGATTACTGATTAAAATTTAGTCTATTTGGTTATCACATTTACTCTGAAGTATTTTTTCAACTGAATGTCATATTTAATAGTAAAATCATTTCACCATTTTTTCCATCATAATTCAACATAAATCTCAAGATAATTTGCTTAACATAACTCAGTATAAATACCTTCAACTTTTTCAGACTAAAAGCTACTCCAGATCTCCACAGTATTTAAAAAAAAAAAACTTCAAATCTTCTTTTAGAAATAGGCAGGGTATAGAAAGGAATCAATTATTATGCCTTTTCCTATCAAACTAAAGTGTATGCACTTATTTTGGTTAGATGAAAGATTATCTTACATAAGAAGACTTAAGTTAGCTAATACATAAACTATAATTCCATTGATTAATCAATTATTTTATTAATCATAGAATTATTTTAAATCTTCATTAAAGTCAACAAATAAAATTTAAAATCTGAATTGTATGTGGATCTAGGATGATTAATACTTACCAAAGATAAACTTTTCAAGATATTAAGCTAATAAACAAACTTTTGTAAGAATGTGTGTGTGTGTGTGCACGTGCGCAAAAGTTCATGGCTTTATTTCCCTTCCCAATTTGTTACTGAAGAAAAGTTTGTAATATTTATAAAATGGAAGCCAGACTAGCTGTTTTCTGTTCTATTTGAAGTGAAAAATGAGCAGAAAAGTTCTTTGGAAATTTGCATTTGAAATTAAATGGTATTTTTCCAAGATCCAAAAACAAATCTAAGTTGAACAGAAGATAGCAATGCCCTAGGATAATACTGAAATGAACAAAGAATCCCTTGCAGATGTGTCTTTTGTGTCATTTCTCTCAGTGCCTATCATTCAATACTACATGAAGAGTGCAAGTCTGTGGCTAGTGAATTTTTTCCCAAAATTGTTTAACCAACCAAACTGCTGAGGAATAGCTATTACCTTTCTAAATTCCACAGTTGAGAACTTTAGCCTTAATATGCTGTCATCCATTCTCTATTCATAAATATCACAAAAGCGTAAGCCAAGCTTTCATTTTACAAAGACCTAATTCCTTAAAGCTTGAGAAATGACTAACAATACAGATTTATGGCCAAAATGTTTCACACCATAGTTTATAGCAATTGACAGCTGAAGCCTCACATTCAGTGGGTTAAAAGGAGATTAAATTTAAATGTATTTTCTATCTTAGAAAGTCCATAATGTAAGCATGATAACTAAGAACTCTTAAAAACTGAGGACCATCATCAGAATGCTGTTCATTTTTCATTCTAGAACTCAAAAGAATTTCCTTTGTTCCCAAACCAATTTGACAGCTACATTCACAAACTCAAAACAGCAATAGTGTTCACGGTTATCTTATCTAATTGTTGCAGATAGGGTCAAAGTGAGATCATCTGTGGATAGCAAGATGTGATCACTGCCTGCTAATTCCCACAGTGGTAGACTGAATTGTATGGGGACTATAGCCAAGATGAAAATGCATACATTCTACAAAAATGAAAAATGATGTTAAAAATACATTAAAAAATAAATGAAGTAGGGTATCTTAAAAAAAAAAAAAAGAAGTAAAGAAAAAAGAAATATAGTATAAAGGGGGAAAAAAAAAAACCCAAATTGCAGGGGCAAGCATTCAATGTCTTCCTGGCCAGCCACGCCAAGAAAAAAGATTAAGAAATATCAGGTCTTCAAGCAGCACTCAACAGAGCCCTATAGCTAAAAAAGATCCAACCATCTGCAAGAACCCTTCCACTAAAAAAGCATCAAATATGTAGCAGGGCCTAATCCTTCCACTGGACTAAAGGGTTAAATCCACTAAGAGGAGGGTCCATGTAGGACAAGTTAGGCAACTGATTCTCATTTACTCCCTTTTCCCAGAGAACACTTGACCAACAATGTGAAGCTAATACAAGCATCCTGTCAAGGTTAATTTCCCTTAGACTGTGTTTCCAATCTAAACCAGAGCTAGACCATCCTCTGCTACCATAGAAGACTCTAGATAAATGGAATCTCTTAACTGGTGATTTCATTAATTTGGAGACTCAGAATAAAGATTTAATTAGAACATTTCAAAAGACTTCCATACTTTTGTCAGTTATTTCTTTATACTTCTTTGTACTTCATGCTGAAGACTGAGTTTATAAGCTGGTAGAAATCAACCATTCAAATCCACTTCCATGCATGAGTTAACTTTACCCTTCCCTAACTATAGATTTCTCTTTCAATAATAAACACTATTTGTTTCAAGGAAAGGAATAAATCACACTCAGAACAAATGTATAGCTACCACATTAAGTGGTTACAACACATAGACACCTGACTATGGCTGTGTGTGCTGTTACCTGCCTATAGAAAAGGAGATGCACTTCAGTGTAACTGGAGTTCTATCAGCACAGAAAGGACCTGACTCCCAAACACTCAGAAGCCTTTAAAAATTGAGAAAATATACTTTAGATTTAATGGACTGCTAGGCAACTAGAAAAAATGGATTTTTATCCAGAGATTCAAAATGATAGTAAAAGTTACACACACCTATCTTCTAAAAATCTTTTTTACATTCTCTTTGCTCAAAACTGATAACTGTATCTTTTCCCTTCAGGACACTTCTGTTCTAAAATAATAATCTAGTCTATTTTTTGGAAAATGCAATCCAGAACTCTACTTTGAAAGCATTGGGCAGAGACTTTCCTACTTATTTGCAATCTGCCATCTTTATAACACAGTACCACAAATTTTAAGAAGAATGAAATTCTAGGATGAAAAAGATGTTGAGAAAGCCCACCATAATCTCATTTCTAGAATTTTGGCAACTATACAAATGCACGCCAAGGTCTTAGGACATAACACAAAATGAAGACCTCTAATTATGCTTACCAACAAGATATGAGGAATAAGCGTTTAAAAAAGAAACCACTGTTTATTCTTGATAATTTCTAAGTATCATTAATCTAAAGTTACAACACAGGTGACCCCTTCCTCCAGACTTAAAAAGAATCAAAATCAAAATGACTGGGTAACTCTTATTTCTCTCAGTCAGAAAAAGTGAATCTGACCTTGTAACTGAATAATATGCTAAGGCAATATAGCCTCAGAGAACACAAACACACACAACACATAAAAATCAAAACAAAATCTCTGATAAGGCAGAGGGAGGTCTGACGTAAAAGTAAACATTAAAAAAAACAGGAGATATTAATATGGTGAGTAAAATAAATTCACAAAACATCTGATTTTTATATCTAACTTTGCTCCTTTATTGTCCTATTTGCTTCCTTATTGTTTGGGGGGGTTGGAGACACCCCTGCCCCCCAAAAAAAAGTAAATGAGGGGAATAGGTAATGAACTGTTTTTAATGCATATATGTACTGAGACCATTTCTAAAGACCACCACAATATGCTGAGCCCCATGGAAAGGATGTTATCCACTCAGATTTGAGTTTTTATTTTAGATTACTCACAAATTACTAAAGCTTTAAAAAAGTACCAACCCAATCCTATAGCATAAAATTTATTTTGCTATATATCTACATATCAATACTTACTGATATTTACTAGAAAAATAAGGATATTCAAAGCTCAAAGCAGCAAGCAGTGGCCGTAATTCCTTGGGCAGGAGACTTGCCTTTACATATTAACACAAAAATCCAACTAATATTCAAACATCTTTAATCAAATATTACCCAAGCTAAAAGAGTTCTACTAGGTTCTCAGACTTCTCCATATGTTCATTTGTCAGGAGAGCATCTGTTTGAAACCCTAAAGCCATTCATTTCTATTTCTTAACAAAGTCTTGTGAAAGCATGTAAACCAAACCCATTGTGGATCATAATGGTTAAGTACACAAACAATTCATTTAACATTTTACAAATCATTAAAGTCATACATAAAAGCACCTACAAAATTAAAAAAGATTCACAGTGCACTAGAACCTTGGAATATGTAAAGTTGAAACATAAGAACATTTTAAAAAGTGAATTTAAAGAACCATTTCTCAAAGACAAAAAACATAAGCTAATATACTTCTAGCTCCTTAAAATGCATGCAGCACACAGAAGGAAATTATTGCATATTCAGCACACCCACTTATCACTTGATTTCTTCAAACCATGCTAAAATTTCTCAAAGGAGAAATCCAGTTCTGTGCTAAACCTGGCCCTTCTCAAAATCACCTGAACTCTGAGAAACTAATACATAGCTTCAAAGGAATAAGTACAGCAGACGTAAAACAGGTACATCCAACTTACACAGTTTCTGCATAGTTAAGTTACATCACAAACTTACAACACATCTCTTAATTTTTTTAATCTCAAATTGTCAAGAGAGCCAAAAGCCTCAAGTTACCAAAATACCCTCCCAACAGTACCCTTATTTTGTTCCACAGTGCATTAAATGAAGCAGCACAACAGCAACAATATTTAACCAGTTCGACTACTATTATCAAAAAAGAGAAAACTTGTTGGTTCTTGAGAAAGCTCAAATTAGGACATATTTTTGGTAACAAACTCTAATGTCTTTTGCTTTAGTACTAAAAGCTGAAAAATCCAACACTAGGCACCAAAACGACTGAGTACTCACTTAGAAAAGAAAACACACACACAGAAATCACTATGTATTAAATGCTTACAGATGACAGTAAACAAGTGAAAATGATTTACCTGTCAGGCAAACTAAATTTTCACTTTTAACAAAACTGGAATGCTGGAACTAACTATAAGGAGACCCAAGCAAGGTAGGCGTATTTCTGGAAAGAACAGTAAGAGCTTCCCAACACAGTAATATAATGCATTTTGTAAAGTCACAGAAGATTCACAATTTTGTCACATTAAAAGATGCAGGACTGGGAATAACCTAATTCAAAAAGTACTGCTTTTGTTGTGAATTCTCCTGCTTAGCACCAAGAGGGTGACACTTATTAATAAATAGAATTTCTCCTTGAAAATCAAGCCATTTAAAAGTTAAAGCAAAGTAAAAATACCAAGTGAATTCCTTACACTAGCACTTATTTTGAAAGTCCCATTGGGTTAAATAGAACCCCTATTAAATAAGCCTATGTATACAGAATAAAGATTTCCCCAATAAAATTTACAATCAGAGATATATATTTTGTGGATACCACATGTAAAAAAAAGATTTTTAAAACTCACATGACAGATGCACATACATGCATATGCTCACACACTCCCCAAATGTCCCACCTCACAAATACCTTCAATGAGGTCAGAAGCAGCCCAAACATTAAGATCTCCTTATTAAAGCCCTGATGATTGTCCTCAATTAGAGCTGAAATCCTTCTTAAGATGGGCACTGCCATCCATATCTGGATGTAAGAATCCTGAATGAAAAAAACATTCCTTACTGTAAGTTATGTATGTTGCTTCCGTGTTCTTCTGGTCCTCTGCAGTGTACCTGGTTAACTGCACATCTTTCCCTTCCTGCACCATCACCCAGAAGCTTCAGCATGCAAATAAAAGCTCATCAGTCTCTGGTACTACTGCAAATTGGAACCTTATGAGTATCAGTTTCCAGAGATCAACACTGAGATGCAATGTAATATCTTATAAAGTCAGTTTTACACACACACACACACACACACACACACACACAACTGTAATACAGAATACATTTTCACAAGAACAAAATTACCGTATTATACAATACTAACAGGTCAGCGGCAGTAAGGTTACAAAGGCATGACTATAGCTGTTGCTGAGGACGGGACCTCTTGCTCTCTGTTCCCCTCTTTTCAGCTGTGTCTCAGGTTTTCTCACTGTAAAGCACAATTTCAAATTATATCATCCAATCCCCACCAGGCTTCGCCGCTCTCCAGGCTGAGGACTTTGTCCTCCAATGAAGTGCTATGAGTTCATCTTGAACATGAATATTACATAGGCAGGTACTGGCACTAAAGAAAACCTCTCAACAAAACCTTTCAAAAAAAGCAGAGGATTACAGAACCTAACTGGTTAGAAGCAGAGAAATACACAATATGCCACTATAGCAGCTGATCTGCAATCTTCACTTCTGTGACATTTCAGCAATGTGGTCATATGAAAAGTATGTATTTTAAGTTCCTTCTAAAATTTCAATGTAAGATAACTATTATTACAATTACTGTAATGGGTAGACAGAATATTCTCATTAATGTGGCTACTTGATGACGGTAACACTATTTTTTCTGACCAAAATACAAATGAAAAGCCACAATCACACAGAAAACAAAAAAATGCCCTCCAAACAGCCAACTTAAATTCAAAAGCTAAACACTGAGAAGGTATGTCTATATAAGGTTATAACTGCATTTACAGTGCAAACTCAAGTTTCTTGCTACTTCAGAAGCATCACTGCCTCCCTGCATTGCTTTAAAAACACCTGAGAAAGGTGAGGCTCAAAGAGACACCCATTCAAATGCAACATGTCTCCGGACGCAGGACTTCCACAATAAATCTGCTGCTCTCAAAGGTCCAATATTTTCATTATAGCATTATGGTCAAACTTGAAACTCAAAAAGGCTCTGGATGAAAAAGGGAACTTGCAATGTCCATTACATGCCACAGACTGTCCCTCCGCATGTTCTAGCAACTGGTCTTCACTGGAGCAAGGTAAGTCATATACAGCATCTGTTTAAAATAAAATAAAAAAAAATCACCATGCTTCACTTTGGTTATAAAATTCTTCATGGTACTAACATTCTAAATCTAAATCTATGTAGAATGATCAAGATACTTTACATTCGCCATTCTGGTACTCAACTGAATTTCTACACCATTGCTTATTTCCATACAAACATTTAAAATCTTAACCTCAGTCTTTATTTTAACATCCTTAACATTTCCTTGCTTTCAAAATGAATATACCTTTGTCTAATCCCTTATTTGTATTTTGTGCCCAAGTAATGGGAGCCTTTTACATAAATCAAAATGTAGGTATTATAAAAATTACAATGAGAAGATTTGTTAAGATTTCAATTCTAGAAAAATAGTTTACCAAACCTTCAAGTATCAAATTAGGTATATGAACCTAAAGAAAAACTCAAATTTTCAAAATCACAGTACAACAGAACTCCAACTTATATGAGGTTTGTTTTTTTAAGTAAAGCAAGGACCTGACCAGGAAAGTAGGTTTGGAACAGACACCCAGAGACTGAGGCAGAATAAAGTCTGAAATGAAGTTCCTCAGGACAAGAATCTTTTTATACTTCTTTCTCCAGATAAATTCATTTTTATATCTATATAACACCCAACTAAGCTGGCTATACTAAGTTATAGTATACCCACCTTTAATGATCCTAAACATTGGCTTCTTTTCAATAAAGATTTTGTGAAATGATGGATTTCTGAATTTGTGGTGATTAGATTTAGTGATCAGCCTACCATTCCCTCATCACCCACATGGCCAAAAAAATCAATCAAGACTTTGACCCTCATAACTTAGCTATACTAAACTATTCCTTAACTCAGCTATTCAATAACCTTTCCCCCAAAAAAAGGGCTAAAGCATGCCCGCAGCCTCTGCAGCGCCATTTCGATCCCCGGCCACCGGCGAGGGTCCCACACACACACAAAAAAAAGATAGCTTGTATCTTGCTTAAGCCATAGAGTACTGTAAGAAAAGAATTATGATTGGGATGCTTTTCTCATTTCTTAGATTTTTCCATATGATAGTCTTAAATTGAGATGGTGATACATATATATCAACTGTAAGGGAATTCACATAATTTGAAATAGCACCTAAGAAAAAATACAGTCTATTGCACTCCTAAAAAACATCTATTAAATCATTACTAAAGCGCTTTCTACTTTCATTAGTATTACTATCCAAATCAAATTACATACTACTCTTCATATCTGAGGATGGAGAAGTTTCAAGTACGATTTTAATAAACACTATCCTTAATACCACCTTAAAAAGTTGATCATTATCCCCTAAGTCAGGGAAACATTTCCCTACATACACAGGAAAATGAGGTCTCCTTGCTTTTACTATACTCTCCCACTAAACCTTAAGTAATTATTTACAACATTCCAGCACAACCACCAAGGCTTGATATTCACAAAATAGCACATTAAAGGAAAGGTAATTTCACCCAGATCATTTACGGAAATTCATTTTAGCCAGTTTCATAGGGCTTCACCACATATATGAACTAACTCTACAGAACATAATTTATTATAAATTTATTAATTTATTATTATATTGTTCATCACACCGTATTCCACAAAAATCAAGTTTAAATAAAACCAAATCTCACAAGGCAGAGATTTTAAAAAGAAAATGACTTGCCTGTTTCAAAATTATCCTGAAGCTTCCGTGGATGGAGTTTTTTTTCACATTTCTAAGAAAAAAACAAACACACAATACACCATTTCTAGTTATTTCACATATCATAAATGTGGGTGTACTATCAAATTTCTCAGGAAGAAAACTAAAACCAGTATAATTTTATCCATCCCTATTCTATCATTAGTACTTTCTAGTTTCTCTTTTTAAGTCTAAAACACTTTTTAGTTCTTTATTACGTATACAATATAAAAAACCAGAGTTTCTCAACCCAGAAATAATTACAATTAACATTCCAGTTTGTTTTTCCCATCTATTTTTCTGGTATGTCTGAGGGTATTTTCATATAACTGTGTAACATTTCAGGGCAATTATTCAAAACATGCAACTATTCTATAATCTACTATTCTTTATTGAGCTATGACTGACATGCGACATTACATTAGTTACAAGTATACAACATAATTTCTCATTTGTATATACTGTGAAATAATCACAATAAGTCTAATAAATATGTTACCATACAGTTAAAAAAATGTTTTCTTGTGATGAGAGCTTTTAAGATTTATACTTTAGCAACTTTCAATTACACTTACTAACTCTACTCACCATGAGGTACATTACATTTCCATGACTCATTTTTAACGGGAAGTTTGTACCTTTTGACCCCCTTCATACCTTTTGTCTATTTCCTGCACCCACTCCTGGCAACCACCACAAGCTGTTTTGCTTGCTTGTTTTATTTAATAGATTCCACATATAGTTAGACAAGAGTACCTGCATTTCTGATTTATTTCACTTAGTATAAAATCTCACATCTATCCATGCAGTCACAAACTGCAGGATTTCCTTTTTTGTGGCTGAATATTTGTGTGTGTGTGTGCACACGCACGTGTGTATGTTTCATCTTTATTCATCCATGAATGCATTCTTAGGTTGTTTCCATGTCTTGGTTATTGCAAATAATTCAAGAAACATGGAGATACAAGAATCTTTTCAAGGCAGTGTTTTTAATTCCCTCAGAAAAGTACTAGAAGCAGGATTTCTTAATCATATGGTAGTTTTAATTTAAGAACTCTCCATACATTTCTCTTCACAGAAGTTGCATCAATTTGCAGTCCCACCAGCAATGCACAGAGGTTTCCCATTTTCCATGTTTTTGCAACACTTGTTATCTCGTGTTTTTGATAATAGTCACTGTAACAGAGTTGGGGTGATAGCTCATTGATTTTTAATACTCTACCTTTTAAATATATTATAAATCTATTTCTGCTTTGTATATAAAGATCTATAGTACCATTTTTAATAACTACATGGTAATCTATTGCAAAGATTTACAATATTGCATTTAATATTATCTTCTTCGATATTTAGATTGTTACCGTTTTCATTATTAAAAAGATTACTGGTGTGACTATTTTTTTTTTAAAGATTTATTTATTTATTTATAAAAGCACTGGGTACAGTTAGAAGCGTGGGAGGGTGAGAGAATTCACCAGAGACAGAGTGGAGAGCAGAACCAGAGACGGAGTGGAGAGCAGAACAGCGGGCGGCAGGAGAGATCTGTGCGCCATGTGGGACCCTCTTCCGGCAGCCCCAGCGCTGCAGAGGCTGCGGGCAGCTTCACAACCCAACGTTCAACCACCGCTGCACCACCGGGGAGGCCCTGGTGAGACTATTCTTTAAACTTCTCTTCAGGGAAACAAGGCAAGAACTATTTCTATTAAAATAGCCAAACTCAGGACTCCCTGGTGGCGCAAGGGGTTAAGATTCAACCTATGAAGCTATCTGCAGCCACTGAAACACAAGTTTGATCCGCCACCAAGGAGCTACCCACATGGTGTGGCAGACCTCTCCTGACTTGCCCGCTGCTCCCCACAGCAGTGTATTTCAGTCGATCTGCCTGTTCTGCTCCCCACTCTGTCTCTGGTGAATCCCCTCATCCTGCACACCTCTGGCCTGTACGCCAGTTCTTGTACGCATAAATAAATCTTAAAAAAAAAAAAAAAAAGATAAGCAAACGCCTTTCCAGAAAGCTGCACCAGTTAGTAATTTTTATGTGTTGCCAATATTCAACAACACACATGTTGCTATCACATTCATCTTTGCCAGTCTGACACAAAAATTCGTATCTTATTTTAATTTATTCTTTTTTTTTAAAAAAGATTTATTTATTTTATTTATACAAGTACTGGGTAGAGTCAGAAGCATGGGAGGGTGAGAGAATTCACCAGAGTCAGAGCGGAGAGCAGAGCAGGCAGACTAACGAAGTACACTGTAGAGGGGAGCAGCAGGCGGCAGGAGAGGTCTATGCACCATTGTGGGACCCTCGTCCTGCAGCCGGGGATCGAACCAGCGCTGCAGAGGCTGCAGGCTGCTTTGCAACCCAGCCCTCAACCACTCGCTGTGCCACCGGGGAGGCCCTTAATTTACATTCTTTCGTTAACACATGTGTTTACTTCTCTTACACACAGTTTCTTGTACTTGAGTCATTTTAAGAAGCACCCGTAAAAAACCCACAAAGATTTGTATTGGTATTGGGTTAAATTTATATATTGAGAAGAAATGATTTTTGTCATTTTGTTACGGACAGATGTTGAGTTAGATTAAAAGCCATTTGATCATCTAGTGAGATTGTCTTCTTTGTTGTTAATCACTATTTCTGCCAGAGTAGAAGTACAGTAATAGTGAGGAGCATAAAGAGTAAACTGATCTTTAACATGTGTTTGCTAGTAGAATTAATGCACCCCCAAATGAAGTAAATAGCATCAGGGAATTCAGGTAAAATGTTTCTGCTAAAAACTTGAAATTACTATTATCACCCACCGTTAAAGAAAAAAAAAATTGGTGAAGCTACCATAAGAAAATTCTACACACAAGTATCAATGCTTAACAGAAAAGACAAGCAACAGAGATCATTAGTTATAAATTAACTTCTGGAACACAAAGAGAACGGGAATAAATGCCTTGAAATGCTTATAATTATTTGTCTCTAGATTTATTCTAATGACTAATGGCATTGGCTGTATTTAATTTTCTAAATTCTAACACCTTAACAGGGAAAAACCACATTGCGATATTTTTACAAACTTTTAACTGCATTAAAATAATACCGACTCTAGGAAAATATAGACAGTACAGCGGCCAAGCTACTGCTATAGAAAACAGGGCTGACTACACATTGTTTTCATATTACTAAAATAAAACAACTCCACAAAAAAAGCTAAGATAAAAATATGCAATTGAATCAATGTTACAAACCTGTAATTAACAGTACCCAAGATTTTTAGTGTGAATAGCATATAATTTTGCTCCATAAAAATATTAACATATCAATTAAAGTAAGAACAAAGCAAATTAACATCAACGTGGTCTAACAAAGTTCTTGCCTCACTTTTACAAAATGGAAACTACCAGGGGCCTCCCTGGTGGTGCACAGGTTAGAGTCTCAGCACTATCAAGCTATCACCAGCCACTGCAGCATGAGTTTGATCCTGAGTCAGGGAGCTGGCCTACATGGCCCAGCAAACCCCTCCTGTCTCGCCCGCTGCTCCCCTCAGCAGTGTGTATCAGTAGATCCTCCTGTTCTGAATCCCACTCAGTCCTTTGGTGAATCCTCTCTCACACACACCACCCCACCACCACCTCTGGTCCACACCCCAGTTCAACTGTGCATAATTAAATAAACATAAATCTTTAAAAAAAAGAAAAGAAAAGAAAAGAAAAGAAAAGAAACTACCTTCTTAGTATAGGGGCTCTAAAACTCTTACCATCAAGGGATTCTGCTGCTTGGCTTGCTGGCTGTAGATCCCGTTTGTTCGTTTCTTTTGATTAGGCGAGTCTTGATACTGCTTTCTGCCATTTCCCCTCACACTTTGATTCTATTTTTCCATTAAGAAAAAATAAAATGTAAATCTACAGTGTTAATATGGTTGAATCAGTTTTCAATCAGTGTCTTATAGATAATAGTGCTTCCAAAGCAAGATTCCTTTAGAAATACATAAAAATATGTTCATTAATTCACACTATATCTACCTATATAAAAGTTTAAGGAGTTGTTAAAATAGCTTGAAAACATAAGCTAACAAGTAAAGGATGATAGGGAAACACGGCTTTCAGAAACTCAACTTGCCATACATTCTTAATTCAATTTCAATTCTACTCTTTCTGGTACCTATTTTTTATTGCGATACATAGCTGTTTACCATTTTAACTACTTTTTTTTAACCCCAAGAACACATTTATTAACACATTTATTAACCATCAGAAGTGTGAGGGCTCAGGAAAATTGCATCTGCTGTTACAAAGGTCATTCAGACAGTGACAGACACATAGGGTGCCAAGTGGAAAGCTACTTCAAGCAGTGCTGGGCAGGCAGTATGTGTCTCCTTACAGGGACATTTATTCATGCCATGAAGGAAATGTCCTTACAATTGAATAGTGACATTCCATGTTCCCATCTAAGACAGCATGGTAAAATTTATATACAGGCTGACGTTTCATCTGCTTTATTTTAGGAGCACGGTTGGAAGCTCTCAAAACTTTCCTTCTTTTATTAGTGCTCCTCATTTAATAAACGATGAAATCCATCATCCCAACACAACCATTCTTACCCAAATCTCATGGTAAACTTGGGCAGAGTTGGGGCCCAAACATTTTTTAATGCAGCTATGAAGCATCTTGGGAACTGAACCAATGACTCCACTTTAACCACTTTTTAACTGTACAATTCAGGGGGAATACGCATGGTCACAATGTTATGCAACCATGACCCAACTCCAGAACTTTGTCATCCCAAACAGAAACTTTGTACCCATTAATAGGAAGTCCCTCTTTCCCCATCACTCAGCTCCTGTTAACCTCAAGTTTTTCTGTCTTTATGAATTTCTCTATTTTAGGTACCTCATGATAAGTGGAATCATACAACATATGTCCTTTTACTTAGCATAAAGATTTTAACGTTCATAAATGTTGTTGCATGTGTCAAAATTTCACTACTATTTAAGAGCGAGTAATATTCCATTCTCATACCACATTTTGTTTATCCATTAATCTGCTGATAGCATGTAGGTTGTTATTTCTACCTTTTGGCTAATGTGGATAATGCTGCTATGAAAGTTACCCTATAAGTTATTTGTCCTGTCTTCAATTTTTCTGGGTTGCTAGGTAATAAGGTAATTCTACATTCAACTTTTGAGGAACAACCAAACTATTTTCCACAACAGCTGTATCATTTTACATTGCCACCAGCGTCACACAAGGGTTCCAATTTTTCCACATCCTTGTCAAAACCTTTCAGTATCCTTTTATTTATTTTTTTAATTACAGCCATCAAAGGGTATAAAATGGTATCTCGTGCTTTTTGAATGTATTTCTCTAATAGCCAATGGTGTTGAGCATCTTTATGTCTTACTGGCCATTTTGTATGCCTTCTTTGGAGAAATGTCAAGTAATTTAACCAATAAATTGCTTTTTCCTTTTTCCCCCATCACTATGTTTATATCCCCCTTGACCTTTTATTCCTTCCCCTTGCCTCTAAACCTCAGAAATCTCACTTCATTTATTAATTACCACTAGTTTTTATAAGTATTTTACATTCGCAAATCATCCACTACATAAATGTCCAATATTTGTCCTTCTGATTTGCTTTATTCCACATACTTCCCTCAAACTCCTTTGATTTTGTTGCAAATGGCATATTTCATGTTATGCTATGGCTGGAAAGTACTTCACTGTTCAGATATACTACTGTATTCTTGATATAATCTTCTATCAGTGGGCATTTGTTTTTATATCCTAAGCTATTATAAATAATATTACAACAAAAACTATAAAGCATGTGATTTTTCAAGTTGATGGTTTTTATATTCTTTGCATAGTTGTCCTAGAGTGAAACTGTTGGGTCAACTGTGTTAACAAGGTTCCACTGTATCTATACCCACTCCAGTACTCATTGTTAGAAGTCTTTTTAATATGAGCCATTCTCGTGTGTGTGAGATGTCATCTCATTGTGGATATAACCTGCATCTCTCATATTGGAGGGAAGGATGAACATTTTTCCAAGTATCTAATGGACTTCTGGATATTCTCTTTGGTGAACTGTCTCTCCAGATCTGCTACCAATTTATTATTTTTTTTTCCTACTGTTGAATTATATGAGCTTGTACTATATCTTGCTGATTATGTAATATGTACATATTTTCTCCCATTCAGTAAAATATCTTTTTAATATACTTATATTTTCTTTCACTTTGTGAAAACTTTTTAATCTGAGTTAGTCCCAATTGCTTTTTGCTTTTATTTCCCTTGCCTTTAAAGGTCAGGTCCCCAAAGACATCGCTGTTATCTGCCATAAAACACATCACCAATGCTTTTTTCTATGTATCTCATTACAGTAGGTCTGAATATCGACATTTTTAATCCATTTAAATTTATTTTTCTGTAGGTGGTTAGACAGTGAGCCAACTTTGTTTACACATGACCTTTCCACTTTCCCAACACCATTCACTAAAGAGATCCTCCTTTCCCCAGTATGCGGTCATGCTTATTGTATTGTAAATAAATATATATGTGGATTTATTTCTGGGCTATTTCTTTTTGTGCCAACACCATATTTTTTTTTAGTACTATCACTTCATAATATAGCTTACAATCAGGTGCTGTGATACCCCCTTTCCTTTTTTCTCAGGACCATTTAAGTGGATTTTTTTGTTGTAGAAATGGTTTAAATATTCTAAGTACTAACCCATAATCAGATATGTGATTTGCAAGTATTTTCTCCCATTTTGTGGGTTGTCTTTTCACTCTTTTGATTCGTGTCCTGTGACACACAAAAGTTATAATTTTGATTAGCAAATTTTTTTAATAAAGAAAAAGAAAGAAGAGTGGTAACCAAAGAGATGATTAAAGTAATAAATACATGTAAAGTAATAAAAACCAAGGATTAGCAAGGATGTGAAACAACTTGGACTCATATTTGCGAGATATAAATTACTTGAGAAAATACTCAAGCATTTTGTATATACTCAAGAACATAGGCACAGCTGACCCAACATGTCTGTTGTTAATTATATATACTCCAAAGAACTGTGTATGGACATCAAAAGGCATGTTCAGAAATATTCATAGCAGTATTGTTTGTAAGAATCCATTAAGTGTGGAACATAAATAGTGGTATAAACACACATTAGAATACCACACAGTAATGCAACCTTTCACTGGTAGTATATATCCCAAAATTACTCATTACACCGGATTACACCACGCAATAAAAGTTATAGTCTCACAATAACAAAAACAAAGAGAAACCCCACCAACTGGGAGAACATTTTTGCACCCAACACTAATGATAAAGGACTGATCACAAAAATCTGCAAAGAGCTGATGAGACTCAGCAACAACAAAGAAAATAATCCAGTCAAAAAATGGGCAGAAGAGCTAAAAAGAAACTTCTCTGAAGAGGAAATGCAAATGGCCAACAGACATATGAAAAAATGTTCAACATCACTTGTAATCAGGGAAATGCAAATCAAAAATACCATGAGATACCATCTCACACCAGTGAGAATGGCACATATTAAAAAAACTAGCAACAACAAATGTTGGCGAGGGTGTGGAGAAAAAGGAACTCTTCTGCACTGTTGGTGGGAGTGCAAACTGGTCCAACCACTATGGAGAGCTGTGTGGAGATTTCTGGACTTACTAAACATAGAGCTTCCATATGATCCAGCAATTCCACTCCTAGGGATTTACCCAAAGGAAACAGAAACATCAATTCCAAAGAGCACCTGCACCCCTATGTTTATAGCAGCACAGTTTACAATAGCTAAGCTTTGGAAACAACCCAAATGCCCAAAAATAGATGACTGGATCAAGAAGATGTGGTACATATATACCATGGAATATTACTCAGCATTCAAAAAAGATAAACACATGCAGTTTGCAGCAACATGGATGGCGCTGGAAGGGATCATGCTCAGCGAAATAAGCCAAAAAGAAAAAGAAAAATACCGGATGGTCTCACTCATAGCAGGAATCTAGAAAACTTAAATAAGGGACCAGGAAAATGAATATAAGAAAGTGAAAATCAAAATCAACAAAAAACTATGAACCAGAGACACTTTTTGGGGGGTGGGGGGCGGGAGGGGAAGGATTGGGGTCAGAATGGGGCGTTTGCAATTGTATGGGGGAATATAAAAATAAAATTTATTATTAAAAAAAAAAAAAGTTATAGTCTCAATCCTGCTCAAATTATAAGTCATGAATACAGGAGGTCAAGAATTCAGAGCACTATATGCTAATCTGCAATTCCTCAATTTAGATGCAGTTCAAAGTCAAATGATCTGAAATTCTGAAAAATTTTAAATGTGTATCACTCACCTTTGCTTTTAAAAGGTCGGACATTTCAGAATGATTATTATATGTCTTTTGCTGCAATGGCTGCCTGTGCTTTACCCACTGGTCACCAGGAGAACCTTCAGGAAATAATTGTTGACTGTGGCGGAATTTGGTTCGACTACACCGAAATTTAAAAAATAAAAATCAGATCAGAATATTTTCACTTACATTTCTTCTAACACCTTACTTATCTTATAGACTAGAAATTTTATTTTCTTATTTATTTTCTCTCTAAGTTCTACCAGGGAAGGGAATCTAGTTTGCTTTGTCTACTGCTATATCCCTAGAAGTTTCTTTGTTCGCAACTTCTTGAATGAATCCGTAATGTTATTTTTAATCCAAAACTTTTCTAAATTATCCTCACTATCTTTTCCATATAAGTGATTACACTTTTAAAAATTTGAAAAAAGAATTCTTTCTAAAATTAATGAAAAGAAATGTAAGCAGGTTTTCCTTCTTAATAAATTGAAAACTTCATTTCTTAATAGGATATTCTGAATTTAGTACTGTTTCTACACAGGTAGTTATGAAATCCATTCTTGCTGGAGGAACTGAAAAATTTAAGCTATATTCTAAAGGAAAAGATAAAGGGGCCAAAGAAAACAGATGAGCAAATTATATAAACATCAAGTCTCAAATTCTTATTGCAAAGAATTTGTACAAGATAACATGAAAATGCAGTTTACAATGAAGCACTATTTTCCATTCTATAGTACCGTTTACATGTATAATACAGTCCAGAGTGAGCTCAAGAACTGTATTATATGTAAGATGATTTATGAGTATCTCAGTTCTTCCCCATTGGCATTTTCAAATTATAATATAACTGCAGTCTCTACACCCTTTTTCTAGGTAAAATTCAGGTATTTCCACCAATATATCATCACATGTAATGTAATAAAAATATATAGTACACTCCCCAAGAAACCCGAAATTTAGTACTGTTTTATTATCTCCTAATGCCACTTTCCAGAACTACAAACCCTAGGACTAAGCATCTTGAGAACCATACCACACACAGTGGTGGATAAATCCTATCAAACATTCATACAATGCTTCCCCTAACACTGTCACTATTTCCTAACTTTTTAGTTAACGTCTATTCACTTACAATCCTCACTATATTCCTATCTACTTTTTCTATACCTGTTAGTATATATTTTTTTGGTCATAATCACAGATTGTGAAACATAGTAACTACTCTGAGGGCATTTCGCCTAAGCTCTTTATCCTCATAAAACCCCACTAAAATAGAATACTTTCTATGTATTTTAAAAATATTGATTGGTTTACTTCTATTGTTTAATTTTCAAAGCACCAAGAATAAGTTAACAGTACATATAGTGAAGATATTAAAAATAACTTTCTGAAGCTAACAGAGGTTAAGTTCTATCTAGTAAACTGATTACAAACATGTTTATTTAACAAAATTATTTACTAAAGAGTTCATGTAAGTCACTCTTTAGAATACACAATCTATGCCAAGGGGGTGGGGGGGGGAAAGCAAGCCCAAGTTTTCATGCACAGCTCTCTTTCTGAACAAATTATACATCAGCATCACATTTCCCCTTCACAAAAAAATAAATTTCAATATTCCCACTATTCAGCTATCTTCAGAAACTAAATTATCTCTAATAGGATATGAGAATAGAGAAGTAACTGTATAATGGCACACGATTTCTTTTCCAGATGTTCCATCTACTCCATCCAAAAAGTAGGCATCCTCTTTTATATACTATTATACAATATGCCTGAAGCACTTTTCCAACCCCACCTAACCTTTGCAGCTCATCAAAAACCCTTTAAAACCTGTATTATCGGGCCTCCCCTGGTGGCGCAGCGGTTGAGCGCTGGGTTATGAGGCTGCCCGCAGCCTCTGCAGCGCCAGTTTGATCCCCAGCCACGGGTGAGGGTCCCACCAAAAAAAAAAAAAAAAATAAAATAAAAATGGCTTCATTAAAAAAAAAAAATAATAAAAAATAAAAAATAAAACCTGTATTATCTACAAGACCATTAACAAAACAGTACCATCAACTTTAGAAGCAAAATTCCACTTCATTAAAAACTAACAGAAAGTTAGACTCCTATGAATACAGGGTTTCTTTACCTTAATTTTTCCACAGTTGGTTTAGCAGGTGTGCTACCAGCTGAGGAAAATCCATTATCACTGTCTGAGGAATCTCCAAATCTTCGGGAAAGCCAATCCCTTAAAGGTCTACAGAAGAGTAAAAAATCATAAAACTGGGCAACATTAAAAAGGTGACTATTAGAAGCATGAAGGTTAGTTCTATATTTCAAGATATATCAACATACCTGATAAAAGGAATGGCCATAAAAAATTTGTTAGGTGCCAAACCAAGTTTGGATTTTGGGGTCATATCATTTCTATGACAAGGCAACTTCTCAATAGAGAACCATTCAATGTTCTAAAAGAAGGAAACAATCCAGTTAGCTATTATCGATAAATTTCTAAAAGCAGTTTTATACATTATTCAACTGAGATACTTATCCAGCACAACTTAAACATAATTCCAATTTGTTACATACCCGAATTTCTCTTCTAGTTTTTGGGTTAAACTTTGTGTCTTTTGGAATTCCTGGAATGATGTATAAACGAGCAAGCTGGTCATTGATTCGAAGTTCAATGTAATCATCCTTACAAATATAATCTTTGATATCAAAACCAGTTTCTTCAAAGACCTGGAAGTAACAAATTTTGATGGTGGTTTTCAGTGATTGCTGTTAGACCTTCAGTTATTAAAAATGGTCTAGTTCAACGGTGAAAATTCAAAAATAACCAGGCAATTCAAGGCATGAAAACACTATGTAGGAAGTCCAAATACTCCAGGGCCTAGTTCTAGAGCTCTTCCTCTACTGAAACCTTATCACTACGGTCAAAACTCTTTATATATCTGAGCCTAATTTTCTTCACCTAACTGAAAATGTATTATAATGATAATTATAGTATATATTTACTTGGTCTTCATTCCCCTTCCTGACAGAGTTCTTGAAATTTCCTATGTGATTAAAGCCTCAAAGATATCTTTTGCTATGTTAATGAAGTGATTCTGGGGGACTCCCAAATGGTTGGAAATTCCAAGTTCCTTTATACATGCCTCTGGGGCAGGGAGATGGGCTGGAGATAGAGCTCTACAACTAAAGACTAATGATTCAATAAGCCACATGCTTGCTGGGCCTCCATAAAAACCCAAAAGGATGGGGTTCAGGAAGTTTCCAATCTGGAAGCATCATACCTTTCCCCTATGTGTGTAAAAATCTCTTCCATCTGGCTGCTCCTGAGGTATTCCTTTTATAATATTATGTCCTTAAATAATAATCTAGTAAGTAAAATGCTTCTAGACTCCTGTCAGTTGCTCCAGCAAATTAATAAAACTTAAGCAGGGAGTGGTTGGAACCTCCAATCTATAGCCAGTCTGTCAGAAGCACAAGTGATAGATAAGATAGAGACAACCTAGAGGACTTGCAATTGGTATCTGAAGTGGACTCTGGAATGGAATCTGATGCTAAATCTGGATGGTGTCAGAATTGAGTTGAACTGTGAAACGCCCTGCTAGTATTTGAAAACTGCTTGTTGGTATGGGGAAACCCTCCTTTACACATAACGTATCTGAGTTAGAATTACTTCAGAGGCTCCTAATCTGTGGGAAGTAGATCTAGAAACCACGTGTAGGTAGATTTTACCCACAAGATCCATAAATATATATACAAGCTAGAGACTAATAAAGGTATTACACAAAAAAAGCTATTCTGCAAAAGTGAAAAATGAATTGTGGTTAACAATTAAGTGTCCAGATTCCAGTTACAGCCCCAGATGGGCAGGGGAGGAGGAGAGTGATTATAGGTGCAGAAGAACTGAAAACTGAAATGGATTAATGGTTCTAAAGCTGCCTTCAGCAGTGGCTCAAGGACTGGAGGAAGGAGGAAATGAAAGCATATAAATCACAGAATGTTACCTTCACCCTTCACCCCTGCCCAACCAAAGAAACCATGCTTAATCTGATTAACATTGTGTTTTACCTAACAACTGGTCTCTTCTAGCCTTTAAATTTTCCCAGTAACATTTGTATTAATCTTTGACAAAGTCCTCCCCTACTTCACCCCCCAAATAAAAAAAAAATGTGGATTCTCAGTGATGAGAAACCACTGTAGATTTTTTTTTTAAAGATTTATGTATTTATGCATACAAGAACTGGAGCACAGGCCAGAGGTGCGGGCGGTGAAAGGATTCACCAGAGACGGAGTGGGAAACAGAACAGGTAGACTGACTGAAATTCACTGCTGAGGGGAGCCTCAGACGAGACAGGAGAGGTCTGCTGTACCATGTGGGTAAGCTCCCTGGCCTGCCAAGGATCAAACTGGCGCTGTAGAGGCTGCGGATAGCTTCACAGTGCTGTGCTTAACTCCTTGTGCCCCCACTGGAGGGCCCCACTGTAGATATTTTATAATGGACTTCTTCCCTTCCTCTAGCTTCAGCATTACCTACCCAATTAGTGGGACAAAAGACACTAAAACACTGCACAGCCCTGAATCTCTCGCAACATACAGGTAAGATGAAGCTACTTGTACCCATTCCTTTATTGTCATTCTCTGTGAGCTCTAATACATTTTTCTACCATCCTCATAATAATGGGGCATCTCAGGCATGTATACAGTGTGTGAGCCCCACACCTAACTCATTTTTGTCACCATATCCTTATACTAGTAACTATTCTAAGCCATTTGTTTCCATTTAAAAATGAGGTAAATATACACATGTGAAAATTGCTATATGGCATATAGAAAAGGGGAGGCATCACTTGTTCTGAAAATTTCAGGCTGGGTACAGAAAGACATATGTGATAATAAAAAGAAAGCATCCTTATTCTATGTTTCTTCATATAAGGTGTTATAGGTACACATATAAACAGTCTACTGTAGAGATTGTCACTGACATTCAAATGTATAAAATCTAGGATATTTCTGAAGGCTCCGTGGTGAAAGTTACATGTCTGCCCACTCCCCCAAAACTTAACATTTACATATATAAGACAATGCAATGAAAGATAGGTAGGTAGACCAACCATGTAGGTCTATCTTATAACTGATGTATACACTATGTGAAAATGAATCCAAGTTCAAAGCCCTGGCCTTCCTTTTCTTTGAAACTAGGTCCACTCTATCTTAAGACAGAGTTTGAAACCATTTTTGACTAACACTTGAAAGCTGAAGCATTCAGATGGGGAGGGAGTGAGGGGGTGAAAGCAAAGAGGAAGCACAAAGGACTATATGTGGAAGACCATATGTGATTTGGTGTTGGGTGCACTACAATGGGGATACCTGGAGTGGGGAAGAGAAGGGGGGTCCTGTATTTCCAAAATACCATTAATAATGTAAGCCAGGGCCTCCTTGGTGGCGCAAGGGGTTAAGCACCACACTATGAAGCAATCTGCAGCCTCTGCAGCATGAGTTCGATCCCCAGCCAGCCAGGGAGCAACCCACATGTCACAGCAGACCACTCCTGTCTTGCCGGCTGCTCCCCTCAGCAGTGTACTTCAGTCAATCTGCCTGTTCTGTACCCAACTCTGTTTCTGGTGAAACCTCTCAACACCCCCCCCCCGCCCCCACATCTCTGGCCTGTACCCCAGCTCTTGTATGCATAAATTTAAAAAAAAATGTAAGCCAATGTTACTTTAATAAAAAACTTAAAAATAAATGTATTTTATTATAAATCAATCTTTATTGATTAGCTATTAGATATATAACAATTAAGATTGGCTTACCTAAAAGTTTACCCACCAATGATAAATTGTTTCTCTTCACCAAAAAGACTCCATTAAGACATAAACCAGAAGGTATTCACATTAGAATTAAATTTAGAATATATTAAAAAATCCTATGTATCAAATAAGCCAAGCAACCTGACAGTAAAAAAAAAAAAAAAAGTGTAACATTTAAGTTGGTACTTAATAAAAGAGGATATTCAGATTGCTAATATGAATGTGACAATGTACTCAATATCAAAACATTTCAGGAAAAAGCATATTACAAACTTGTGACATACCATTACATTTCCATCAGGATAGCTAAATTTCTTAAAATTGGTAATTCTATATGTAGACCAGGACAACTAGAAAGAACGCCCATATATAGGTGGTGGGAATGTAAACTGGTACAACCAGTTTACAGTGCAGTAGGTATGTACCTTCTGTGTCACTCAACAAATCCACTCAGAGAAAACGGGCTTATTTACCTCAAAGGGCATTTACAAGAATAGTGACAGCAGTTTTATTCATAATACCCAAATAGTGGACATAATGCAACACAGAGAGAGAACGGATAAAGAACTCTGATATAAATGTACACTGGAATACTATTACTAATACACTATAATATAGATGAATCTCATGGACATTACAAATAAGCCAAAGACACAAAATACTAACAGTGCCTACTGCAAAATCCCATTCATAGAAGTTTCAAGAAAAGGTAAAAACATTGTTTACAGAAGTCAAAATAATGGTTCCCTCTAGAAAGTGGGGGTGAAAATGGGTATTTATTGCAAAAGGCTAGGGAAAAAATCTTAGGTGCTGGAAATGTTCTGTATCTTGATCTAGGTGGTAGTTTCAGAAGTATACACATATGTAAAACTGAATAAATGCTAAGAGGAATGTACCTTATGTCTCTTCTTCAACCAAAAAAGCTGAAAATGTGTATGATTCTTAGTTCTATTTTTAGTATTTGCTCTAGCATCTTTCTTTGAATAGTACCTTAAAACAAAAAATAAGATAAACACCTAATCATGTAAATCCATATATTAGAAACACTATGCTAAAAGTAAATTGTTTATGATCTATGTTCCATGTGAGCAGAGCTTGTACTTGTGTTACAAATAAGATCTAAGTGAATTCATTCATGCTTAATAAAATAAGGAAGAATTGTCTCAGATTAAAGGAGACTGAAGAGATACAATAATTAAATGTAAATACAATTCAGGAGGCTGGACAGGATCCTGGATGGGGGAGGGGCAGAAACTGCTGTTAAAAGGACCATAATGTGGTAATTAGTAAATCTGAATATAAACTGTCCATTAGATAACACCATCCCTCAATGTTAACTTCCCTATTTTTGACAACTACACCGTGATATATAAGAGAATTTTCCTGTTCCTAAAAGTTACATGTAGGAGTGGTTCAGAGTAAAGGGACATTGTGTCCCTAATTTATTCCAAAATTATTCAGCTTTAATAGTAAGCTCCACCCCCCCCCATGGCACTGCTTTTGTTATACTGCAGTACCACCAAGTGGCAGACAGAAACATTGCAACTCTGGGGCTGCTAGTTTACACTTTCATCACTGAAAATGGCAATAACTGGGCCTTCCTGGTGGCCAAGAGATTAAGTCTCAGCACTACCACCTTCAAGACCTGAGTTGTATCCTCAGACAGGGAGCTAACCTACATGGCACAGCAGATCTCTCGTTTCACCTGCTGCTCCGCTCAAGTGTATCCACCTATTCTGCTCCCCACTCTATCCTGGTGAATCCCCTCATTCCCCACAACTCTGGCTTACCCTCCAGTTCTATGCAAAGGGAAATAAATAAAATCTTTAAAAATGGCAACTACTATTGTTAGGGGGAAAAGGCAGTCCCAAAGCTAATTCCATACAGGCTTTGTGGACTCCACCCCCACCCCAGTGTTAGGGGGAAAAGGCTGCCCCAAAGCAAATTCCATACAGGCTTTGTGGACTCCACCCCCACCCCAGGTCAAAGCCAAAGACACTGGGAACTCCAAATCCCATCACCACCAAAGGGAAGGTGGCTGGGACCTGAGGGTGGGGTTAAGCAGCCAGGTGGATACAAAAGGCAGACACGTGGGCTTTGGGGGCTCTCTCCATTTTGGGGCCCTCGGCCAGCTCGCGGCGTCCGTCTAGCTCTGAGAGTGACTTTGGGGTTTCCAGGTCGTCGGATCGGGTAGGACGCATTAAAGACTTTATTTCCCTATTTTCTCCCTGAGTTGTACATTTTCCTTATTTCTTTTTCTCTTGTAAATAAACCTTTTATTAACCCTTTTGCGTGTGTCTGTAGTAGAGTATTCATAAGTCCCTTTAAAGCGCGCGGGTGAGGACCCACAGCCAGGAACCCGTTTAATATCGGGGTTGCTCTATAACAGCTTGGCGCCCCACGTTGGGCGCCAAATCTGTTATAGGACAGGGAGAGGGGCAGCCCAAACCCCGCAAACCTGCCTATTCTAAATGGGTTCTGCCATCCGCCGCATCAACACAAAACATATGAGACTTTAATGGGAAGGAACTTTAATTAAACTAGGAAACAACACAGGTAAGGCAAAAAGTCTAGTTTCTAAATGAAGCACCCAAAGTTACCCATCCCCTCGTGGGTAAAAGTCCATCCATATGGGATTGGCCCAGAACAAGGCCCCAAAGCCTGCCACAAGTCTAAAGCATCTTCCAGTGGGGACCCACAGAAATGGGTCACAAACAACCAGACAAGCCCGGAAGGAAAAGAGCAAAATCAACATCAAGATAAAAGCTGCCATTGTCACCTCCCCACGGGTCTCACCCACATCTGTGTCACCCCGTCCACGACCAAAGGACAAGCGCAGTTTTTTCACGTGTCTCTAGGCTCCATGCGCCTCCTCCAAGTCTCCTTGCTCCATCCTGCTTCCTTCCTCCGTCTCTTCCTGCAGCTTCTTCTCTTGCTGCTCAGCTCCACCCTCCCTTGGGTGGGGCAGGGAACCTCCCCCTTTCCTGGGGACCACCCTGTTGCACTATGAACTGAATTGTCTTTCTCCAAAAGCCATACACTGAATGTGTAGCCCCCAATACAACTATATTTTAAGACAGGGCCTGTGAGACAAAAGTTAAATGAGATCACAGGGGGCAAGGGGTGTTCTAATCAAAATAGGACTGGTACCCCTATAATAGGAAGAGGAAAAGCACATAGGGAGAAAAGAGGGTAGCCTTCTGCAAGTCAGGGTAAGTCCTCTCCAGGGATTGATCTTGGCCTCTCAGCCTTGAGAACTGTGAGAAATTTCTGTTAAGTCATCAGTCTGTGGACTTTTGTTATGGCATTCTGAGTGAACCAATATAGCAACTCTCCATCCTAACCCCCAAATTGTTGTCTTTAAGACAAAGGTAAGTGAGTTAGTCATTTAAAACTGAGAAATAAGTCAAAATATTTGTCTTCAAAAACCCTACTCCAAAAATTTATAGCCACTTAAGTCTTTATTGACAAGGTCCTTGAACAGTTAGAAGAGGATGTGCTGCACCTCCCCCTGCAGTGACCTTTAGGGTTAACCGTCCCTAGGTCCGGCTGGGCAACCAGCGCGCAGGGGGAGAACAGCATAACACCCCCGAAGCAGAGGAAGTACAGCGGAAGTTCCCTGAAAATGCAGAAACTTATCAAAAGATAACGACCACCAGGAACCACTAAAAATCTTATCCTATCTTTCTAGAACTACAAACTTTAATCCCTTATTTGTCTTTCTAAACTTCCTCCTTTCTTCTATAAAAGTCATTGCTTGTTATGTAGATCACCTCCCTGATGGTGATAGACTGAGCCCATGAGCAAGCTGATTTCATTGATATTCATTGTCCCTGTGCCTTTGGAAAACATATATATACTGGTCACAAACTCAAAGAAAATTACACTCAGATTTTCACTCTTGAAGTGTGTCTGTTTGTCATTTCTTTCACCGACGCCCTGACCACCCTGCACTGCACGCTTCTCTCAACCCTGAGGTGGCCTCATCGTCTACTGCTGTGCTGGTCCGCGGCAAGGATGCTATTTGAAACAGATGTTAGAAGTCAGAATTAATTCTTATAAAGATAAAATGTTTTCCCTAAAATTAGAGGAATATCGTTCCTTAAAATTAAGGGATTATATATAGTTCCCTCGGAGCAAGACAAAAACTCAAAACAGAAATAATAATTTCCTGCTGATCCAAATCAGAACAGCAACTGTCATTAGAAAATAAATAAAATCACAGATTACTTCTGCTTTCATCTGTGTCTGCACATGTGTGTTTAGAAATACCCATTTATAAATACTATTCACATGCCTATATTGTAGTAGTCATAAACTACTATGTGCACTCCAGCGCCTGACTCCCAGGTTTGCTTGTTGTTTACTATGTAACCTTGGACACAGTGTTATATGGCACAAAGGCAACTTGGACACCAGGGCTAACAAGAAGGTTTAATGCACCATTCGCTTCCCAAGGCGGAGCCCCATCTATAGAAAGTCAGGGGTTTATATACACTGTCAGTTTCTACAAGGTTTTGTTGTAGAGCAACCCCGATATAAAACGGGGTGCCTGACTGTGGGTCCTCACCCACGTGCTTAAAAGGACTCATCAATGCTCTACTGCAGGCACACGTGAAAGGTTAATAAAAGGTTTATTTACAAGGGAAGGGGAAATGAGGAAATGTACAGCTCTGGGAGAAAAGTGGGAGACAAAGTTTTAAATGAGTCCTACCCGATCCGCCGATCAGGAATCCCAAAATGGCGCTCTCAGAGTTGGCAGCCAGCCAGGAGCGGTGAAGCCAGGAGGCGAGCAATCGCGAGCCAGAGAGCGCCCAAGGCCCACGTGTTTGGTTTTTTATATCCAACCTGGCTGCCCAACTCCACCCTCAGGTCCCAGCCACCCTCCCTTGGTGGTGATGGGATTTGTCTTTCCCAGAGTCTTGATGGCTTTAGTCTGGAGTGAGGGTGGGGTCCACAAAGCCTGTATGGGATTAACTCAGGACATCATTTCCCCCTAACAGTTTCAGGTGGGTTTTCACTGGCAGCTGTACATGGTCAGATATGACGTGGCTACATACAAAGAGGTAAGATGCATAGCTGCATACCAAGCAGTGAGTAAAGGGTCAGTAGTCATGGGAACCCCCCACCCAGGTCCATTCTGTCTCAAGGCGGTATATAATCTAATATGAAGGAAGACTCATATCAGGAAATACATTGCATACCAGGAACTGAACAAAAGGTTGTTACTAAGATCCTCAGGCTGCTTATCTCAGGTCACCATGCTTCAATAGTATAAACTGCCTTGTTTCAGTTCCTCATCTATTAATGGTGATAACCTCCAAAATGATTATATCCCACGTACAAGACTGTCTTCAGATCCTTTGATTCACGTTCTATTCTCTCACAACCCATGTCCTAAGAAATCCATCCCATTTACTTTCTTACAAATTATGGTAAACTACTGAAATTAGTACCACACAACACACACACCTTTTATTTTAGTATCCCCGAACAGATAACAAGTAAGTGAAAATTATACATGCTTGGCTCACAGGTTGGAGTTTTCCAAATTCCCTCTTTCCCTTGGCCCCTTTCTGCATTATTCTGACTCTTTACAATGAGGTGTATTAAACTCATCAAAGGTGGGTTCCAGTGGTAGATGCAAGCAAATCCCCTGGGTCTGGTCTACTTCTTTAGTTCACAAGTTAGGTATTTGATTTCCTTCAATTTCCCCCAAGAAGACCCAACTGCAGAGACAGCCAGTCTTACCCAATGTAGCCTAAATTTCTACTATTCCAGATAACACAATGTCTTTCCCGGACCTGGACAACTATCTCACTGTTACAGGACTAGTCTAACTAGTAGGTTAATACCTCTAATTTAAGATGCAATGGTTCCTATATTGTTCTTTCTTAGGAGCAAGAGGGTTACAAAGTTTGAGGACATAAAAGGGAAGACCTTAAAATGCTCTGTTTCATCCCTGACATCTACTGAAAGGAAAAGATCTCAGAGGAAATGGCAATTCCTCACCTGTTCCCTAAAAGGCTTTCAATTTTAAGTAGTGTGCATAAAACTTCCTTCACATGTAAATAATGGTTTTGTCTATAAGCTATTGCAAATACTTGTTAGATAAGCTGCTCCATGCTGAAATTAAAAACCAGCATTTTAAATCTTTTTAAATCCTCAACCAAAGAAAATAACCACTAGTGGTTTATAAGAATTTTAATTATTAGCCTTCACTAATAGATTACACCCAAACTTAAGCCAACCAGTAAACAATGCTGCCTAAGAGCAGTAAGGCACCAACTCAAATATGCCACAAAGTCCAAATAATCATCTCAAAAATATCTCTGAAGTCACTACCACCTTAGATTTGAAAGATATTACTTGCAATTATAAAATAATCAAACATAATACTTTTAGTTATTGAGCCCACGAGTGACAATTTATATATCTTACAGATTAAGTGACCAGTGTGACACATAATAGTGAATGACACATAGCAGAAACACATGGGAACAAAAATCAACGTTTTAGCTAGTTCACTTTCCACTTATTCCTCTAGCTCATCTTCCCAAATGTCAAGGAAAAAGATAATGAATTGATAAGAGAATACAATCTGTAATCTATTAGAAGATGCTATATAATTAATGTTAAGTGAAAAAGAGAAATGCTATTAAAATTCAGACACTACTGTGGGCTAGAACTGACAGATTTTAAAATAAACAGAATTTTAAAAAATGATTTTTAGAAAGTATCCATTCGAACCCTCAGTTTGAAATAGGGTGTGTGGAACAGTGGAGGCAGGAACAAATCAGACCAGTCGCCAACCTGTAACAGGGTGGTCCCAGGAAAGGGGGAGGTTCCCTGCCCCACCCAAGGAAGGGTGGAGCTGAGCAGGAAGAGGAGAAGCTGCAGAAGAGACTGAGGAAGGAAGCAGGATGGAGCCAGAAGGAGACCTGGAGGAGGCGCATGGAGCCTAGAGACATGTGAAGAAACTGCGCTTGTCTTTTGGTCGTGGACTGGGTGACACAGATGTGGGTGAGACCCGTGGGGAGGTGACCATGGCAGCTTTTATTTGGATGTTGATTTTGCTCTTTTCCTTCCGGGCTTGTCTGGTTGTTTGTGACCCTTTTCTGTGGGTTCCCACTGGAAGATGTTTTAGACTTGTGGTAGACTTTGGGGCCTTGTTCTGGGCCGATCCCATATGGATGGACTTTTACCCACGAGGGGACGGGTAACTTTGGGTGCTTTATTTAGAAACTAGACTCTTTGCCTCACCTGTATTGTTTCCTAGTTTTTATTAAAGATCCTTCCCATTAAAGTGTCATATGTTTTGTGTTGATGCGGCGGATGGCAGAACCCATTTAGTATAGGCAGGTTTGTGGGGCTTGGGCTGCCCCTCTCCCTGTCCTATAACAGATTTGGCGTCCAACGTGATTTAGGACAGAGCCATCCGTGGTTAGTCAGCCCCATGGGGAAATTGGGCTTCCCTATGGCACTGGCTACCATAAGCGCAAATGTGATTTTTGGTTTCTCCGGTGTGTTTGTTTCATATGTCGATTTTAAGATCTGTGTGTCTGTATGTAATTTGTTTGTAGTGACTTGCTAAGACATTTGATTTTGTGGAAATTGTTCTGTGCCAGTTTTACTCAAAAGATTAGGCAGTACATTGGACCATGTGGCCAGATCAAAGATGGCGTCTGAGACCACTTGGAACTTTTTTTTTCTTTCTTTTTGTAATCTCTGCTGTCTCATTAGCATTTCTAAAGGCAATAATGGTTCTTCAGTGGTATGTTGCTTTGTCTTTGACTACTTCCTGCCCTGTGTCTGATGGGTTTTGCAAGCCAACTGTGGAGCAGTGGTGTTTTAATTAGCAAATGTATGCCTGGGTGTTAAGGAAAAGAGCAAAATCAACATCCAGATAAAAGCTGCCATGGTCACCTCCCCACGGGTCTCACCCACATCTGTGTCACCCAGTCCACGACCAAAAGACAAGCGCAGTTTCTTCACATGTCTCTAGGCTCCATGCGCCTCCTCCAGGTCTCCTTCTGGCTCCATCCTGCTTCCTTCCTCAGTCTCTTCTGCAGCTTCTCCTCTTCCTGCTCAGCTCCACCCTTCCTTGGGTGGGGCAGGGAACCTCCCCCTTTCCTGGGACCACCCTGTTACAAACCCTCAGCAGGTCCCTGGACTGATAAGATATAATGGACACCAGAGAGACTGTATTTTTTCTGTAATCACTGTCTATGCCCCCTTTGTTCTAATTTGCACATCTTTCCACCCATGCATTGTGTCCATGAGCTTATTTAAAGCTTATGGTCAAGTTTACAAGCACCCATGATATCACCATGTAACCTCTGGAATTATGCACACTCAGACATGTACACGCCACAGAGAACAGAGATGGCCTCAAAGAAGGACCTAAGATCTTTGAAGACTGAGTAAAATTGGTGTGGACTCCCCTCAGAGTCAACCTAGAGTCCTGTCCTTGGATTGCCTCCTTTATACTCTCTTAAGCTTAAGTGCAGCCTGCTGCTCTCTGGTACTTTCTCTTCGGGGGTCAAAGGACTCAATTCTATTGGGTCAGGGGCCTGAAACAATTTTATAAATAGGAAACTCATATCCTATTTACAGAGCTAGTTAATGATGACCTTCAGAGAAAAAAGATAATTTGAGCTGGGTCTAGAAAGGTACCTAGATAGGATTTGAACAGGCAGTACAAAGAAGGTACTTTTCAGGTAGAGAAATAACATAAGTTTAGAGGCTGAAACAAATCAAATTCAGGGGACAAATAATAAATCCTTTCAACTGAAAATAAGGAAAGATAAATTGAGGATGCGGAGGGAGTTTCAATCCTTAAAGAACTAAACTAAAGAGGGCCTCCCCTGGTGGCACAGGTGGTTGACCACGCCGCGCTGTAAAGCTGTCCGCAGCCTCCGCAGTACCGGTTCAATCCCGGCCAGACGGGTGAGGGTCCCACATGGCGCAGCAGACCTCTCCTGTCTCGCCCTATGCTCCCCTCAGCAGTGTATTTCGTCAGTCTGCCTGTTCTGTTCCCCACTCTGTCTCTGGTGAATCCTCTCACCCTCCGGCGCATCTGGCCTGTACCACGGTTCTTGTATAAAATAAATAAATCTTTTTTTAAAAAAAAATTAAAATTAAAGAGTATTTGCAGTGGGAGGCTAGACTGGGTTATGACTAATAAAACTAAATGACTTTGAAATGTTCAAATTGTGCAAATGTTTGGAAGCCAGTATTATAAGCAAAAAACAAAGGTTTAATACACAAAATGTTTTATCAATTGCAAATCCAATTCTAAAAGGAAAGGTAGGCAATATGAGAAAAGGAGTTAGAAGTGCTAGAATAGAAAATGGGACAATGAAAGAAAATGGAAATAAGAGGCAAATAAAATACAGTCAACAATTATAAAAGAGATTATTTTATGCTTCTGTATAGAGAATTAGACTATCCAAAAAACAGGTCTACATAGCTAAAACAACAACAAAAACACTTAGAGCAAAAATTAATCAAATATTATTGTTTCAAATTACAATAACTCACCTCTCTAGCAGCACAATCATGTGGCGCTTCTTCTTTATTTACTTTTCCTTTTGGAAATCCCCAGCCTGACTTTGCTAGGTAACCCTGAACCAGTAATACCTACAAAATAAGCAGGGGTAAAAATGTGAAAATAAACCTCACCCTTCTTTCCCATGCTCCTTTCTATGGAGCTATTCTTATTCTTAGTCTTAGTCTTATTCAGGTAATTGTTATCACTGATAATTTATTATAAAATACCTGGTTAAAGTATCTTCCATGAATCTGAATATACCACTACTAGTGTGAAGAAAGGTCTCTGCCTATTTAAAAATATTTCTTCAGCAATTAGTTTATTCTTTTTTTTAGAATAAGTCATACCAACAAGTACAAAATATTAAACCCAAATGTAGAATCAAAACATTAATTTTTCAATAAATATACAAAAGTTAGACTTCTAGCAATAAAAATCTAAGTACATTTTAAAACCTCAATTCAGGGGGGCCTCCCCGGTGGCACAGCGGTTGAGCGCTGGGTTGCGAAGCTGCCTGCAGCCTCTGCAGCACCGGTTCAATCCCCAGCCACCGGGTGAGGGTCCCATATGGCGCACAGACCTCCCCTGCCGCCTACTGCTCCCCTCAGCAGTGTACTTCGGTCCTTCTGCCTGCTCTGCTCCCCGCTCTGGCTCTGGTGAATTCTCTCACCCTCCGGCGCTTCTGACTGTACCCAGTGCTTGTATAAATAAATTAAAAAAAAAAAATTCTTTAAAAATAAATAAATAAAAATAAAACCTCAATTCAGAACATTACAGAAATAACATTTTATTGATAATCACATGCATTTTATTAGAAGGGTAAAAATTAACGGGCGTCACCATTTCACTAGAAATCTTTTATTTTATTACACTCACATTTTCAAGTGTCTCATCAAGAATAATTGCACCGTATGTTGGTACTCCCATTTTATATTCCTTCCATTCATCCAAAACTTTTTCCACATCTTCACCTTGAGGCAGCAAAAATGGGCAATGACTAAAGAGTATACATAATGTTAAGGAAACTATTGTCTCCCTTAATTAGCATGAGCACTTACATACAGAAAAAGACCTCTTTAAATAACTGTGTTTTATATGAAATTTCTCAAATCTTTATCTCAAGTTTATTTTTCTTGTTTTTGTTTACTCACATTTGTTTTCTCTTGTAACAAATCAAGCTAACTTTGAATATTCATCTCATGGATACTAAAATTAACACATATATTCCAGAACCATGTAATCACACCAGGGCTCAACAAACTGATAGCAAGAAACAGAATTATAGTACACATACACTGGTAAAAGGTAGAAACTAGTTAACATGCTCAACTCTGGAAAGTAGAACTAGGGATAAATTCTAGCACTCTATACTGCTGAATTTCTTTACCATGAACATGTATTTCTTTTACAATCAAAACATTCTTTTTAAGAGGAAGATTTATTAAGGACTATAGAGCAAGGTAAATCCGGGTATCAAGGTATAAGTATAGCCTATTTAAAACTGGGCTAAAAGTTGCCTCCCTCCCCCCAAATTGGGCAGAGTAAGATAATTTAGATTAAAAAACAGCAAATTAAAAAAACAAAAGTTACTATAAAGTACATGCTCAGGCTTCCAGTATTCCATGGTATCAAGTGTCTCATCATTCCAATACTGTGAATTACAAAAAGTATGGGAAAATTGTGATAGTGTTTCTCAAACCCAGGACATATTCTATCAGATTCTCAGGTCCTCCATGAAAACTTTCATACTCTGCTTTCATTTTAATGTTAATCTAAAAACATGTAATATGAGCATATTTTCAATCCTTTGTATGTTCACATATACTGCATACAAAGACCAGACTTAAAATAGGACTACTTTAATTGCTGTATACCATTAAGAACAGAGGAAACCTAACATGCAAGTGATGCACTGGGGCCAAATGATATACAACATTGAAAAAGCAGGTTTCATAACAGATGGAGTAAAGAAATGTGTCAGAAAAACAAGTACTAGACACACATCAAAACATCCTCGAGGGCCTCCGCAGTGCCGGTTCGCTCCCGGCTGCCAGCGAGGCCCCCCCCCCCACACACACACACAAAAATCCTTGAAAAGGATCAGCATTACGATCACATTGTGATGTGTGGTTTGGTTTATACAAAGACATCCCATTAAATTCATTATATGAAACTAAGTTTTATGAGAACTACAGCTTTGTATTTCAAACTTTGTTTTCATTTTATAGTTATAGTAAGAACCAAGAGGTCATGAAGAGTCCAGAAGTTAACATCACTGCAATTAAAAAACGAGGCACTAGGTTAATCTCAGGAAGGGGAGGGGAAAGAAAAAAATCAAGTTTGGCTATAACACAAACTATAGGTTTCTACACAGATTCTAAAAGTTATTCTCAATAAAAGCCTAACTTTAGATGTTTAGTAAAATCCCTTACACCTTTTAAGGTTACAGAGATTTTTTTCAAATCTAAGTATAAATTTTAAATAAATGGCTATTTTTCCATTAAAAATTTAACCAGAGAAAATAAAAACCCAGAAACAGGAATAAATGTCAGTAGTTTAGAAAGTAGAATACTTATTCAGTTTTCTTCTTTCTCTTCCTTCTACCTACAATGCTCCTTATAATATCAACTACATCGCTAACTCTACTGTTATCTTGTATTTTATTTCTAAATCAGTAAAAAACTTCTTTTAAAAGAATAAAGAGATTAATCAACTGACAGCTTTACAAGTATTTAACACTTTTCCTTTATCCATTTTTTTACCCCAAAACCACCACAAAAGTGAGTCAAATAAACTAAATACAGTTCAAGATACACTTGTAATTAACATTGAAAAAAACGTGTACTTACCGAAGTTCATACAATGAGAACCAAAACCAAATGACATCAATTTACCCACTGAAAACTCTTTAATCCTTCTTCAAACTTAATAATCATAGAAGTAATTCATGGGACTGAAACTTCTAGAAATATTATTATTCAATGAAAATATATTTAATTATAAAAACCCTATAATGTAAGGATTGTTAACTATCATTTCTAACTTTCACTGAAATTCTTCCTTGACTACTCTCTGATCTTAACCCCCAAATTATTCTGTGTGCTGAATCTGGGTTACTGGGCCTTAATCAACAGTACTAAGAAAAAAGAATGTCAGATGGATTAGAGATAGAATATGACAATGTTAAGCACATGTCCACTTGAAGTTTGTATTTACACATTCTTTTGAATAAGTAATTTTTATATAACCCTTTTATTAACACTTTTGCAGAAACATGAAAAATCCGCTGTGGGTATAAACAAATCATTTAGGGCATAATCTCCACCTCAAATCCTACCATTATCTTAGATAACATCAATTTCCCCACGGACAACAAAGCTCTTCTGAAGTTCTTTGTTTTTTTTAAATTATAAATTTTATTTTTATATTCCCCATACAATTGCAACCCCCTTATTTTGACCCCAATCCCTCCCCTCCCCACCCCCCAACCCCATAGAATGTCTCTGGTTCATAGTTGTTTGTTGATTTTGATTTTTACTTTCTTATAGTTATTCTTTTTCCTGGTCCCTTATTTAAGTTTTCTAGATTCCTGCTATGAGTGAGACCATCCGGTATTTTTCTTTTTCTTTCTGGCTTATTTCGCTGAGCATGATCCCTTCCAGCGCCTTCACTTACGCATATTTCTTATCCTTCACATCCACTTTCTACTTCTGGGACCAATTCCCAGAGCAATGTTCTGGGCCTTGCCATCACCATCACTGGAACTATTCTGACAATTTGATTAAGATAAAATATCTTGACCATAACTTTCTATGGCATTCTTTCAGTTACTCACAGCATTATTACATCATTATTTGACATTTACCTTTATTCTCCTTTCTCCATATTAGCAATAGGGTCCATTACTATAATCAAGCTCTTAGAAATCCTATCTGTCGTTCTCTATACAGCTCCCTAGCAAAGCTTCATCTCAGGAGCAAATTCAGGATATCCATCCTCTATCAAAATTCCTGAGCATTTACTGAAGAAAACTCGTAAGATCATGTACAACTTACAAAAGTGAAAACAGGCATAAAAAGTGCCACAATCTCCCCAACATTGCATGTCTAGTGAAATAGCAAAGATGGGAAGCTATTCCAAGGAATCTGGCATCAGGTGCTATTAACTCATGCTATTAACTTTTTTATACTACACAGGCAAAATCTCCATTTAAATATCCTAAAGGTACCACAAACCATCTTGTGCGTAACTTCATTCACCCCACAAAGTTTCTCCTAAAACTTTTTCTACCGATGGAATAGCACACCCACCCAACTCAAATGCTCAAACCAGAAATCTGTGTCCAAGCACTCATACCTTGTCCCACACCCACCCCAAACATCCAATTTAACACTAATTTTCACTTCCAAAAACATTCAAATTTAACCTCTTCATTCACTTCTATCCTAGGTTTCCATTTATTTCTCTCATAAATTATGAAAATGCGATTTACTAGATTCCCAATCTCACCTTCCAGAGTTGTCTTTCTAAACACCCCTAGACAGAAGAGCAAAGGCAGAAAATGTTAAAAATAGGCAAATACATAAGAAAGGTATGATGGCATACGTAATATTATTTCAACTTTCTTTTATGTGGAAGTTTTCCCCCAGTGAAAAAATCTAACGTTTTCTTTTCGATCTCCTACACTGGTCTATCACTCTTAAGTATAAAGTACCCCTCCCCCCAAAAAAGGCATACAAGACCCTTATAGCACTGACTGTCTCTCCAAAGTTATCTCATCTTCCACCCCACTCATTCAAAACCCAACGTATTTAACTTCTCACTCTTTCATATAGCAGTTTCTCACAGATTCCCTCCAAAGAAAACTTTTATCTAGCTTCAAACCTGAGTTGAGTATCCCACTCTTCTATCCCCACTAAACCCTATACTACCCTATTAAAATTTACCAAACTGCATTGCCATCATTTCCTTTCCTGTCTCTCTTCATCTTCTTAAAGATAGAAACTGCATTTTCCTTGTTCACTGCAGAATGCCTGGCACAGAGTAAGTGCTCCATTACTTAATACCACATTAGCATAAGTTTTTTTCTTCATGTAACTTAATTTAAAAAAGCATAACTAAAATAGGTTCTCAATTTTTTAATAGCAAAGAAAGATCAGAACTCATGCTATATACAAAATTTTATCCCAAACCTCAAAGTACATGTGATGTTGTTTTGGTGGACCAAACTCACAGAATTAAGAGGATTTAGCTGTTTTCATCATATTTCTCTAATTACATTATAACTGCTTAAAAGCAGTCTTTCTCCACAGAACCTATACTCCAAGGCCTTAACAAAAGAACGTTAAATATCACCTCTATTCTCCTTGATTTCTCATTTATTTCTTCACATGGAATGTGAAGATGATGAATGATCAAATAGCTTGATCATTTCTTCCAACAAAAAGTGTCTCCTCAGTTCTTTCTTTACAGCCTCTCTATTATGGTTCAGGACCCTCAATGGTCCCTATCTCAAGTTATGTTACTGACCATCCTATGGTTCAACCTATCCTGCCAAATAAATCTTCTTGAGTGCCACTTTCAAATGAGCTCAATAATCTTCTCTACCCCTGCTCAAAAACTTTTTATGACTATCGGTCATCTAGAACAGTGTTCTATCCATTTGTGCTGAGTCCTTACCTATTCCTACTCCAACTCTAGTACAGGACACTGAACTTTTGAATACAATTACAATTCAACATATGACTTATAGTTAAAAGTTACCTACAGAATGAAAATCAAAGATTTTAGACACAAATCCATCCTTTATACCCTCTATTCATATCTCCTATTACAGACATAATAGGAAGAACCACCCCCGGATCAAACTAATTTACTTTCTGAGATAACCATTATGTTTTCCAGCTCTCCAATTTTGCTCAATCCCTTTTCATTACCTAGTAAATATTATTCCCCACTTCTGTCTACTGAGAAAGCCCTTTATTACCTTAAAAATATAATTGCACCTAAAATATTTCCAGTTTTCCCAAATTCTAAAAGCACTTCATATCAGGCATTTTCTGCTTTATGACACAGTTTCTTTACTAATCTTAAATATTAATATGACAAATTATGACAAGTTTCTATTATATTTGAAGTCTTCTTTATATTTTCCAGAAATCAAAAACACTAGTTTGAACACACTAAGTATTCAATAAATAGCTAAGAATTTCTATCCCATCTAATTAAAAACAATGTGGTTAAAAGAAAACAATAGAAAACGAAAAATCAATTCTACAAACAGGCTGGACAGCTATAAATGCAAAGAAAATCCAATTTAATTCTAGTCATCAGTGTACACCTCAAAGGATCCTTTATGTAAAAGAACACTTTTAAATTCTGTCTACTATTTGACAATTTTAGAAATCAAGAACGTTTTATCTAATAGGTTATAAATCTCAAAGACAAGAGATAATCTGTGTTAAAATATTAGTAAGAATGAACAACAGTTGTTACATTTATAAAAAGGATATCAGCTTTAGCAAAGTCTCTTATCCCACACTGAGGTAATCCTGGTGTGTTCTGCATGTAGAAATCCAAGTAAAACCAATGGGCAAGTTCAATCTGAAAACACACTCGAATAGCATTGTCTCTTTCCTCACTGGGAATATGCAAAATAAACCGGCTGTCAAAAACAAAAAAAGCATGTAAGACATTACATTTACAAACCATACAATTCATTTTCATCTACTTTAACACAGAAAAGGGATCAAAAATGGTGCTGATAAAGAAAGCAAAACTGGGTGAAACTATTATAGAGAAGATGAATCTTAAGAAAAAAATAACGGTGTCCTGTGTATCTCACTCATGAAGAATTTTTGAAAGATATCATTCGCCCTCTGGCCACAAGTACTTATAGCTCACTAACAATAAATTAAGTGAGCAGGAAAACAACTTTTCCCAGGACTTCTGGCACCATTTTCTAATAATAATATGTCAATATATTCAGATAATCCAAGAGAAAAGACACCTGTTTATCTTCACACTTATTACAAAGCAATATTAAAGAAATCTATACTCTGTTGCTCATTAATAGACGTCCCAAAGAGTCTAATCTGGAGACTCTGCAGTCAGTTCAAACTAACTTTCAAATACACTCAACAATTAAAAATCCTAAAGGGAAGGTATTTTTTTACATATGGAGTATAAATGTAACTAAGTTATATATACCTATGTATATGTGTGAATAAGATAATGACCTGCATTTTTGTGCAAGAACAATTTGTGAGTTTAAGCGAATGTGATTTATAGCAGTAATTGTTTCTTCCCATTGTTTCTTCCACAGAATTGCATATTTGGCAATTCCATCTTCAAGGGAGCTTGAGAGACAAATTGCACTACAAAAGTCCACTGCTTTTTGGAGTCTTTTAAAAATTTTTTATGCCCAAGACTCCCTTCCAGTCCTTCATGATTGGGTACCTGCTTATTTCTCAGCTATCACTTCTCTCTTCCGTATTAAGATTCCTCCAATGTTGTATTCTATGAATCCAACGATCTGTTCTATGTCTTCATTATCTTTGGTTCCCTTGGTTTACAGTGTAATGTCAATGACTTTCCAGGTATCTGTCGTGCACCTACTTACGCTGTACTATGGCTGTTGGTTGAATTGTGGCCCCCAAAAGAAATGTTCAAGTTTTAACTCCTACTACCCTCATTCGGAGAAGATTTCATACTCTGAGGCTATCAACTTAAAATGGCATCTTTAGGATAAGCCTTACCCAGGTATCACTGGTTTCCCTCCTAACAGGGAAATAGGACACAACACTCCTCGAGGGAAGACGGTAAGACTTGAAAGAATGCCATGTGAAGAGCGGAAAATTGGAGTAATAAATCTATAACTATAAAACACCTGGGGCTACCAGAACTAAGAAGAGGTAAAAAAGGATTCTTCCCTACAGGTTTCAGAATCAGTATGGTTGTGCTGACACACTGATTTCAGACTTGTAGCCTCCAAAATGGTGAGAATAAATTTCTGTTGATTTCAGTCATCCATTTTGTGAAACATTATCAAAGCCCTAGGTAACTATTACATACCATATGCTACAACCAGGTAGAAATACAGAATTATAAAATATGAAATAGTATATTTCTAAATATTCCTTCTCTTACTCAGGTAAATCAGACTCCTCTGAAGACTCACTCTGAATACTCTCTCACTTCTCTACTAAAGCAATTACCTAAATTTTACTATTGTTTTCCAAACTCTTTCAAACTAATTACTGATAATTTACATGATTTTCACATACTTTTATTCCCATAGCCTACCAACTGGCTGACACATACTGATAACGACATACAGGTAATTATAATTTATCTCTTAAATGATGACACAGGTTCCTATTCCTGGTAAGAGGTCACAAGCACACACCACTCTCTTCCTTCCATAAGATGCAGTTTGGAAACCTGGACTGAATGCAAGGGGCAGTTAACTTGAGGATTGTGAAAATAACAGCAGGAAGACTGGGAAAGATGTTCAGTATTTAAAATATATCTACAAATTTTCCAACCTCCAGTATTACCCCCAGGCTGGATTGAGGGTGTAACATGAGCAGAAATAAAGAACTCGAGTTTAAACACTCTAGTTCTGCCGTAAGGATCAAGAAAGGTGTCTAAAGGAGTAACCTAATGCATAGAACTAAAGGAGGAAATTTTCCCTTTTCATTTTCTCTTTCTCTGGTGACCCAGCCCTAAGCAATACGATACTGGTTGCAGAGGTAAGAGTAAGAGCAGCAGTGAAATGGACACAGAGCATATTAACTATGAGGGATGGGAATCCTCATCTCAATCACAAGACCTACATGGTCTCAGGAGAATGGGACCAAATTCTATTGTTTTTTCCTTCTATCCTCCAACTGGGTGGTCCCACAAATAAGCAGAACTACAAGAAGTGTGTGGCAGTGGCATTCTAGCAAATAGACCAAAGAGGGAAGAATCAAGGAATCAAGTAGTATCAGGGGGATAGCATAGGAAAGCAGTTGAGGAAGATGGACCTGAAACAGCTACAGGGGGGTTGCGGGTGGGTAGATAGGGTGTGGAGGTGGCTATCGCAGGTCAAATGACAGTACCCAGTAAAGGACAGTTCACTGTCTGTGGGTTCTTCACCTGCTAACACAATTGTGAGACCACTGAGGTTCAGGGAACAAACAACAACAACGGGGCTTATTTAACAAACAAGGGAAAGTTTCTAAGGCCACAAATGGCTAGCTATCTCACCCCAGGTAGTGTGCAGTGTCCAAAAATCCCAAACAAAAGGCCGCTCATCCTAGATGGTGATGTCCTGTCAACAAGAGCCTGGAGCTCATGGCACACCAGCAAGCAGCAGGCCAGGATCCAACTCACAGCAGCTGGAGGTGGGCACTAAGATGATGTCACAGCCCACAGCAACAGTCTGAAGGCTGGGCTGGACAGCACCAGATACTGTACCAGACAGCAAAGGAGGCAGCAGCATTAGGAGGTGGGGTCAGATAATTAACAGCTCTCAAAAGTGACCCAGACACAGAGGCAAATGGCTGGTAGTGCTGGTCATCCAATTACCAGAAGCCATGTTATTAACACTAGTGTTACAGCTCTTTGTGAGTTGTTGGCCCACATCAACAACAAACAGTACTTGACACACCAGGTCTGGGGCCTTTGGTGCTCTTTCCAGGTGATGTAACAGGCAGGCCAGAGGCAGGTGCTGCCAACCCAGCCTTTGCAAAGCTCTTCGGTTTCTCTATGAAGCTTTCAGCTTCTCTTCTTTCTTCAGAGGTAGGCTTCCCAGGCTGCGTCTTTCTCCTTTCTCCAGAGATCAGGAAAAGAGATTCCTTCTCAAGCACAGATTGACTGTGCAATAGAGTCAGTACCTCTTCTGAGATCAGAACCAAGATTCTGAGTGTACAAGAGTCCCAAGCTGGCTCCTGCCCTTCCTTATATCCTCTTTCAGGGTTCTCCCCAACCCCCACCACAGTCTGATTGAATCGTTTTCAATCCTGTGGCTGATTGGACCATTCACCAATCAGTTCACAGCTCACACCTGATCTGCCCATTCCACAATCCAGACACTAAATCCACAGGCCCGGTGGAGCTCCACGTTCTTCCCTGCAGCCCTGAACTAGGGGCTGCATGCCCTGGTGTAGGTAAGTGATAATTATCAGGATTTTCTGCCCTCCCGCCATTAGCATTAATGATGCATCCCTGCAGTCCTACATAAATGCCTGATGGCGGGCACCTGGAGTAGGGCGTAGGCATGCACAGGTGGGCTTATAAAGGCAGTGTCTTGGGGACGCCAGCAGAAAATGAGAAAAAAATGAGAGAGAACCAGCAGAGCAGCAAAGAAAAAAACAGAGACTACAAGAGAACGCCAGAGGGCCCAGAGGAGTGAAGATTCGCCAGGGGCTGGGAGGCCTGCCAGCCTCCTGGCCCTCCTGCCTGCTGTGTACCTGGTTGCTGCATTACAGATGGTGTAAAAAGCACTCAATAAAAGCCTAAAAAGCCACTGAGGGCTCCAGGACTCTCCTATACCTATCTGCTTAGGTCACAGAGAACCTACTCTGTTGTGCCTTCCTGCCCCTACACCTGGGAACCACTGCCACCCACTATCACTGCAGGCCTCTGCCTGCAGCCCAGGCAGAGCCCAGTGGGGCCACTGGTGGTGGACGGTAAAATCCCCATTACCTGCTGCTGCTTGCACAGCCTGCAAGCAGTGGTCTGGAGCCAAGAGTCAGAGCCCTGAGGGGACAGGGGAGGCATTGGTTTTAGACCAATTGAATTGTTTATGAACACAGGTGTCCAGCCCCAAGCTACAGAATTTTGGATTAGGCTACAAAACAGTATACCACAGACTTTGTGAACAGAACTACACAAAGACCATACACAAGCCTCAGAACAGTTACTGGGTTATATACACAACACTAACAGCACTGCAAATACTAGCAGCATTTCAGTATTTGAAAAAGTAGTTGAAATACCAATTGTAGTGCCAGCAAGGCACAGAACAGGTTTTCTAATGATTTGGACAGACAGGTAAAGGAGTCCTGGAGTCCTTGGTGGCTTTTTCAGGTTTTTAATGATCATTCTACACCAACTATTGTGGGGCAAGCTCACAGGCTGGCAAGGCAGGAAGGCCGGTGGGCAGAGGCCTCCCAGGCCCCACCCATCTGTACTCCTTGGGCTTTCTCTGGCATTGTCTTGTGGTCTTACATCTCTGCACTCATTCTCATGTAGCCATTCTCCACCACACACCGTCCTGTGTGACACTGCCCTTAAAGCCTCAGCCTCCAGGCTCAGGTGCGCCCACTTACGCATGTCCATACCATACTCCAAGTGCCCACCATCAGGTACATGTACCTTGGGCCTATGCTCCCAAGCACCTCCTGCATTCAAGATCACAGGTGATAGCCACAGCGATTATGGCATAAAAGCCTGACCAATCTTCATTTACCCTACACTAATGCAACCAGAAAATGAGAAAAGAACAACCCAATCAAAAACATGAGGGAGTCCAGAAAGATAGAAGCAAAGTGAAGATGCTGGGCTCACTACCTCCATGAACTCACAACCAGACTACAGTAGAACAAAGTAAAAGAACCCTGAAGAAAAAAACAGTGATCACCAACACACACTAGAAGAAATATTCCAGTGGAAAGGGATAAGAAAACATTGAAGTGAATGGGTTTATGGTGACACTGGGGGCAGTACAGAACAGTCTACAATTGCTTACTCAGGAGCAAATGCCACCCACTATCAGGGACTCTTGAGACCCAGCACTGCCTTGAATAAGGGGGTGTGTAAAGCTGGTGCCCAGGCCAAAGGGTACACTATTGGAAAGCTATAGGAACAGGGGTGCAAAGCAAGGATCACTGGCTTGACCTCAGGCTCAAAATATAGACCAGGTGGAGCCTAATCAGCAGTGATAAACAGGTCAAATAACCTGTAGTGGCTTATAAAAGAGGCTGATACAAGCAGCAAGGGGCACTAAAACTGGCCAAGGACACTGCCCAAATAGTTTATCAGTCACTGTCTGAGTTCTTCACCCACATAGACAACTGTAAGACTGCTCAGCTTCAGAGAACAATAATGGATTTATTTAAAAAGCCAGGGGGAAACAAAGAGTTACTGAGGCCAGAAATGGCCGTTGAGCTCACCCAAAGCTGTGTCCAGAGTTTTTAAGTTCTAAACAAGCAGCATCAAAGATGGCATCTTTCCCATCACTGACACAGAGCTCCTCTCCCTAATAATACGTCACATGCCCAAGATGGTGTCTTCCTGCCACTGAGGCCTGGAGCATGCAGCAGCAGACTATAGTCCAGGTTCCAACTCATAAAGACAACAAAAGACAAAACAAGAGATGCTCACAGAGCTGCTGAGATGCCCCAGCACAGCACCAGACAAGCTACACTCAAAATAGCATCTTCAGCTGCTGAACTACCCACCAAATAGCCACACTCATGCAGCTCAACAAGGCACCAGCTCCAGGTCTTCCCCTTCCCTGCCAGGCTGTAACAGCAGCAAAAACCTGGAACAGTTTCAGTTGCTTGGCTACTTGTAAAGCCTCTGAACATTTCCTCTCTGAGGTTGGCTGCTGGAGGCCTCTCCAAATCCTTCAGAGGCCCCCAACAGCCTCTGGAAGATTGGCATGGTGGGGGCCAAACTCACTGACCCTGAAATCGCTGATATTCAAAAATGCTAAATCTCAAAAGCTGAATCCCAAACACCAAATGCTCCAAAGCTGAATCCTGAACACCAAATCCCGAACACGGCATCCCAGGGGCTGCTTCTGCAGTCCCCTCTATTACTTATCAGAATCTCCACCCCAAAATGTGATACTTTTTAGCTTTTTCCCTGGGGCTATCTATCCTCACCAACAAACCCCTCCTGGGGGCACCACTTACAACAATCTTTGGCTTCAGCCACGGCTTACAAGGCTACTTACTCAAAGCTGAGGTAGGGCTATTCAAAACACCTGCCACCTACAACCTAGGGTCAAAACCAAAACAAGAACACCTAATAAACTAGAACTTAACCACCTGTTAATAACACTCCAAGATAGGGCTCTGTGCTGGAAAAGCGAACATTCCCAATCTGTGGCCTTGTATCAAATACAACCCATGCCCAGCAGTACACCTAGTGCTCAAAAAAAAAATCTGCAGGTGGAAACAGACACAAGGCTATAAGAAACACTAAGACCCAGGAATCAGCCTAGAAATTACTGTGGATCCTCAACATACAACTCTGGTTCCACAGCACAGTAGAAAATGAATCCCTGACACTCACTGGAGATGCTGCTTTGGTGCTCTACTGCCCTTGGTTGACTTTTATACCTACCACCCTTTGAGAGTGTCAGATATTCTCTGATTACTTCAACTGATACACAGGCAACAGTCTGAAAACCTAATCCTATTATAACAATAGCTTAAAAATAAGGAGACAGATGAACAACAACAAAAAAAAGTTAGAAGGAAAAAAACCCTTAGAGGCCCAAAACAAAATAATGTTGTAAGGGTTAGAATAGACACGGTGCAGGTTTTCTGATCCCATGCAGACCAGGTAAAGGAGGAGTCAGAGTCCTCAGCGGTTTTTTGCAGGTCTTTTATTGGGGTTTACCAGACATATGGCAGGCAGGGGTGCTGGGGGGCCAGGAGGCTGGCAGGCCTCCCAGCCACCAGCAAGTCTTCACTCTATCTGGGCTCTCCGGCGTTCTCTGTTGCTTCTCAGCTTCTCTTTCGGCTTCTGCTTTGGCTTCTGCTGGCGTCCCTGTGACGCCGCCCTTAAAAAGCACAATCTTAGCTCAGCTGAATCCCATCTACCTATGCCCATACCCTATTCCAAGTGCCCGCCATCAGGCATGCATTCAGGATAAGGATCCATCATCTATCCTGATGGTGGGAGGGCAGAAAAGCCTGACATTTTCTTTACCCTACAAATGTAAAGCAACTTTACCGCAACAAACATAAATGGAGAAGGAAAGAAGTACCCAAGAGGAGTCCCAGTTCACAACAACTGCAAATCATGACTGAAAATGAATTCAAGGTAACAGTAATAACAACACTTAAAGAACTCAAAAAACAAAGGATATGAAACAGCAACTGAATAAAGCATAAGGCAACTATAATTGGAAATAACAACTAAAATAGTGAAACGAAATGAAAAAATGAAATTGAGTTTCTCAAGAGCAAACAGGAGACAAAGAGCTCAAAAGCATGTCAGATAACACATAAATAGAACAAGAGAAAAAAAGAACAGTGAAATACAAATAATGTAAAAACACCTTAACATAAATTAGAAAGACATATCAATATTATGCAGGCCCCAGAAAGAAGAGAAAAACAAATATAATTTAAAGAGTTCCAAACAAAACAATTCTAAATTAAATGAAGCTGTTGAAAGTCAACAATAGACACAAAATACTTCACTTCAGAAGGAAAAAAACAGTAATTTATAAGGGCACACCAATCAGACTTTTCTGTAGAAACATTATAAGAACAGAGAGACTGGAAGGAAATATTTATAGTACTTAAAGCAAAAGACTGCCAAGCCAGAATCATTACCCTGCACTATTAACACTCAAGACAGAAGAGTAAGACATTACAATGAAAAGCATAAACTTAAAGGCTTTAAAAACACCAAGCAGCACGTGAAAGAAATCTTGAAGGGATTACGTAAGAGCGGAACAGCCAATACAGAGGCAACGGACACCTAAATCATTTCATATGTAGGAAGAAGACAATAACAACATGGTCTACCAGAAAGTCCAATGGGTAACATAAACAGCCCCATATATTTATGCTAACTTCAGAAGAACCTGAAAACAAAAATAGAAGTAACAACGCATAAGGCAAATGAAAACATAATCTAAACTAACATAAAGCCCTCAAATAAAAAAGTCAAGACAAACCAAGAAGAAAAAAGTAAATAAACAAATGCAATGAGCACTTATGACTCAATAATCGTCATAAATGTAAATGGCCCAAATTCACCTGTCAAAAGATGTAGAGTGGCTAAATAGACTTCAATCCAACCTTCTACTCTTTACAAGAAACCCATCTTACGAAACAACCATAGACTAAGAAACATTAATAAAAGCAAATGGCAACCAAAACGCATAAAAAACAGTTATACTTATATCTGATACAATAGGTTCCCAGTTAAAAATAGTAATGAGAGAGAAGGTTCCCGGAGGAGCCAGAGGTGAGCTGGGAAGTTCGCTCATGCCAGGCCACTTCTGGCCTGCAGTCTGAGCCCAGAGGGGAGCGGCACCCACCGCCCAGGCACGCCAGGCGCGCAGGGGAGCGCGTTCCCCGCATTGCCATTTTAGAACAGGGACCTTTCTTCAGTAGAGACTGCTTGAAACCAGCAGAAGGCTACCGGAGGAGCCAAAGGTGAGCTGGGAGGCTCACCCACGCCAGGCCCCTTCAGGCCTGCAGTCCGAGCCCAGAGGGGAGCAGCACCCACCGCCGGGGCAGACTGGGTGTGCAAGGAAGCATGTCCCCGCATCGGCATTTTAGAACAGGGACCTTTCTTCAGTAAAGACTGCTTGAAACCTGCAGAAGCCTCCCAGAGGAGCCAGAGGTGAGCTGGGAAGTTCGCCCAAGATGCAGGCCAGTACCAGCAACACAGTGTCCGAAGGAATACAGCAACTTAGAAAACAGGCAGTAGGGAGTAGAAAAACCACATGCAACTCAGCAACTCCTCAGGAAAAAAGCACACCACACAAAGAAAACCACCCACCAGATTGCAACGACAGTAACTTGGAAGAACTTCTGAGTCTTCCAGAAAGAGAATTTAAAATTGCCATGATGAAAAAACAGAAAGAAGTCATAAAGGAAAACAATGATGAGGGAAAAATAATTAACGATCAGAAGAATGAAATTGAGTCCCTAAAGAGGAAAGTAAAAGAAACACAGGAGATCAAAGAATCAATGGAGGCGCTAAAGAACTCTGGGGAAAGCAATGAAAGCAGAATAGATGAAATGGAAGAACGAATAAGTACTCTTGAAGACAAAGAAATAAAAAGAACTAAAACAGAAAAGGAAAGAGAAGTACGAAGGGAAAACACCGAAGAAAGACTTCGGGAACTATCTGACTCCATGAGGAAAGGAAATATAAGAGTTATAGGAATCCCAGAAGGAGAGGAGAGAGATGTAGGAACAGAGAAAATATTCAAGGAAATAATTGAAGAGAACTTCCCAAACGTGAAGAAGGAGCTGAAAACTGATATACAAGAAGCAAGAACAACACCAAACTTCCACGACAAAAGGAAAAATACAGCAAGACACACTAATAGTAAAGCTCCCAAGAATCCAAGACAAGGAAAAAATAATGAAGCTGACAAGAAGAAAGAAGCAGATAACATTCAAAGGAAAACCATTCAGACTGACATCAGAATTCTCCAAAGAAACACTACGGGCAAGGAGAGAGTGGAGGGACATAGTCAACAGACTCTAAGAAAACAGATGCCAACCAAGAATACTCTATTCCGCAAAGCTATCCCTCCTCTATGAAGAAAGAATAAGGACCTACCCAGACAAACAGAAACTCTGGGATTTCATTACGACTAAACCCCCACTCCAAAAAATACTACAAGGAGTCCTAGAGCCAGAACCTCAGAGGAACGAATAACAACAAAAGAAGACCCCCCCCAAAAAAAAAGGTTATTAAAAGAATAAATAAAATCAAAGGAAAGACAAACACAATGGCAAACACAGATGCTAACATATCAATATTAACTCTAAATGTAAATGGACTAAATTCTTCAATAAAAAGACACAGAGTCGCAGGCTGGATTAAGAAACAAAACCCAACCTTTTGCTGTATCTAGGAAACAGATTTAGCTACAAAACATAAAAACGGACTCAAAGTTAAAGGATGGAAAACAATCCTACAAGCAATGGACCAAAAAAGAAAGCAGGAACAGCTATACTTATATCAGATAAAACAGATTTCAAACTCAAAAAGCTAAAAAGAGACCCCAACGGTCACTACATTATGATCAAGGGGAAAATACTTCAAGAAATAACACTCATTAACATATATTCACCAAACGAAGGAGCACCAAAATATATCAGACAACTATTATCATCTTTGAAATCAGACATCAGAGAAAACACATACATAGTGGGAGACTTCAACACACCACTATCAACAATGGACAGAACAATGAGACAGAAAATAAGTAACACTAAAGCTCTAAATAAGGATCTAGAGAGCATGGGCTTAACAGACATCTAGAGAACACTAAACCCAAAAAAATCTGAGTATACATTTTTCTCAAGCGCACACGGATCATTCTCCAGCATTGATCACATACTGGGACACAAGACAAACATCAACAGATACACCAAGATTGAAATCATACCAACCATCTTTTCTGACCATGAAGGCATCAAACGAAGAAATAAACCATAGAAAGAAGGCAAAGTACTCTCCTACCTCATGGAGATTGAAACCCACACTACTGAAAGACCACTGGACTACTGAGGAGATCAAAGAAGAAATTAAAAAATTCTATGAATTGAATGACAAGGAGGACACCAATTTCCTAAATGTATGGGATGCAGCAAAAGCAGTAATAAGAGGAAAATATATAGCAATAGAGGCTCAGATCAAGAAACAAGAATTCAAAAAAACAACCTAATCTTGAAGCTCAAAGATCTAGAAAAAGAACAAAAAAAAAAAAAAAAAAAAAAAACAACCCTAAAACAAGTAGAAGAAAAGAAATAATAAAAACCAAAGCAGAAATAAATGAAATCGAAATTAAAAAAACAATCCAAAACATAAATGAAACCAAGAGATGGTTCTTGAAAAAATAAATAAAATAGACAAACCCTAGCCAGGCTCACAAAGGAAAAAAGGGAGAAAACACAAATAAACAGGATCATAAATGAAAGAGGAGATATCACAATGGACACAGCAGAAATCAAAAATCAGAAACTACTATGAACAGTTATATGGAAACAAGTTCAACAATCTAGAGATGGACAAATTCCTACAACTCTACAATCACCCAAAGCTAGATAACGAAGAAATAGAACACCTAAACAGACCAATTACAAGCAGCGAAATTGAAATGGTAATCAAAAACCTCCCCCAAACCAAAAGTCCAGGACCTGATGGATTTACAAATGAATTCTACCAAACATTCAGAGACGAATTAGTGCCCATCCTTCACAAACTTCCAAAAAATTGAGAAGGAAGGGATAATACCAAACACGTTCTATGAAGCCAACATTACACTAATACTAAAACCAAACAAGGACAACACAAAAAAAGAAAACTACTGGCCAATCTCCCTAATAAACACTGATGCAAAAATCCTCAATAAAATTTTAGCTATCAGAATCCAACAATGTATCCATAAGATAATTCACCACAATCAAGTAGGATTCATTCCAGGGACACAAGGATCGTTCAACATCCGAAAATCAATCAACGTTATCCAACACATCAACAAAAAGAAATATAAAAACCATATGCTAATATCAACAGATGCCGAGAAAGCTTTCGACAAAGGGCAACACCCATTCATGATAAAAGCCCTTGAAATTCTTGGGATACAGGAACATACCTCAACATCATAAAGGCCATATATGACAAGCCAACAGCCAGTATCATTCTCAATGGTGAAAAGCTGAAAGCATTTCCATTAAGAACTGGAACAAGACAAGGATGTCCACTCTCACCACTGCTTTTCAATATAATACTGGAAGTCCTAGCCAGAGCAATAAGACAAGAGAAAGACATCCAAGGAACCCAAATAGGAAAAGAAGAAGTCAAACTATCACTATTTGCAGATGATATGATAATATACATAGAGAACCCCATAAGCTCCACAGAAAAACTACTTCAACTAACCAATCAGTTCAGTAAAGTGGCAGGATACAAAATCAACACGCAAAATTCAGTAGCCTTCCTTTACACAAACTATAAATCTGAAGAAGAGGAAATCAAAAAAACCCATGCCTTTGATTATCGAAACAAAAAAAAAAAAATCAAATACTTGGGAATAAATCTAACAAAAGAAGTAAAGGACCTATACAAAGAAAACTATAAAACACTGTTAAAAGAAATAGAAGACACAAAGAAATGGAAAGACATCCCCTGCTCATGGATTGGGAGAATAAACATTATTAAAATGGCCATCCTACCAAAAGCAATTTACAGATTCAATGCTATTCCAATAAAAATCTCAATGTCATTCTTCAAAGAAATAGAACAATTATTGATGAAATTCATATGGAATCACCAAAAACCCCGAATAGCCAAAGATCTCCTGAAAAAAAAAAAAAAAAAGAAGGGAACGGAGGCATCACATTCCCAGACTTCAAACTATACTACAAAGCCATAATCATCAAAAGTGCATGGGTTTGGAACAAGAACAAACACACCAACCAATGGAACCGAATAGAAAATCCAGAAATAAACCCACAGATTTATGGTAAACTAATCTTTGACAAAGGAGCAAAGAATATGCATTGGAGCAAAGAAAGTTTGTTCAATAAATGGTGCTGGGAAAACTGGGTCGCTACATGCAAAAGAATGAAGCTTGACTACTACCTCACACCATGCACAAAAAACAACTCAAAATGGATTAAAGAACTAGACATAAGACCTGAAACCATAAAATACATAGAAGGAAATAAAGGCGAAACACTATGGGATATGCACATCAAAGACATCTTTACAGACACATCCCCCAAAGCAGTGATAGTGAAGGCAAAGATCAACAGCTGGGACTACATCAAATTAAAGAGCTTCTGCACAGCAAGAGACAATAACCTAAACAAAGAGAAACCCCACTGACTGGGAGAACATTTTTGCACACAACACTAATGATAAAGGACTGATCACATCAATCTGCAAAGAACTGATGAGACTCAACAACAAAGAAAATAATCCAGTCAAAAAATGGGCAGAAGAGCTAAAAAGAAACTTCTCCAAAGAGGAAATGCAAATGGCCAACAGGCATATGAAAAAATGTTCAACATCACTTGTAATCAGGGAAATGCAAATCAAAACTACCATAAGATACCATCTTACACCAGTGAGAATGGCACATATTAAAAAAACTAGCAACAACAAATGTTGGCGAGGTTGTAGAGAAAAAGGAACTCTCCTGCACTGCTGGTGGGAGTGCAAACTGGTCCAACCACTATGGAGAGCTTTGTGGAGATTTCTTGACCTACTAAACATAGAGCTTCCATATGATCCAGCAATTCCACTCCCAGGGATTTACCCAAAGGACACAGAAACATCAATTCCAAAGAGCACCTGCACCCCTATGTTTATAGCAGCACCGTTTACAATAGCTAAGCTTTGGAAACAACCCAAATGCCCCAAAACAGATGACCGGATCAAGAAGATGTATGTAGTACATATACACCATGGAATGTTACTCAGCATTCAAAAAAGATAAACACATGCAATTTGCAGCAACATGGATGGCACTGGAAGGGATCACGCTCAGCAAAATAAGCCAGAAAGAAAAAGAAAAGTACCGGATGGTCTCACTCATAGCAGGAATGTAGAAAACTTAAATAAGGGACCAGGAAAAAGAGTAACTATAAAAAAGAAAATATCAAAATCAACAAACAACTATGAACCAGAGACACTCTATGGGGGTTGGGGCAGGGGGAAAGGAGGGATTGGGGTCAAAATAAGGGGGTTGAAATTCTATGGGGAATATAAAACTAAAATTTAAATTGAAAAAAAAAACCAGAATGGAATTTGAATAAAAATAAATACAGACCAATAGAAATGAGAGCCCAGAAAAAAAAAAAAAAAAAGAAATGAGAACCCAGATTAACTATAGACAGTTAATCTACAACAAAGGAGGCAAGGGTATACGATGGAGAATGCAAATTCTCTTCAACAAATAGTAATGGGAAACTGAACAAAAACAAAAACAAAAAAAAAAGAAAAAGAGAAACACTAGATTCCTATCATATCATACACAAAAATTAACTGGAAACGGTTTATTAAAAATTAACTGAAAATGGGCCTCCCCTGGTGGCACACGGGGTTGAGCGCAGCGCCGTGAAGCTGTCCGCAGCCTCTGCAGCGCCGGTTCGATCCCGGCCGGCTGGTGAGGATCCCACATGGTGTGGCAGACCTCTCCTGTCTCGCCCGCTGCTCCCCTCAGCAGTGTATTTCAGTCAGTCTGCCTGCTCTGCTCCCCACTCTCTCTCTGGAGAATCCTTTCACCTCCCCACACCTCTGGCCTGTACCCCAGTTCTTGTATACATAAAATGAATAATTTTTTTTTAATATTTATTTATACAAGCACTGGGTACAGCCAGAAGTGCGGGAGGGTGAGAGAATTCACCAGAGCCAGAGCGGGGAGCAGAACCTCTCCTGTCTCACTCACTGCTCCCCTCAGCAGTATATTTCAGTCGGCCTGCCTGTTTTGTTCCCCACTCTGTCTCTGGCGAATCCTCTCACCCTCCCGTGCATCTGGCCTGTACCCAGATTCTTGTATAAATAAATAAATAAATCTTGTATGTATAAAGTAAAATTAAAAAAAATAACTGAAAATGATTTATTAAAATGTTGTCTGAAACATAAAATACACAGAAGTAAAACAGGCAAAACACTGACAGTGGCTTCAGGGATGGCAACTGGAAAGGACAACAAAAGCAAAAATAAACACATGGGACTACATAAACCTAAATAGCTTTCATACAGTAAAACTAACGATTATTAAAACAAAAAGTCACCCTACCAAATGGAAAAAAATATTTGCACATCGTTATCTGAAAAAGGATATCTAAGAGCTCAAAGAACTCAATCTCAACAAAAAGAAAACAAAGAACCCCCCTCCAAAAAAAAATGCGTACAAGAGCTAAATAAACATTTCTCCAAGGAATATATTATATACAGATAGCGAACAGGCAATGAACAGGAAAATGTTCATCATCAAGGAAATGCAAATCAAAACCACAATGGGATACCACCTCACCCATGTATAAGTGGCCCATACCCAAAAACAAACAAAAATCAAATGTAGGTGAGGATGTAGGAAAAAAGGAACCCTCACACACTGTTGATGGGAATACAGAATGGCCCAGTCCCCATGGAAAATAGATATTAAAAACAGATAACATACGACCAAACAATTCCACCCCTTGGTATCTACCCTAAGAATGCAAAAACACTAAAGGGATATATACACTCTTGTGTTTACTGCATCATTTTTTACAATAGCCAATTTACAGGTACAACCTAAAATGCACAGTGACAGAGGGGTGGGTTAAGAAGATATGGCAGATACACTTGATAAAATACTACTCATCTATAAAAAAAGATACATTGCAACAATGTAGACAGAACTGGAGGGATTATGCTAAATGAAATAAGTCAGAGAAAGACAACTACTGGATGTTTTCACTCATATGGGGAATATAACACAAAACAAAGGAACCGACAAATTTAAATCAAAAATAAATCCTATATATGATTGTAGAATTGAGGCTACTATAGGGGGAAGGAGGGCCAATGGTCTAAGGTGAAGGATTATGTGTGTTCTGGTGATTGGTGTGGTTTGGTAACATACATCTGAAAAGGTGAGAACCTATCCCCCTAAATCATATACAGTGTTGTAAACCAATGTTACCTCAATAAAAAATAAAAAAAGAAAAAGTAAGGTCTGCTTGATGTAATTAAAAAGTCTACTCTATTACATCCTTGGAGTTTCTTCCACAAGCATGGCAGTAGGGAGATTAACACTCAAGTCTGTTTCTTAACTTTAGCCGATAGGTTTGGATCTTGGCACCCAAAAGCAGAACTCCCATAGATTTACTTTCAAGGGCCCCCCAATGTAAAACCAAGTGTCCTATATACTCGTATAAAGAACTCTAATCAATAAATTAAACCCTCTACCACCTGACCTTGAATATGAAAAAGCTACCAAGAATCAGCCAACATATTCTATAATCTATGACAAAGAAAGTTACAAACTGGCTCTGAAGATAAGGTAGGTTTTTTTTTTTTGAATATTCATTTATATATGGGGTGTAGGCCAAAGGTATAGGTGAGAGGATTCACCAGAGACAGCGTGGGGAGCAGAACAGGTGGATCTACTAAAATACGCTGCTGACGGGAGCAGCGGGCAAGACATGAGAGGTTCTGCTGTGCCAAGTGTAGCTCCCTGGCCTGGGATCGAACTCCAATAGCTTCATAGTGCTGAGACTTAACCCTTTGCGCCACCATGGAGGCCCAGAAAAGAAAGTTTTGAGGAATCTTTTAAAACCTTGGTACTAGCATGGGCCATGGACCACTAGGAAAGAATAATATGAGAAATAAGACATTTTTAAGATTCAGAAAATTTACTTTCTAACGAGTCCCTCAAAGAAAATTACTTATTTTCTTTGGTGCACCACCAAAATAAGAATGAAAACCGAGAAAACATAAAACATGAGCTTCAATAGTGAATAGATACAACCTGGGAAAAGTGTGGGAGGGGAATTCCAATATGCTAGTTGTTTGGCAAGTCTAGAAAGCAACCAGTCCACATTGAACTAAAGAGAGTGGAGGTCTCCAAGAGGGCACACTGCAGGAAAAAAATCCTTGGAATGGATAGTATAATAGAGGGTGTGGTGATGAATATAATAAAGGAGCAGGAGCAGAAGAGGGGGAAGGAATCACTAGAAACTTTGGGTGTGTTAGGGGAGAGGTAAATGAACAAGAGGATTACAATGCAAATGTGAAGCAAAAAGCCAAAATTAGAACAGAAAGATAATCAAAAAAGTAAATGCATATCAAAGATAGTTAGGAAAAAAACAGGGAATAATGAACAAAGTATATGCTTCTTTCTCTAAAAGAAAAAATTAAAAGGCAGCATCACTTTAACCAATTTGTAAAACTGTAAGAAAAAGTATATTTGGACATTCTCCTTTCAAGATCCTGACAAAAGGACAGTGACTATGGCCCAGTAGATAAGAAAATCCTAGTCATTATAGATTTCCCTCTAATGTGAAAAATTTCTATAATAAATCCTTATTGTTCAGCTTTTATCATCAAGCAATAGTAAAAAGTATAAAAGACTTAGTAAAGTTACCAAATGGAATGTAAACATTATAAATCTTAATTTTTACATTAAGTTCACCTGGGAATAAGCTGCGGTATTTGCACTAACTGCAAATACACCTCAAATACAGATTCAAGATATACTAGCTATAAGTTCATAAAACAGAAATATAATTTTGAATATATTAATGTCATAAAGAGAACCAATGGAAAAACCTAGTGATTTACCTCCATTGGAAGTAGAAGGGCAACTAAGTAGTGTGGTAAACTAAACCCTCACATAGTATTTACCAAGGCAAACTAAATCCTCAATCTTATATTCAAAGTTGATAAAGCAAGAAAATGGGGGTACAAGTATATTAATATACTTAATATACTGAAGTATCCACAAGAATCAACACAAAACACACAAAAGTCTGGAAAGAAAAGAACTGGAATAGAATGGGGCAGTGAAAAACTTTCTTTTCATTCATAAATTCATCTGTAATGTTTTATTTTTTTAAACCTTATATGAGTACATATTTTTAAAAGTTAAAAGTTGACTTCTTTAAAAAACTGTGTAAGAAAAAGAAAAATCGGATACATGAAAACTACACTTCACTGCTTTCATTCTGTGTATGTTCATCTGCTTTAACTTACTCATATATGGCAAACAACTGAATTAGGCAAGATTGTCGAGAACACTTACTTTGTCAAAACGTTAAAATAGGGGCCTGTGCCGGCCAGCGGTGGCCGCACAGGTGTCTGGCGGGGACGTGGGGCTGGTGGCTGTGGCCTCTGGTCTGGGATGAGCCGCACTCTCGGTGGAGGCAGGAGAGCTGAGCCGGAGCCATGGCCAGTACAATGGTAGCAGTTGGACTGACAATTGCTGCTGCAGGATTTGCAAGCCGCTATGTTTTGCAAGCCATGAAGCATATGGAGCCTCAAGTAAAACAAGTTTTTCAAAGCCTACCAAAACCTGCTTTCATTGGTGGCTATTACAGAGGTGGATTTGAACCAAAAATGATAAAACGGGAAGCAGCATTAATATTTAGGTGTAAGCCCTACTGCCAATAGAGGAAAAATAAGAGATTCTCATGGACAAATTATGCTTTTAAATCACCCAGACAAGGGAGGATCTCCTTATATAGCAGCCAAAATCAATGAAGCTAAAGATTTACTAGAAGGTCAAGCCAAAAAATGAAGTAAATGTTACGATGAATTTTAAGTTCTTAGCTGTTGATGTATAAACACCAACTTTTTAATAAAATGCTTCAAAGCTATAAATCTTAAAAATGATTTAGCATAAATTAAAAAAAGAAACACATTAAAATAACACAAAACAAAAAGCCTGCTAAGCAGTAGAACTAGAGGGAAAATGAAGGGAGTAAAAATAAGAGCCCAGACCAAAATCATAATCAGAGGTACTTAAGAGAGCAAGGAAATGAAGAAAAATGAGTCTTTTTCAACTTGAACTTTATTTTTGTAGAAAATGTAACTTCCAAGTGTAAAGATTTCTGTAAAAAAAAACCCACAATCAAAAGTCTGAATTATTAACATTAGAAATATTTAATCAACAAAGATATATTAACTTGAAAGTTACATTACTTTTAAAACCTGAAATTTTAAGATTTGGTTTCGGAGTTAGTTATCAAATAGACCTAATTTTTAGATACATCATCCTTATTTATATTGGCAAAACACAGTAATTGAAAAAAACTTTGAAAAGAAAAAAAGTCACTCTATTCCAAAAGAGTTAAAATGAAAAAAAAAAAAAACCCAACAAATATACTCTCACTGGAAAACCAAGTAAGAACTTTTATTTAACAACTTAACACTAATCGATGTCTAACATATTTAAAAAACACAGCATAATTATTTGTGAATAAACAGTTTCCACACTTAAATTCAATCACTGTCTTACTGGCCCATATAGCTCATTTAAATGGTGTAATCTTCAGTAATGTACAAAATACAACCAATACGAGTAGAAAGATTAGTTTAGCTACCCAAATACAGGTAAGATTACCTTCTTTTTTTTTATTTTATGAAGTCGATCTTTTGGTAAAGCAATGTGTATCCCTATTAATCCTCCCAGGATGAATGCTCACTTTTCCAAATACTCATCTCTAACATTTTTAACTGCAATAACCCCATCCTTTAAAAATATCTTGGAAAAATGAAGAAAATAAAAACCACAAAACCACTGTGTACATTCATAGATACACATGTATCAAATCTTTTATTCTTTTCTTACAAAATTTAGATTCTTAGAAAATAAGTGCTTATTTAAGTAGTTCAGTTAAACCTATGATATTCCCCCAATTATATCATAGCCAAAGCACAATGACATTCTTATTAGTTGCAAAATTACTCTACTTACTTATCTATATGTACTTCCCTCTTGAAAGGTTTAAACTTTTAGACTAGACCTCTTAACATCCACCTGGTCTAGGAGAAAAAGAACAGACACTAAAGGAAAAGGCCTAGGTTTCAAATCTTGTTTTTTTCTGAATCAGCATAATGACCTCTCAGAAGCTGTTTGATCAGATTAAAATGGAAATAACCGCATCCAACAAACAGGGTTGTTTCAAGGATCAATAAAATGATGTACGTTAAAGAAGCTACCAAGCGTCTGGCACACAGTAAATGTTGGTTTACTGTGTTAGTTCTTTCCTTCCTATTTAAAAAAACTGTATGACAAGTACTAGAAGCCACATAGATACAATGAATTTATTCACTAGTAACCTACATTATTTCACAACCCACATACACATTCGACAGCTCAGGGTATTAACTAGCCAAAAAATAAACCAAACAAAAAACTGAATTCGGGCAAAGAAATTTTTTAGTCCATTTACACGTGTTTTATTATGTGTAATGTTAGCTGACAACAGGGAAGAACACAGAAAACTTCTCTGTAAAAGTATACCAAGAGTTAAATCCTGTAGTTAAGAATTTCCTTTAAGAATGAGGAAAAGAAAAGCGCTCTAGACTTTTTTCCCCCTTGCAAATATAAGTTTGGGATGGACCAGAGTACCACTCTTTATTGCAATTGACAGAGCAGGCCACAGACGTGCAAAAATACACAGGGTACGAATAAGTTTGAAAACTGCTTCTAGCGTAGATAGGGGACCCGAGATTGCGATTTAAAACCCTGGGTCTTTCACAGAATTGCAGGGGGCAGGAAAAACAATGGAAGGGGGAGGGGCGGTCGAAAAAGGGCTGAAGACGCAGAATGTGGAGAAGCCGGGTCACTGGCGGGAAAGCGAAGCAGTTGGAAAACTAAGAAAATGAGTTCGTTCCCGCGCTCCGCCGAAGGCCAGCGGAGCTGCGGCTGGAAGCGAAGGTGCTGTCGCCGGAGAAAGGGGCCGCCCGGGGACGAGCGACGGGGCCGGAAGGCGAGTACAGGGAGGTAGGCGGGGAGGCCTCGGGGTCGACGAACGCGGAGAAAAGCGGGAGGCACCCGCCGCGGGCCGGCGCCGCGTACCTGCAGAGATCGTCCAGGACGCCGCCGGGAATCTCCACCCGTTTGGTCTCCATGATGAGCCCCCACAGCAGGAGCAGCGCATCCCGGCTCCGCACGGCCGGGGACCGAGGCTAAGGCGAGGAGACTACGGGAGCCGGAGATGGGGCGGCCGCGGCTCCACAGAAGACGGAGAGGAAGGGGCGGAACCGCTCACTTCCGTCCCGCTGCCTCAGCCCGGGCCCCCGAGGCCGGGTCAAAGCGCGGGCAGGGCCCCAGGAGCCACGCCCCTGCTCCGCTTGAAAGGCCCAATTGGAAGCTAGAGAAGCGGGGCCTGCCGCGTAGCCAATCAGACGTTTGTTTATTGGCCCGTCGTCGCCAACCCGCCTGCAAGAGCCTCAGTGGCTGCTCGGAAAGCCAACTTCCCCGGGGCTCCGTCTGACCCCGAGGGTGGGTGGAGTTGAGGACACGGAAGCCCGCGGAGCTGTTCCTGGGCCGTGTCTTCCCCGGCCGTCCTGAGGCCGGCGTCTGGGGCTTCTAACGTGGTCGCACCGTCCTTTCTGCAACCCAGTGAGACAGGGCAAGCTAGGGTTATTAGGCAGTTTTAGGGACAGTGCAGGAGGGGACCTCTGAAGAATTTAGGGAGGCTTCAGAGATAAGGACAAGCAAGGAAATGAAACCAATTTCACTGGGAAAAACAAACATCCTAGCACCATTGTTAACACTAGGGGAAAAACAAACATCCTAGCACCACAGATAATCTTGTTAAGGATGGTCCTGGTTGATAAGATAAAGTGTAAAGATACTCACCGGGAGGGCTAGACCATAAAGGTAAAGCAATAAACATAACAAATGGGGGGAAAAAAATACTGTTAAAATAAGGAATGTGAAATTCCTTAGTACCCCCTGAGAGCTAGCCAATCAGGAAGAGAGACTGAACTTTTAACATAATGAAAGAGAAAAAGTATATATTGCCAATGTAATATCCCATACCGGCTCATCTTGGCCCCTCCCAGGTACTTTATACCTGGGAGTCTTTCTTCTTTGTCTCTTTTCTTCCTAAATAAACTTTTCTTTCAAAGACAAGATTTGTCTCTCTCTGCTTACTTACTCCAAAAGTCTGTGAATTCCTTTCTACGGTTTCGCGAGACAAAAACTCGTGGTAAAGCGGCAGCAGTTGTTACACACGCCGGCATCACCAGCAAACCTTTCACCTAGAAGTCAGGGCCGCAGGGCCTGTGCAGCACCAGTGTGCGTGCACGATTTCTCTCACCACCTGTCCTCACACGCCGCAAGGGCTGGTGGACAGGTTACATCATTTTTGCGCAGGCTTGCCTCTGTCCCTACTCAAGCACCTGTATCCCAGTGTCACACCTGGTGAGGGAGTGGAGAACTAGCCCGCTAGGGAACTGTCCTGTAAGAGCAGGCTGGAAAGGGCTGGTTGCTTGAGGGAACTGAAAGCTGACAATCTGAGGCAGGTAACCACAAAGCTAGCAGGCAGAGGCTGTTTGCTATAAGCTAAGTGTATGGAAATAACAGTAGATAGTGGTGGCTTCACAATTCTGGGTGGCAAAGTGGGGCGATGAAGCAGAGTACGGTAGTGGAGAATTACCAGAAAGGGGTAAAGTCCCTGTAGGGTAAATGATTTTCAGGCTTTTCTGCCTTCCAGCCTTAGGACTGCACACTTGATGGCAAGTACTTGCATTTTGTTACATTGTTATATTCACTTGTATTGTGGGCTAGTATTTATATTCACCAAGAGAAGCAGAGGAGAGCGAATTCACCCATCACAGTCTGAGTTCTGCACCATGCCCACAATTGTAAGACTTCTCAGATTCAGAGAACAACAATAATGGGACTTACTTAACAAACCAGGAAAAACAGAGTTATTGAGGCCACAAATGGCCGCTTGCCTCACCCAAAGCAGGGTCCAATGTTTTAAAGACCTAAACACAATGGTTCCCAAGATGGCATCTTCCCACCACTGCAGACCTGCAGCACATGGCAGCCAGACCATAGGCTGGGATCCAACTCAGGAAGAGAGCAGGAGATAAAACAGATGTTCACCAGAGCTGCCAAGATGCCCCAGCACAGCACCAGACAAGCTACATTCAAAACAGCAGCTGCAGTAGCCGAATTATCTAGCAATGGCCACACTCATGCAGCTCAGGGAGGTGCCAGGCACTGGGAATTCACCTTTCCTGCCAGGCTCAGTTCCTTGGCTACTTGTAAAGCCTCCGAACTTTTCCTCACCGAAGTTGGCTGCTGGAAGCCTCTCCAAGTCCATCAGAGTCCTCCAACAGCCTTCTCGAAGATCGGCACAGATGGGGGCAGAAATTCCTAGCCCCAGAATGGCTGAAGATCTGAAAATGTTGACATCCAGAAAGCTGAAACCCCAATACTGAGTCTTGGGGGCTACTTCTGCAGTCCCTTTTATCTCAGAGTCTCCACCACCACCACCCATACTTTGTTCGTATTTCACCTGGGGCTATCCATTCTCACAAGCATCCCCATACAGGGGGCACCACCTGTAACAGTGGCTTCAGCCCCGTTACAAATGGAGCCGGATACCAATGAAAGCAACAAAACAAAAATGTGAGGATTCCCTTTAATCATGTTTATGTACATAAGAGCAAATAGCCCTCTGTGTTACACGCACACACACACTGTAAAACAACCTACCCATTCTGGGTAGCTTTATTAACGTTTCTAGCAGCCACATGCTCTACGCGGTTGTTTGTAGTCGCCGTACTCCTCCGTGCACTCCACTGCACTCCTTCCCCCTCGAAACCGCACCACCACCACACCGCACTCTGCTGCACCACCCCTATAAACCAGTCTCTTAGCTCAGGTGTACCCACCTACGCATGCCCACACCCCACTCCAGGTGCCCGCCATCAAGCATGCACTCAGGACCACAGGGTTCCGTCTTCCATCCTAATGGTGGGAGGGCAGAAAAGCCTGATACCTTTCACCTACCCTACACACACACACACACACACACACACACACCCCACACATGAAGTGGGCACTCGTCAAAGGCCAGGTGGCACAGAGCCACCAGGATGGGTGATATTCACTGAGCAAAATAGATCATCAGTTTTATGAACCCTGGGATGAGGGAGGGAGAGCTTAGGGGGAGGGATTAGGAATGGAAAAGTACTGAGTAGTGGTTCAGAGTAGGAAAAGGTCATCAAGGTTTTCACCCTCCCTTCCCCCATAAGCAGAGGTGCGTAAAGAACTCTGCCCAAGCCCTCAAAGACTTATTATTGAGGGTGTGGGGTTAGGAATGCAAACATGTGAAACACATGAGTCAAAGAGACCTAGCTGAAATACAAAGCCTGGCAGAGGTTGCAATGCACTGGCCATGTGCCAAGTCTGCAAAGGGATGTCAGTTATTCCTTCCATGAGGCTGCATGCCAGGTGAAGCTTTTACAATAGCCAAGAGTTAGGATTGAAAAACTACCCCCAGGTTTTGAACCAGGATCCAGGTTCCTGAAGAAATGCTGGACATAAGTGAATCCTGAAGCCTATCTACAGGGTAAGTGAAAAATTATAAGGCTTTTCTGCCCTCCCACCGTTAGCATTGATGATGGATCTCTGCGGTCCTACATGCATGCCTGATGGCGGGCACCTGGAGTAGGGTGTGGGCATATATAGGTAGGCACACCTGGGCCGAAACTGGGCTTATAAGGGCGGCATCACAAAGAAGCAGAAGCAGAACAAGAGAGAACCAGCAGAGAAGCAAAGACCACAAGAGAACGCCAGAGAGCCCAGAAAGAGTGAAGACTGGCCGGGGCCTAGGAGGCCTGCCAGCCTCCTGGTCCCCCCAGCCCCCTGCCTGTAAAAAGCTCAATAAAAGCCTGAAAAGCCACTGAGGACTCCAGGACTCTCCTTTACCCGTCCGGTTGGATCATAGAGAACCTGTACTGTGCCTTCATGCCGCTACACTATCCTACCTCTGAATTTATATTAACCCAAGCATTTCTTTTCGTTTCAGCCAAAACTTCTTGTCCCTTGGACTGAAATCATTCCAATCAATGTTCCACTGGCCATCCAGTGACCCAAACCAGAAACCTCAGAACCTTGATTCTTTGCTCACACATTACCATGTGCAGTCCATCAGTGAGTCCTAAGCAGTCTCTCTACAAAACATATCTAAGGTCCATTCCCTTTTCTCCACTTCAACTGTCCCCACCTTATCCACATCACCTCATCTCTCATTTGGACTACTAGTAGGCTCCTAACTACTCCTTTCTTCTACTCTTACTCTATTTTCATCCCTCCTTGTAGGGTAAGGTAAAAGTATCAGGCTTTTCTGCCCTTCCACCATTAGGATAGATGACAGAACCCTGCAGTCCTGAATGCATGCCTGATGGCAGACACCTGGAGTAGGGTGTGGGCATATGTAGACGGGGTACACCTGGGCTAAGGCTGGATTTATAAGGGCAGTGTCACAGAGATGCCAGCAGAAGCAGAACCACCAGAGAATGCCAGAGAGCCCAGATAGAGTGAAGACTTTCTGGGAGGCCTGGCAGCCTCCCGGCCCCCCGGCACCCCTGCCTGCTGTGTGCCTGGTAAATCCCAATAAAAGTCTGTGAAAGCCACCGAGGGCTCCAGGACTCTCTCTTTCACCCCATCTGCTCGGGTCATAGTAAACCTTCTCAGTGTTCCTTCCTGCCACTACACTCCTCCATATAGCAGTAAGAGTGAGCATCTTAAAACACATGGCATCATTCTCCTGCATGAAAATCTTCATGACCCTTTAAGTAAAATCCAATCTTCATGCCGTGACCCAAGAGACCTCACGTGATAGGGCACCTGCTTTTGCTGTAGCCTTGTACTTTGTCCTGTTGTCATCTCATTCATTATACTCTAGCACAGTTGTCTTCTTGCAATTCATCAAACTCACCAAGCTCTTTCCACATACCATCCCCTCCACCTGGAGTCCTGCCCACCCCATTCATTAATTTCCTCCTTTTATCCTTCATGTGCAGCTTAACAATCACCTCTTCAGAGCTCTTCCCTAACCACTGCATCTAATACTCTCTACTATTCTCTGTCACAAGCCTTTGTTTCCTCCAAACTAGGCTTCCTCAATTAAATTTTGTTTCAATTAATTTTTCTCCTCTCTCCAACTGTAAGTTACAAAAAAGAAAGCAGGGAGAAAGCAGGAATCCTTTCTTTCATTCATTGACTCTCCGGGGCTTAGAATGTTCTTGTTATATGATAGGCACTCTACAAACTAAAGAACAAGCAAAGGAGTAAGTTATTACCAAATATGTACTGAGTTTACTGAGGAGGAGATGAGATACAAAATCTTAATATCATTGAGTAAACATCACTCTCTTAAAAAATCTCTGCTTAAGTGCTGTGAAGCTGTCCGCAGCCTCTTCAGTGCCAGTTCGATCCCCGCCGGCCTCGGAGCAACCCACATGGTGAGCAGAACTCTCCTGTCTCAGCCACTGCTCCCCTCAGCATTGTATTTCATCAGTCTGCCTGTTCTGTTCCCCACTCTGTCTCTGGTGAATCCTCTCACCCTCCCGCCCATCTGGACTGTACCCTGGCTCTTGTAAAAGTAAAATAAATCTTTTTTAAAAAATCTGCTTAGAAATCTGTTGGAAAAGATGTACTCATTCTAGCTTAATGCACTTTGTTACTTTCACCAGAGTCCTAATTAATAGATCTTATTTGTGCTCTTTCTCTGTCTATATATTTACTTATTTTATTCCCATATATAATTATGTAGATATTTGTGTATTATTTATGCATAAAGCACAGGTATAAAATATATAAATATATGTAGTATATAAATATAATGTTAAATGTATTTAACATTACATGTTAAATATAAATATATGAATACAAAAGATATAAAACACCTCTAGACTCTAGGTTATCTTCCTTTTCTTTTGCCTTTCTCTTCTTGCTTCTCTCTCATGTCCAACTTCCATATTCTGATGGGTTTGCACAGAATGGAAAGAAGTTGAAAGAGGGCAAATGAAAGGGGGGTTGTCAGACCCTGTAGGGGCAGGATGGGCACAGGGCAGGTTTTTTAATGATCCTAGCAGATGGGGTAAAGAAGGAGACTCCTGGAACCCTCAGTGTCTTTTGTAGGCTTTTATTGGGATTTACCAGGTACACCGCAGGCAGGGGTGCTGGGAGGCTGGCAGGCCTGCCAGCCCTCAGCAAGTCTTCACTCTTTCTGGGCTCTCCGGCATTCTCTCATGGCCTCACTCTCTCTCTTGTTCTGGTCACTCTTTTTAGCTCTGCTGGCGTCCCCGTCCCCGTGATTCTGCTCTTAAAATCCCCATCTCAGCCCAGGTGAATCCCATCTACATATGCCCACACCCTATTCCAGGTGCCCGCCATCAGGCATGCATTCAGGACTACAGGGTTCCGTCATCAATCCTAATGGAGGGAGGGCAGAAAAGCCTGATACTTTACTTACCCTACAGACCCAAATAAAAAAGCTCGTATCTAGTGCTAAATGACCTTTCGCATAAGGGACAAGTCAGGAAAAAGAAAATTGCTTCAGGAGTTTTCTGTTTTAGAAATAATTTCTTGGGCCTCCCCGGTGGTGCAGCGGTTGAGCACTGGGTTGCGAAGCTGCCCGCGGCCTCTGTGGCGCTGGTTCGATCCCCGGCTGCTCCCCGGCCACCAGAGGAGGGTCCCACATGGCGCGCAGACCTCTCCTGCCGCCCGCTGCTCCCCTCAGCAGTGTACTTCGGTCCTTCTGCCTGCTCTGCTCCCCGCTCTGGCTCTGGTGAATTCTCTCACCCTCCCGCGCTTCTGACTGTACCCAGTGCATGTATAAACAAAAACAAACAAACAAACAAATAAATAAATAAAACATGCCTCTATATAAAAAAAAAAATAGAAATAATTTCTTAATTCTCAATAACAGTTCTTAAGAATTCTTTTATTAATTCTCTGTTACTAGTGAAGGGATTCTTTTTACTGAAATTTCAGAAACTAAGCTCTCTACTATGTTGAATCTTTAAACACATTTTGTTGTCAAATGTGTTTAAATGTGACATTTTCTGTCAAATGTCAAATCTTTAAACATATTTTGTTCTTGCTGGAGGCAATTGTTTTATTTTTAAATTCACCTTGAAAGTATCTTTAATTAGGAAGATCTGTCTCATAGCATCTCTTATGGTTGACTTCTTTAAGAGGTTCTGTTGAAACAGCATAAAAATCCAAAGAAATAGTTCTCCAATCACCCATTGTTAAAATATCAGCTCAATTTGGCCCTGTAACCCACTTCCCACATGGTTTACATGGGGTGCAGAGTTCACAGTTGACTCATCACTTCCCGTGAAGGTTGTGGGTGGACCTAACTGTTCCCAGAATATACAAGGAATGAGTCCAAAACACCAGAAGTCTGCTTTTCCAGCAGAGAGTGTCCATTCCTTTTCTCCATTTTTAAAGCCTACATCATAATGCTGACTCATGCTTTCAGCACAAGGGCAGGACTTAACAGCTGTAGTTTTCACCATATGTAGGACTACACTTCTAAGGAGTCTGGGTAATTACATTGTTTTCTGGTTAAATTAGTTGAATCTCTGAAGAAATCCTTTCACACATAATGAAATCTCCCCCTTAAAGTTGACTTTCTCTTCTGTAGTTGTCGCAGCACTGCCAAATGGTGACATAATTTCTCTCCATATATTCACTTTATATTGTTGCTCTAACAAATTACCACAGAATTGGTACCTCAAAAAAATACAAATTTATTATAATTCTGTAAATTAGAATTTCAACACAGGGGAAGGCTGTGTTCTCTACTAGAGGCTGTAGCGAGAATCATTTTCTTGCCTTCTCTGGCAGCTGGAGTCACCTGCATTCTTTGGCTCATGCTCCCATTCCTCCTCCATCTTCTGAGCCAGCAATGGCTGACTGATTCCTTCTCACCTCTTATCAGTCTGACTTTCTTTCATATTCCCGTCTTTTTTTTTTATTTAAGGTTTTAACATTTTTTTTTAGATTTATTTATTTATTTATTATTTATACAAGCACTGGGTACAGTCAGAAGTGCGGGAGGGTGAGAGAATTCACCAGAGCCAGAGCGGGGAGCAGAGCAGGCAGAAGGACCGAAGTACACTGCTGAGGGGAGCAGCGGGCGGCAGGAGAGGTCTGCGCGCCATGTGGGACCCTCCTCAGGTGGCCGGGTTGCAGCCGGGGATCGAACCGGTGCTGCAGAGGCTTCGGGCAGCTTCGCAGCCCAGCGCTCAACCGCTGTGCCACCAGGGAGGCCCCATATTCCCGTCTTTTTATGACTCACTCCTGCTCCTCTTCCATTTTTTTTTCTTTTTTTTTTTAAAGATTTATTTATTTATGCATACAAAATGGGATATAGGCCAGAGGTGCGGGGCAGGGGTGGGGAGTGAGAGGATTCATCAGAGACAGAGTGGGGAACAGAACAGGCAGATTGACTGAAGTACACTGCTGAGGGGAGCAGCAGGCAAGTCAGTAGAGGTCTGCTGTGCCATGTGGGTTGCTCCCTGGCCGGGGATCGAATTCATGCGGCAGTAGCTGCCGACAGCTTCATAGGTTGCGTCTTAACCCCTTGCACCACCAGGGAGGCCCTGCTCCTCTTCCATTTTTAAGGAACCTTGTGATTATACTGGGCCTACCCAGACACTTAAACATAACACCTTTTCTTAACATCAGCTGATTGTAACCTTAATTTATTTACAACCTTACTTTCTCTATTTCCATTAAAGCAGAGGAGTTGGGTAAGAGATTAAGGAAAACCAATTTTTCATCATATTGTTTTAGTCCTGAAATCCCATTCAGCTTTGAACTCCCTGTATCCCCTGGATTTTTCATTATATTTTTCATTAGCTAAGATAGCTGTGATGTTGCTCTTTAGAACTCATGTGAGTTGAATACTTTCTTTTTGCAACCCTGAGTCCTAATGCACACCCTAAGTCTAGTAACAGTGCTTTGGGAAATCAAGAACAAAGTCTACAGCTACATTTGGGGTGTATGTTATTAGAAAAGCAAGGCAGCATGAAAAGAAAAGTTTTAAGAGAGTAAGAGTTGGAGAGTAAAGCAAGAGGGTGGGTGATTCTAGAGCTGGAGATCAGGCTCCACTCCACTATTTTGGCATTAAATAAGAATGACCTTCAAAACCTAGAGAACTTAGGAACATCTGATTGTACTAATAAAATCAATATATCACAAATAAAATATGATATCTACAGAAAACTGTCTCATAGGTCCAACTGGGAAGAGCTAAATCATACAGTCAGCTAACATTATTCACTTCCCTAAAATAACAATGAGTCAGCAAAGCACGGATGAGGAGAGTCTGAAAGAGATCTGAGATGCAGAATTTGACACTGCCTCTTCAAGTGCCATGGACTGGAGACACACCAAGAAGCCAACTTGGTCTTTTGCCTGAAGTACTTTCATGGAGTGCTCTGATAGGACCTTTACCCTTTCCTCTTACTCAAATTAGGCTCCATTTCAATTTAGCATTATTCAAATAACCTGAAAGTTACAATTTTACATCCCATGTAGCTTTCCATGAGCACTATTGGAAGAAAGATACAGTCTAGATCAAAACCATTTAAGAGAGTGGAAAGTGAAACTGTACCTGGGAGGCAAGTCCAGTCTGGATGGTGTCAATTTGGGGAAAGAATGTGAAGTTGGAAGCGGGGTGATGGTGAGGAGATTACACTTTTTGAGTCACAGAGGAATAAAAGGTCAGGTTGGAAATGAACAAAGAGACTTTGGTAATTGTTCTAATCAAACTGGGAGGCTTGTGTCTGCCCTTTGTCGGATAGTGCTCTCAGGAAGGAGCTGGTTTAATGCAGGATGCCAGGTGGACAGGAACAGGGCCCATTTCTCTCTCTTGTAGTTTTCTGCACAAGATTTCCTACCCACTAGGAGCCAAAACCATATTTTCATTAATATTGAAAATATTGATTTTTTTAAAAGTCTCCCATTGTCCTAAAATGTTTTCCCCTCTAAAAATGCAAATGTCCATGAAGAGAGTTAGTACATTAAACTTCATCACTCATAAAGACATTCTCATGGAAAAATTTTCCTTTTAAAGTCAAAATTATGTGTCCTCCATTTTACTATTTAAAAGAACTTCATTGTTTTTAGTAATTTTCCTAACTTTGAATATGAAAAATTTTTGCAAATAAATGAAGAACTCACTCATGATAAACAATGTATGCATTTTTTATGATTAAAATGCATAAGCCAGGATACTGTTAATATGCAAAAACTGGATTTTATACCATGATTTTTATGACAGCAGGATATGTGACCATAGGTTTACAATTTCTAAAATTATTTAAGACTTATATAAATATATTTGGAGGTTATGTTTTGGAAAGAATGGTAATAATGACCAGCAGGTAGACTGCCAGGTTTCAGAACTACTGTTTGGCCTTGTTTCAGTACCTACTTTATCATATGCTTATTCAGTTTTCTACAGAACAGAATTCGCATTGCCAAACTTGGATAGTGTCTCATGCAGCCCTAAAGTAGATGAAACACCTAGTCTGCCAGAGCTCTAAAATTAGAAAACTATTAAAATCCTACAAAGATGTGTTAGTTTTCACAAATTTAAAGTTTGATTTGCAAAACATCTACCCAGTCTATATGGAGACTACACTTACAATGAATTGTTCAATGAATTATTGCTTACTTCCCCTGGGTTGCTTAAGTCCCCTCCTGTCTCTGCCTTCTCCCCAGTAACCTCATTCCCATTCTTAATTAAACTTAAAGAAGGTTAACAACTTCTGCGCCAAATTGCACACATTCTCTTTACTTTTAATTAGATGAACATATATACATGGGCATTCCTGCCTCATTGTATTACAAGATAAAAGGGGGCTTACAAAATTCTCTGCATTTCCTTTTCTTAGTAAGAATATATCTATCCAAGTCAATTGACAGAGTGCACTCAGTCTTTTAAATACATAAAATGCTGTCTTCCTAAATAGTCTATGGTGTGGATATACCATAATTTAAGCAATTATTTCCCCATTGGTGGACATACACTTTGTTTCCAAATTTTTGTCCCTACAAAAAAATGCTGCAAATGAAAGTCCTTTTCTGCATATTCTTCTGTATAATTGTATGTCTAAGGAGTGGCAGGAGTGAGTTTACTATGAAAAAGTGTACATATTTTTCATTTTAGTGGATACTGCCAGTGCATTCCCAGTGGACTCTGCTGTATGAGTGAGCCTTATTCTACCCACACCTCTTCTGCTACCAACCACAGGCATTATTCCTTTCAATTATTACATCTTGACAAGAAGTAATTGGATTTTTAATATTTGTCTTATTACTTTTATTGAGAGTTCTGGATCAGAGTCAGATCTCCTAATATTACACTAAATAAGAAATATGCTGGGCCTCCCCAGTGGTGCAGCAGTTGAGCGCTAGGTTGCAAAGCTGCCCTCAGTCTTTGCAGCACTTGTTCGATCCCCAGCCCCCGGGCGAGGGTCCCACATGGCCTGCAGACCTCTCCTGCCGCTCCCACTGCTCCCCTCAGCAGTGTACTTCGTCAGGCTGCCTGTTCTGTTCTCCGCTCTGGCTCTGGTGAATTCTCTCACCCTCCCGCACTTCTGACTATATCCAGTGCTTATATAAGTAAGTAAGTAAGTAAGTAAATAAATAAATAAATAATAAAATACAGCTAAAAAAAATAAGAAATGTGCTGACCTCTTTGCCCCTGTTCTAATTTAATTATTGCCTAGACCATCAATGGGATGTACTCTCTGAATCTTTGTAGATTCATACATTCCTTTCCTTCACCTGACAACCTGACAGACAGGTATCCAAGTTGGGGAATGACTCTTGAGTGGATTTTTTTTTTTAATTATTATTTTGTTAGTTTGTTTCCCTTAGAACTCTGTGGATCTTCTTTCATCCTAACTTCAGGTTTTTAATGAAAAATCTGATGCCATATTTTTCCTTCTTAAATAAATTTTTCTTTCCAACAGATTTCCAAATTAGTACTTCTGATTCTTTTTTTTATTTAAATGAAAAAAATATGCTTAATGTTTCCTGGAATTCTTTTCCATGGTATAATTGAACTCTGTTAAATTTTCTTACTTCAGTTATGGTTCAGGTTGTCATCTTTCTCCTGCAGCAGTTTCTGCTAGGTATTCTCTGGTGTATTTGGTACTAAGACAAATACATATTCCCTTAAAACATAGTGTCTGAAAACAGTAATAAACATTTATTATCTCTGGAGAATTCAAATGGAATAAAAATACCCAGGAAAAGAAAAGTCTCCCTTTACCCCAGAACTCCAGGTTTTACTTACCTTTTATAGTTTAAAAAATTTCTAAACCATTGGCAAATAAAAAAAAATTGAGGGAAAAAAGTCTAAGCATAACCTTTTTGTCTTGAAATACAGAAATATAATAAAGATAGCACAGACATATCTTTCACCCAAACTCCTCAAATAATAGCGTTTTGTCATAAATAGTTTATCCTCTCTCTTTACATATAGATATGTAGATGATTGATACACATTTTTTTCTGAAAAATCTGAAATTGGATTACAAATATGATGTCCCTTTTTATCATTAAATATATTGGTGTGTGTTTCCTGAAAACAAAGACATTTTCCTTTAGAATAGTTTAATTCTAAAAATCAAGAAATTAATATCAATATAATATTATCTAATCTACTGAGCTCATCCAAATCCTATTAATTATCCCACTAACAAAAGAAAACTAATTTTTTTCTGGTCTAAGATCAAATCAAAGATCACGCACTTTGTATTTACTTGCCATGCGTCTTCAGCCTCTATTTCTCTGGAAGAGTTCCCTAGTTTTTCTTTTTAGAGATATTTTCATAAAATTATGTATAGAATAATTTGATGTAAAATTATCTCTTTTGTATTGTGCTTAACATGTTTACATTTTACATCTCAGTGCATGCATATCTCTGTCATTCATTTTATTGACTGCATAGTACAGTGAAGATCACTCAGGATGATTTAGGTTATGCTATGATAACAAATAATACAGGAATCACAGTGGCTTAAGACAACAAAAGTTTATTTACTGTGTGGAAGTCCATCATTGTCCCCCTGAAGGCTCAGTATCTATCAGCTTCCATCTAGTGATTCTCCCTCTAATGGGTGTTTCTACAATTGCTGTACCAGAGGAAGCATGGAGGGTCTTCCTCATAAAATGGGTTCTTAAAATACTTCACAAATCTCAGGCCAAAACAAATCACATATATATGCCCAACTCTAAATGAACAGGGAAGCATATTCTTCCTGCAGAGTTTTGTTATGCCTCGTAAGATCTATCACACATATCATTGAATGGCAATATCACTATTTAAGTTGACATTTAGATTGCTTCTTTTTTTTTCAGTGTTCATTTCACATTTATTTTTTGCGCACTTGTATATCTACAGTATAAATTCTAAGAAATGCATTTGCATAAGTACAGAGAATGTGTGTCTAATTTTCATAGACACACATTTCGAGTTATGTGCAAGATGAAACATGCGGGGAGGCCACAAAAAGACTAGAGAGACAGAGACAGCAAAACAAAGGGAAGAAAGAGATTGGAGAGACAAAGAGAGCAGATTTGAACCTTCCAATTCATGGACTCTTTCAATTCTAACTCTTCATGTCTACGAACCCATTTCATCTTCAGTAAACTCTTGTTTTCACTTTTGCCTGTTTGAGTGGATTTCTGGTCTTTGCCATAAGTTACAACAAACTTTGAGGTGGACACATAAATGGTATGCTCTTTACTTTCACTTCAGTTTTCAACTTGATAAAGAGTTGGATCAGAGAAAGAGTTGAGCACTGAATTAGTTACCCAATCTCAATGAAACCAGGGCCCAGCAGTGTGGACTGTAGGGCAAGACAGGTGTTTCCCCATTGCCTCCTGAGCAGCGGGAGCCACTGGAAAAATAATGTAAGGAGCACAGGAATAATGTAAGGAGCACAGGAGACATCTTGGGATCCCCCAGACTTTGGGATTCCTCCATCTCTGTACCTGGCCTCAGAAAGAAGGAGCTTCCAGCAGCTGACCTCTGAAGAGAGAGAAGTCAAAGCATTTTTCAGCGAAGTGAAATCAGCAAATCTGCATCTGGTCCTATTGCTGCCACTGAAAAGAGCACCGAAGACCCTGGGCCTGTTGTCTCAAAGAGCTGTTTATCTGATCACCCAGCATTGCTTTAGTGCTATTTCTGTTCTTTGCTCCATTGTCTGATGCTGTTTATCCTGACCTTCGGACTCTTGGGGCCCCACCTGTGAATGTCTCTGGCTGCCACTGTGAGCTGTATCCTGGCCCACTGCTTGCCGGTGAGCCATGTGCTCCAGGCCCTTGTTGGAGGGACAGCGCCATCTTAGATGAGCAGCATTTGTGTTTGGGACTTCTGGACAACACAGTAGCCAGTCCTCTGTGGCCTTAGAAATTCTTTGTTTGCCCTGTTTGTTAAATAAACACCATTGTTGTTGTTTCTTGAGTCTGAATGGTCTTGCAATTGTGGGTGTGGGTGTAAACCCACAGTGACTTGTCCTCTCTTGGGCACTGTCCTTGCTTGGTAATAGCACCCTGCTAGCCCTGTTTCACCAAGACTAGAGCAATGTTTTATGAGTGGAGCTGCTTTTAAATCTAGTGCCAATGGTTGATGGGAATGATCTTCCTCAGATCTGCGATAAGAACACATTCCAGGAAAAGTCTTGCATTTAAGTTCCATCTTTGCACTTAGAGTAAATTCTTTTCATTTCTAAAAGCCCTGCTCAGATTTCACTAACTTTATAAGCTCCACCAACTGCTACCAGCCCTCAATCTGAATTCCAGCTTCTCTAAATTCTTTTAACACATGACATACAAATTAGCTGACATTTTATTTATATTGTTCTGTTTACTATCTCTAGAATTAGATATTAAATTCTTTGATTGGAGGGAAAATATATTTCTAATTTCCTACAGAACCTTGCATATAAAACACTCAAAAATGTAGAACTGTTGATTGATTAATTTGATATAAGTTAGGCAAACACTAGTTTACTTCAGTATATTTATAAACCACAAATAAAATGAAGGACAATTTATCTAAAACCAACATGTGGTTTCCATTTGCCAAGTTTCCCAAAGAATATAGATTACTACTTTATTGATATAACTGCAAATGAAAATTGACAGCAGACACCTAAGCATGCCATTTTAGTAACTACAGACTATTTTCTTAGACTTATATAAACCAGACCTAAGTAAGCCTAACTGTATTCTATAAATATGTTTACAGAATATGCTACTCACTTTATAAGTAATCACGTTATATGTACATTTATTACAAAGTATTGGAAGCCTGTTTCTCTCTTTCTTGGATAATTATCCTACAAATATTGTATATCATTCCCACACATTTTCTTATTTTTACCAAATTAGTATGTACCCAAAATAATATATACCACTACTGTGCATGTCTTAAATGTTTTAAATGTAATACTCTACATACTATTCTACAACATACTTTTTTTTTCTTTTTTACAATATATAATTTATCTTGTTAATATGGGAACTTTAGATTGTTTATTTTCACTTCTTAGAACTTCATTTTAGTAAACAGTTTTCCTGATGATCTGTTTTTAAGTTACTTACAATTTTCCCCAGGTTCAAAAAAAATGCTGCAAGGAATATCTATCATTCCTATCTACTTCCGCACATGAATAAGAGTTTCTCCATGGTATGTATTTATGTCAAGTAAAATTGCTGGGTATGTGTATCTTCGACATTGATAATATGAAATAGCTTTTCAAAATGGTTGTTACCATTTTGATTCCCACCAGCAATACATTAAAGTATATTGCTGATCCCTCCACCCCTGCCCCCAACCTCTTATGCTTAGTATTAATCTAAGCTGTCACAGTCATAGACTTCAATATCGCAAACCATGCCCTGATCACTGTATGGTTTATGGCCATTAACATCTTATGGCCCACCAGATGGGAGGCTCTGATCAATGTGATCAGAATAAATTACAAGGGAATGCAAACAGCAAAATCCAGATGTGGAAATCCTACAAGTAAAATCAAACAACTCAGCTTCTTCCAGAACTAAGTTTTAAACAAAAGATGGGGTAAGAGGAGAAAAAGGGGTACATTAGAAGAAACTTAAAGGATGTGTGTATCTATATATTTCTAAGCAAGCTAAACTATAGGGTTTAGAGATGACTCTTGGATGATGAGATCATAAAGAAAGCAAGGAGGGCCTCCCTGGTGGTGCAAAGGGGTTAAGCACCACACTATGAAGCAATCCGCAGCCTCTGCAGCACGAGTTGGATCCCCGGCCAGGGAGCAACCCACATGATGTAGCAGACCTCTCCTGACTAGCCCGCTGCTCCCCTCAGCAGTGTACTTCAGTCAATCTACCTGTTTTTCCCACCCTGTCTCTGGTGAATTCTCTCCAACCCCGCATCTCTGGCCTGTACCCCAGCTCTTGTATGCATAAATAAATACATCTTTAAAAAAGAAAAAAGAAAGCATGGAAATGGTGATCATACAAGGCAAGATGTGGTTACTTTCAAGTAAAAGGGAAAGGACTGGGATTGGGACAAGGTAAATAAAAGACTTCTGGAGTGGCAGACTTCTCACATTAACCAGGACTGATACTAGATATTAGGCAGGTCCTTTTTTGCAGACAAATGGTACAATACAATGATGATCTGGGAAGGTAGAAAACTGCCATAGAAATTATTCCTCTGGTCACCTTGGCAGTTTCTTTGATAGCACATTTTTCTGGGTAAAAAAAAAAATCAATCTTACCACCTATAGCAATAACAAAAATGGCAGCAAAATGATTGTGGTTTTTAATTTCTTCCCCTTGCAGCAGTTTCAGTTTGCCCTGATAAAATCACAAAAAGTTGAGATGAATCCTAAACACAGCCACAATTCACTTTAAATATATAGTTCGTGCATGTTATATACATAAATATATAGTGAGATTATAACTCATATTTTGACTTATAAAGAAATAAAATATTAATATTTGTTTGTCAACTGAGAAGATAGTAGGTCATGGGAGCAATAGTGGAACATTTAACTGAAGGATATCAATAAATACTGTGTCACTTGTTTTTCAATAATAACATATCTTTCTTTGTAATAAAAACAGGTCTTATTCTGGTATAAAAGTAATACAAAGTACATGCTTTTTAAAAAAAGTTAAGCAATAGGAAGAAGTATATAGAAAAATGCTGAAAATCACCTGTACTTCTCCACCAGGAAATCTATATACCTGAACTTTTTTCTTTGTTTAAATCCAGATACACACATACACATAGACATATGGGATTTTACAAAAGCAGAATCAGTCTGTACATGTTGTTTTATAACCATCCTTTTATATTTAATGTATCACATTTTTAACATGTAGAATGAAAAAGGAAGTTACTGAGTAAAATATATGTTCATTGTATGACCCACATTTTAAATGTATATGTTTATATCTAGATATAAATATAGACACACAAATGATTTTATTTCTGTGGAATATGATCTATTAGGATACAAACCAAATTTAATGCAGGGGAGGGGATGGAAGTGAGGGTGAAGTAAAGGAAAATTAAAATTTTTACTTTAAATGCATTACATTATCTATTCTAATAATTGCATGCACTGCTTTAGAAATTAATAGAAGTATATACTAATGAACAGCTTTCATTTCAACTAAAATTAATTATGCCATAATTTTAATTGTTCTAAACATTCTATTATATGGCTATTTTATATCATTTAGTCAATTGTCTACTTACGGGTTTTTAGAGTGTGTCCCATCTTTCCATGGTAAAACAATATTAATACAATATCCCTGTGTATGCTTTCTGCACTCTTTCATCAGTCCTGGGTATTATAAAATTTGCTATTTTTTCTCACTTATCAGCTAAAAATGTGTCTTAATGTTTTAGTATGAAGTTTGATTACAGGTGAGAAAGAACATGTTTCCCTTGATTGTCTGATTTTGTAAATTATCATATTCATGTACTTTGTCCACTTTTCTTGGAATTTTCCTATTTTTTCATAACTAAATTTATGAAGTCATTAATCCTGCCTGTGCTATACATGTGAACTATTTTCCATATTTGTGTTTGCGTTTTAGATTTTTGTTGCTTGTTTTGCTTTGTTGTTTTATTATATTTCCCTCCATTTTTTCACAATTTTATGTCTATTTTAGTGTCTGTCATTAAGTTGTTTCAGTTCTCTGATAGGTTCTTTTTCACAGGATCCATGTTTTAACTACTGCAATTATACACCTGCTAAGATAAGTTGTCCTCATACATTTTTTGGGAATGTCATTGGTTATTTTTGCTGGCTTATTCTTACTGGTGACATTTAGAATGTTTTTGTCAAATTCCAAATGTTAGGATTGTGTTAAAATTACGGAACATTTGGGGAAATATTGAATATATCCCAAGTCTTTAATATTTCTCAGTCAAGTTATATAGTTTTTTTCAATATGTTCAGCAAATAATTTGTCAAATTTATGTTTATTTTATTTTGTTTGGTGTTAGGGATAGAAAAGGACTCTCCAACAGTCTGAGACCAGAGTGGGAGTGGGCATCCATGGCCAGAGCAGACAGTGCGCACAGCAAAGTTCGTCTCAGACTCACCATTTTAGAATAGGAACCTTCCTTCAATAAAGACTGCTTAAAACTGGGAGAAGACTCCTTGTGCAGCCAGAGGTGAGCTGAAGGCCCCCACAAGCCTGGTCCTGCCTGGCAGGGAGTTGGAGCCCAGAGAGGGATACAGCAATTTGGAGCCCAGAGTGCAATCCAGCTGCCCCGCCTCCAGGGAAGTCTGTGGGACTTCAAGACACACCTTTGGAATTAAACAAACACAGAAGGAGGAGATATTCTGTGACAGCGACCATTAACATACTCAAAGTATGCCTTCGTGGACATCTGGCATAACAGCATTTGACTCATTTGCACTGCCAGTTTCTGAAATCCCAGAAAGAGCACACAAAAAGATGCTGGCCAGTACCAGCGACACAGTGTCCCAACGCATAGGGCAAATTAGAAAACAGGCAACAGGGAGAAGAAAAACTACATGCAACCTAGCAACTCCTCAGGAAAAAGAAACACCACAAAAAGAAAACCACCCACCAGACTGCAACATCCGTGACTGGGAAGAACTTCTGAGCCTTCCAGAAAGAGAATTTAAAATTGCCATGATGAAAAAACGGACAGAAGTCATTAAGGAAAACAACATTCAGAAGAATGAAATTGAGTCTCTAAAGAGGGAAATGAAGGCAATGCAGGAGATCAAAAGATTAATGGAAGCGCTTAAGAATGCTGGGAAAAGCAGTGATAACAGAATAGAGGAAATGGAAGAATGAATAAACACTCTCGAAGACACAGAAATAAAAAGAACCGAAACAGAAAAGAAAAGAGAAGTACAAATGAAAAAGACTAAAGAAAGACTTCAGGAACTATGTGACTCCATGAGGAAAGGAAATATAAGAGTTATAGGAATCCCAGAAGGAGAGGAGAGAGACCTAGGAACAGAAAAAATATTCAAGGAAATAATTGAAGAAAACTTTCCAAATGTGAAGGAGCTAAAAGCAGAGATACAAGAAGCAAGAACACCAAACCTCCATGATGAAAGGAAAAATACAGCAAGAAACATTATAGTAAATCTCCCAAGAATCCAAGACAAGGAAGAAATAATGAAGATGACAAGAGGGAAGAAACAGATAATATTCAAAGGAAAACCAATCAGACTGACATCAGACTTCTCCAAAGAAACACTACGGGCAAGGAGAGAGTGGAAGGACATAGTCAACAGACTCCAAGCAACAAATGCCAACCAAGAATACTCTATCCTGTAAAGCTTTCCTTCTTCTATGAAGAAAGAATAAGAACCTTCCCAGACAAACAGAAACTCTGGAATTTCATTACGACTGAACCCTCACTCCAAAAAATACTACAAGGAGTCCTAAAGCCAGAACCAACAGAGGGATGAATAACAACAAAACAAGGCCAAAACAAAAAAGTTATTAAAGAATAAATAAAATCAGAGGAAAGACAAACACAATGGCAAATACAGATGCTAACATATCAATATTAACTTTAAATGTAAATGGACTAAACTCTTCAATAAAAAGACACAGAGTCACAGGCTGGATTAAAAACAAAACCCAAACTTTTGCTGAGTCCAGGAAACACATTTAACTACAAAAGATAAAAATAGACTCAAAATTAAAGGATGGAAAACAATCCTACAAGCAAGTGGACAAAAAAAAAAAAAAAAAGGCAGGAAGAGCAATATCAGATAAAACAGATTTCAAACTTAAAAATGTAAAAAGAGACCCCAACGGTCACTACATTATGATCAAGGGGAAAATACTTCAAGAAGAAATAACACTCATTAACATATATTCACCAAACGAAGGAGCACTAAAACATATCAGACAACTATTATCATCTTTGAGAACAGACATCAGAGAAAACACATACGTAGTATAGGAGACTTCAACACACCACTATCAACAATGGATTGATCAATGAGACAAAAAATAAGAAAGGACACTAAAGCTCTAAATAAGGATGTAGAGCTCATGGGCTTAATAGACATCTATAGAACATTAAACCCAAAAAAAATCTGAGCACACATTTTTCTCAAGTGCACACGGATCATTCTCCAGGATCGATCACATACTGGAACACAAGACAAACATCAACAAGTACACCAAGATTGAAATCATACCAACCATCTTCTCTGACCATGAAGGCATCAAACTAGAAATAAACCATAGAAAGAAGGCAAGGTACTCTCCTACCTCATGGAGATTGAAACCCACACTACTGGAAGACCACCAGACTAATGAGAAGATCAAAGAAGAAATTAAAAAATACTTTGAGTTAAATGACAAGGAGGACACCAATTTCCTAAAATTATGAGATGCAGCAAAAGCAGTAATAAGAGGAAAATATATAGCAATAGAGGCTCAAATCAAGAAACAAGAAAGAACTCAAAGAAACAACCTAATCTCAAAGCTCAAAAACTAGAAAAAGAGCAACAAAAAAACCCCAAAACAGTAGAAGAATAGAAATAATAAAAATCAAAACAGAAATAAATGAAATAGAAACTAAAAAGCAAACCAAAAGATCAGTGAAACCAAAAGCTTATTCTTTGAAAAAAATAAATAAAATAGACAAACCAGGCACACAAAGGAAAAACGGGAGAAAGCACAAATAAATAGGATCACAAATGAAAGAGGAGAAATCACAACAGACACAGCAGAAATCAAAAGAATAATCAGAAACTACTATGAACAGTTATATGCAAACAAGTTCAACAATCTAGAAGAGATGGACAAATTCCTACAACTCTATAATCACCCAAAGCTACATAAAGAAGAAATAGAACAGGGCCTCCCCAGTGGCCCAGCGGTTGAGCGCTGTGTTGTGAAACTGCCCACAGCCTCTGCAGCGCCAGTTTGATCCCTGGCTGCTCTCAGGCCACTGGAGGAGGGTCCCACATGGTGCACAGACCTCTCCTGCCGCCCGCTGATCCCCTCAGCAGTGTATTTCAGTCTGCCTGCTCTGCTTCCCACTCTGGCTCTGGTGAATTCTCTCACCCTCCTGCACTTCTGACTGTACCTAGTGCTTGTATAAATAAATAAAAATAAATCTTCAAATAAAAAAAAAGATTAGTTAAAAAAAGAAGAAGAAGAAATAGAACACCTCAACAGACCAATTATAAGCAGCAAAATTGAAATGGTAATCAAAAACCTCCCCCAAAACAAAATCCCAGGACCTGATGGATTTACAAAAGAATTCTACCAAATATTCAGAAATAAATTAGTGCCTGTCCTTCACAAACTCTTTCAAAAAATTGAGAAGGAAGGGATAAAACCAAACATGTTCTATGAAGCCAACATTACAATAATACCAAAACCAAACAAGGACAACACAAAAAAAGAAAACTACAGGCCAATCTCTCTAATGAACATGGATGCAAAAATCCTCAATAAAATTTTAGCTATCAGAATCCAACAATGTATCCATAAGATAATTCACCACGACCAAGTAGAATTTATTCCAGGGACACAAGGATGGTTCAACATCTGAAAATCAATCAATGTTATCCAACCCATCAACAAAAAGAAATATAAAAACCATATAATAATATCAACAGATGCTGAGAAAGTTTTCGACAAAAAGTACAACACCCATTTATGATAAAGGCCCTTGAAATTCTCGGGACACAAGGAACATGCCTCAACATCATAAAGTCCATATATGACAAGCCCATAGCCAGTATCATTCTCAGTGGCGAAAAACTGAAAACATTTCCATTAAGATCTGGAACAAGACAAGGATGTCCACTGTCACCACTGCTTTTCGATATAATACTGGAAGTCCTAGCCAGAGCAATAAGACAAGAGAAAGACATATAAGGAATCCAAATAGGGAAAGAAGAAGTTAAACTATCACTATTTGCAGATGATATGATAATATACATAGAGAACCCCAAAAACTCCACAGAAAAACTAATTCAACTAATCAGTCAGTTTAGTAAAGTGGCAGGATACAAATCAACATGCAAAAATCAGTAGCCTTCCTATACACAAACAATAAATCTAAAGGGCCTCCCCTGGGGGCGCAGCAGTTGAGTGCTGGGCTGCCCGCAGCCTCTGCAGTGCTGGTTCATTCCCTGGCCGCCGGTGAGGGTCCCACAAAAAAAAAAAAAAAAAAAACAACAAAAAAATCGGGCCTCCCCGGTGGCGCAGCGGTTGAGCGCTGGGTTGCGAAGCTGCCCGCAGCCTCTGCGGCGCCGGTTCGATCCCCGGCTGCTCCCCGGCCACCTGAGGAGGGTCCCACATGGCGCGCAGACCTCTCCTGCAGCCCGCTGCTCCCCTCAGCAGTGTACTTCGGTCCTTCTGCCTGCTCTGCTCCCCGCTCTGGCTCTGGTGGATTCTCTCACCCTCCCGTGCTTCTGACTGTACCCAGTGCATGTATAAACAAAACAAAGAAACAAACAAACAAATAAATAAAACATGCCTCTATTAAAAAAAAAAAAACAACAAAAAATCAATAAATCTGAAGAAGAAGAAATAAATAAGAAACCATCCCTTTTATTATTGAAACAAAAAAATCAAATACTTGGGACTAAACCTAACAAAAGAGGTAAAGGACCTATACAAAGAATACTATAAAACACTATTAAAAGAAATAGAAGAAGACACAAAGAAATGGAAAGACATCCCCTGCTCATGGATTGGAAGAATTAACATTATAAAAATGGCCATCCTACCAAAAACAATTTACAGATTCAATGCTAATCCAATAAAAATTTCAATGACATTCTTCAAAGAAACAGAGCAATTATTGATGAAATTCATATGGAATCACCAAAAACAACCGAATAGCCAAAGATCTCCTGAAAAAAAAAAAAAAGAAAGAAATGGAGGCATCACACTCCCAGACTTCAAACTATGCTACAAAGCCATAATCATCAAAAGTGCATGGGTTTGGAACAAGAACAAACACACCAACCAATGGAACCGAATAGAAAATCCAGAAATAAACCCACAGATTTATGGTAAACTAATCTTTGACAAAGGAGCAAAGAATATGCATTGGAGCAAAGAAAGTTTGTTCAATAAATGGTGCTGGGAAAACTGCGTCACTACATGCAAAAGAATGAAGCTTGACTACTACCTCACACCATGCACAAAAACCAACTCAAAATGGATTAAAGAACTAGACATAAGACCTGAAACCATAAAATACATAGAAGGAAATATAGGAGAAACACTACACGACATGCACCTCAAAGACATCTTTACAGACACATCACCCAAAGCAGTGATAGTGAAGGCAAAGATCAACAGCTGGGACTACATCAAATTAAAGAGCTTCTGCACAGCAAAAAAGACAATAACCAAAACAAAGAGAAACCCCACCAACTGGGAGAACATTTTTGCACACAACGGTAATAATAAAGGACTGATCACAAAAATCTGCAAAGAGTTGATGAGACTCAACAAAATAAAGAAAATAACCCAGTCAAAAAATGGGCAGAAGACCTAAAAAGAAACTTCTCCAAAGAGGAAATGCAAGTGGCCAACAAGCATATGAAAAATGTTCAGCATCACTTGTAATCAGGGAAATGTAAATCAAAACTACCATGAGATACCATCTTACACCAGTGAGAATGGCACATATTAAAAAAACTAGCAACAACAAATGTTGGCGAGGTTGTGGAGAAAAAGGAATTCTCCTGCACTGTTGGTGGGAGTGCAAACTGGTCCAACCACTATGGAGAGCTGTGTGGAGATTTCTTGACCTACTAAAGATAGAGCTTCCATATGATCCAGCAATTCCACTCCTAGGTATTTACCCAAAGGACACAGAAACATTAATTCCAAAGATCATCTTCACTCCTATGTTTATAGCAGCACTATTTACAATAGCTAAGCTATGGGAACAACCCAAATGCCCAAAAATCGATGACTGGATGCAGAAGGTATGGTACATATATACAATGGAATATTACTAAGCAATCAAAAAAGATAAACACATGCAGTTTGTAGCAATATGGATGGTGCTAGAAGGGATCATGCTCAGTGAAATAAGTCAGAAAGAAAAAGAAAAATACTGGATGGTCTCACTCACAGCAGGAATTTAGAAAACCTAAATAATGGACCAGGAAAAAGACTAATCAATACAAAGTAAAAATCAAAATCAACAAGCAACTATAAACCAGAGACACACTGGGGAGGGGAGGGGTAGAGAGAGGAAGGATATAAGGGGGGGGGGCGTGCAATTGTATGGGGAATATAACCAAAATGAAAATGCATACATTGTGCAAAAATGAAAAATGATATAAGAAAGGAAAAGAAAAAAAAAAAGCAAAGAACCCTCATATACTCCCCCAGAGCAGCACAGCTGCATTTCCAAAACCCTGCAGTCCACCTGGGGCCATCGCTTTGTTTCAAGGACCAGATATGTTCTGGCTGGTTGGGAGAACTGGGAGTACTTTAACTATAGTTTCTCCCATGGGGTGATGGTGCATGGGTGAATTGGTGTAGGAAATTCTATGGGGACTACACCTGAGCGGGGAGGGCAAATATTGTTTAAAAATGAACAATGATATAAAATATAAATAAATAGATAGATAGATAGATAGATAGATAGATAGATAGATAGATAGATAGATAAATAAGGGGAGAAGGGATAGTTCTAATTAGTCCTGAAATTGAGAATAATGATGTTTTTTTCCCAAAAGCATGCATGATTAAGGGTGAGAGAATTCACCAGAGACAGAGCGGCGAACAGAGCAGGCAGACTGACGAAATACACTGCTGAGGAGAGCAGTGGGCGTGACAAGAGAGGTCTGCAGCACCACATGGGACCCTCACAGGCTGGCTGGGATTGAAACGGCTCTATAGATACTGCAGACAGCTTCACAGAGTGGCACTCAACCGCCTGCGCCACCAGGGGAGGCCCTGTCCTATCACTTCTTAATAAACTTTGTTGATGGCTTCATTCTGGTGCTTCATGAAATTCTTTTCTCCAGCGACCCCAAGGGTCCTTGGGTATCTTTGTCCTCAACAATAGGAATTTAGATATTTGGCTTAACAGCATGACTGGCATTTTATACAAATCAACAAGCATTTGTTGAAAGAACTTTTAAAAGTCACAAGCACTTCAATGACTAAAGGAAAAATGTGTCCTAATCCTTGAAAGATCTGGGTTTAATTATACTAAGACAAAAAAACATGCAGCATTATTTATAATAGCTAGAACTGGAAGCAGCCTAAATGTCCATCATTGTACCAGTCAGCCACAAGATGAAATGCCATCATTTATAGGAAAATGGAGGAAACTGGAAGGAGTTGTGTGTAGAAAATCAAGTTAGAATAACAAACACAAATACCAGACATTTATATAACAGATGATTTGATAAAGCAAATGACTTTAAAAAAAGAACCAGCACACATTAATAAGTATTGTGAGAGCTCTGAGGTTAAGACAGAAGGGAGAAAGGGACAAGGAGATTAAGAATGGCATTTAGGGAAATAAAAGAATGTAGTTTGCTAGTACACTAGCGAAAGTAAGCAATAATACTGGAAGTAAGTAATAATACGTTTCTCTGTAGCACTGTTTATAATGTCTATCAATAAAGAATGAGTTAAATAATCACAAGCATCTGTACAGCAGAAATACTACACTGACACTTAAAAGAATTATATATACTGAATGAGAAGATGTCCAAGATTTACACAGTTTAGAAAAAGCAAATTGCAGAAGAGAACCCAAGTAAGACCCTACACATTGAAAAAAATAATGTGACTTCCTAAGGGAAGGAGAATTATTTTTTTACTACTTCATGACATTCTACAATGTCTAAAATTTTTCAATTATTTTATATATATTATATATTATACTTTAAAGTTTTTAATCATATTTCAGCAACCTATTTTTTTTTTAAGATTTTATTCATGCATGCAAGAACCCAGGTACAGGCCAGATGTGCGGGAGGGTGAGAGGATTCACCAGAGACAGAGCGGGGAGCAGAACAGGCAAACAGACCGAAAGCATTGCTGAGGGGAGCAGAGGGTGAGACATGAGAGGCCTGCTGTGCGATGTGGGTATCTTCCTGGCCAGCTGGGATCGAACCCGCACAGCAGAGGCTGCAGACAGCTTCACAGTGCTGCGCTCAACCGCCTGCGCCACCATGGAGGCCCCAGCAACCTATTTTTTAACAAAACCAAACTATCTTGTATTTAAAAAACAAGCAAACATGAGGGGGTGGGGGGAAACAAATATTGTTTAAAAATAAAATAAAAATAAAAATAAAAAAACAAGCAAATACAGTTTGGTTCTCAATGGCTCATCCCTAAACAGTGCAGTATGGACGTCTCCATGCTGGTGGATCTGGGAAACTCCACATACCTAGAGAAAAATGTCTCTACTATTTCTTCACTAAAGTCTACAGTTCCAAATTAATTTCATTACTTCACTTTAAGGGACTTTGGTATCTGAAAAAACAAACACCTCTGAGAAAGGTAGAACATTATGGATTAAACCACTACAGTCTTTAATACCTATCCGCTTCTTCCCAACTTATAATTAAAAAAAAATTTCTTTAAGAGTATAGGGACAAAATAGTGGTGACCAGAAGGGAAAGGGAAGAGAGATGGGTAAACCAGGTAAAAGAGGTCAACTGTATAGTGATGGATGGAAACTAGAATTCCAGTGGCAAATGTATATGGCATATATGGATGCTGATTTAGAATTCAATACACCTGAAACCTCTGTTCTGCAGCCATCCCAGGCTGCGTAGGTTCATCGTTGGTTCAGGCAGCTTGAAAGAGAACCTTGGAGCCCTTGGCATCATTCCCACAGGTTTGTTAACAGTACCAGGGGAAACAGCCAGCAGAGAGCCAGCAACATGACCCCCCCCACCCCCCCCCACCCCCGTGAATCCCTAGATGTTCTTTCTTCTATTAGCCTTTCTCTGACGCTCTCTGCTGCTTGTTCCTCTGCTGCGACCTGTCCTCTGTGACGCCCTTATATGGTCCCTCTCCAGGCTCAGGCGCGCCCACTCATGCCTGTGCACACCACACTCCAGGGGCCTCTATCAGGCACGCATGTAAGACCACGGGTGTTGATCATTGATGCTAATGGCAGGGAGGGCGGGAAAAACCTGATCACTTCCATTTACCCTACATCTACATAATGCTGTCAACAAATGTACTTCAGTAAAAGAGATTTTTTTTTTACAGTTTTGATAAGAGAATCAAAAGATAAAATAACAAGGAGTTTGAAGAAACTGTAGAGGTAAAAAAGTAGGGAAAGGATGCTAAAATCTAAGTTTCCTTGAGCAGGAAGCACATTTGGTTATCTTTAAGCATACTGCCTGACACAGTACGGTCACCACACAGATGTGTGCAAGACAGATGAGCCCATGGAAAAACAGTCCTACTCATCTAATTATTTTGCTTATGGGTTGTTCCAAAGCTGCAGCCTCAGGGCAGTTTTGGGTTGACCACTACTCTGTTATTCTGGTTTCCTTTTCTCAGAATTACTCAGATGGGATGAGATGCCAGAATCTCATTGGTAACAGATGTTAGTTCCCTGGTATAAGAAACAATTGCTAACTGCTAACACATTTTGCATTAATATAAAACAATAATAGTCTCTACAATTTTAAATATCTCTCTGCTGAATAAAGATATTATGGTCAACTGTTTTGTCAGGTCAATGATTCCCTCCACCTCCCATTCCTCATGGGTCTAATTATGTCACTGAGAAAATCCTGGGAGACTGGAAGATGAGGGGTAAACAATAGCACTTCTTACTGTTTGTGTTTTTTTCCACTGAATTCATTATATAATGTTGCAAAATGATGAGTCAATCAAAAGGTCACCACTCCCCAACTTTTACTGGAACTGAAGAAAAGGCAAGAGAGTAACTGATGGGACTGAAAGATTTGCTATGCACAGAGACTGGTAAAGCATCATGATGACAAGGTTTCTCCTATTGATATTAGTTTTCTTAGTGATTGTAGGGTAAAGAAAATATCAGGCTTTTCTGCCCTTCCGCCATCAGGATAGATGATGGATCCTTGTCCTGAATGCATGCCTGATGGCGGGCACCTGGAATAGGGTGTGGGCATAGGTAGATGGGATTCAGCTGAGCTAAGACTGTGCTTTTAAGGGCGGCGTCACGGGGACGCCAGCAGCAGCAGCAGCAGTAGAAGCCGAAGCCGAAGCCGAAGCCGAAGCCGAAGCCGAAGCCGAAGCCGAAAGAGAAGCCGAAGCCGAAAAAGAAGCCGAGAAGCAGCAGAACCAACGCCAGAGAGCCCAGATAGAGTAAAGACTTGCTGGGGGCTGGGAGGCCTGCCAGCCTCCCAGCCCCCAGCCAGCACCCCTACCTGCCATATGCCTGGTGAACCCCAATAAAAGACCTGCAAAAACCCACTAAGGACTCTGACTCCTCCTTTACCCGGTCTGCATGGGATCAGAAAACCTGCATAGTGTCCGGTCCTGCCCTTACAACTGGCGTAAGTCGGCAAGATCCATGCAGACGGGTATTGGAGCCCTCCGAAGACCTGGAGGGACTAAAGAGAACAGAGTGTTTGCCTGTGATGACGCTGGAGGCGCCATGGCGGCACAGAAGGTGGACAACTTCCACGAGCTACAGGACGAGACCTGGCGTGAAGGAGACGCCCAAAAGGACCAGCCAACAACACCGGAAAGGACCAGCCAACAACACCGGAAAGGACCAGCCAATGACCCCTGAGGCAGCAGGCCGTTGCTGACGCAGAGAGAGGCCAATGGACTTGAACTGATGGACTGATGGACTAAGACTGACAATCCCGCCAGAAGGCGGAGGACCTTGCAGGTTGATAAGTTTTGGGACCCTGGGGGTGGAACAGTTTTGTTTGTAAACCCCAGGAGATGGGAATCTGGGGGTGGCCAGTGGGCCTAGATGGCCAAAAGCAGCCTGTTATGCCCAGCAGCCAGGTGGAGGAGAAAAGCCAACTAAGAAGGCAAAAGCTGGTACTGATGCTACGTTGAGAAGCCCTAAGCGGCTGTTAAGCAGCCTGGGTATGCTGAAGAAATGTGAGTCTCGTAAAATCACCTGTGGGTGATGCCCTGCTCATTCTTGAGTGAGGGTTAGGAGCTGAGGAACCTGTCCTTGGGGGACGGGTGGGGAATGTGGCTTGGGGTGGAGCCCAAGCCGAATGCAGAGTTTGGATCCCCGACCCATGTGATTGTGCAGTGGGTTGGCCTGAGTGCAGGGGTCTGTGAGTCGCACTGGTGGCTGTGAAGGCCGAGTGTTGGAGCGACTGCAGACAGAAACCCTGAGGATTGGCGATTACCCCCAATAGAATAAAATTGCCAATCCCAGAGCTAGTGCATCCTGGGGGTGGATGCTGTGTGTGCCTTGTAGCCGAGACTACAGCCAGAGAAGGCCAGGAAGCCTGACGGCTCCTGGTGTGATATAGTAGATGCCGTGAGTGATTCCCCTCCCTCGTATGAGCAGTGCCTTCAGCAGCAGATTTGGTGGCTTATCTGCTGGTACCAATAATTGTCTTTTGCACTAGGTTGGTGCCCTGCCTGGACTTACTTGTGTTCTGTTGTATTTTGTTATATTGTATTTTGTTATATTTGATGTATTTGCTTTTGTGGGCCATGGCTGCATTGTTTGTTTGCTTAGAAAATTGTATATATATATGTATAGACTGTATATGGCAGAAAACCCTGAGGGGGTGGACTGTAGGGTAAAGAAAATGTCAGGCTTATCTGCCCTTCCGCCATCAGGATAGATGATGGATCCTTGTCCTGAATGCATGCCTGATGGAGGGCACCTGGAATAGGGTATGGGCATAGGTAGATGGGATTCAGCTGAGCTAAGATTGTGCTTTTAAGGGCGGCGTCATGGGGATGCCAGCAGCAGCAGCAGCAGCAGCAGTAGCAGCAGTAGCAGTAGAAGCCGAAGCTGAAGCCAAAGCCGAAAGAGAAGCCGAGAAGCAGCAGAACCAACGCCAGAGAGCCCAGATAGACTAAAGACTTGCTGGGGTCTGGGAGGCCTGCCAGCCTCCCAGCCCCCCAGCCAGCACCCCTACCTGCCATATGCCTGGTGAACCCCAATAAAAGACCTGCAAAAACCCACTAAGGACTCTGACTCCTCCTTTACCCGGTCTGCATGGAATCAGAACCTGCCCTGTGGTCCTGTAGGGTAAAGAAAATATCAGGCTTTTCTGCCCTTCCGCCATCAGGATAGATGATGGATCCTTGTCCTGAATGCATGCCTGATGGCGGGCACCTGGAATAGGGTGTGGGCATAGGTAGATGGGATTCAGCTGAGCTAAGACTGTGCTTTTTAAGGGCGGCGTCACGGGGACGCCAGCAGAAGCAGCAGCAGAAGCAGCAGCAGTAGAAGCCGAAGCTGAAGAGAAGCTGAGAAGCAGCAGAACGAACTCCAGAGAGCTCAGATAGAGTGAAGACTTGCTGGGGGCTGGGAGGCCCAGCCAGCACCCCTGCTTGCCATATGCCTGGTGAACCCCAGTAAAAGACCTTCAAAACCACTGAGGACTCTGACTCCTCCTTTACCCAGTCTGCATGGGATCAGAAAACCTGCACTGTGTCCAGTCCTGCCCTCTACAGCTCTACAGGTCCATTCCTGCCTTTACAGTGATGAAAAACAAATATTGGGTTAAGATACAAAAGTTTCTTTCAAATTCTCAGTGACAGAATTTTGATCCAGAAAGTATGTTTATTATCTGCTGTGCGATCTATTAAGCTTGAACTTTATCTATCTTGACTCCTGGTATATCTTTAGTGCCTAACAGATAGTAGGTGCTCAGTAAATAGCTGTTAGATTAATGAATATAAAAGACTGGTGATTCTTTAGCCCTCTGAAAGTGTTCTGTCAGGCAGGCAGGCTGGGCAGCAGGGAAGCATGGGGCATGAAGAAAGCAGGGAGAGGGCCTCCCCGGTGGCGCAGCGGTTGAGCACTGGGTTGCAAAGCTGCCCGCGGCCTCTGCGGCGACGGTTTGATCCCCAGCTGCTCCCTGGCCACCGAAGGAGGGTCCCACATGGCGCGCAGACCTCTCCTGCCGCCCGCTGCTCCCCCCAGCAGTGTACCTCCATCCTTCTGCCTGCTCTGCTCCCCGCTCTGGCTCTGGTGAATTCTCTCACCCTCCCGCGCCTCTGACTGTACCCAGTGCATGTATAAACAAACAAACAAATAATACATGCCTCTTTAAAAAAAAAAAGGCAGGGAGGTCCGAAGGCTGGCATGCAAGGAGGCAGGCAGGGGGGCTGGGCTGAGAATCTCCTTGCATTCTTTTTTTAAATATTTTTTTGTCATTGTTCATTTTTAAACAATGTTTGCTTCCCCACACCCCCTAAGGGGTAGTCCCCACGGAATTTCCTTCACCAATGCACCCATGTACCATCACCACAGTCCCTGTGCTCCTCCCTCTCTCCCTCTGATCCCTCTCCCTTCTCCCCCTCAGGATAGCTCTGGTTTATAATTATTTGTTTTTGTTTTGTTGTGTTTTGTACTGTTATTATTTTTCCCCTTATTTGGTTCCCCTATATTCCTCTTATAAGTGAAACCATCCTATATGTTTCTTTTTCTTTCTGACTTATTTCAGTGAGCATAATTCTTTCTAGCTCCTTGCATTCTTTCTGGCTTCTCCCTGGGTCTTGTGTGGTCTCGTAGTCCTCTTGTAGTCTCACAGCCATCCTTTTATTCCCTCCCTATAAGGCCCAAGTGTACACATTTACACATGCGCACGCCCATGCTCTTTAGGCCCAGGTGTCCACAATTATGGGAGAAGTATAAGGTGCCGGCCATAGAGGCTAGTGACAGGAGGGTGTAAAAGAGCCCAATTTTTCCTTTATCCTACAGAAAGTGATGTAAAACCTTTAAGAAATTAAATCTAAATAATTAGATACAATACAGGTGGGGAGGAACTTCAAGGGGAAGTGAGTATTCTTGAATCTCTTTTCTGCTTCACAAAACCAGCATTCCTTGCTGTTCCTTGGTCTCAAATTAAGTCACCCTAAAAAATTGGGCACTTACATCCAATAGTTCCCTGGCAGAGTCATAGCCTGAGGCTCTCTATATCTCTCAACTTTTCTGTCAAAGTAGTTGCAATCTAAGGCAAATGAAAATAAATCACACTCTATAAACTGATTCAGGTCTTCAGACTAACCTGACTTTTTTCTCTTCCTGTTTTTTCTTTTTATTAAGATAACATTGGTTTACAACATTGCATATATTCAGAGATATAGGATCACACCTCTTCAGAAGTATGTTACCACCCCACATCCACCACCAAGGCACCCATTCTCCTTTGCTCCATTGAGACCCTACCTTCTTCGCCTCCATATTCCTCCTACCCCTCTAAGAACTTCAATTTTTATTTTTTTTTTTAGATTTTTAAAAATATTTATACAAGAACTGGGGTACAGGCCAGATGCGCGGGAGGGTGAGAGAATTCACCAAAGCCTGAGCAGGGAACAGAACAGGCAGATTGACAAAATACACTGCTGTGGGGAGCAGCGGGCGAGACAGAAGAGGTCTGCCAAGCCATGTGGGATTCTCACCAGCTGGCCGGGATTGAACCTGCGCTGCAGAGGCTGCGGACAGTTTCACAGTGTGGCGCTCAACCACCTGCACCACCAGGGAGACCCCAGAGCTTCAATTTTAAAGACAGTGTTCTAGGATCTGTTTTGTTTTGGTTTTGTATGATCCATTTTTTTGTTTCTCTGTATTCTGCATATGAAAGAGACCATTCATATTTATCTTTCTTCTTATGACTTATTTCATGTAGCATAATTCCCTCCAGGTACATCCATGTTATTGCAAATAGCAAGAGCTCATTTTTTTAATAATTGCATAGAATTGTACTATGTATATCTATGACATCATCTTAATTCATTCATCTGTCATGGGGTACTCAGGTTGTTTTCATAACTTTCCTATTATAAAGAGTGCTGCACAGCCTCCCCAGTGGCGCAGGTGGTTGAGCGCAGTGCTGTGGAGCTGTCCGCAGCCTTTGCAGCGTCGGTTCAATCCCGGCCAGCTGGTGAGGGTCCCACATGGTGTGGCAGACCTCTCCTGTCTCGCCCGCTGCTCCCCTCAGCAGTGTATTTCGTCAGTCTGCCTGTTCTCTTCCCTGTTCTGTCTCTGGTGAATCCTCTCATCCTTCCGCGAATCTGGCCTGTACCCTGGTTCTTGTATAAATAAATAAATAAATCTTAAAAAAAAAAAAGTGCTGCAAAGAAAATAGGAGTGCAGAAATACCCTCTAACTAGTGTTTTTACATTCTTAGGGTAGATACCTCAGTGTGGAACTTTTGGATCAATGGTAGAGATTGATTTTTAATATTTTGAGAAACCTCCATACTCTTTTCCATAGTAGCAGGACCAGCCCACATTTCCACCAACAGTGTACCAAGGTTCTCTTATCCAACATCCTTATCTCACTTGTTGTTTCTGTTATACTTTAAATGGGCCTTTCTCAGGGGGTTGAGTAACACTGTGGTTTTGTTTTCATTGCTCTGATAATAAATAATGATGAACATTTTCCCATATGCCTGTTGGACATCTGCATGTCTTCTCCAGAGAAGTGCTCATTTAGATTTACTGCCCACCTTTTCTTTTTTTTTTTAAAGATTTATTGATTGATTGATTGATACATACATACATACATACATACATACAAGCACTGGGTACAGTCAGAAGCGCGGGAGGGTGAGAGAATTCACCAGAGCCAGAGCGGGGAGCAGAGCAGGCAGAAGGACCGAAGTACACTGCTGAGGGGAGCAGCGGGCGGCAGGAGAGGTCTGTGCACCACGTGGGACACCCCTCCGGTGGCCAGGGAGCAGCCGGGGATCGAACCGGCGCCGCAGAGGCCACGGGCAGCTCCGCAACCCAGTGCTCAACCGCTGCGCCACCGGGGAGGCCCTACTGCCCACCTTTTCATGGGGTTGTTTGCTTTCTTGCTGTTGAGTTGTATGAGTTGTTTGTAGATCTTAGATATTAACCCTTTGTCAGATATATAATGTGCCACTATTTTATCCTATTCAGTAGATATTGTGGATGTTGAAACATTTTTGAGTCCCTAGAATAAATTCCACTTGGTTGTTATATATAATCCTTTTAATATATTGTTGAATTCTGTTTGCTAAGAGTCTGTTGAAGATTTTTGTATCTGTGTTCATTAGGGTAGTGGTAAATGTGAACCTCCTTGTCTATACCTGATTGCAGAGGAAAAGCTTTATCATTTGCCATTGCCAGTGATGTTTGTTGTGGGTTTATCATATATGGCCTCTAATATGTTGACGTGTGTGCCTTCTATCACCATTTTTTGAAAGTTTTTATCGTAAGTTGAAGTCGAATCTTATTGAATGCTTTCTCAGCATCTATTGATATGATCATTTGATTTTTGTCTTTCTGTTGATGTAGTGAAATACATTGATTTGTGGATATTGTATGTTTTCCTTTTTAGGTGGTGTCTTTATCTGCTATTGGTATCAGAGTAATGTTGACCTCATAAAATGTGTTTGGGAGCATTTTCTCTTCCTCAAATTTTTGGGAAGAATTTAAGGTTAGGTATTATTTCCTCTTGGAAGAACTGCTATAACTCACTAGTAAAACCATCTGGTGCTGGGTTTTTTGATTTTTGTGTACTTGATTGTTATTCCAATTTCCTTGCTTATAATTGGTCTGTTCAGGTTTTCTATTTCTTCCTGATTCAGGCATGGAAGTTTATATGCTCCTAAGAATTTATCCATTTCTAAAAGAACTGGACATAAGACCTGAGACCATAAAATATATAGAAGAAAATATAAGTAAAACACTACAAGACATACATCTCAGTAACATCTTTAAAGACTCATCACCCAAAGCAAAGAAAGTCAAGGATAAGATAAACACCTGGAATTACATCAAACTGAAAAGCTTCTGTACAGAAAAAGAGACATTAACCAAAACAAAGAGACACCCCACTGACTGGGAAAAAATTTTTGCACTCCATTCAACTGATAAGGGACTAATCACAAAGATATACAAAGAGCTCACAAGACTCAACAAAAACAAAGTGAACAATCCAGTCAAGAAATGGGCAGAAGAACTTAAAAGACATTTCTCCAAAGAGGAAATGCAAACAGCCAACAGGCATATGAAAAAATCCTCAACACCCCTTATAATCAGGGAAATGCAAATCAAAACCACATTGAGATATCACCTCCACCAGTAAGAATGGCACATATCAAAAAACTAGCAACAGGGCCTCCCTGGTGGTGCAGCGGTTGAGCGCTAGGTTGCAAGGCTGCCCGCAGCCTCTGCAGCTCCGTTCGATCCCTGGCCACCAGGCGAGGGTCCCACATGGCGCAGACCTCTCCTGCTGCCCGCTGCTCCCCTCAGCAGTGTACTTCGTCAGTCTGCCTGCTCCGTTCTCCGCTTTAACTCTGGTGAATTCTTTCACCCTCCCATGTTTCTGACTGTACCCAGTGCTTGTATAAATAAATAAATAAATAAATCTTTTTAAAAAAAAAACAAAAAACTAGCAACAACAAATGTTGGTGAGGATGTGGTGAGAAAGGAACTCTCCTACATTGCTGGTAGGAGTGCAAACTGCTCCAACCACTATGGAAAGCTGTCTGGAGGTTCCAAGTCTACTAAAAATGTAGTTACCATATGACCCAGCAATTCCACTCCTAGGAATTTTGTGTCCAAAGGACAAAAAAGCATTCATTCAAAAGAACACCTGTACACCTATGTTTACTGCAGCACTATTTACAATAGGTAAAACCTGGAAACAACCCAAATGCCCAAAAATAGATGACTGGATCAAGAAGATGTGGTATATGTATACAATGAAATATTACTCAGCAATCAAAAAAAGATAAACTTATGCCATTTGTAGCAATGTGGATGGAACTAGAAGGAAATATGCTCAGGGAAATAAGTCAGAAAGAAAAAGTAAAATATCAGATGGTTTCACTTATAGCAGGAATATAGGAGAACCAAGTAAGACATCAGTGTAAAAAAAAATAACAATGCAAAACACAACAAAGCAAAAACAGGCAATTGTAAATCAGAGACATCCTGCAGGGGAGGAGGAGGGAGAGGAATCAGAGGGAGGGAGGGAGGAGCACAGGGGACTGAGGTGATGGTGCATGGGTGCATTGGTGAAGGAGATTCTATGGGGACTACACCTGAGGGGGTGGGAGGAAGCAAACATTGTTTAAGAATGAACAATGAGGGCCTCCCCGGTGGCGCAGCGGTTGAGCGCTGGGTTGCGAAGCTGCCCGCGGCCTCTGCGGCGCCGGTTCGATCCCCGGCTGCTTCCCGGCCACCGGCGGAGGATCCCACATGGCGCGCAGACCTCTCCTGCCGCCCGCTGCTCCCCTCAGCAGTGTACTTCGGTCCTTCTGCCTGCTCTGCTCCCCGCTCTGGCTCTGGTGAATTCTCTCACCCTCCCGCGCTTCTGACTGTACCCAGTGCATGTATAAACAAAACAAACAAACAAACAAAATAAATAAATAAATAAAAATGCCTCTATAAAAAAAATAAAAAGATTTAAAAAAAATGAACAATGATGTAAAAAAATTTAAAAATTAATTAATTAATTAAAAATTAATTAAAAATTAATTAAAATTTAAAAATTAATTATCCATTTCTTCCAGGTTTTCCAGTTTATTGATATCAAGAGATCATAGTAATCTATTATGAACCTCTTTATTCCTGAGATGTCTGATGTGACTTCTTTCATTTCTGATTATTTTTATTAGAGCTTTCTTTCTTTGTGAACCTAGATAGTGTTTTGTCTATTTTTCCCCCCAGCAAACTAGCTTTTGGCTTTATCATTCTTTCCTTTATTTCTTTTCTAATTTTAGTTATTTTCTTCCTTCTACCAGCTTTTTATTTTGTTCTTCATTTTCTAGTTTCTTAATGTGTAACATTAGATTATTTGACCTACTTTTTCCTTGCTGCAGGCCTCTATTACTATATATCCCCTCTTAGTATTGACTTTGCTGTGACCCGTAGAATCTGATAGTTCATGTCATCATTTTTAGGTCTCCTGGTACATTTTAATTTCTTCTTTGACTTGTTCTTTAAGCCAATAGTCATTCAGTAGTATGTTGCTCAGTCTCCAAATATTAAATATTTTTCCTTCTTCTTTGTGTGGTTGATTTCAGTTTAATAATCATTGTGCATAGAGGAGATATTTTATTTCAGTCTTAATGCATTTGTTGACAGCTGTTTTATGACCAAACATGTGGCCTATTCTGGAGGATGTTCCATTTGCATTTCATCAGAATGCATACTCAGCTTTTTTTTCCGGGGTGGGGGGGAGGTTGGGAGGGTGGGGGCTGGGGGGCTAGGGGTAGGGGGGGTGGGCGGTACACAATGTACTACAAATGTCTATTCAGTCCAGGTGGACTAACTCCTTCTTTAAGGCAATTATTTCCCTAATGATTTTTTATATGGTTGATCTGTCCACTGATGAAAGTTGGATGTTGACAATCCCTGCTACTATTGTGGTGTTACCAACATCTGTTTTCAAATTTGTTAACAGTTGCCTTGTATATATTTTGGTACTCCTTACTTGGTGCATATATATTTATGAATGTTATATCTTACTGATATATTGGTTCCTTAATCATTACATAATGGCTGTCCCTGTTTCTTTTTACTTTTTTTAATCTGGAAGTCTATTTTACCTAATATTAGTGTGCTCTCCCCCCCCACTTTTTTGGGTCCCCTTTGCTTATAAAGTTATTCTCCAAACATTTACTTTGTTTTTGTTTTTTTATATTCCCCATACAATTGCCACCCCCTTATTTTGACCCCAATCCTTCCTCCCCCTACCATAGTGTGTCTCTGGTTCATAGTTGTTTGTTGATTTTGATTTTTTCTTTCTTATAGTTATTCTTTTTCCTGGTCCCTTATTTAGGTTTTCTAGATTCCTGCTATGAGTGAGACCATCCAGTATTTTTCTTCTTCTTTCTGGCTTATGTCGCTGAGCAGGATCCCTTCTAGCTCCATCCATGTTGCTGCAAATTGCATGTGTTTATCTTTTTGATTGCTGAGTAATATTCCATTGTGTATATGTACCACATCTTCTTCATCCAGTCATCTATTTTTGGGCATTTGGATTGTTTCCAAAGCTTAGCTATTGTAAACAGTGCTGCTATAAACATAGGGGTGGAATTAATGTTTCTGTGTCCTTCGGTAAATACCTAGGAGTGGAATTGCTGCATCATATGGAAACTCCATCTTTAGTAGATTGAGGAATCTCCACACAGCTTTCCATAGTGGTTGGACCAGTTTGCACTCCCACCAGCAGTGCAGGAGAGTTCCTTTTTCTCCACATCCTCGCCAACATTTGTTGTTGCTAGTTTTTTTAATATGTGCCATTCTCACTGGTGTAAAATGGTAACTCATGGTAGTTTTGATTTGCATTTCCCTGATTGCAAGTGATGTTGAACATTTTTCATATGCCTGTTGGTCATTTGCATTTTCTCTTTGGAGAAGTTTCTTTTTAGCTCTTCTGCCCATTTTTTGACTGGGTTATTTTCTTTGTTTTTGTTGAGTCTCATCAGCTCTTTGTAGATTTTTGTGATCAGTCCTTTATCATTACTGTTGTGTGCAAAAATGTTCTCCCAGTTGGTGGGGTTTCTCTTTGTTTTGGTTATTGTCTTTTTTGCTGTGCAGAAGCTCTTTAATTTGATGTAGTCCCAGCTGTTTATCTTTGCCTTCACTATCACTGCCTTGGGTGATGTGTCTCTAAAGATGTCTTTGAGGTGCATGTCATGTAGTGTCCAAACATTTACTTTGAACCTATGTTTATCTTTGGACCTCAAGCAGATCTCTTGGATACAACAGAAAGTTGGGCTTTTTTCCTAACCCAATGTGCCACACTATGCCTTTTGATTGGTGAGTTCAGTCTATTTTATTCCTGGTGATTATTGATATAATCATTATCAATGCTACTGCTGTTTTGTCTTTTTTTTTTTTTCTGGTTCTATTTCATTCTCTTTGATCAAGCACTCCTTTCAATATTTCTTATAGAGGATGTCTAATATTTGAAAACTCCTTCAGTTTCTATTTGTCCATGAAAGTCTTCATTTTTTCCTCATAGCTGAAAGAGACTCTGGCAGGATATAGTATTCTTGCCATCAGTTTTTGTATTTAATATTTTGAAATCATCATTCCATTCTCACCTTGCCTATAGGATTTCCTTAGAGAAATCTGGTGTAAGCCTGATGGGAATAATTTTATTGGTTAACTACTTTTTTCCCTAGCCACCTTCAATATTCTTTTTTTGTCTTGATTCTTTAGAGTTTCACTATTTTGGTGTAGATCGCCATACATTTAGATAACCAGGTGTTTTTTAAGCATTGTAGATTTTGTATTCAGTTCTTCCCCAGGTTTTGGAAGTATTTATTATTTCTTTGAATAAGTTCTCTGTTCTCTTCTCTCTCTCTTTCCCTTCCTGAAATACATTACTCTTATGTTGCCTTTTCTAATAAAGTGAGATAGTTTTTGAAGTGTTTCTTCATTCTAATTCCTTGTATTTCTTTTTCTTCTTGCATGTGAGCCCTTTTTGCATTATTTGGGGTCACTGATTTAGTCCTCTATTTGGTCTATTCTGCTTCTATAGCTTTCTCCACATTTGTTTATGCTCATTAGTTGCTCTTTTTATATCCTGTTGCACCATATGTGGGTTATCTCCCTAGCTGGGGATAGAACTAAAGCCATCACAGTGGGCTGTCATAGTGCTAGCGATGAGACTTAACCCCTAGGCCACCAGGGTGGTCCTGCTATTTTCTTATTTAAGGATTTTATTTCAATTTTCTGTTCATATCATTTTATATATCATCAGATTCACTTGTTTTTCTGAATTTTGTTGTGTCTCTTTAACTTTTCAATGTTCTCTTCTATCACTTTGATTCGTTTTCTGCATTTTCTTCCATTTCTTTGAATTTTTTCATCATGACAATTTTGAACTCTAATCAGATTATAAAACTTTCATAACTTTGTGGCTGGATTTCACAAGTAGAGTTGTTCTATCCTTATTATGACATCCTTTTTTTGTGGTTTCAATGTGCCATGTGTTTTATTTTTTGTCTGCCCATCTCAGTGCTTGGTTTTTCCTATTTTTTTAAAGTATCTCTAGCAGTCATAAAGATATTGTACTACCTCTACTTCTCCAGCAGGTGGTACTGCACTTCTACTTTATTTTAATTTTCTTTAGCCCTTCTCAGTTTCTGTAGGTATAAAGATGTGATCTTCTGCCTGCTGAGTCAGGTGGCAAAGAGATTCCTGCAGGGGTTTAGTTGCTGGTGGGAATGCACTGGGTAAGGGGCCTGACTGTGGCACTGCCTATATCCTTCCTCTCTATAGTTCCGAGCCTGATTTTTGCAGTCTGTGTTTTATGAGTATTAGTCCCAAGGCATGGGGGAGAGAAGAGCACATCCCAGGACACTGTTCTTGCTCTTTTCATGGGGACCCAGACCACCTGTGGTATCCCAGCTCCTTCACATGTGTTTCCCCTCAGTCAAAGGTATGTGCTTCCACACTGCTCAGCGTTCCCCTATTCAGTGCCATACTTTGTATGGCAGCCTCTATGACCCAGACCACTGCCTACAGGCATTTCTCTCCACATGCCACCTGTGTAATGAAGTACAACTCTCCTCATTTTCTTTCTGTGGAAGCCCTACTGATCTCCAAAGTCTAAGAGGTGTTTTCCAATTTCACCCTAAATCACAGGGCCCTTTGGGTATAATACTGGTCTGGTTAAATTTCAGATTATCCTCCCAGGGACCTCATCTCATTCCATTTTGTTTTGTTCCAATCTCTCTTGATTTTTCTCTTTAGTCTTCTCTGAGCCAATACAAATCTAAAACCCTGACTTGTGGTGTGACTTAAATAAAGTAAGCAAAAGATAAGCAAGTTTAAGGAATCAAACTGAGATATTTCTAGCCCAAGAAAAGCCTCCAGATAATTTTGGGACAGCACTCCAAATTCTGAGCCTCACAATGAGAATTTTATACAGTGTACAAAGAAAACATTTTACATTTTCAAGGAATTTACAGAGAAAGTCTGGGAAGGTATCCAGTGACTATATCTACTTGATGTTTTCTATACATTGAAGAAAACTAAGAGGCTTGTTAAAATGTACTCTATTTAGAGCCCTATCTTCTGGGAAGTAGGAATTTTAGAAATACTGTAAACCTTGAAGCCTGTTTTTCTTTGAAGTTAATGATTTGCCTAAAGTCAACTTTTTTATTATTTGTGTAATTTCTATGCAAGGTCAGTCTGACACAGGGCAGCAAGGGGGCACTAAAACTGGCCAAGGACACTGCCAAAATTGTTTACCAGTCACTGTCTGAGTTCTTCACCCATACACACAATTGCAAGACTACCCAGGCTCAGGGAACAAAAACAATGGGATTTATTTAACATGCCAGGGAAAAACAAAGAGTTACTGAGACCAAAAATGGCCTTTACCTCACCCAAAGCAGTGTCCTTACAAAAGCAGCTAAGATGGCATCTTCCCCCCCACTGAGGCAACAGATCTCCCCTCCCAAACAATAGGACACATGACCAAGATGGCATCTTCCTGCCTCTGCTAACTTGGAACATGTGGCAGTCAGACTCTAGGCCAGGTTCCAACTTACAAAGACAACAGAAGACCAACAGCAGACCACTCCCAGAGCTGTCAGGATGCCCCAGAACAGCACCAGACAAGTGACACTCAAGTCAGCACCTGTAGCAGCTGAACGACACGACAAATGGCCACACACGCAGCTTGGCCAAGCACGAGCTCTGGATCTTCGCCTGCTCTGTCAAGCTGTAACCTCAGCAAAACTGGGAAGTTTCAGTCACTTGGCTAGTTGCAAATTCTCGGAACTCTTCCTCTTTGAGGCTGGCTGCTGGAGGCCTCCACCTTCAGAGACCCACAACAGATTTCTTCTTTTTTTTTTTTTTAATTAAAGATTTATTTATTTATTTATTTATTTATTTATTTATTTATTTATTTATTTATTTATTTATTTATTTATACAAGAACCGGGGTACAGGCCATATTCACGGGAGGGTGAGAGGATTCACCGGAGACAGAGCAGGAGCAGAACAGGCAGACTGAAGAAATACACTGCTGAGGGGAGCAGCGGGCGAGATAGGAGAGGTCTGCTCACCATGTGGGACCCTCGCTGGCCAGCCGGGATGGAACTGGCGCTGCAGAGGCTGCGGACAGCTTCACAGCGCGGTGCTCAACCGCCTGCGCCACCACGGGAGGCCCAGCTTTCTTGAAGATTGGTGCGGTAGGGGCTGGAATCCGCTGACCCCAAATGCTGAAGATCCTAAAATGCTGAATCCCAAAGGCTGAATAATCCAGTACTCCCTTCTGTAGTTCCTTATACTCTTTTATCAGTCGCTCCACCCCAAAATGGGATACTTTTTAGCATTTTCCCTGGGCTATCTATCCACACCAGCAAACCCCTCCAGGGGGCACCACCTGTAACAGTTTCAGTGGCCATTTACAAGTCCAGCTGTGCCTTGGCTTTTGGCTTATGTCTTCAGTTAAGAACAGGAAGAGGGCTACCCTTTTCATTGCTATCTTTAATTAACAGAGGTATCTATAAAAATAAATTATTTTAAATTGATTGCCTTGAAATTGAGCCAATGTTGGTTGTATATTTTGATTTATCAAGACACCTGCCTAACCTCCACTGAATTTTTTTCACTGAAGTCTTCTGTGGCTTAATTAACATGATTGCATCTAGTGCACATCATGGTATTTTTTGAAATTAAATAAATGTTATGAACTTGATATTAAGCAATCTAAGTAAAAAGGGACTCCTACATCTTAAAAACATAACTTTAAGCAATCGTATTCAAGTCTCCTCCTTTAATTTACTTCATATGCCACACTGTGGAATGATGAACATATCAAATAAATATACATGTGGTACAAACCTGCTGTATAGTGTCCAACACAAATTCAATTACTATTGTACATGATTAAAGGTTATAATTATTGAAATTCCAAGTTAAAACTCTTTGCATAAGAATGGTCTTCAAAAGTATCAACACTTATATGTCACCGGTTAAGATGATACTAACAGCAATGGTACTGTTTGGAAACAGTATGCATTAATTTTTTATAGTAAAAAATTCTCCCTTATAGCAGAGAGTTTTTATTAATGGTGGCTGATAAAGAGTTGTTAGAAACAATGGAGTGAAAATAGTCAAGCCAATGCTAGCTAGCATCAATACATTAGCATCAATTTTAGATATACTATCATGGATAATAAGCAATAAGCTACATGGTCAAATCCTTCTCCCCTAACTGCATAGCTGGGTTCATAATAAAGCAGAAGTTATTTATGTATTCAAAGGAAGAGGCATGTCCTTGAATTAACCAGTACAGTCAAGATATCCAAGAGTTGGGGGATTGTGAACCAAAACTTATCCAAAAAAGGCTGAAAGATAAAGACAAGAGAGAGAGAATGTATTTGGAGTCTGCTACGTGATAAAGAAATGTATCAATTAGCTTGCTTGCTGTCAGAGAATAGCTTGATTTCACCTGACACAACTTGCTAGGTCAGTTCTGTTCAGTCTGGAAGATTCATTTCCCTTGACCACAGATTATTCAAAGAGTTGTAGTCAAGACCAAGAAATTAGCAATTTCATTTCACTACTTTGTGTGTGGGAAAAACCTACTCTGATCTTGGTGCCCCCATCCTATTGGAATATGCTCTACATCCTTTGTGCACACAAATTGCCTAGCCCAAATAGGTGTGCAACAGGGATTAAATGGTTAAATTGTTCTCAGACCCTAAAGTACAATAGAGAAAAAGAACTTATCTAACTTTCTCTTTGAGGCTTGTATTTATAGACACAGTTTAAGTGACACTGCCTAGCCAAGTAGAAGCAAACATCATTGAACTGACCTCCAAGTTTGGCTAAAGACTGAGAACACAAAGGGGGAGGGAGCACACCGAGAGAAATTCAAAATTCCAGTTATTTGAAGAAAAGGCTCTTCATACTTCATGTGTAAAGTGCCTGTGAGTAACTAATGAACTTCAGCTAAATTCATATTTTTTTGCCACAACCTGCTTTCAGTCAATAAAATTTAACTTCTTTGTTCTTAGTTCCCTTCTTAATTGGAGAGGTAGATTATCTCCCACCTCTTTGCTAATTTACTTGAAAATAAAATTGATTTCTCAAATACCTCATGTATTGCATGAGCTATCATTCTCAGTAATAGGTATGCAGTATAAATTTTCATTTCCATCCTTCTTTCTTGTAAAATTCTGATGAAAATGTGTTCTTATTTCTTTTAGAGGATATTATTTTCACAGACAGCAAATCCTGTATCAAAGGAATGAGACAGAAGGAGGAATGTCAGACATCAATTCTTTTGACAGCCTACTTAATTTCTCATGAGTCTTTTGGATCAGCTGAAGCTTCGTCAGTGTTCCAAGGGGCTAGGTACACCACAAGGTGTTTCACATGGATAACATCCCAACAACCCTATGAGGTAGATCATTAGTCCACTTGTGCTGTTAAAACAAAAACACCGTAGAACAAGTGGCTCTGGCAACAAACTTTTATTTCTTACAGTTTTGGAGGCTCAGAAATCCAAGATCAAGGCACCAGAAGATTCAGCATCTGGTGAGGGCCTGTTTCCTGCTTTGTACACTGCTGTCTTTCTTGTGCATACATAATTTGGTAGCGCAAGGGAACTCTTTTATAAGGGCACCAATCCCATTCACGAGACTCTCCTTTATGACCTTATTATCTTCTAAAACTCCCACTTTCACATACCATCACATTAAGGGTTAGGTTTCAACATATGAACTTTGGGAGAACACAAGCATTTGGTTTGTAACAGGTAGATAAACATCTTCATTATTTGGTAGGCTAAGGAAAGTAGGGATTTTGGCATTTGAGAACTTTCCTATGTTCACACAGCTAATAAGTAACATAGCCAGAGCATCTTCTTTAGGACCTGTGCCTTATTTGAACCTGTGCCAAGTCTTTGGTTGATTCCCAATGTGAGTCCTGTGAAAGGACTACGCTGATTGACCTCAACATATTAATTAATCCCAGGAAACTTGAGGCTGTTTATGAGCCACCCTGTCACATATAAGTATGGCATAGAGCACAGAACAATGACTCTCCTATGTTCCCATGTCTTAATGTTGAGAATTTGTAAATATATCCCCTTACATAGCAAAAGAGACTTTCAAGATATAATTAAAGTCATGGACCTTAAAATAGGAAGACTCCCCTAGATTATCTGGGTGGTCTGATCCAATCACATGAAGCAGAAGGCACATGGTTCAGAGAGATGAGAGAGAAGGAAAAGGAAGAGAAACTTGCAGTATGAAAGGAATTCAATCCACTGCTGCTGACTTGAAGAAGAGGAAGGAAATGCCACTTCAGTCCCACCACCATACAGACCTGAATTCTACCAACAACCCAAAATGAACAAAAGCCAGATTTTCCTGTAAGTTTACAGAAAGGATGCAGCCCTGCTGACAACCCTTTGACTTTTGCCCAGTGAGGCTTGTGCAAGACATCTGACATAGAGAATTGTAAGATAATAAATTTCTGTTATTTTAAGCCCCCAAGTTTGTGGTAATTTGTTATAGCAGCAATAAGAAACTAATACAACTGATCAGTTCCTCTAGTCAAGTTAACTAAATTTTCTGATGTCTTTTCACAAAGGAAAGTACAGAAAATTGACCCTTTCTTGTCCTTTTCTTATATGGGAAGAAAAGCAAAATGCATGCCACCATGTAGGCTATGAGGCAGATCTGAGACGTTCTCTGTAATTGACATCATATCCTGGGAGCATTTAGATTCCAAAGCGGGAATCTAATTACCATGGTTTATCTTGAGCGAGTCTTGAATTCAGAGGAACAACTTTTCAGTGACTTATTTTCTATCTATCTATTGTGCAGTGCCTCTAGAGAAACAAAAGGGTGAATTAGAAGACATTTTTTTATAGACTGTTTTCTTTTCTTTTCTTTTTAAAGATTTATTTATTCATGCATACAAGAACTGGGGTACAGGCCAAAGTTATGGTGTGGGGGGTGAGAGGATTCACCAGAGACAGAGTGGGAAACAGAATAGGCAGACTGACTGAAATACACTGCTGAGGGGAGCAGTGGGCAAGTCAGGAGAGGTCTGCTGCGCCTTTTGGGTAGCTCCCTAACTGGGAACCAAACTTGTGCTGCAAAGGCTGCAGACAGTCTCATAGGTTGTATCTTAACCCCTCGCGCCGCTAGAAGAAATCTTTTATCTGGTGAAAATCTCCAGATTTCTCTGCAATTGCGTTGTTTGGTATTAATTTCAGAAAAATAATACATTGTTAAACAACAAATCACAAGGTTTATTCTTAATTGTGAGCAGTAATTTTCTAAAATTCAACTTCCCGTTTGATAAATGAATACATGATAAAATGTCCATATTTTTAGTAGAAAATGTTTATTTAAGACAAAGCAAGCAAAATGTAATTCACATATATTCAATGAAGCATGGTAATTTTCACATTTTATTTCTTTTAACATGCTTTCATGAATTACATCTAGCCTCTCCATTTTCCTGCTGTCTTCTGCCAAGTTTGTGTCTCAGGCTGTGTTTAGTCTTTTCTCCTTTTAATTTTGTTGACATGTCACCATCAACCTTCTTCAGCAAAGGGAGGGGAGTGCGTGCCAACAGGGCTCGGTTGAAGGGGCTGAGAGCCTTCAGATAAGAATGTTGGCTGCTTCGTGGGTGTCAGGCTCCAGTAAAAGTCAGGGTCCCTTCCAAGTGTGGGGGCTGGGGAAGGGTACTAAAGAAATATCCTGTAAATTTTGCCCTACATCTTCTACCTAACACCCATGAGAGAATTAGAACAGAAGTGTTAATGACTTCAAGTAGTTGAAAAATTATCTTCACTTAAAGAACCAAAGTGACCTGAAAACGTGTGTTTCCAGCAGACTTTCCTTCTCTAATGAATGGAAGCAATAGCAATGGCATGAACATCATCCCAAGTTTATCTGACTTCCTTCTTAGGGATTGCAGACATTAATGTGCTTCAAGCTAGCTTTCTCCATGGCCTGCCAGAGACCTAGTCTATCTGGTTTCCAGGTTTAGGAGCATCTGACACATAGGATAAACTTAATGAACATGAGTGGGTGAATGATCTTCGATGTGAGGCAGAGTTCTTATCTCCTCTATCTTTTTACTTATCTATGAAAGCATCTAAGCTTTTTAATGATGACTGGAGCTAAAGGTCCCACACTTCCCAACCTGATTGTAATTTCCTAAAGGCAAAAAATATTTAGTGTTCCTCTAATTCAATTTTAGCATCTAGTCTTGTGGAGTTTTTCTTTCTTTCTTAAATTATTAACAAATATTTATTTTGTATCCATGCTTTCAGAACTTTGTAAAAGTAATTCATTTAATCATCATGACAACCTTGTGAAATAGGTACTACTGATATTTCTGTTTTACGGATTAGGAAACAGAAGGATGGGCGTTTATGTAACTTGCCCAAAGTGAGACAGCTAAATTTAGCTGTAAATGAATCAGTACATGTAGCATTTAGAATGCTGGGTGGTATTTCATACCACCATGTTTGATATTCATTCAACAAAAATTACTGACTGTCTATTAAGTGCCAGGAACTATTCAAGCTGTTTGAGTTACAAGTATACAAAACAGGAAAAAATCTATCATCATGAAGCTCAAATCTAGGGGAAAAGAAAAAAATTAAAAAGTAGAGCATTGAGAAATGTCAGACAGAAACAAATGCTAAGGAGAAAAACACAGGAAGAGTGTTGGTGGTTGCAATTCAGGATTAGAGAGACATTGCCATATGTCCTCTGGGGGGCAAAATGGCTTCTGGTTGAAACCACTGAGCTAGAAGTAGAGCGAAAACCAGGGGAAAGAGTGGGCTTAGCTTTAGGCACTCTTTTATTTTTTAGCATTTTCATTTATTTTCTTATATTATTAATTTTGGACAGTATTTGATTTCTCCCCTTAGGTGCAGTACTCATAGTTCTTCCACAACCACAGCACCTGTGATCCATTATCATATGCCCTTGTGTTCTTCTCTCCCCTGTTTAAACCCCTCTCCTCCCTCTCCTCAGATCTATGGTCAGCTTGCAAGTTTTGTTTTTTTCCTGATCCTTGTTTGGTTTCTCCATAGCCCGCATATGAATGAAACCACCTGATATTTATCTTTTTCCTTCTACTTATTTCACTTAGCATAATCCCTTCTAGCTCCATTCATGTTGCTGCAAAGGCATGAATTTATAATTTTTGATCACTGAGTTGTATCGCACTGTGTATATATACTACTTCTTGATCCATTCATCTGTTTTGGGGGCATTTAGGTTTTTTCCATATCTTAGATATTGTAAATAGTGCTGCAATAAACATAGGAGAGCAGGTTTTATGTTAATGTTTTTGTGTCCTTTGGGTAGATTCCTAGGAGTAGAATTGCTGGATCACATGGTAGATCCATTTTTAGTAATCGAGAACCCTCCACACAGCTTTCCATAAAAGTCAGCTCCATAAAAGGGGCTGGACCAGTTTTCATTACCACCAGAAGTGTAAGAGGGTTACTTTTTTCTACATCCTTGCCAGCATTTGTTGTTTCTGTTTTTTTAGTAAGTGTGAGGTGCTATCTCCCTGTAGTTTTGATTTGCATTTCCCTGACATAAGTGATGTTGAACATTTTTTCATATGCCTGTTGGTCATTTGCATTTCTTCTGGAGACATGTCTTTTTAGCTCTTCTGTCTTTAGGCACTCTTGATGCCAATCTTTAGGCAGATGTGACACCACTGCAAAGCTAAGAGTTAAAAGATCACTGAACGCACAATTTTAAAATGGTACAAATGATTGTCACATTGAGAACTGACGGTAGGCGCAAAGACAGAAATGGAAAGTCCAGTTGGGGGACTAGCTCCACGATTCCATTCATTTTTAATTTGGATTAATGTGTTCATTGATTTGGCTGCTTGATGGTGGTTGTGGAAGGGGTGTGGCAGACAGCTTATAGAACTGAGCTAAGAAACTCTGGGGAAGAAAGGAAGAATGTAGAATCAGCATAAAATGAAAAAAGAGTGTGCAAGTAATCTTTTGCTGAAATGGAAGGCACAATAGTAGTTAAATTCTTTTGAAAGAGCAGAAGGGATTGTGTAGGACAGAGTATGTAGAGGTCAGGGTCAGTAACTGCTGTAATAATTAATGACTCAGCTCTGGATGGAACATTTGAGCTAGAAAGAATCATTTCAAAAGGAGTCTCCTGGAATAACATGGGTGAGAGAGAATAAGAGATGAAGTTCAGGTGGAGGAAGAGCAGGGGCACGGCTTTCTGGTCAAATGAGGTCGTGCTCCAAAGCTGGAAAGACCATCTTCGCGAGATTTTGTCTGTAAGCTAGAGCTGAAGGGGGTTAGAAATATTATCACCACATCAGACATCAAGTGAATTCCAGTCCGCCTTGAAAAGTTAGGTAGTGCAAAATTTCCTTGAAGAGGATGTCCCCCCAAAGAAAGCATGTGTCTTCAGCAGTCTTAAAAAAAAAAAAAAAACTAACATCAATAGGTGAGAAAAACGATGCCGAGTCTGGCAACGAAGGAAAAATTAGGTCAGTAACCAAAGGTTCTTCCAGGATGGTGGCACATTTCAATTTTCAGATTGATTTGAAACGCGTTGCTAGTTTTATCGCCGCGGTCGTGGTCCGAGAAGCCCGTCTCGTCGCCCCCCGCGCCCGCCCCCTCCCCGCCACATTCTGCGCTGGGACCGGAGCTGCGAGTCCGGACGCCCGTCGCGCCCCGCTCCGCCGCGCGGTCAGCAGCCCGGGCGCGGCAGCAGCGCCGGCCGCCTCCGAGGGGCCCCGCCCGGGCGTGGCGAGGTGCGGGAGGGCGGGCGCCGCGAGGACGTGGCCGAGCGGCCGCCCCGCCCGCCGCCGCCCCGCCCGCTTCCCGCCCCCGGCACCCCGGCTCGCGGCCACCGGCACCAGGAGCAGCCCCGGGCGGCGCGACGGTCCCCGCCATGTCTGCGGCCATGAGGCAGAGGTTTGACCAGTTCCTGCACGAGAAGAACCGCATGACCGACCTCCTGGCCAAGCTCGAGGCCAAGACCGGCGTGAACCGCAGCTACATCGCGCTCGGTGGGTGCCGGGTCCGGGGGGCGCCGCGGGCTCGGGGACCGCTGCCGCTCCGCTGCTGGGGCGCGGGCGGGGACGGGGCCCGGGAGGGGGCGTCGGGGACGCGCGGCCGCGAGGCCTCCCCCGGGGCCGGGCTGCTGGCCGAGAGAGGCCGGGGGCCGGCGGTCTCGCCCGGCGGCCAGGCTAGGGCGTGGCCGGCCTGCGCCCCGGGCCGGGTGGCGGGCGGAGCCGGGCGCGGGGCCGCGGGGCGCTGACGTGTCGGTGCCCGCGGCGGGCGGGGCCGGGCGGGGCCGCTGCGGGCGGGGGGAGTGGCGCGAGGGCCCCGGGGCGGGGGGCGCCGGGCGCCCCGAGACTCAAGGGAAGGACGGGGGGGCGCGGGCCCAGCCTCGCTGTGCGTTGTTGTTCCTGAACGCCAGGCCCAGCGTCGCGGGGGTGGGGAGGCCGCGGGGCTGAGCGGCTCGGGGCCGGCGACTCACTCCTCTGTTCGGGTCTGCAGGTGTCGTCGGGCTGGTGGCCCTGTACCTGGTGTTCGGTTATGGCGCTTCTCTCCTCTGCAACCTGATCGGATTTGGCTACCCAGCCTACATCTCGTAAGTGGCTTTCCCGCAGCCGCCCCTTCACGTCCACTCACTGCCCCGGGACGCGGGGGTGCCCAGGGGCAGGGTAGCGCCACTTTCCTGGGAGAGATGGCAAAGCACTGGAGTAACCGACTGCTTAGGGTTACACATTTTAGAGCTTAATTTGATGCCTGATGATTCGTCGAAATGTATATTTCATCACATTATCCTGGCTTGGTGTCTACATTCCAACCCAAGCACAATGAAAAGTGTCACAATACAGACAACCTGCCTGTACTGCCAGGGAGATCCCTAGGGGCTGAGAGAGATGGTTTCTTCTTCTTCCTTTTTTTTTTTTTTTAAGTAGAAAGGCTATCTATTTTTTTTTTTTTAAGATTTATTTATTTTACTTATACAAGCACTGGGTACAGTCAGAAGCGCGGGAGGGAGAGAGAATTCACCAGAGCCAGAGTGGGGAGCAGGCAGACTGAAGTACACTGCTGAGGGGAGCAGCGGGCGGCAGGGGAGGTCTGCGCGCCATGCGGGACCCTCCTCCGGTGGCCGGGGAGCAGCCCTGGGATCGAACTGGCGCTGCAGAGGCCGCGGGCAGCTTCGAAACCCAGCGCTCAACCGCTGCGCCATCAGGGAGGCCCCGATTTCTTCTTAATAATTATTCTTATGTATATTTCAACTTACAGATGTTCAGAGATGGTAAAATCCCAACGGTTAGGACTTCCTTAATTTTGAATTTATGTTAATTGTTATTTTTTATTTATGTTAATTAAGTTAGGGAGAATTTTACCTTCTTGAATTTAAAAAGCTTTGCCAATTGTTACAGGCAAATAGGAATGCTTACCCTAGTATAAAAATAAACTTTATAAAGTGCATCCCTTATATAGGGATATAAGTGTCTCTATATAACTAATGTGATCTTGGTTTTATAAATAATTTATATAATTAAACTAATTAAAGATGAATCATCAGATTTTTATCCAAATTACTAGTTGAAGTTGTTTTTACTCTACAGTGTGATTATTTGACAGGTATTCCACAATTTAACTTTTAGATAGATTGACATAGGAATCATTCTTTCCCACAAATGAATTTTGTTTTACTCTACAGTTCTTCCTAAGAAAGCTGGTGGGTTTTACTGTCATTGAATTGATCTCTGCAATTTTCCTCAACCCTAGGGACAAAAATTAAGAAAGAAAAGATTTTCAGCTGTTCAGCTAAAACACAGATAACACATTATTATACCTTGTTTCTATCATGGGCCGGGCTAGAATTTAATATATGACTAGAAGGGGAAGTAACATTTTAAAAGATGTTAGTTCTGATTTGAACAATGAAGTGGAAATTACACAAGACTACTTGTAACTGTATAGTAACTGTATAGTCTTGTGCAGACACACAGTGACACTCAGAAAGTCTGCCTACATACATTGCTTGCTTACGAATTTGGAGGCACTCTGTCTTACAGTTGAGAAGTGCTTTTACCCTCTCCAAGAACATACCATTCAGATTTTATGTGTATACTAAATGATGCCAAAGGAAGGCTAGAAAAACTGGTTTGTCTTGTCCATCAGCGAAAAAGGTACATGAATAGCAGTTTTCCATAAAATGTCATGTGCTGTCTGCTGTCTATAGAAAGTTAGTAAGCAAACCTGATTCAAAATGGCTTGCATATCACCGTATTTAAAGATATTCTTTTACATTAATTCAAAGCGATATATGCTGTGTTCACTGAGAAAGAAGACATTTTCAATGAACTTGGCTATAAAAAGAGAAGAGTTAGAAGGAAAAAGCTAAGTGAGGGTTTAGTGTGCAAATATATTACCTTTCCACATATGTGTGTGTACATGTATAATAAGTAGCATATACATATATGTATATATGTAAATAAAAAAGTGTTCTTTAACCAAAAAAAAACAAAACATGCAAAGTCTTTCTCAGATTTGTGCTTTAGATGTTATTGATTACAGTTAGAATAAATCTTGTGTGGCACATTAATAACTGCGTAGCTGCTTGAGTTACAATGAACTAGCAAGAAATGTGGATTTTCTAAAATACCAAATAGTATGAAAAAAACATCACTTCCACATCAGTGCCATTTTGTACATAATCTTATTTTTTGTGTTTTTCCATAACCTTCTCTGATGGTGTGGCTATTCATTGGCATGGACTTTAGAAAGTTAGACATCTGTTTCTAAGTGGGATATGTAGATCCATATATGTATAGGAGTGGATATAATTGAGATGAAGCCAGAATTACTTTTCCTTAACCTGAAGTGGATTAATTCTATCAGGGACTATTTCTTTAGTTGTATTTTGAGGTAATTTCAAGCCAGTCATTTTTGGCTTTATCATTTGTTTGTAGACAGTCAATTTTATATTATGCCTCTTTTTACTTAAAAGAAACTAAATGTTCCTGTCTATTGCAAGGAATTCTGTAAAATTGTCATATTTCTTAGTAGTCAGGTAAGTTGGCTTTACATATATTAGAATTATTCTATTCAAGTGTACACATTTCTTTTCTATTTAAATATCTGTGGTAAAGTGACATTTGAAGTATACCTTAATATGAGTTGGAAAAAAAATTAAAAATCTAATCAAAGGAATTTCACAATTTAAGCAAAAACTCAAGAAATAGTTTATGAATATCTTTGGGTTGGTATTTAATTCAAAGTATTCTCCCTTTTTTTTAAAGATTTATTTATGCGTACAATACTGGCATACAGACCAGAGGTATAGGGGTAAGAGGATTCATCAGAGACAGAGTGGGAAGCAGAACTGGCAGATCCACTGAAATACACTGCGGAGGGGAGCAGGCAGTGAGACAGGAGAGGTCTGCTGTGCTATGTGGGTAGCTCCCTGGCCTGGTATTAACTCGTGCTGCAGTGCAGTGGCTGCAGATAGCTTCATAGTGCGGCAACTTAACCCCTTGCACCACCAGGGAGGCCCCAGTATACTCCTTTTTGATAGATCCAACTCTTTTACCTTTAAAGTAAATATGAATCTATGATGATAAGGAAATTAGATGAATTAAATGGTCTCTACAAGTATGTGGCTTTCCCCCCAAATAGTTGTTCCCAGCCTTGGCTATCCATTGGAATTATTTGAGGAACTTTAAAAAATACAAATGCCTGGCTCCAGCCCCCAGAAATTCTTAAGTGGTACAGCCTGGAGGTGGGAATTTTTTAACTTCCTTGATTTTTTTACTAGTCTTAAAGGATTTAATGAGCATTGTTGAGAACCCCTGGTGTATGGTAACAGCAGTACCCTGTGCTTTTTCCTTGAAGGTGGGGTGAAAGGGAAGGGGAAATGTCCTGTTGAACCTGGGACTAATCCAGAGGCCTACTTGGCCTTTACTTTGTGAAGGAGATTCAAGATGTGGAATTATGTGCGAGTAAAACCCTAGTTAGTAAACAGTCAGGCAATCAGTGTTACATTAGTCTCAAGTCTGTTCATTGCTTAACCAATGTGTATCATTGTCAAAAGAAAGCTCTTGAAAATAGCAGTGTCAATAGCACCTAAGTCAGAGTCACTTTGAGTGTGATCTATGATTATCTTCACTTTGTTTTCCTTGCCTATTGTAATTCTCCTGATGTTCCCCAACCAAAGTTCATCAATTCCGCAACAGTCAAATGCCAATCATGTGCCAGGTACAGTGGCGACACTTTAGACACACCAGGGGCTAAGGCAGACATGTTCTCCATTTTTCCTGAAAGAACCATCTACCGGGGTGAACTGCAAGAAAGGGTAAAGTAGCGACAGTGTGGTGAATCCTCTACAGAAAATTGACAGAGCGCTGTGTAGAGAGTAACTGGAAGGACCCTCCTCAGATAGTTATCTGCCATACTCTCACAGTTAAGATGTGAGGAATGAGAAAGGGCCCAGCAGAGGGAGTGGAGTGTGCCAGGCCTTGGGGCAGCAGGTACCCAGGCTGGTGGAGGAACTGGGGTCTGTTCTCTGAGAAGGAAGTGGTTGCAAGAGGATGAAAAGGAAGGTGCCAGTGGGTAGGGCTGGAGCCAGTACACAATGTGCATTTTATACTAGGTGGTTGTCAGGAGTTTGCATGTTTTCTGAATGCTTGAAAGAGTTTTAATAGGTGTAACATGAGATAATTTGCATTTTAAAGTCATCCTGACTGCTGTGCCTCCTGGAAGTAATCAACAATCCTGCCAACTATTGCTGATCCCTTACTGTTTCTCCTGAAAACTGAAAACTTTTGCTCCTGCTGTTTCCTTTTCCTGGGCCATTATAGAGAGGAGCCCACAGATTGTGTGTAAAGGGATCTTATAAAATTTGGAGAACCTCATTTGGCTTCCTAATTTGAGTTGCCACCTTGGGAAATTTGTGGGTGGGGCTCTAGGTCAGGTCTAGGCAAGTTGGAATGCGCAGCTGAGGCTTGCCACTGCTCATGGACCGGCAACCCCCTTCTGGCTTACTCTCACTTTCTGTGTATGTTGTTTCTTTGAGAGCACAGCCTTAGTCCTCTACCTTTGTTTCCAGACATTTGGCCACCCTATATAGGCAACTTGAAATCTGATTCCAGCCTTTTCAATATTAAGTGCTGTGGCAGAATTATTTAATCCCTTACTTTCCTCTGTTCCTGACAGGAGAAGGAAAACCACTGGATAATACTAGGAACCTCTATTATAAGATAGACCGGCTCACCACCCTTTTCATATGCAACATTTTCAAAGTATACAACTCATAAAGTGTGCAGCCCTCACCACTATCTAATTCCAAAATATTTTCATCACCCCGGAAAGAAATGTTATTTCTATTAGCAGTTACTCTCCATTTCTCTTACATCCCAGTCACCGGAAACCACAAATCTATTTTCTGTTTCTATAGGTTTGCCTATCCTAGATATTTAATATAAATAGAATCATATACACAGTGCTGAAACTTGTTTCTGGTTCAGGCTTCCTCGGGGCCCCCTTGAGAACGTGTGCTGCACTGCACTTTGTGCTGCAAAGACTCCTGCCAGAGACCACTTTTAGTGGCCCCTGAATGGGGCCACTGGTCCTGTGCCAGCTCCTTTGCTCTAATGGGATTATGAGGGAAAGTTTAATGACTTTGTTTCTATTTTTATTTTTGCTCTGTGGAAAAAAGGAAAAGAGGAATGGTTTTTTGTGTTTTTTTCTGTTTTGTTTGTTTTTTTTTTTTTTTTTTGTCTGACACAGTCACTTTTTTGTTTTAAATTCTGTGGAAAGGTTGATTTTTCTCTTCCTTTAATATTTTCCTAAGGATCAGGCTGGCACTTTCCTGAGACTCTTAGAGCTGAACCTTAGAGATCAGACATGATTCCTTTAATTTTCAGATGATCCAGGGACACAGAGAGGTAGTGTATGCTTCCTGTGGCACAGGTTAGACATGGTCTGGAACCCTCAGCTACTACACAAGAATGTGACAGCACATTTAGGAATATTTTACCATCAGGTTCAAGCAGATTAATTATGTTTAGAGTCTTGCATTTGGTGTCTGGTGTTTGTTAACACTTGTGTAATCCCAGGCCCACTAAAGTGATCTGTCATTTGATCATTTATGGACCTCTTCAGCTCATTTTAAATTTTGCTGCTAGTTCAAAGAATGTTACTGCTTTTCTCTCCTTGCATGACTGCTGAACACTGATGCAACATTTTAACATGTAACAGACCTGTTTGTCTATAAAAGTACCTTCCAAATACAGCTTGTTTAATCCTCATAACAGCCCTCCACGTAAGTACTGTGATTGTTCCCATTTTACAAATGAGGAAACAGGGAAAGCAAACTTGATCAAGGTCTTCTAACTGGCAGATGGTGAAGATGGTATTTAAACCTACGAAGTCTGACACATGTTTTTAACCTGTGTGCCTTACTGCTGCTTCTGTGGCTTTTGGAGTGTCTCACAGATATAGGCCATGACTATATGTGTACTGAAAAATCACAATGTCGGTATTAGCTTTTTCTTTAATGCCTTTATTGCAGTGTGTTTTTTCTTTATCATATAAAGTACTGCCATCTCAAATCATACATCTGTACTCATGGGCCTTCATCACATTTTGTGAAAATGAGTTAGAATATGTTACTAATAATTTCTTATTATCTGTTCATGTAGCTTTGATTCATGACAGTAGCAATATAAATAGTTATTTTCTGGGACTTGCTCTGGTATACCCTTCTGAAGATGACACCCTGAATTGGGTTTCCTAAAGGAATGCTGTATTCCTTTAGTTCCATGTCATCAGACAATGAATCTAAAGGGGAGAATGTTAGGGGATAGTCCCTATGACATCATATCAAAAAGGGAGTATGGGGACAAATTTGGAAAAACACTGTCAAATAACTACAAGAGTTTAATACAGTTAACTACATAGGAAAAGCTGTAACATCTTAGCAAATGATATCCAGCCGATGAAGTGAGGAAATATGGGTTTAAAAGGATTGGAACTGGGCCTCCCCAGTGGCGCAGCGGTAGAGCGCTGGGTTGCGAAGCTGCCCGCGGCCTCTGCGGCGCCGGTTCAATCCCCGGCTGCTCACCGGCCACTGGAGGAGGGTCCCACATGGCGCGCAGACCCCTCCTGCCGCCCGCTGCTCCCCTCAGCAGTGTACTTCGGTCCTTCTGCCTGCTCTGCTCCCCGCTCTGGCTCTGGTGAATTCTCTCACCCTCCCGTGCTTCTGACTGTACCCAGTGCTTGTATAAACAAAAAAACAAACAAACAGATAAATAAATAAAAAAAACAAATAAAAATAAAAGGATTGGAACTTATTTAATAACATACTTGTTTATGATTTACAATGGAAGACTCCTAAACAGAATTCATTACCAGAGGAGAGTGTGAGAAAGTTGCCCTGTAAACCACTTTTTGTTTCACAGAAGCAAGTGACCTGAAGTAGAGAGAAGCGGACCAGGCTTCTCTTCGTGCTAGAGGGTTTTTGTGGTTCTCTTCTTAGATTGTGTTTGGATTGTGTGAGGGGGATTCATTTTCTTGTGGGTTTTTTTTCTTTTTTTTTTTTTGAAAACTTGTAATTACATTTTTTCTCTTTTATTTCTGAGAATTTGAAAACGGGTAGATTCCCTGTAAGTTGCTTATGTTCCTGTTACATTAGCCTTTCTCTCTGCAACTGTATGTTCTTTGTTACAGTGCTTAAGAGCAGAACAATGCACACCCACATTTTACCTTCTCAGTAATGTAAAGATGTCATCTTCTGGCCATCAGTGCATCTGGATCAAAAATATAACCTGAATTCTGTTAATTTGCCTTAAGCAACACTGAAATCCTATACATTTAAACACTTTACTTTTGTCAGCTTTTTTTGGTTATGTTTTCACTTAGTATTACTGCTAATATTGCTAGCCTATTTTAAGTTGAAGTTGTGGAGAAAAATTGAAAAAGTAATAAAATAGCCATCTAACAACTTGTGACTATTTTTGTAGATAATTTGATTACTTTTATTTCCCTCTTGCCTGTGACATAAATAGTTTTGAGGAGCAAAAAGATGAATGATTTAAGTTATTTATTCACCATCTGAGTTTCTGGACCCTAAAATAGTTGATAGGGGGATCACATTCCTAGAACTCTGTTCTGGAGTCTTTCCTATGAACTTGAATGAACTTTTATTTTTGTCTTTTCTAAGACCCTAAAGATTGAGTCCATTGTCTTTGGAGCTGCCTTCATCTCCCCTCTGTCCTGAGTTCTTCTCTTTTCAACACTTACTTTGTTTTTTTAATATAAATTTTATTTTTATATTCCCCATACAATTGCAACCCCCTTATTTTGACCCCAATCCCTCCCCTCCCCAGCCCCCACCCCCCATAGAGTGTATCTGGTTCATAGTTGTTTGTTGATTTTGATTTTCACTTTCTTATAGTTACTCATTTTCCTGGTCCCTTATTTAAGTTTTCTGGATTCCTGCTATGAGTGAGACCATCCAGTATTTTTCTTTTTCTTTCTGGCTTATTTCGCTGAGCAGGATCCCTTCCAGCGCCATCCATGTTGCTGCAAATTGCATGTGTTTATCTTTTTTGATTGCTGAGTAATATTCCATAGTGTATATGTACCACATCTTCTTGATCCAGTCATCTATTTTTGGGCATTTAGGTTGTTTCCAAAGCTTAGCTATTGTAAACAGTGCTGCTATAAACATAGGGGTGCAGGTGCTCTTTGGAATTGATGTTTCTGTGTCCTTTGGGTAAATATCTAGGAGTGGAATTGCTGGATCATATGGAAGCTCTATGTTTAGTAGGTCCAGAAATCTCCACACAGCTTTCCATAGTGGTTGGACCAGTTTGCACTCCCACCAGCAGTGCAAGAGAGTTCCCTTTTCTCCACAACCTCGCCAACATTTGTTGTTGCTAGTTTTTTTAATATGTGCCATTCTCACTGGTGTGAGATGGTATCTCATGGTAGTTTTGATTTGCATTTCCCTGATTACAAGTGATGTTGAACATTTTTTCATATGCCTGTTGGCCATTTGCATTTCCTCTTCAGAGAAGTTTCTTCTGCCCATTTTTTGACAGGGTTATTTTCTTTGTTGTTGTTGAGTCTCATCAACTCTTTGCAGATTTTTGTGATCAGTCCTTTATCATTAGTCAACACTTACTTTGAATGAGGACTCAGTTTTCAACTTAATCTCCTCATATCCCATTTAAAGTAAGTGGCTATTGATAACATACCGATTAAGAAATTTTGAGGAAATGAATTTATATCAAAATTTAAAAACACTTTCAAAAATTGCTAATGAGATGACTTTATGTAGTAGTTGAAATGTAAGTAGAGGCTATAGAAACCTTCCCTGACTTCATTCTATTACTTTTTCATTATTCTGACTCCTGGGAAGAAAGTTTCTCTTCACCCCTCTCAGTCACATGGCTATTGGATCTAGTCATGGGATCGCTAACATGTCAGGGGGAACTCTAGCCTGCTGCCTACGTTTTGATCATCATCTGTTGCCTGGAAAGATTGGCTTATGTTGTTCCAGTCAAGTTTGTGAAGGTACTTGAGCTCAGATTTTATTATAGTTGATATATGATATTATATGATATTATAGTTGACAACTATGATATTATAGTTGACATAACTAGCCTATTTACAGAGTGATCAATTTTATAAACAACAATTTTCCCCAGTAGGATGTGCATCTACTATTTTATTGCATGAGGAATTCATCTTTTTTTTTTTTAAATTTATTTATTTATACAAAAGCTGGGTTTCAAGTCAGAGGTGTGGGAGGGTGAGAGGATTCACAGAGGGGGGAGCAGAACAGGCAGAGGGACTGTAATACACTGCTGAGGGTAGCGGCAGGTGAGACAGGAGAGGTCTGCCATGCCATGTGGGTATCTCCCTGGCCAGCCGTGAATTGAACCCGTGCTGCAGAAGCTGCGGACAGCGTCATGGCACTGCGCTCAAACTGCTGCACCACCGGGGAGGCCCAGAATTCATCTTTTTAAGCCATCTCTCTATCAAATCGTTGAATGCATTCAGTTTTGAGTTAGAAAATTAGGGAGGAGAGGTCTTAGAGATCAAGTTGCTGAGGTCATATGTTAAGCAAAGACAGGCACAGGCATGGGACTGCCTGACTCCCTGGCCTGGGCCCGGTCAACAGTTCAATATTTCAATTTGACTATGGCTGAATCTTCTATTTTGCATTATAAAGCAACAACAACAACAACACTAAAATGGCAGGTAGTTGGTAAATAAGGTCACTGTAATTGAACATCAAAATCTTTGACCACTGAGTCAAAGATTTGTCTGTATAATTCACTCTTCATAAGAAATGTTTTAAAGACTCATTTTAAAATGTTTGCCCATGAATTTAGCTTATTTTATGTTATATATTTCACTAAATCCATCAATTTATATTATATGAAGTCTCTGTTAAAGAACAAAGGAACTTTATTTATTCTTTCCTCTTGTATAATCATCTTAGAAATCATATTTGCCACTAGCTAATATCCTTTTTTTTGAGTGGGGGAGAAGTGTTGGGCATGAGATGAACTGTAATAAACAAATCAGTTTTATTTTCTGTTCCATTTTTGTTTTTAGTCTATTGTTCTGTGGATCCTCTCGCTTGCTTTGAATGCAATTACTCTATAATAAAAAAGAAGTGTTACTTTCAGAGTGCTCGTATTTTCTTACCTTCTTTTTTTCTATGAAGATGAAAATCTTTTATTTATTAGTGTGGAAACAAACTAGTATTTATGTCTTAAAATGTATAATTTTTTTCCTGCAGGGGCAGACACCTAAGTAGAGGTAATATAAAATTCTTTGAAGCTATCAGGAATTCCTACATCACACTGTACATAAATAGAGCCAAACCAGTCCCATGCATAGTGGGTTCTATGGATGGTCATATTATGTGTCTGCTGTATCAAAAAAGGATTATAAAAACATGATGGTTCATATTCTTTATATTTTGGCTTACTAGCAGTATATCTCAAAGCTTTTCTCCATTATAGGATTTTTATTAACTGATTTTTTTGATGCACTGTCCATCTTGTAATATAAACTTAAAATTCTGTTGATGAATACATTTGGTTTTAGTGTTATAGCCAATGCCTTAAAGGCATATAATAATTTTATGTCATTTGGCTAGTTTGAATTGTAGTGGCTAGTTATATACGAACTGAGGCAGTACAGAAAGTATGTACTCTGATGTGAGTAATTGGAAGCAGATGATAAGTAGTAGTTATATTAACCCTTGGACAAATAGTTTAACTTTTTTTAAAACTAAATTTTCTCATGTATAAGAGAGGGGATAATATGTGTCACTTTTCACGGAATGCTTAAGGATGGTAACTTTGAACATAAAAAGAGGAAAGAAAATTGACTTATCATAATTACAGTTCTCTTATTCTATGTTATTGAACTTTTGAACTATTAAGGAAAAACTTTCCAGGTAGTGTTTTCTTTTGTTTAAATTTCTGCTTTTTTTTTTTGTTCCTGTCTTAACTTATATCAACATCTTAATTCAGCATTACTGCAAGAACAAAAAAAGATAAATATATGTTTTTGCTAATGGTTTTCTTCTGTTTGGGTAGAGTGGTATATATGTTCTTAAGTAGTGGTATAATTTTAACAATGTTCAAATATTAAATTCATTTCCACTTTATTGTGTTTCCATTGAGATTTTCAGTTTCCCATAACTGCCTCCATGGTTCTCCTTGATAAGATCTCCCCAAGCACAAGTGTGCAATAATTAGGAAGGGAACACTTTTTGACTATGAGCTTTTGGTCTTTGAGAATCATTGTTTTGTCCCCAAGACTTAAGTACAGTGTCATTGTGTGATGGGTACTTGTGCTTGGAGTGAATCTATCCCTGGTAATCTGGGGTAGATTAGTAGACAGGGCTCCATTGGTCATTTCATTTCACTTCACTGTCTGTCCCTTGCACCCAACAGACTACTTAGTGGAGAAAAATAAAGCAAGTCAACTTTTGGTTTATACTGATAGTTAATAATTGTATTTACTTTCTTCATTTCCTTTTTATCTTGAGAAAAATTATATCAAAGTAAAGATTAAATCATACATTCTTATTTCCTATTAGAAACTCCCTTTAAAGTGTATCTTTTAGGATATAGGACACAGGAATGAATACTTAGAAAATTCTAAATGAGCTTTTTGGATTTGTCATCTGTCTTATGATTTCCCTTCACTTTGTGTGTGTGTGTGTGTGTGTGTGTGTGTGTGTGTGTATAATACATAAATATAAATATATACTTCATTTTAAGGTAGGAAATTTACATTTTTATATATTATGACATGAATGAAGGTATTGAAATACTTATTAATCAGGAATCACTTTTGAGTCTGTAAGATTAATATGGTACCAAAAATGCTTAACTTAGAATGCATTTCAGTAAGCTATAACATCCCAATGAACTACATCACTTAGCTTGTCATGACAGAAGAAAAGTTAAATAATTGAAATGACAAAATATTTCAAAGACACAGAAAATACAACTTTCGCCCATATCCGCTGTCTCCAGTTTACTAGTTTTAATTCCTTTTTTTAAAAATATTTTTTATTGAAGTAACATTGCATTATAACATTATATAAATTTCAGGTGTGCATCATTATAAATCAACATGTGTATATGCTACAGTAAGTTCACCACTAAAAGTCCAATTATATCCATCACCATATAATTGATTGTAGTTTTAGTCTTTAAAGCAATAGAACAAATATTGATGAAATTCTTCTGGAGCACAAAAAAACTTCAAATAGCCAAGGTGCTCCTGGCTAAAAAGGAGGGGAATGGCAGTATTACACTCCCAGATTTCAAACTATACTGCAAAGCCATAATAATTAAAACAATATGGTACTGGAATAAAAAAAGACACACAGACCAGGGGGATTAAATACAAAGCCTAGAAATAAAGCCACAAAAATATAGACAACTAATCTTTGACAAAGGAGCAAAGAATATGCAATGGGACAAGGACTGTTTGTTCAATAAATGGTGCTGAGAAAACTGGGTCGCTACATGCAAAAGAATGAAGCTTGACTACTACCTCACACCATGCACAAAAACCAACTCAGAATGGATTAAAGAGCTAGACATTAGAACTGAAACTGTAAAACATATAGAAGAAAATACAGGCAAAACACTACATGACATACATCTCAGTAACATCTTTAAAGACACACCACCTAAAGCAAAGATAGTTAAGGAAAAGATGAACAGCTGGGACTACATCAAATTAAAGCACTTCTGTACAGCAAAAGAGACATTAAACAAAACAAGGAGACACCGCACTGATTGGGAGAAAATTTCTGCACACAACACCAATGATAAAGGACTGATCACAAAGATCTACAAAGAGTTGAAGAGACTCAACAAAAACAAAATACACAATCCTGTCAAAAAATGGACAGAAGAGCTGAAAAGACACTTCTCCCAAAAGGAAATGAAATTGGCCAATAGGCATGTGAAAAATGTTCAATATCTCTTGTTATCAGGGAAATGCAAATCAAAACCACAATGAGAACTACCTTACACCAGTGAGAATAGCACATATTAAAAAAAAACTAGCAATAACAAATGTTGGCGAAGATGTGGAGAAAAAGGAACTCTCCTACACTGCTGGTGGGAATGCAAACTGGTGCAACCACAATGGAAAGCTGTGTGTAGGTTCCTCAAACTACTGAAAATGGAGCTTCCATATGATCCAGCAATTCCACTCCTAGGGATCTACCCAAAGGACACAAAAACATTAATTCAAAAGGACACCTGCAGGCCTCCCTGGTGGCACAGCAGGTTGAGCGCCCCACTGTGAAGCTGTGCCTTTGCAGTGCTGTTTCGATCCCTGCTGGCTGGTGAGAATCCCATGTGGTGTGGCAGACCTCTTCTGTCATGCCTGCTGCTCCCCTCAGCAGTGTATTTCTGTCATCTGACCTGCTCCCCACTCTGTCTCTGGTGAATCCTCTCACCCTCCTGTGCCTCTGGCCTGTACCCCAGCTCTTGTATAAAAATAAATAAATCTTTAAAAAAAAAAAAAAGGACGCCTGCACCCCTATGTTTATCACAGCACTTTTTTTTTTTTTTTTTTAAAGATTTATTTATTTATTTATACAAGCACTGGGTATAGTCAGAAGTGCGGGCGGGTGAGAGAATTCACCAGAGCCAGAGCAGGGAGCAGAACAGGCAGAAGGACCGAAGTACACTGCTGAGGGGAGCAGTGGGCGGCAGGAGAGGTCTGCGCGCCATGTGAGACCCTTGCCCGGCAGCTGGGGATCGAACCGGCACTGCAGAGGTTGCAGGCATCCGTCGCAACCCAGCGCTCAACTGCTGCGCCACCGGGGAGGCCCTATCACAGCACTTTTTACAATAGGTAAACTAAGGAAGCAACCCAAATGCCCAAAAATAGATGACTGGATCAAGAAGATGTGATATATATACACAATGGAATATTACTCAGCAATCAAAAAAGATAAACTCATGCCATTCACAGCAACATGGATGGAGCTGGAAGGGATTATGCTCAGTGATATAAGCCAAACGAAAAAAGAAAAATAACAGATGGTTTCACTTATAGGAGGAATGTAGAGGAAACAAATAAGGGATCGGGGGAAAAGAGTAATTATAATGAAAAATCAAAATCAAGAGGCAACTATAAATCAGAGACATTCTGCAAGGAGGAAGAGAGAGAAGGATCAAAACAGGGGTGGGCAGAGCACAAGGGACTATGGTGATGGGACACAGGTGAACTGGTGGTGGGAATTTCACGGGGACTACACCTGAGAGGAGAAAGCATACATTGTACAAAAATGATGTAAAATATATATAAAATTAAAAAAGAGTAAAAAAAATTGATTCTAGTTTTAGTTTCTTAGTAAATCAATCTCTTATTTTTTAAGTTCTTAATTACCTAATAGTCAATATTAGGTAAAATTGAGTGTCATGTTATTTGGTATATTATTTTTTATATTTGTTAAATGTTTTAAACTACTAAATGTATTACATGTTAGATATGATAAACCTTGATATTGTCCTAAAAAAAAAGATAAGAATTCAAAACAGAAACATGAATAAGCTGTTTCATTTATATGTAGAATAGCATTTTTATCAGCTTTTTAAGTTTATTTTTATCAGTGTGAGCCTGACTTAAGAGCATATGAAAGTGATTATTTTCCTAGATGGATGTGTTAAGGCTGAAATAATTTTATTAAGTAGTGTATTTCTCCTGTCTACCAAATGAGCATTAACTGTAAATAGTTTGACATATATATATTTGTATATGTATGTGTGTGTATATATATGTGTGTGTGTGTGTATGTATATATATGTATTTGATAATGGAATTTGGCAAGTTAAGCAGAGATGTTTTTTGACTGTTTTCCAAGACTTTTTCCATGGTTCCCCTCACCTTTTATATCAGGTTTCAGTTAGGTGTGGCTATTAACAGTGGCCTAAGCAATGAAGAACTTGAATTAACTAACATATTAAGAAGTCTGAAAGGTGATGTTCCATGGGTGATACAGCAGGACCCAGGGTCTTATCTGGGCACAATGGAGTGCTGACTTCCCACCCCTGCCTGTTGCCCTACCTATTACAAGGTTGCTGCCTCCCTTCATGCTGGGCCCCATAAAACTATGAAACTCATCATCATGTCTTTAGTGATATGATTTCCTTCTAATAAAGTTTTTACAGGATTTGCAACTTAGTCATGTGCATAGGTCAGGGAAATCTTAGGTTCTCTGAATGATGCCACTTAGTTTGGAAGGGAGAGCCTAGTACCATCTTTGCTCAACCGTTGCTTTTTTTCACATATTTTAAATTCTATCCTTTGACCATCCTTGGCTTCTGTCCTGGCTTTTAGAAAACAGCAGCAAAGGTGTGAATAAGTAGATGGCCACCAACAAGAGTGGAGGCAGCTGGTACTGATACAGGGCAGCAAGGGGCACTACACCTGGCCAAGAACACTGCCCAAAGAGTTTACTGGCCACCATCTGAGTTCTTCGCCCAATTGTAAGACTCTCAGGTTCAGAGAACAACAATAATGGGATTTGTTTAACAAACCAAGGAAAACAAAGAGTTACAGAGGTCAAAATTGTCTGTTTACCTCACCCAAAGCAGTGTCCAGTGTTTTCAAGTCTTAAACACAAACACTCCCAAGATGGCATCTTCCCGCCACTGCAGACCTGAAGCACGTGGCTGCCAGACTATAGGCCTGGATCCAACTCACAAAGACAACAGAAGACACAAAAGGAGATTGCTCACCATAGCTGCCGAGATGCCCCAGCACAGCACCAGACAAATGACACTCAAAACAGCAGCTGCAGCAGCCGAACAACCCAACAAACAGCCATACTCATGCAGCTCAGAGAGGGGCCAGGCACTGGGTCTTCACCTTCCCTTCCAGACTCAGTTGCTTGGCTGTAACAGCAGCAAAACTGGGAACAGTTTTAGTTGCTCGGCTGCTTGCAAAGCTTCCGAACTTTTCCTCTCTGAGAGTGACTGCTGGAAGCCTGTCCACATTCTTCAGATGCCCACAACAGCCTTCTGGAAGATCAGCATGGTGGGGGCAGAAATCACTGATCCTGAAATTGCTGAAGATCCAAAAACGCTAAAATCTTGAACGCTGAATCCTGAACATTCACACTCGAATGCTCACTCACAAACACTGAATGCTGAGCGCTGTTCTGCAATCCCTTTTATATATATATTTTATCAGATTCTCCACCCGGAATGATACTTTGTTCGCATTTTCCCTGGGGCTCTCTATCCTCACCAGCACTCCCATCCAGGGGAGACCACCTGTAACAGTCTTTGGCTTTAGCCACCAGTCACAGTGGTCTGCTGGTCTGGGTGAGGGCCAGTGGATTATGTACACCAATCCAATATAAATGTAAAAAAATAATTGCTTGTCTGTGCCTTGCAGCATGGATCTGAGCAGTGTTTTCTGTGGCCCCCAAGTTCATTTCCACTGACCAAAAAATAGGATTTCCAGGATTTCAGCTAACTTTTTACTCTGTAACATTTGGTATTTTGGAGAGTAAGATATAATGATATACATGGATAGTTCTCTAATCTTTTAGCCTTATGAACAATGGTATCAATCCTTTACCACCTCTACATAGGCATAAGGCCTATAGTGTCCTTACAACTCTCTAATCTTTTTACTCTCCTGTTTTCCTATGACAATAATAAATTATTATATTATAATTATTACCCATTAAGGTGCAATCTACTGAGCTCTTACTCTGTTCCAGTCATTGTTCTGGTCATTGAATTTAAACAATTCAATAAATCAATTTAATTAAATTTAAATTTAATCTTCCCAACAACACAATAAGATTTATCATCCCTACTTGACAGAAGAGAGAACTAAGAAAAATTTTGTCCAAGGTCATATACCTAGTAAATGTTAGGATACAATGAAGGGAAAAATCTAGCTATTCCATAGTTCAGTATAATTCATAATTTTTTGATAGCTTGTTTTGAAAATTAGAATGAGTTCAATTTCTCTCAGCATCTTTCTTGTCTGTTTGTGTATTGAAGTCCTTTTAATGAACTAAAACACAACAGATTGTGTCTGATCATTGTTTAGAGGAGTTTGTAAGTAAGTCATGAGCTGTTTCCTCAAGAGAGAAATTAAATGAACTTGTCTGATGTTCACTTTACTGTTTGTTCTTAACAAAGCCCTATAGAGGAAACTAGTCTCATAGGAGGAAGTAGTTATACAAGGTCTGGTGCACTTTATTTTCTCTAGTAGAAATCTTTTCCCTCCATGTATGAAAAATAGTATTTGCTCATTGCAAAGATCTTCAAAAATAAATTCTACTATCCCAATATCCAATATTAACTTAATAATTTGAAATATATACTTCTGGATGCCATCCTTGGTGTATAAGCATGCACAAATAAATGTTCCTTTTCTTTAAACACAAAATTATAACACTATTTTAACACTATTTTATAACACTCATTTTAACAATATTTCTTGGACATCTTTCCCTATTACTACCCCTTTTAAAGACTTCAGAATATTTCATTGTACGGATACACTAAAATGTATTTAAATAGTTCATGCAAATGAATGGAATTCAACCACCATCCACAAAAATTAATTCAAAATTAAGATCTGAAACCATAAAATTCCTAGTGGAAAATATAGGCAGTAGCTTCCTTCACATCTGTCTGAATGATATTTTCTTGGATCTGTCTCCAAAGGAAAGGAAGGGCAACTAAAACAAAAACTAAATACATGGGATTACATCAAACTAAAAAGATTCTGCACAGCAAAGGACACCAACAAAGGAGAAAAGATACCTATGGTATGGGAGAATATATTTACAAATATATCAGAGAAGGGATTAGTATCCAAAATATATGAAGAACCCTTATTGCTCAAAAACAAACAACCTGATTGGAAAAAATCGTCAGAGGAAAAGGGAATTAGAATAGTGAAATGCGGAGCTGGAGTTGTCTGTACTACTTCTTGGATAAGAGATGCCTTTTCAGTTGAATATCCATGGACTACAGTGAGTTTCTACAGTGCCATTGAGAATTTATGCAGATTAACCAATTGATGCTGATACAACAGTGATGGGTTCTGGCCCTGGAGGATGTGATCCTATATAAAAGTGATAGTTAGGCTCAAAATAGTGTGCTTTGAAAAAAATGAAACACTTGTTAGAACTTGCTTGAATGTTGGTTGTATTCTTTCTAAGGTTGTATTAAACAATTCTCATTATTATCATATGACCCATGAAAAATATTTTCATCTAGGGGAATTGAAATGCCTGAAGTCCATTTGAATTCAGAGAGAATGGTGGTGCAGAAACAGCAATGCAGTAAAAACTTTAACAGGTGTTTAACTTATACAGAGTAAAGTTGCTCATGTAAATGGATATGGAAAGATTATCAGCAAAATTCAGTTCACTGCCACAAAAGCTGATGACAACATTCTTATAGTTTATCCATTTAAACTAATTATGCATTTTTAATGAAAAGCTTACTTTTTTGAGATTATGTAATTTACATTATCTGTTCTTGTTACTTTTCATATAGTTTGTCTTTGAAGATAGGTACATTTTATTTTTTATTTTTTATTTTTTTTATAGAGGCATGTTTTATTTATTTATTTATTTGTTTGTTCATTTGTTTTGTTTATACATGCACTGGGTACAGTCAGAAGCGCGGGAGGGTGAGAGAATTCACCAGAGCCAGAGCGGGGAGCAGAACAGGCAGAAGGACCGAAGTACACTGCTGAGGGGAGCAGCGGGTGGCAGGAGAGGTCTGCGCACCATGTGGGACCCTCCTCCGGTGGCCGGGGAGCAGCCGGGAATCGAACCGGCGCCGCAGAGGCTGCGGGCAGCTTCGCAACCCAGCGCTCTACTGCTGCGCCACCGGGGAGGCCCAAGATAGGTACATTTTAAAATTAATTTCTCAGTATTCAATAATTTTAAACAAATTTATGTCAAATACATTTTAATAGAAACTCTTACGTATCTTAAGTAGTTAAAAGGGACTATGTGATATTTTCCTATAATTCACTGGAAGTTCCAAATGAACATGTGAAATAAATTATATAGCATCATTTGTAAAGTTCTATAACTGGAAAATCAAGAGGAAAGAACACTAAATTATTGAGTACTAACTATGATAGGAGTTTACTTCCAATATTCTAGAATTCGGTTACATCTTACTCACCTCTTCATTACCACTTCAAGGTAAAATTTGAATTCAAACAGAATCAGATTTTGTGTTAGCAGAAAACTTTCTTATAAATTGAATCCATTAATCAGATCACTACAATTATAAACATGGGGCACTTTATTAGGGGATCATACATGATCTTATATATTTTATTTTATTTTATTTTTTTAAATATGAGTAGCTGTTTTTTTTTTTTTTTTTAAGATTTATTTATTTATTTATTCAAGCCCTGGGTACAGTCAGAAGCGCGGGAGGGTGAGAGAATTCACCAGAGCCAGAGCGGGGAACAGAACAGGCAGACTGGCTGAAATACACTGCTGAGGGGAGCAGCGGGCGGCAGGAGAGGTCTGTGTGCCATGTGGGACCCTTGCCCAGCGCCTGGGGATCAAACTGGCGCTGCAGAGGCTGCAGGCGGGCAGCTTCACAACCCAGCGCTCAACCTCTGTGCCACTGGGGAGGCCCTTATATATTTTAAACATAGTGTGATACTCTATGCACAAAACAGAATCTTCTGCTATTGCTTAGTACCCAATTAATCAAACCCATCTGCCTCCCAGCCTTTAGAAGTGGTATAACCATTTGTTCATTTTCTCAGGGCTAAAATGTGGATTACCTTTGATTTTTCTCACTTTCATATTATCAGTATGCTCTGCAGATTATATTTTCCAAATATATGCTGGTCTTACTACTTTTCATCATATCAACAGCTATAATAATGCTATTTTAACTAACATTCATCTTTCTTATTTCCTTCAGCACCATCCTTTGTCCCATTTCTTCCCCCTCCTTCTTAACCTCAGAGCCCTCAGAATGTTTATAAATGACCACTAGTTTTTGAAAGTGATTGATGCTATCAAATCGTCTGCTATGTGAATATCCAGTATCTGTCTGCTATGTAAATGTCCAGTATTTGTTCTATTTTTGTTGCACATAATTCTTGCAAATACTCTCCATTTTGTTGAAAATGGCTACATTTCACCCTTTCTTTTGGCTATATAATACTCCATGTTGTGTATTCACCACATCTTCATGATCCAGTAGTCTGTCAACGGACATGTAAGCTGCTTCCATGTCCTGTAAATAATGCTGCTGTGAACATTGTGGAACATAAGGGTTTTTTTGTTGTTGATGATTGTTTTATATTATGTGGCTGTTTTTCCAAGAGTGGGACTATTGGGTTGTATTCTATTTCAATTACTAGTTTGTTGGATTTTTTTTAAAGGAATCTTTTTTTTTTTTTTTTAAGATTTATTTATTTATTTATACAAGCACTGGGTACAGTCAGAAGTACGGGAAGGTGAGAGAATTCACCAGAGCCAGAGCAGGGAACAGAACAGGCAGAAGAACCGAAGTACACTGCTGAGGGGAGCAGCGGGCGGCAGGAGAGGTCTGCGCACCATGTGGGACCCTCGCCTGGTGGCCAGGGATGGAACCGGAGTTGCAGAGGCTGTGGGCAGCTTCGCAGCCCAGCACTCAACCACTGTGCCACCAGGGGAGGCCCTCAATTATTCGTTTTTTAAGGTAAATTCAGATAGCTTTCCATAATAGTTGCAGCAGTTCATATTCCCACTCTCAGTGTAATAGTGTTTCTTTTTCTCTGCATCCTCTCTAAAACTTGTTGTTGGTTTTTTTTTTTTTTTCCATATGCGCCATTCTCACAGGTGTGAGCTGGTATCTTGTTTTAACCTGCATCTCTCTTATTAGAAGTGGCAATGTCCATTTTTCATGTCTTTTGGCCTTCTGGATATCCTCTGATGAATTGCCTGTTTGTATTTGCTGCCCATTTATTTAGGTTATTTGTTTTATGCTTCAATTGTGTGTTTTTACTTATCTTGAATGTTAATCCCTATCAGCTACATATTGTGTGAGTATTTTCTCCCATTCTGTGGGTATCTATTTAATACTGTATATTTTGTTTCTCTGTATAGAAGATTTTAACTTGAGGTAATCCCAACTATTTGTTTTTTTAATCCCTTGTCATAGGAACCAATCACCAAATTTATCTTTTTTGTTGATATTATGCAACGTATTGCCAAATGTTTTCTTCTATGTATTTCATTGTTGCAGGTCTTATATCTAAATCTTTAATCCTTTGGAGTTTATTTCTGTGCAGGGTGTCAGCGAGTAATCCATTTCCTTTTATGTGTGTCTTTCTAGTTTCCCAAGCACCATTTATTAAAGAAACTGTCTTTCCCCCCATTTTATGGTCATAGATACTTTATCATAGATTAGATGCTGTCTTATTTCTGGGCTTTCAATTCTGTTCCATTGGTCCAAGTGCCAGTGCTATATTGTTTTTACTACTGTTGCTTTTTTTTTTTTTTTTTTTTTTTTAAGATTTATTTATTTATTTATACATACAAGCACTGGGCACAGTTAGAAGCACAGGAGGGTGAGAGAATTCACCAGAGCCAGAGCGGGGAGCAGAACAGGCAGAAGGACCGAAGTACACTGCTGAGGGGAGCAGCGGGCGGCAGGAGAGGTCTGCGCGCCATGTGGGACCCTCCTCCGGTGGCCGGGGAGCAGCCAGGGATAGAACCGGCATAGCAGAGGTTTTGGCAGCTTCGCAACCCAGCGCTCAACCGCTGCGCCACCGGGGAGGCCCTACTACTGTTGCTTTATAGTAAAGTTTGCATCTGGGGAATGTGGTATCTCCATTTCTCTCCTTTTTTCTTAGGGTTACTTTTGTAATTAAGGTCTTTTGTGGTTCCATATGGACTTCAGTATTTTTTGTTCAATTTCTTTGCAAAATATTGTTCACATTTTGATGGGGATTGTGTTAAATTTGTGTATTATTTTAAGCAGGATAGTCATTTTGATTATATTGATTTTCTCCTCCTTATATCACTGTCCTTTAATAACATCTTGTCCTCTTTATATTAGTCTTTTACCTCTTTTATTAGTTTTTTTCAGAGGCATTTAATTATTTTTGAAACAATTATTAATAGAGGTTCTTTTCCTTAATTTTTTTGCTTCCTTTTTTGTATATAAAAAGGCAAAGGATTTTTGTATGTTGCTGGCATCGTTGCCACTTTGCTGTATTAATTTCTTGTCTCTGATAAACTTCAATGGAGTCTTTAGGATCTTGGTATCTGTCATTTGCAAACAGTGATAGGTTCACTTCATCTTTTCCTACTTGGATTCCCCTTATTTCCTGTGTTTAGCCAAAACCTCTAGTAACAGGTTAAACCGAAGTGGTGAAAATGGGCATCCTGGTCTTGTGACAGATTTTATAGAAAAGATTAGCATATATCTATTCTTAGTAATCTCTTACGATCTTTTATATTTGTGTTATCTGTAATGATCGCTTTTCTTTCATTATCAAGTTTGTTTATCTTCTCAAAGAGCAAGCTCTTAGTTTCATTTATTTTTTTCTTTTGTATAGTCTTTTTGGTCTCATTTTATTTATTTCTGCTCTTTTTTTTTTTTTTTTTTTTTTTTTTGGTGGGACCCTCGCCAGCGGCTGGGGAACTAACCGGCACTGCAGAGGCTGCGGGCAACCTCGCAGCCCAGGGCTCAACCACTGCGCCACCAGGGGAGGCCCATCTTCTTTTTTTTTTTTTTATCTTTTTATTTATTTATTTATACAAGCACTGGGTACAGTCAGAAGCGTGGGAGGATGAGAGAATTCACCAGAGCCAGAGAGGGAAACAGAACGGGCAGACTGACGAAATACTCTGCTGAGGGGAGCAGTAGGTGCGGCAGGAGAGGTCTGCGCGCCAGTGGGACCCCCTCTAGCCTGCGGCCGGGGATCTAACCGGCCCTGCAGAGGCAGCTTCGCAGCCCAGCGCTCTTATTTTTATTATTTCCTTCTTTCTACTAATTTTGGATCATGTTCATTTTCTTTTCCAAGTTGCTTTAGGTGAGATATGAGATTATTTAGCTATTTCTTGATCTTTAATTTGGTCCCACAGAGACTGTTTTTGCTGTATTCCATGGATTCCAGCAGCTTGTATCATCATTTTTGTCTCAAGGTATTTTTTAATTTATGTTTGATTTCTTCATTTATCCAAATGCTCTTGAGCAGCTGGTTGTTTAGTTTGCATGTATTCACAATTTTTTGTTTTTTTTTTTCTTATAGTTTGATTTCTAATTTATATCACGGTCAGAGAGAGTACAAGGTATAATTTTGATCTTTGTGGTTTTATTGACTTGAGCCCCAAGATATGACTGTGCCATTGGCAAACCAATCAACTTTTAAATTAGAAGACTAGATTTTTTTCTGAAATTTTCTGCAAGTTTTTATAGATGTCACATTTCTGAACAGGGAATGCTCACAGTTCCACAAACTTCTAGAACTGAATTATGAAACACTTGGGAGGTAATTAATAGTTTTGGAAGAATGGATTAGTCTTTATATTTTAGATAAATTTATTTTCTTTCAGTGCACTAATACTGCAGAAAAATGCTACCGTAGTTGCAGCCTGAAAAAACTTCATCGATATGTTTTTGTGTTGTCTATATAAGGTTCAACTTCACTAAATTTATGTGAAGTACCTTTTATCTCTCTATATAAGGTTGGATTTACATATACAAATGGAACTTGAGCATGATATGTGAATAGCAAATTGATCGTTATTTTAAACTTGGATTTTATATCAGAAACAGATGTAGGTCATTCAAATAAGATTCAAATATGTATAAACTGAATTGATGTAAATAAAAATGATGGTCTCCAAAAAAAAATGGTAGAGGATCTGAACAACTACTTCTCCACAGAAAACATACAGATGGTCAATAGGCATGTGAAATGATCTTCAATATTACTATTAAGCAGGGAAATGCAAATCAAAACTAGAATGAGGTATCACCTCACATCTGTCAGAATGATTTTTATCAAAACATCAACATGAAAGCAATTTTGCAGAGGATGTGGAGAAGGGAACTCTTGTGCACTGTTTTTGGGGATGTAAATTGATGCAACCAGTGTTGAAACCAGTATGGAGTTTCCTCAAAAAGTTAAAAATAGAATTACTGTAACTTTCAGCAATCTCACTTCTAGATATGTATCTGAACAGAACAAAAGCACTAATTTGAAGTATTTATTTTATTTAAAATATCACAATTGTACTATGTTTGTCACGGCATTATTCACAGTCACCAAATATGGCAACAACCAAAGAGTCCAACAATGGATAAATGGTTGAAGTTACTTATAGGTGCAAATCCAAACTCTGCTACTTGCAGCCAGGTGCCCTCCACATGTTATTTTTCTTCCCTAAGTCTCAATTTCTTCTTCTCAATTATTATTTATATATATTCCATAGAACTAATGAAGTTTAAATGAAATAATTATTCAGCTCTTTCCCTCGCATTCTTTATTTTTGTCCTTTGGTCCATACAATAAATGACCAATAAGCATAGAGTGCATCTTGGATTTCCTGAATCCCCTGTGCTGCCTAATAAATTGTTACATCCTCATTCTGACACAGTGAGTTGAAATCTGTACATACTGTACAAGTCCAGTTGTAGAATCTACCCATATTCACTCACTTGGACAAGGATGTATTGGCTTGGTGTTACTTTAGCTAGTGTATATATGAGAAAAGGTAATACAGGCATACACAAGTCATTATTTTATAATAATTTTTTAAAGTTCATTTTATTTACATTTATTTCATACATATTTTGTGGTAAAATATCCATTTTGCCCTTTCTCTGATGTTCAAAACTGCATTCACTTCCTCATTCTTCCTCTCCTTCTCTTCCTAAATCATTAGCATTAATCTCATTCAACTCTAACTTTCCCTTTTGTTATTTTTGTCACACTTTCATGCATGTATGCAGGCATACACTCATAGCTTCTCCTAATTAATTCAGAATCTTCCTTAGTGAATGACTCAGCATGACTCAGGGCCTAACAGTCACTTTGGGGAACTGATTTTAGTAGCTAGTGCATTTTCAATAGTTAACTCATCTCATACGCTAAACAAGATTCATATTTCTTCTAGTTTATTATTTTAGTCCAGCTCAGTTATAAGCATTCAGATATATGTTGGGATAGGATTTAAAATGATATTTCATTTAGCTTTAGAATGAGGAGATTCACAAGACTATAAGAAATTTCTGTAATTCAGAAGTAAAAAGAAGATTGTTGTACAGAATGAAATCTCTAAATTTCATTTGCAGAAAGAATTTGTTTAAGCAGCAGTTGCTACTGAGAAAGTCATATTATTGATGAGAGGAGGAAGATAAGAGGATCACAGAATGACAACCAGAACCAAATTGATAGCAAAGTATTTTCCCTATTTGTGTGTTATGGAATTTGGATAGTATCTGAACTATGTTCCTTTATGAAAATTGTTATTGACCCATGATGTACCTCAGTTATTAAAAGTGCACAAGAACTGAGTTATCATAAGAGATTTTTTGATATATCCTGGTGGTAGACCCCACTCAGTTCTAGTCTCAACCCCGTTTGGAGTTACTGGTCACTGGTGGTATCTCCTAGGGTCTGGCTGGAGCTTGACAGGAAACAACTGGTTTTGGTTTCTCTGGTCACCAGAGGATCAGAACAAGAAGTTATAATGGTTTGTCCTTACTTCCCCTCATTGCTTCCTGGCTTAGGTTGTGCTCTTGCATCTAGTAATAGTATATACATTTGCCTGAATTTCTTACTTCATGTTAGAGGACAGCTGTGAAAGTATGTTTGAAAATGCTTTATTACACCTTATTAAATGATAAAACTTACATTTGTATTGCCTTTCAGGATTAAAGCCATAGAGAGTCCCAACAAAGACGATGATACTCAGTGGCTGACCTATTGGGTAGTGTATGGTGTATTCAGCATTGCCGAGTTCTTCTCTGACCTCTTCCTGTCATGGTTTCCCTTCTATTACATGCTGAAGGTATGTGACTTCTCCCACAATGCTCTGTTTCCTTTCATCTATGTATTTGGTTTGATGTCTACCACTAAAATAAATTCTCAGGACCTATATCCCAGGAATAGGAACAAATGCTTGGATGTTTCACAGCTGTTGGCTATGACTCAGGTTACAAACAAGAAGGCAGGATTCAATGTGTCTAACTTTTTGTATACTGTCTTGGAAAGAGCCAAAGCAATTGTGTGTTCATGGTGTGTTTGATAAGAACAAAGGATGAACATACCATGACTAGCACAGGCATTGCTGTGGGTTTGCTCCTGGCAAAGTTCTCTACAATTGATGTGGAAACATTGCAGATTTTGCAAGGCACAGGAGTCATTCTTTTCAAAAGAAAAAAATACATATTTTTTTATGTAGGTTTGGAGAAAGAAGATGTGAACTAGGTTGTCTGAGGAAATTATTTTAATAAATTCAGCAAGTGCATAGGCAGATGTCAGGCCTGCCATACCTCGAATTTGCAGAGGATTTGCCTTAGTTACAGCCATGTGGGGAGAGGAATAGGAAATTGAAAGTCACTCCCAACAGGACCTTTGTCAACTCAGGACTTGCACCAGAGGCGATTAAGAGTGAAAGAGTTCACAACTTCTGGTAGATAGAGTGATTCTCTCTCCCTAGATGAGACAAACTGTCTTCAGTTGGCAGCTCAGATGTCTTCCATGGGAGAGGCCCTGAGTCCTATTAATTGTGTAGGATGTAAATAGTCCCTCAGGTTCACAGAGCAGGTGTTCCAAGCTGGAGAGGGTGGTGAGCTCAGCCATTGTAAATTCTGGCTTTCTTCTTCCCTTTGTACTTTTTATTTTTAATAAAAATTAAAAAATTCTTTGCACTTTTTCATTTCAATAAAAGTTACATATGACATAGTTTATAGACTGAAATATTCCTGTAAGATTTTTGAAGAAAAACATGAGTTCTGTACCTTTGCCCCCCTATGTTGCCTTCCTTAAAAGCAACCACCATTCCTTCATTTTTGGCACATTAGCTTGTCTTCACCTCTGTGTCTCTAAATAATACTCATATCAACCACTCTTTAATTTTTCCACTTCATGCAGTAACTCTTTGATTCTCCTTGAATAATAATGTTTCTCCCCTCATCCCTGCCACTCACATGCAACCTTCCCATTTTCCCATCTTCCTCAGACATCTGTGTCAGAGTCTTGATTAAATAAACAGGTATTACTTATTATGACCTTGTGAATACTGTCTAGTTGGGCTATACAGAGCGCACATAAGGTTCATGTAGTGTCCTTGCACATTTAAAAAGAATTTTCCTGGGAACTAGTAATTATTTTCTTATTTATATATTCAGACCTATTTCTAGTATCCTATTTGTTGTACTACTTTTTCTATATTTCCATTTCTTTTGTTTTAAATTTCTTATCTAAGGAAATTTAGATATAGGAAATTAGATGAAGGAAGTGCTCTCCTTCTTTGGTTTCCCTTACCCCAACAACTACATTGTTATTTTGATATTTTGATCATATATATATGTACATATATTTGTGTAATGTATTCATTTGTATTTTACTTCTTCCTAGAAAATTTTCTCAATCTTACCTTCCAGTTCTCAAGTTTCTCATACCTTACTTGACTTTTCCTATGTTTGCTTGTTCTTGTTTCTTACTGCTATATTCCTTTTAGCATAGTTAATATTTCAATTTAAAATTCTTGGTCAGTCAGTTGTAATATTTCTGCTACTAACAGAATCTGTAGTTGATTATGTTGTCTTTCTTTTGAAATGGTTGTGCTCTTCAGATATCCCCTCATTTTGGTCTAAAAGCTCATTTTCCTTCAGGTATATCAGCACCTCTGTCAAGCTCTAGAATGGGAAGGCCATCCCAGTTGTTGGCAGTAAAGAGCTCTGGGCGGATGAGTCCTATGGAGGTGTCCTAGGCAGCAGAGTAACCACAGTTCATCACTCTCCCCCACAAAAGAGCTCTTCACCTTTGCTTCCCACTCACTCCAAGCAGTATTGTGAGAGGATGCTCCTGAATTTTAATCGCAGCTCTAAGGGTTGGAGCTGGGGGCTTGCGAAGGAACTGCTTTTTAGTCCCTATGTGTATTTTCTTTCCTCACCAAAATGTCTGTTTTACCAGAAAAATATAGGAAGGTGGTTTTTAACTTGGAGGTATGAAAGTAAGACAAAAAGCAAAAGTCACAAAGATTTGAAATTTGAGTAATACAATATCTAAAAATTAAAATTTTATGTAGCCATGGCAGCATAGACAAAGTTAAAAAAAAAAAAAAGACAAAACTAGGAAGATACATTTACAGCATTTACACCAATAAGAAATTGATATCCAGGGGCCTCCCCGGTGGCGCAGCGGTTGAGCGCTGGGCTGCAAAGCTGCCCGCAGCCTTTGCAGTGCCGGTTCGATCCCCAGCTGCTCCCCAGCCACCGGAGGAGGGTTCCACATGGCACGCAGACCTCTCTCTAATGTTTAATAAATAAATAAATAAATAAATAAAGATATATATAGGGCTCCCACCCAATAAACTGGAATTCTAAGATAACTATCTCCTGTGGTATATAGAAAAGTCGGCTCAGAGAAACTGGGTTCCTGAGTTCTTCCTGCTACTTACTAGTTGGGCAAACCTTCTGCAAGTCATTTAACTGCTTGTCTTTTTGGTTCTCTAAAATAGATACTCATGAAAAATTTTTTAAAATCTACCTTATACAGAATTTGTAAGAAAATAAGCATTTGGGGCATTAGAATAGTAGGGACTTTGTATCTGTTGCAAGAATACTGTGTCTTCTACTCCAACCCATGAAATAGTAACAGACTAATTTATTAGCTTTAAAGTGGGGTAAAATTGGGCCTCCCTGGTGGTGCAAGGGGTTAAGATGCAACCTATAAAGATGTCTGCAGCCACTGCAGCACAAATTTGATCCCCTGGCCAGCCAGGGAGAAACCCACATGGTCCAGCAGACCTCTCCTGTCTCGCCTGCTACTCCCCTCAGCAGTGTATTTCAGTCAGTCTGCCTGTTCTGTTCCCCACTCTGTCTCTGGTGGATCCTCTCACCCCCCACACCTCTGGCCTGTACTCCAGCTCTTGTCTGCATAAATAAATAAATCTTTAAAAAAATAATTAAATAAAGTGGGTAAAATCAAATCATGAAACAAGATGCCCTTTTTTATACAAATATTTTGACTCTCCTTTTACTACCTGAAATGACATTCAATGTGCTTCTATATTTATACACATAATTATCAAAAAAAATCAATGTAATACTCCAACTATAATATAAAGGAAACAAAGTGAAAATAAGTAATAAACAATATATATTTCAGTATATAAGTGTTCAAACCAAAATATGCTAAAAAACACCATAAAATATCCTTAAGTAGAATCAGTGACTGTAGTGGCTACAAACAAGATTTCCTACATATATTTCCAAATGGTTGAGACTATCTAGACTAGAGAGCCCACACAGCCTGCTTTCCATATCAGAACACCCAACCAAACACACTCACTGCCACTATCTCCCACTTAGGGTTTTAAGCCAGCCCTCCCTGCTTCATCTCTCCTACTCCTGATGTCTGACAGCCGCCAAGACTGGTTTACTGAACACAGCAACTGGAAAACAGAATATTCAGTTAGGATTACAAAGTGGGGGTGGGGGGTGGGAAGCATGGCAGTAGGAATGGCAAGGATTCAGACTGGTCATCTCCTAGTTACACTAACACGTATAGAAATATGCAACCATGCAAAAACTCCATGAGCCCTCACAGATAAACAATGGTGTTAAAACATTCAAGCACTTAAATGAAGCTCCCTCCTTGAAGGACCCTCAGTACTTCAGTAGGTGCGGGTAGTTCATATTTACTGTCCGTTTTCCCAGTGATTCTACTCTAGCACCTTTTGGGCTTGGCCAGCTATCTCAGTGAATTTTGAGATGTTGCCAGGGAGAACCTTGGTTTTTTGATCTATACATCTACATTAACACAAAATGGAGAACTAAGTGACTGCATTGTTCACCGGTTTTAGTATTCATTTCCTCTGCTGAAAGCCAGGTCAATTAGACTTTGCCGACCATGAATCATTGCTGAATGGTTGATATCTATATAAGTAGATAATATTTTAGAGATTTTCAACAACTATAGGATTTAGTAACACTACTACTATCTTATATACTTTAAGTACATTAATTTGTGACTTTCTTAAAATCCTGGAGAAGAGAAACCTGACTCTTAGAGAGGGTAGTTAACATATCTAAAATCATAAAGCAGACTCCAACTGTCCTGATTCATAACAAGAATGAGTCATTTCTACTTTACTCCGATGCCTATATTATCTGCTTATATAGATATCAACCATTCAGCAATGATTCTTTCACCTTCTCTGAATGGATTAAGCAGATGATGAGAGGGACCAGACTCAACTGCCTGCATTTTCATACTTCTCCACTGTGATTGCTCTGTAGGCTACCGTCCAACTAATTTAGTTCTTTCCAGTACTCTCTAGCTATTGCCTTGACACAGTAAAATAATTACTGCTTTCTACTTACATCCTTAGCATTTTCCAGTTCTCAAATGAATAATTTCCTTATATTAATAATAAAGTTAATTACTGCTCAACTCTCAGGTGATATTCAGTCACCAGCTTTTCAGCTCCCTCTTCTTAATCTATGTCACTATCCTACAGCCCAAAGTGCCAGCCGATGATATACCAACAAGCCACTCTTACCAGCAGATCAACAAAGAGTCTGGCAATTCTTGGACTCTAGACTGTATTAGCACTAACATACTCACTCCTTGCATGAATGATGACAATAGGCCGGATAATTCTGTCACTATCTGATTTTCCTTCAGAGAGGTATTTCCAAGGTAGGATTATGCTTAACATATACAGTATAGGACTAGCTGCGCAGAACCAAGAGTTAATATTAGAAAAATCCTTCTGATACACTACAATTACTTTATTAGACTATAAGTCTTAGGAAATCTTTGCACTGCAGCCACATGAATAGGCATGGGTTAAACTTAAAATGACTGTTCAGCATGCACAAATAAAAGCTTAACAAATTGTGAATTTTGTCTCCTCCAAAATTAGAAGAGTACTGCTATGCTCTCTGTCAATGGGTAAAACAGCATAGGTAACAGTTTGGATCAAAGTGTAAACTTGTCAGAGTTTATCCAATCTTGTTCTAAAAATAAATCTAGAAAAATGATCTAAATGAGGGTAAAGCTTATGTTCAAAGATACTGCAGTATTAGTTATAATAGCAAGACAGATCTCCTAAATGTCTATCAACTGGAGAAATGAGTACATTATTCTCTATATGAATTAGACAGCTATATCAAAGAATGTTGAATAACATGAGAATAAACCAATAGTATTGTATTAATTGAAAAAAATGAGGCAGAATTAGATGTAACCTACATATCTAGTTAGGGCAGTAATACATACACAATTCTGTATGTATTTATGTATACATGCCAATAGATTTGTGCGTTTAAAAAAAAAGGACGACTACCCTAACATGTTAAAATTGGTAGGATTACCAGGGCTATTTTCCTCCGTATCTAAAACATGCTCCAACACACATAAATGTAAAGAGAATGACCACAGGGATATTGTGTTATCCAAGTTTCCCCTAGATTTAGAAAAGATTTTTAACATTCAGATAAATATCTGCTGAGTAAAGGAATGAACATATACTACTTTCATAATCAAAAAAAAAAAAGTGCCTTTACACTAACTTTTTTTTTTTTAATTATTTTTATTCATTTATTTATACAAGCACTGGGTACAGTCAGAAGCGCGGGAGGGTGAGAGAATTCACCAGAGCCAGAGCGGGGAGCAGAGCAGGCAGAAGGACCCAAGTACACTGCTGAGGGGAGCAGCGGGCGGCAGGAGAGGTTTGCGCGCCATGTGGGACCCTCCTCTGGTGGCCGGGAAGCAGCCCGGGAATCAAACCGGCGCTGCAGAGGCTGCGGGCAGCCTCGCAACCCAGCGCTCAACCGCTGCGCCACCAGGGAGGCCCTACACTAACTTTTAAAACCTGTCAAAGACAGACCTCAGAACAAAACTTGACCGTTGTGTTGTTTCTAATTCCACACATGGCGCTGTATCTTCTCAACTGATCTTTGATGCCTAACCAGTGGATACTCCAATGTTACAGGCTGCGTTAGAAAAACAAAAACACAAATAAAAAAAATTCTATAAAAGATAAAATATTGAACATGTCTTTACACTCCAAGCAATCACTGTGTGTTTGTAGCAATGACATCGGTAAGATCCCTGCTACCCCTTAAAATGGGATATGCTTCAAAAATTTCTCTTACAGAGAATGGACTTTTCCTCAGTCCCTTCACTCAGAATATATCACTAATGCAGAAGAAAGCATTTTGACTGACAGCATATTCAATGTTTTCTCATCCAAGTATATTATCTATTTAGAACATCTGCAGTAAATTTTATTATTTTCAGTGATCTCATTGGTGCTGTGGAGTTGAAGAATAATGGATATACAAGCATTTTACTAATAGAGAAGAAAGTCTGCTGCAAAGCAATTTTTGTAATGTACTTTAAAAACAAATATAAATGATTTAGTAATTCTCTCTTATGTTGGATCCTCTCTCCACCTCATGTGGCCTCCACTAGCAGAGGGGAGCAGGAATAGGGAGGGAGTCAAGCTTGCTCATGTTTCATAGTTTGAGATCATATATTAACCGGGTGGGGTTCTGCTGACAGGACCCTCTACTGCACAGTCTGTGGGCCCCAGGCAAAAACCAAGTCTCTTTCTATTGGAGACTGCACTGTGATATCACTGCTATTAGATGGGCATTATGAATAAGGACTTCCAAATATTTTAAATTTTAACATATGTGAATTTAGATAAATTCAAAGATCATAAATATATTTTTTATAAGTGCTAAATATCTTTGGATAACAAAAAAATCCAGCAATCTCTAAAATCTTAAATTTTCCAAAAGACTAATCTTCCATTTGTTTTGAAATGAAAATTACACAGTTGTCTTCAAGGCATTCTATGGTAATGTCATTCAATATTAAAAGAAAGTATAATAAGTGTGGTCCATTTAATATTTTTAATTATTTGAAACAAAAATATGCCTCCCAAAATGTGTTTTTGGCAAGAATTTTATTTCATGGGATGGGCTTTGACAGTTGGGCAGAAGTTGCTTTGATAATTATTTGATATTGAAGGGAGGTTGATCTATTGTTTCAGTTATAAGTCTCAGCTTCAAAATCAACTGCCATGGTTAGAGTCCCCATTTCATTCTTGAGGGAGGAACTGAAGAACCCACTACCTCTGGCTGCTAATAAATTCATTGAACCCTTTATCTATTGTTGGACATTTGGCTGTTTATAATTCTTTTTTTTTTAAGATTTATTTTTATTTATTTATACAAGCACTGGGTAAAGTCAGAAGCGCGGGAGGGTGAGAGAATTCACCAGAGCCAGAGCGGGGAGCAGAGCAGGCAGACTCAAGTACACTGCTGAGGGGAGCAGCGGGCAGCAGGAGAGGTCTGCGCGCCATGTGGGACCCTCCTCCGGTGGAATCAAACCGGCGCCAAGGAGGCTGCGGGCAGCTTCGCAACCCAGCGCTCAACTGCTGCGCCACCGGGGAGGCCCTATATATATTTTAGATCAAGATTTTTAATTTTGTGTTCTTTGTTCTATATTCTGAACAATTTAAAATTTGTTTGATATATTCTTTTTTTACTTGTTTTTTTTTAATTTTATGTTTTTTACATCATTTTTCATTTTTGCACAATGTATGCATTTTCATATTGGTTATAATCCCCATACAATTCCCACCCCCCCTTATTTTGATCCTATTCCCTTCTCCCCCATGCCCTGTAGTGTGTCTCTGGTTTATAGTTTCTTGTTGATTTTGATTTTTATTTTAGTATAATTAGTCTTTTTCTGGGTCCATTATTAGGTTTTCTAAATTACTGGTATGAGTGAGACCATCCGGTATTTTTCTTTTTCCTTCTGGCTTATTTCGCTGAGCATGATCCCTTCCAGCTCCATCCATGTTGCTGCAAATGGCATGAGTTTTTCATTTTTTATTGCTGAGTAATATTCCACTGTGTATATATACCACATCTTCTTGATCCAGTCATCTATTTTGGGGCATTTGGGTTCTTTCCATAGCTTACCTATTGTAAATAGTGTTGTAGTAAACATAGGGGTGCAGGTGCCCTCTGGAATTAATGTTTCTGTGTCCTTTGGGTAGATCCCTAGGAGTGGAATTGCTGGATCATATGGAAGCTCTATCTTTAGAAGACTGAGGAATCACCACACAGCTCTCTATAGTGGTTGGACCAGTTTGCACTCCCACCAACAGTGCAGAAGAGTTCCTTTTTCTCCACAACCTCACCAACATTTGTTGTTGCTAGTTTTTTTAATATGTGCCATTCTCACTGGTGTAAGATGGTATCTCATTTTAGTTTTAATTTGCATTTCCCTGATTACAAGTCATGTTAAATATTTTTTCATATGCCTGTTGGCCATTTGCATTACCTCTTTGGAGAAGTTTCTTTTTAGCTCTTCTGCCCATTTTTTGACTGGGTTCTTTACTTTGTTTTTGTTGAGTCTCATCAGCTCTTTGTGGATTTTTGTGATCAGTCCTTTATCATTAGTTTTGTGTGCAAAAATTTTCTCCCAGTTGGTGGGGTATCTCTTTGTTTTGGTTACTGTCTCTTTTGCTGTGCAGAAGCTCTTTAATTTGATATAGTCCCAGCTGTTTATCTTTCCCTTCACTATCATTGCTTTGGGTGATGTGTCTTTAAAGATGTTACTGAGGTGTACGTCATGTAGTGTTTTGCCTGTATTTCCTTCTATGTATTTTATGGTTTCAGGTCTTATGTCTAGTTCTTTAATCCACTGTGAGTTGGCTTTTGTGCATGGTATGAGATAGTAGTCAAGTTTCATTCTTTTGCATGTAGCAACCCAGTTTTCCCAGCACCATTTATTGTACAAACTTTCTTTGCTCCATTGCATATTCTTTGCTCCTTTGTCAAAGATTAGTTGACTGTAAATTTGTGGGTTTGTTTCTGGATTTTCTATTCAGTTCCATTGGTCTGTGTGTCTGTTCTTGTTCCAATACCATGCAGTTTTGATGATTATGGCTTTGTAGTATAATTTGAGGTGGGCGTGTGATACCTCCGTCCCCCCCTTTTTTTTTTTTCAAGAGAGCTTTGGCTATTCAGGGTTTTTGGTGGCTCCATATGAATTTCATCAATATTTGTTCTATTTCTTTGAAGACTGTCATTGAAATTTTTATTGGAATAGCATTGAATCTGTAAATTGCTTTTGGTAGGTGGCCATTTTGATAATGTTAATTCTTCAATCCATGAGCAGGGGATGTCTTTCCATTTCTTTGTGTCTTCTTCTATTTCTTTTAACAGTGTTTTACAGTTTTCTTTGTATAGGTTCTTTACCTCTTTTGTTAGGTTTATTCCCAAGTATTTGATTTTTTTTTTGTTTCAATAATAAAAGGGATGGTTCTTGATTTCTTCTTCAGATTTATAGTTTGTGTATAGGAAGGCTACTGATTTTTGTGTGTTGATTTTGTATCCTGCTAGTTTACGAAACTGATTGGTTAGTTTGATTAGTTTTTCTGTGGAGTTTTTGGGGTTCTCTATGTATATTATCATATCATCTGCGAATAGTGATAGATTTACTTTTTCCTTCCCTATTTGGATTCCTTGTATGTCTTTCTCTTGTCTTATTGCTCTGACTAGGACTTCCAGTATTATATTAAAAAGCAGTGGTGAGAGTAGACATTCTTGACTTGTTCCAGATCTTAATGGAAATGCTTTCAACTTTTCACCGTTAAGAATGATATTGGCTCTGGGTTTGTTATAGATGGTCTTTATGATGTTGAGGTATGTTCCTTGTATCCCAAGGATTTCAAGGACATAAATGGGTGTTGTACTTTGTCGAAAGCTTTCTCAGCATTTGTTGATATTATCATATGGTTTTTATATTTCTTTTTGTTGATGTGTTAGATTACATTGATTGATTTTAGGATGTTGAACCATCCTTGTGTCCCTGAAATAAATCCTTGGTGGTCATGGTGAATTATCTTATGGATACATTGTGGATTCTGTTAGCTAAAATTTTACTGAGGATTTTTGCATCAGTGTTCATTAGAGAGATTGGCCTGTAGTTTTCTTTTTTTGTGTTGTCCCTGTTCGGTTTTGGTATTAGTGTAATGTTGGCTTCATAGAACGTGTTTGGTATTATCCCTTCCTTCTCAATTTTTTGAAAGAGTTTGTGAAGGATAGGCACTAATTCGTTTCTGAATGTTTGGTAGAATTAATTTGTAAATCCATCTGATCCTGGGTTTTTTTTGGAAGGAAGGGTTTTAATTACCAATTCAATTTCACTGCTTGTAATTGGTCTGTTTAGGTGTTCTATTTATTCTTTATCTAGCTTAGGGTGATTGTAAAGTTGTAGAAATTTGTCCATCTCTTCTGGATTGTTGAGCTTGTTTGCATATAACTATTCATAGTATTTTCTGATTATTCTTTTGATTTCTACTGTGTCTGTTGTGATTTCTCCTCTTTCATTTGTGATCCTATTTATTTGTGCTTTCTCCGGTTTTTCTTTTGTGAGTCTGGCTAGGGGTTTGTCTATTTTATTTATTTTTTCTAAGACCCAACTTTTCGTTTCATTGATCTTTTGGATTTTATTTTAGTTTCTATTTCATTTATTTCTGCTTTGATTTTTATTATTTCCTTTCTTCTACTGGTTTTAGGGTTTATTTTGTTGTTCTTTTTTTAGTTCTTTGAGATTGAGATTAGGTTCTTTCTTTGAGTTTTTTCCTTTGTTTTTTTTTTTTAAAGATTTATTTATTTATACATACAAGAACTGGAGTACAGGCCAGAAGTGCAGAGGGTGAGAGGATTCACCAGAGACAGTGGGGAACAGAACAGGCAGAATGAGCAGCAGGTGAGTTAGTAGAGATCTGCTGCATCATGTGGGTAGCTCCCTGGCTGGGGATCAAACTTGAGCTGCAGAGGCTGCGTATTGCTTCATAGGCTGCATCTTAACCCCTTGCACCACCAGGGAGGCCCTCTTTATTGTTTATTGATGTGAGCCTGTATTGCTATATATTTTCCTCTTTTTACTGCTTTTTCTGTATCCCATACATTTAGGAAATTGGTATCCTCCTTGTCATTCAACTCACAGTATTTTTTAATTTCTTCTTTGATCTCCTCATCTTCTAGTAGTTTGGGCTTCAATCTCCATGAGGTAGGAGGATTCCTTGCCTTCCTTTTATTGTTAATTCTAGTTTGATTTCTTTGTGGTCAGAGAAGATGGTTGGTATGATTTCAGTCTTAGTGTATCTGCTGATGTTTGTCTGTGTCCCAGTATATGATCAATGCTGGAGAATGATCCATGTGTGCTTGAGAAAAATGTGTACTCAGATTTTTTTAGGTGTAGTGTTCTATAGATGTCTGTTAAGACTACGAGGTAGAGAGCCTTATTTAGAGCCTTAGTGTCCTTACTTATTTTTTGTCGACGTCTGTTTTCAGAGATGATAATAATTGTCTGATATATTTTGGTGCTCCTTCATTTGGTGAGTGTATGTTAATGAATGTTATGTCTTCTTGGTATATTGTCCCCTTGATCATAATGTAGTGTAATGCAGTTCTTGTATGCTCCATCTGAGTCTCTCTTTACCTTTTTGAGTTTGAAATCTGTTTTATCTGACATAAGTATAGCTGTTCCTGCTTTCTTTTTTGGTCCATTTTCTTGTAGGATTGTTTTCCATCCTTTTACTTTCAGTCTGTTTTTTATCTTTTGTAGTTAAATGTGTTTCCTGGAGACCGCAAAAGGTTGGGTTTTGTTTCTTAATCCAGCCTGCAACTCTGTGGTTTTTATTGAGGAGTTTAGTCCATTTACATTTAGCGTTAATATTGATATGTTGGCGTCTATATTTGCCATTTTATTTGTCTTTTCTGTGGTTTTATTGTTTGTCTTGGTTCGTTGTTATTCATCTCTCTGTTGGTTCCAGTTTTAGGACTCCTTGTAGTATTTTTTGGAGAGGAGGTTTAGCGTAATGAAATTCTGGAGCTTGTTTGTCTGGGAAGTTTCTTATACTTTCTTCATAGAGGAAGGAAAGCTTTGCTGGATAAAGTGTTCTTGGTTGATATTTGTTGTCCTGGAGTTTTTACTATGTCCCTCCACTCTCTCCTTGCCTGTAGTGTTTATTTGGAGAAGTCTGATGTCAGCCTGATTGGTTTTCCTTTGTATGTTATCTGTTTCTTCCCTCTTGTCAGTTTCATAATTTTTCCTTGTCTTGATTCTTGGAAACTTTACTATTATGTATCTTGCTGTATTTTACTTTCATCATGGAAGTTTGGTGTTCTTCTTGTTCCTTCTTCATGCTTGGGAAGTTCTCATTGATTATCTCCTTGAATATTTTCTCTGTTCCTATGTAGACACATAGGGATCCTTCGGGATCCCTATAACTCATATTTCCTTTCCTCATGGAGTCAGATAGTTCCCAAAGTCTGTCTTCATTCTTTTTCTTTCATACTTCTCTTTCCTTTTCTGTTTTGGTTCTTTTTATTTCTGTGTTTACGAGAGTACTTTTTCATTCTTCCATTTCATCTATTCTGCTTTCACTGCTTTCCCCAGAGTTCTTTAGCTCCTCCATTAATCCTTTGATCTCCTGCATTTCTTTCACTTCCCTCTTTAGGGACTCAATTTCATTCTTCTGATTGTTGATTATTTTCCCCATATCATTTTCTACTTCTTTCAGTTTTTTAATCATGGTGATTTTAAATTTTCTATCGAGAAGGCTCAGAAGTTTTTCCAAGTCACTGTTGTTGCAGTCTGGTGGTTGATTTTCTTTTTGTTGTGTGTCCTTTCCCTGAGGACTGCTTGGGTGCTTGTAGTTTTTCTTCTCCCTGCTGCTTGTTTTTTGATTTGTACTATGCGTTGACACACTGTGTCTCTGGTACTGGCCAACATCTCTTTGGTGAGCTCCTTCTGGGATGTCGGAAGCTCTGACTTTGGGGATAGCCCTTTCTCAGTTCCACACAATTTTGGTGAGGTCCGGATGTGGAGCTCCCTGCTTTAAAGGTGGTGTGTCTGGGAGACGCTCACCTGTGCCCTTGGTCTGCCCCAGTGGTGGCTGGATCCCCCTCTGGGCACCAACTTGTGGCCAGTTGGTGGGGGGGGGTGCCTGGCTTGTGTGGAGGGGGGAGGAGGAGAAGTGGGGAGGGTGTTCACTTCACCTCTGACTGTGGGGACAGCACTTCTCAGAGTCATACAGTTTTGGTGAGGTCTGGATGCAAAGCTCCCTATCTTAAATATGGCGTGTCTCACACGTGTTTTTTGATAACTCGGTGAGGGTCATTCACCTCAGTGACAGTTCCAGCATGTCTTCCCAGGAAAATAGGTTGAGTGCGCAGGGACCTGGGCAGCCACGTTTCACGTGTGCTTTCTGAGCACGCGCACTTTTCCACACAAGCTTACCAGCTGCCCTTGGGCTATTTGTAGGTCTCTCCACTGAGTCCTTATCTTCCTCTAATGGTGCCCAGAGCCGTTCGCTCACTTCTATGGCGATTCCTGCACAGTTCTTCAGTTACCATTCGCAGGATGCGGTGCCTGCAATAGTTTCTTTCTACTCAGTGCCCCCTCTTGATCTGTAGTTTGTTGTTGTTGTTGTTTTTCTCCTTTCTGTTGGACGGAGAGTGCCGGCTTTGTGGGTGGGGGAGGGTAGCAGGGTTCTGAGCTTTACTCTCTTCTCGTGCACTTTTATGGCAACTTTCCTCTTCAGGCAGTTTGCCAGAGTTGCCCTTTATCTTCCGTGTCCTGGTTCTCACAGGGACCTGCCACATTTCCTCCCCATAATTTTTTTTTATGGGAAGACTTACTCGCAGCATTTCCCCACCGCCATGTTGATCCACCTCTTCACAAGTCTCATATATTAATTTGATGGAAGTGTAAAATCTACTATGATCGTGAATTTTGTCCTCCCATCTATATATTTCTTTTTTTTTTTTTAATAGAGGCATGTTTTTATTTATTTATTTATTTGTTTGTTCGTTTGTTTTGTTTATACATGCACTGGGTACAGTCAGAAGTGCGGGAGGGTGAGAGAATTCACCAGAGCCAGAGCGGGGAGCAGAGCAGGCAGAAGGACCGAAGCACACTGCTGAGGGGAGCAGCGGGCGGCAGGAGAGGTCTGCGCGCCATGTGGGACCCTCCTCTGGTGGCCGGGGAGCAGCCGGGAATCGAACCGGCGCTGCAGATGCTGCGGGCAGCTTCGCAACCCAGCGCTCAACCGCTGCGCCACCGGGGAGGCCCCCATCTATATATTTCTGAATTTAATGTATATATGTCAAAACTATACTTAGTGATATATAATTATAAGTTATAATTATAAAAATGAAATTTATCTAAATTATAAAAGTGTGATTATATAATTACAAATATATACAAAGCTATATATAATTTATATATTTCAAGCTATATATATTTCAAGAAATATATATTTCTTTGAAGAAATATATTTCAAAGAAATATGTAATAAAACATTTAAAATGTAGGTTTAGGTAAATCTTCTTGGTAAATTTTTTTCTTCTTTATCACTTGGTTTACCTATTTTGCCCCAAATAATGTTTATGTACTATTAATATTTTCAGGATGAGCCATTTTGAAAGTTGATATTTGTCTGGGTTATCTTTTTTTTTTTTTAAGATTTATTTATTTATTTATACAAGCACTGGGTACAGTCAGAAGCACGGAAGGGTGAGAGAATTCACCAGAGCCAGAGCGGGGAACAGAACAGTCAGACAAGGAAACACACTGCTGAGGAGAGCAGCGGGTGCGGCAGAAGAGGTCTGCGCGCCATGTGGGACCCTCGCTGGTGGCTGAGGATTGAACCTGCCCTGCAGAGACTGCGGGCAGCTTCACAGCCCAGCGCTCAACCACTGCACCACCAGGGGAGGCCCTGTCTGGGTTATCTTTTCCCATCCATGTTTAGTGTTCCTAATTGGTTTTCAGTTGTGCTTCTTGCAAGAGGCATATAGCTATAGTTTGTTTCTTTTTTCATCTGGTCTAATAATCTGTTCTTTGAAAGCTTGCCCCCCTGCCCTTGTGTGTCTGTTACAAACCCCGATTAGTGGATGTTACTTTTCTAGAATTCTGTAGTTCAAATAATCTAGAGAGAGTAATCTGTTGAGAACCTGTGTTTGTATTTTGAGTGTAATAGAAATTCAAAATGCAGTACAGAATTTTAAAAAACAAACATGATAATGTAGTAATGAGCTTTTGGTCACAAATATGTGCATTAGCGCTCAAGTCTCATAGCTTATAAACTAAGCAGTGGTCCACATTAGAAGGGAAGTTTAGGTGCTGGACTTGGTGTGGTTTTTTTTTTTAAGATTTATTTATTTATGCATATAAGAACTGGTGTACAGGCCAGAGGTGTTGGGGGGTGGGGTGAGAGGATTCACCAGAGACAGAGCAGGAAACAGAATAGGCAGATTGACCAAAATACACTGCTGAGGGGAACAGCAGGCGAGCCAGGAGAGGTCTACTGCACCATGTTGGTGCCCACCCCCCCACCCCGGCTGGGGATCGATCTCTGTGCTGTAGTGGTTGCAGCTAGCTCCATAGGTTTCATCTTAACCCCTTATGCCACCAGGGAGGCCCTGGACTTGGTGTGTTTTACAGTCTCAGCTTTTCCCTAGTAGCCCATTATTTGTGACATTTTCCCCATCTAACAGAAGCCCACAAGCACCCTGTAGAAAACAGTGGAAATGCTACTGGAGAAAATAGCACACAACCATCCCCACTGTGCAGACAGTGTGTGGGGGACACGTGCCCCTCCTGTTACATGTCAGCTCTTACTTTGCAGTGTGGCTTCCTGCTGTGGTGCATGGCCCCCAGCCCTTCCAACGGTGCCGAGCTCCTCTACAAGCGCATTATCCGTCCTGTCTTCCTGAAGCACGAAGCCCAGGTAGATGTTGTGGTGAAAGACCTGAAAGACAAAGCCAAGGAGACTGCAGATGCCATCACCAAAGAAGGTAAGACTTGGGGCAGCATGGTTCGGTGTGTGAGAGGAGACGGGATATGCTGGGCCTCAACAAGCTTCCCAGCCTTCTTGTCCTGTCAGTTCTCTTCAGCCAAACGCCAAAGCTATGCTGGGATTTTCTTACCAAGGCTGCCTATTGCCTTTTACTTTTCCCACATTTAATGTGCCATTCAACCATCACATTAGCAAAAATGACTTTCAGTGGTGGCAGAGATTTAGATAATACCCTAATTTATATACAAATATAATCTCTTTAACACAGTTCAGGTTGAACTGCTTACTATGCTTTTCAAGATGCTTTTTATTTATAGGTACAAGAGAATGCCCCCTCTCTCAGCTCTCCTAATTCATTCAACAAATGTTTATTTTTTAATTGAAGTTTTTTCATATGTTCTTATAACATATTAAGTTCTTAATATGTGCTTATGAACTTATAAGCATGTTCACAGTACTGGGAATAAACCAGTGAACAAGATCATGTTCCTTGAACTCATGAAGCTTGTAATCTTGTTGAGAGAGAATGACAATAAAATTTTAAAGTAAAAAAAAAGAAAAATTTTAAAGTAACTTATATTTTATATTAATAGTTTACAGATGATAGAGAAAAAAAATAAAGCAGAAAGATAGTGTCAAGGGCTTCCTAGTGCCAGGAGCTGAAGGATAGGCTACAATTTTAAATAGAGTGATTAAGGAAATTCTCATGCTGAAGGCTGTCCTGAATCAGATTTGAAAGTGGTAAAGGAAGGCACAGAGAAAAGGAGCTCCAGAGAATGCTCCAGAGAAAAGGAGCTGTGCTTGCAACAGCTGGCAGGTGAGAGCACTGTGACTGGAAGGGGGACATCCAGGCAAACCAGGCAAGTCCAAGAGGTTGGGCAAAGTAGGCTGGAGGAAGGCAGATGGTGTCATGTCTTGCAGGCTATTTTATTTTATTATTTTTTTTTTAATTTTTTTTTTTAAGATTTATTTATTTATTTGTACAAGCACTGGGTTACAGTAAGAAGTGCGGGAGGGCGAGAGAATCCACCAGAGCCAGAGCGGGGAACAGAACAGGCAGACCAACGAAATACACTACTGAGGGGAGCAGCTGGCCGGCAGGAGAGGTCTGCGCGCCATGTGGGACCCTCCTCCAGTTGCCGGGGAGCAGCTGGGGATCGAACTGGCGCTGTCGAGGCCGCGGGCAGCTTCGCAACCCAGCGCTCAACCGCTGCGCCACCAGGGGAGGCCCCTTGCAGGCTATTTTAAAGGCTTTGGATTTTACTCTGTGTGAGTTGGGTGCTAATGGAGAATTTTGAGCAAAGGAGCAACATGATCCATCTTGTATTTAACAAGATCACTTTGGCTACTATAATGTATCAAGAATAGCCTGAAGTGGGGACAGGGAGGACATTGGTAGACCAGTTAAAAGATTATTGCAGTGACTGTATGATGGTGGTGGCTTAGTTCATAGTGGTAGCTGTGGGAGCTAAGATGTCATTGGATTCTTGATGTATTTTAAAGCTAAGTGGATATTATTTGTGGATCAGGCATGGAGTATGAGAGAGGGGTCAATGACAAGATAAAGCTTTTGAGCCTGAACAAATGCAAGAAAAGAATTGTCATCGTGCAGGAGAGGACTGGATATAACAGATTTGAAGGGAAAAACAAAGAATTTCCTTCTAGACATAACTTTGAAGTGTATATTAGATACCTACATGGAGCAATCAAACACCAGTTGGATATAGATATCTGAGAGTTAAAGAGAAAGGTCTTGGCTGGGGATTTAAATTTGGGGGTTACCAGCATATCCAGTATAGTAAGCATGAGATTGGAGAAGATCACTGAGAGCGAATGTAGTTAGGAAAGAGGAGGTCTGAGAACTGGGCCCTTGGCCCCAATATTTAGAGACTCAGAAATGCAGACTGAGAAGGGAAAGCCCAGTTGAGAAAAAAATCCATGAAGCTGTGGTATCCTTGAGTCAAGTGCAGAGAGTGCTTCAAAGAGTTAGGAGCAATCCAGTGTCACATCTGCAGACATGTCAAATAAGATAGATAAGGGCTGAAATGTTATTTGATTTAGCATTGAGGAAAGCACTAGTGATGTTGACAAAACAGATTTTGTGGAGTGGGAGCAAAATCCTGACTGTTACAGATTTGAGGAGAATGGGAGGAAAGACATGACCTAATTTAGACAACTGTTTGGAGAAATTTCCTGCAAAGAGGAGAAATGGAAGAATTTATTTTTTCTTTTCTTTACAGTAGAAGAAATAAAATATGTGTGAAGGTTAAAGAGAATAATCCAGGAGAAAGGCATGTTGAGAAGAAAAAATAATTTTGAAAACATGAATTGGAGCTCTGACCTTAATTAGACTAGACAAGACAGGTAACCTTGTGTAAATGGAGGGATTACTCACAGGAGCAAGAACAATGTATAATAACAGAAGGGAAATCAGGGCTTATGGCTGCAGATATTGGTAGGTGAGCTTACAGAAGTGATTGTCTGATTGCTTCAAATTTCTCACTAAAGTAGGAAGAAGGTTAGCTGAGAATAAGGGAAAAGGTGATGGAAAGACTAATTATGAACTGACTATCTGGGACTGAGGTAAACATTTTCTGTGGAGTGCCACATAATAAATATTTTCTTTTTTAAGGACCTTCGGGTCTTTTTGCAACTACTCAACTCAGCCACTGTACTGTGAAAGCAGCCACAGGCAATTGTAAACCAGTATGTCTGTAATTTGCTTGGCCCTCTTGGACTGTGGGGGAGTGAATGGACTGTGTGACATGGTTGCTAGGGAGTATGAAAGACTGACTTGAGATTTGTTTGTGATTTTAAAGTGAGACTGTTGTGTTTTTCTCCTCCCACATTCACTCCATGGATGGAGTGTGTGTCAAGGTTGATTTTGATAGAATTTGTATGTAGAAGTGTCTGGCTGGGCTTTTGTTTGGGGGGAGATTATTTTTTAAAGATTTATTTATTCATGCATACAAGAATTGGGGTACAGGCCAGAGGTGTGGGGGGTGAGAAGATTCACCAGAGACAGAGTAGGGAGCAGAGCAGGCAGACCTACTGAAATACACTGCTGAGGGGAGCAGCAGGTGAGTCAGGGAGATTTTTACTATTATTTTCTTCTTAGCTTAGCTAGAAGTTTATTTTATCTTCTCAAAGAACCAACTATTAGTCTCACTGATCTTTTGTAGAGACCTTTTGATTTCTCCGTCTTCTATTTCTGCTCATTTTATTATTTTCTCCTAACTGAATCATGTTTGTTCTTTTTTTCCAAGTTGCTTTAGATGTGATAGATTTTTTTATTTGATTTTTCTTCCTTCCTATTTCAATTATCTTCTCCCTTAAGATTGCACTTGTTGCATCCCATAATTCTGATAGTTTCTGTCATTTTCTTTTGGCTCAAGGTACCTTTTCTAATGATGAAAAAATTTATATTTAGAATTAGTCCACTTTAAATGATTCCAGTTTTGTTGGAAACATCTAAAAACAATCAGGAGCGGGCCTCCCCGGTGGCGCAGCGGTTGAGCGCTGGGTTGCGAAGCTGCCCGCGGCCTCTGCGGCTCCGGTTCGATCCCCGGCTGCTTCCCGGCTACCGGAGGAGGGTCCCACATGGCGCGCAGACCTCTCCTGCAGCCCGCTGCTCCCCTCAGCAGTGTACTTCGGTCCCTCTGCCTGCTCTGCTCCCCACTCTGGCTCTGGTGAATTCTCTCACCCTCCCGCGCTTCTGACTGTACCCAGTGCATGTATAAACAAACAAACAAACATATAAAGAAAGAAAGAAAACATGCCTCTATAAAAAAAAAAAAAAAAAACAATCAGGAGCTTTGGAGGAGCTAGTTGGCCATATGCCTTTTATTCTCCATCAGGTTTGATCAGGGTGTTGTTGACCTTGGCCATGTCAATGTCATAGACTTTTTTCACAGTCTGCTTGTTGGCTTTGACATCCACAATGAACACTAGTGTGTTGTCCTCTCTCCCTCATGGCTGGGGGAATTTGATGATGGCATAATGGTCAAGGTTGTTTCTCCTGTGGGTGGTCTTCTGAGGATATTTGGGTTGCCTTCAGAACTACAGTATCTTAGACCACTGGAAAGTAGGTGACAATGCGAATCTTCTTTCTTGTGTGGCTGTGAAGCGGGTGTGTGCTGTTACCATGATTACAGCTGCTGCTGCTGCTTTTCACCCTAGTAACCCTTAAATTACCATGAGTTCTTGTCCCGTGAAGCTGTAAAAAGAAATTCATAGACAAACCCTCGATAAATAAGCGGAGAGAAGCAAATCTTTTAGAGAGTAAAGAAAAGATTATTTAGAGGAGAAAGAACAAAAGCAAAGACTCCAAGACAGCGATGCCAAGGAGGAACAAAAGATACCATATGGGCCTGCGTCTAGGGGATATTTAAACCTTTTTTCTCTGTTCTAAAATGTCATCATCCTACTAGGTGTTTGCCTCTTTCTCCTAGTGGCTGTACTCCAGGCAGATGTATCCATTTTCCCAGCTCTTAGAGTTTCTCCTTTACCTCCCCTGTCCAAGTTCTCTTAATATTTATTGCCTCCAGTAACCCTTCTCTCTGGAGTAGGTTTTGTTTAACCCCTTTTTAACTGTCCCAAAGTCCTGCCTGCACTGTCCCTGAAGCTGTCTGATTAACCCTAACTTGCCTGGGACTCAGCTATGGAAGCCTTTCAACACTGCTTTCTTGTTCTTTAAAACTTTTGCTTTGGTTTTGGCTTTGGGAGAGGCAGGGACTTCCTTCTTTGCTTTGAGCACCATCTTTATATTATCAAGGTATATTTTAATTTCTTCTTTGACTTCCTCTTTTATCCAATAGATATTAAGCAGCATGTTGTTTAGTTTCCAAGTGTTTATAGTCTTTATGCCTTTTAACTGGTGAATTCAGGCCACTTACATTTAAGGTGATGTTGAGACTTAAATGCTGACTGCCTTTTTTTTTTTTTTAGTTTGTCTTTTTCTTTTGATTTTTTGAGCTCTTCTATGTATGTTTTGTTTAGAATCCATTTCCATGTCTTATTTGTTACTTCTACTGAGTTTGTTTGAGATTTAGTATATGATGGACTATTTGTGTGAACCACTGGACTGTCTGTTCCCAAACTCATTCTGATGGGCCACATTGTTGCTGTCCTCTTCCATATTATATAATTTAGGTGACTGTTACCTTTTTATTTGTTGTTCTGTCACTTTATAATAACCCTGTAGTACTTCTTTCATGTGAAGCTTTTAGTTTTTTCTTTTCAGTGAAACTCTTACACTTCCTTCTGTCTAGAATGTTATTCTTGTAGGTTAAAAGATTCTAGACTAGAAATATTTCTCTTTGAACATTTTAAATATACTCTGCTGTTCTCTTCTTGCCAGTAGAGTTTCTACTTAAAAGTCTACAGACAACCTAACTAGTGTTCCCTTATAGGTTACCTTTTTCTCTATATATTTTTAGTATTCTGGCCTTGTCACTGGTTTTCAAGTTTTATTATAATGTGACTTGAAGTGTGCCTGTCTGGTATTGTTTTGTTTGGAACTTTTTGGGCCTCTTGGATCAGGATATCTGGTTCATTTCCCATCTTGAAATGATTTTCAGTAATTATTTCTTTAAATACATTTTCTATGCCTGTCTATTTCTCTTCTACTTCTGGGAACACCATGGTATGGGTGTTATTTCTCTTTAGGATATCCCAAGGATTCTTTTTCTTTTCTTTTTTTAAAGATTTATTTATTTTTGCATACAAGAACTAGGGTGTAAGCCAGAGTCACAGGGGCTGAGAGGACTCACCAAAGAGAGTGGGGGCAGAACAGGCAGATGCACTGAAATACACTGCTGAGGGGAGCAGCAGGCAAGGCAGGAGAGGTCTGCTGAGCCATGTGGGTTGCTCCCTGACTGGCAGGAGATAGAACTTGTGCTGCAGTGGCTGGCGATAGCTTGATAGTGCTGTCTTTAACCCCTGTGCCACCAGGGAGACCCCCCCCCACCCCAAGGATTCTTACACTATTTTTATTTTGTTTATTCTTTTTTTCTCTTTGTTGTTCTATTTGTGTTTTCTGTGACATTGTGCTTTAGAGTTCACCAATTTTCTCCACTTCTTGCATTTCTCTGCTGTTGAGGCCATCTACAAAAGCATTACATTTTTTAATTCGGTGATAGTATTTTTTAGATCAATTGGTTCTAATTGTTACAGTCTCCTATTTCTTGGTCTTTATTCTATGCCTGTTTTACATTTTCCACTGTTTCTTTTAGTTCAGTGAGTCTTGTGAAAACTGTTACCTTGAACAGTTCTGATGAATTTACTTCTTGTAGGCTTTTCTTTGCTCCAGTGTTTGTGTTATGTTCTATTGTCTATTCATTTTTAGTTTTTACAGGTTGTAGCAGGGATAAACTTTCAGATTGCTGCCTTTACTCTGTTAGGTGTCCAGAGAACAGGTGGCAAGGGGTAACAAGTAGAAAGAAACTGAAGTATACATAGAGCACAGGAGGGTCATCTCCAGTGAGAATCAGGGATTCAAGCTTCCTTCTGTTGTGTCATGAAGCTCCATAGAGACCCCCTTCTCCAGAAAAACTCCCAGCCTATGTGTATGAACACACACACACACACCACTTCATATGTGTCACACACCACTTGAGCATTGGACATGGATTGTTTTTGAGACAACGCCAACAAGACAGGTATTGGTTTATGCATTTCCAGTATAGAGCCTTACCCTGGGGTGTTTGTGCCTATTGTTGAGATCTAGGTGTTTAAATTCTAGTTAATTCAGGTGTCATCTCAGTTTTGGTCCTGGGTTGAATGGTGGCAGGTGTTTAAAATATCACAGCCTCAGGCTGCAAGTCAGCCTCATCTATGAGGATACTCAGGTGATCTGACCTAGTTCTCTCTATTGGTTCAGGCTCCAGCTGTTCTATAGTCGGAGCCTTCAGTTCAAGCCAGTAATTATCACTCTACACCCGTTTGTTCTATAGTTTCCCAACAGTGCACCCTCTGTCCTGGATGTCAACTCTGTACATACCCTTATGCAACAAAGTGCTGGGTCTCCAAAGTCTTTAGTGTAGGTATGAGCCTGAGTCAAGAGCTGAAGGTGGTGGTGGGGGGGATGGTTCCATTCAGCAGCCATATCTAACTCATGAGTTATATTGCACTAGTTTTGCAACAAACACAGTTTACTGCTGGACCATTGCTCCTGTTTTGTGCTATAGTTGTCTGTTATCTTTCAGGGGTTAACTTTGTCCTCACTTTGCTGCCATCTTGTTGGGACTCCTCAAAGTTGACTTTTTAAAATAAAAGCTATGAAGTTAGAGTGGGGCTAACAAATAGGTAATGCCTGACAGTGGAAATTAAGCTGGGTGAGGAAGAAGAGAAGAACAGAAAGGAAAGAGAGGATCAATGTAAAAAGTATTAGGATCAATGAATAGAAAACCAGGTGGTGGGGGAGGAACTCTGAATCAGTATAATAGTGATCATGAGCTTCAGGGATAGGAGGCACCGAGATTAAAGGAACTGTAGTTCTTGGCAGTGACAGAGGCCATAGAGTGAGTGTCTGAGGTAGAGTATGGTAGGTAGGATGAAACATTGTTTTGGGAGGGAAGAACTAAGGGGCTAGGATATTAGAAGGATTGTGAACATCTATGGTTATTGAAATCATCAATAATTAAAATAGGAGTAGTGTTAGAAAATAATGTTATCTTTGGAGCAAAATCTTAAAGAAATGAGGCAGCATATGTAAAGATCAGAGGTGGCTAGGGGAAAACACACTAGTAGTAGATATAATAAGATTCTGAATGGAAAATGAAGAACAAAGAACAATGAAGAACAAGAACAACCTCAAGCCCTGGTGCTAGAATCATAGAAGAAAACAAATAATCACAACCAGAGAAAACACTGTCCTTAAGGACAGCTGGATTTCTGTAAAAGCAAGAAGGTATAAAGGAAACATTCAGAGACATGAATGAGGATATAGAAGTTATATATAGAAAGCTAATGATGATCTTAAGTTCCACAGGGTTTTTAGAATTTGTAGAAAAGTGGGCAATGGACTTATAATTCGGGATTTTTTTTTTTTTCACTCTTTAATTAGAAAGTGGGAAATGAGAGATGACCTTGCCTCTTGAGGAGGCAAGATGCCCACCAAGATAGCTCTCAGCAGCACTGGTGTCCCTGCAGGATGTTCCCCCACTTCCTTCTCACAGGCCTCTCTCCCTCCTACACTGCTGTTTCTGGGCACAAAACTCCAATCTACTTAAATTCTTTTCTATAATTTTAAGAATTCTCTTAACTTGTAACTTCCATACCCTTCTTCCACCTTGGGCTCACCAGTTTCTTTTTCAGAGCTCAGGACTCCTAGATGGCCTTCAAGAACTTTGTTCAAATACTAATATTTGTGATCTGAGGCGATATCTTGTCCATTTCCTGGAAATTCTCAGCCTAGATCACAGACTTCTGTGTTCCCTTCTGAACATGAGTCATGCGATTGCTATCTGGTAGCTACATTAAGCACAGAGCCTATGTTGCAAACAACTTTGATTATTTTTCTTTCCTTCTAACAGCCAAGAAAGCTGCTGTGAATTTACTGGGTGATGAAAAGAAGAGTACCTAAGCCATGACTGGATGGACCCTTTCTGCCCTCTCTATACCTTCTTATTAGAGCTTGCTATTACTACATTAGGGATTGTGGTATAATTGTTTTAATGTTACCTTGGACACATTTTTGATATATGAAAAAAAGGAATGTGTTGGGTTGTTTTTGTTTTTTTTGTTTTTTGTTTTTTTTTTTTGCTTACTTTTACTATATACATAAGGAGCATTTTAATTTAAATTTAATGTAATTTTTGGAAAATATGTTTGCCTCTGGGTAGGAAGAGACAGATGTTACTGTCCTACAGGAAATAAAAACTTAAAATTAAGTATCCCACAGGCATTATACCTTACTGGTCTCTCTCTGCATGCATTCTCTCTGTACTTACACTTACTCTGTATGGTTCTACTTCATGAAATGTACAATTTTGTATGAAATGTTTTTAATGTATTTGTGCATTTATGTGGAAAAATGTTATAACATGCATAATGCTCATGGAGAGCAACTGTCAAAAACTGAAGACTCCATTGTGATCTGCTAAATAATACTGCAGAAAATTAATACAAATGAATAATATTTCTAAGTCAGTTAAGTGATAAATGAGATTGAATGGAGGGTGGCCTCCTTGTTTTCCTATCATGGTAGCATCTAAATATAAGAACAACTTTGTAAAGCAGTCACTTTAGTGATAAATGTGGAAATGTACACACACATTAGTAATTACAACTCCTAATTCTGTGTAGAACTCGTAATACTATCTTGTGGCCTTTTAAATACTTGCTTATAAGCTTTAGATGTCTCTATTTTAAGATGCTAAAGTTTCTTAACTTCAAGCTGGTTTCACTTTCAAAAGTGAGGAGTAATGTAACATGTTGGTTTAGTCTTGTTTTATTTCCTAGTCTTTTTTAAAACTACTTTAAGGAACTGCCCATCTCTGATTCCATATTCTTGTTTATATCATTGGTAATGTCATGATGATACTAGGTTTTAAGAACAATGCTGACAGAATGAAAGGAAGTATAATAAAACCTGTAACCTAGTTGGCAGTGGTTAAGCCAGCTGCCCTAACCTTCTTTCTCTGGCCTTTTAGGGCAAATACAAGAGATACCCCTAGTATACTATTCACAATCATTTATAGTCCTTTAAATGTTATCATTTTTATGCTTTCTGTTGATAACCTGCATTTAACTTCAGAGCAAAAAGGATAAATTAATATCTGAAGCTGGATCAGCCAAATAATAGAGACCTTGACAACTTGTCAGGACTAGATAATTGAGCTTTATACCAGTACTACTGCTTGGAGCCTTCTGAAGTAGAATAAATTGACTAAAACAAGACTGTCACAGAACTAACAAGATTAAATATCCAACCTATAAAATATTTGTTGAGGCAAATAGAGCTGGTTAACTCTCTTTTAGGTAACAATTAAGATTGTAACATGGTTCATGTTATAAAAATGAGACAGTATCACCCAAATATTACAATATGGATCAGGGCTTTATTTTTTTTCTGAAAAACAGTGGTGATCATAAGTCATCTTAGTAAACTTACCTCAAAATTAAAAAAAAAAAAAAAAAAAAAAAACCTTTAGAAAGCAAATAATTGTTACTGGGAGAAAAATCAAGCCTTAACTTTTTGTTTTTAAAAAAATATCTCTAGGAATATTTAAAGCCCTTTCCCCATAGATAAAGTATGCTTTTCTTGATGGCAGAAAAATGAAAATTAGCAACTTAAAAATTAGAATATGTAATTGTTAGAATCCAAAACATATAACTTTTACTACATAGAATATATTATCAGGCAAGAAAGGGAGGCATAAGTTACTACTGCTCATAACTGCTTATAGGCTAATAAGTTTAAAAGCTATATTAAGAAAATATATTCTGACTGAAAATTTTTTATCCATATAACTTTCTCCTACAGTGCATTCTGCAAGGAATTTAGGTTACTCTTCTGGGCAAAGTGTACATATTATTGGCAGAAGCTATGAGTTGAAAATTCTCAGTTTAGATTTCCCAAAGAATATATTGCTATGGTTAATGTATTTGAAAAACTAATTAAACCTGTGTTTAGCTAGAAAACAAGCATTTATTAGTACCTGAATGATATTTCAGGGGTATGTAAAATTACAGAATCCCTACAGCAATTTCTTTCCTACTTGAAAGGTTTCAAATCAACAGTTACTGCTACCCTGCGAGACTCTTCTACATACAGCCTGAAGAAAATGAGCATAACCTTTAAATAAATTACAACCTATCTTGGAGATGTGATATATTAAGTGGAAATGGATGTAAATAAAATTCCGTTATCTCAGTGACTGTTCTATTTCATTTTATTTTATGGGCTTTGGAAAAAAAACCCTAAAATTACTTAAGCAAAATCATAGTAAATATAGAAATGAATTTTAAACATTGCTGTTTATTAACCCCATTGCTTATCTGTAATTTTTCCCTACTGATCACTGCTTGTCAGAGGAAAGACCTTCCCTAAAAAAGTTTCTACCAATAATTAGTACTAGATTTAAAAGAAACTGAAACCATCGCTTTCTATACACACCAGTCTAGTGTAACATAAGATAGTGTTTTGCATATATGCTGATGTATAATAAACACTTCTTAAACGTGCCTCTAAATCATTCCGTACTATTTTATTTTATTTTATTTTTTAAATATTTATTTATGCATACAAGAACTGGGGCACAGGCCAGAGATGTGGAGGGTGAGAGAATCCACCAGAGACAGTGGGGAACAGAACAGGCAGAGTGACTGAAACACACTTCTGAGGTGAACAGTGAGGAGGCGGGAGAGGTCCGCTGCGCCATGTGGGTAGCTCCCTGGCTGGGGATCAAACTCGTGCTGCAGTGGCTGCAGACAGCTTCATAGGTTGTGTCTTAACCCCCTGCGCCACCAGGGAGGCCCTCTAAATCATTCTGTATTATTTTAGAAGAGACTGAGAAAAGAACTTGAGAATTTTATTTAAAATACCTACTTCTGGAAGGGTGATTTTTGATCAGCTCTATCACATACATCTACTTTCACTTAGACCTGTATGTCTAGAATCATGGTGTTTAGAAGAACACACACATTTCACATTCTTAGCCATCAAGATTTCAGTACAGTATAGTCTGGCAAGAAAGTAGATAAATTTGAGAATGACCTTAAAAGTTTTCCTAGGTCCTCTTAAAATACTGGCTTGTAAGATCTCTTTATAACACACACTTCATGGAGAATTAAGGGCAATAAGGAATTTCTTTGGTTAAATCAGTAGTTCTCCTACATTAAGATGCTTTCTTTGAGCAGAGGGGGCATTGTTAAAACAGAGTGATGATCCCATCACCCCCCTAAGTTTTGACTCAGTAGGTAAGGCGTGGGGCTGAAAAATTTGCATTTTCATCATATTCCCAGGTGGTGGTCCAAGAACCGCACTTTGAGATAAAACCACTGGGTTAGGTAAATGTATCTTTACAAAGGTTTTCAGATCTGGCTGCACATTACAGTCACTTGAGAAGCTTCCTAAAAAAACTGTTTTTTACCTCTACTGCTAGAAATTCTATCAGTCAGCTATGGTACCCAGGTACCAGTGCACTTTTAAACTACAGGTGATCCTAATATATAGCCAGGGCTGAGAACCACTGATGACTACTAGTAAGAACAAGAATCCCAAAAGATTTGTCTTAGCTAGATAGTTCATCTGGCATGTTGGTTTGCTGTTGTAACAAATTACCACAAATTTGATGGCTTCAAAGAACACAAATGTACTAGCTTACAGTTTTGGAGACATCTGAAAATGGGTTGATAGAGCTGCATTTCTTATGGAGAATGTAGTGGAGAATCTATTTCCCTGCCTTTTTTCAGCTTCTAATGTGGCCTGCATTTCTTGGCTTGTGGACCTCTAATACTTCAACATTGACTTCCTTTTTATAAGGGGATTATATTGTAATTATATTGGACCACCTGGGTAATCCAAGGTACTCTCTCCAGTTTGAAATCCTTCATCCCATCTGCAAAGACCATTTTCTTTCTTTTAAAATTAATTTATAAATTTTCTTATATCATTGTAAAGATGTGATTAAGATGGGGCAGTAGTTTATTTCTCTTCTCAGGTTCTAGTCCTCATTCTCCCATCACCATAGCACACCCGTGATCCATCTCCCCCAACCCTTACACTTTTCCCTCTCCTGCTGTATGCTTCAGATCTATGGTCAGTTTGCAAGTTTTGTCTTTTTCCTAACCCTTTTTTCTGTTCCTCTACATTCCACATAAGATTGTCCTTGGATATTAAACTGATAAGAACTCGATGCTAGCGAAAAGGCTGAAAAGACTGTTTCCATGTAACTTAACATTCACAGGTTTGGGGGGGGGTGCTGTAGGGGAGCATTATTGTACCTACTTTACCCAGTTTCTCTTTGGGTATAGAAATTTCACTATAAAGTCACACCCAATATCAAAATGCAGATCTTCGTTGACTTACAATGGGGTTATATCCAAAGAAATCCACTGTACATTGAAAATACCAAAGTTGAAAATGCATTTAATACACCGATCAAACATTATAGCTACCTTAATTATGCTTTTATCAGCTTATATCAAGTAAAAATCACCTAACACAAAGTCTTTTTTTTTTTTTTTTAGAGAAAGAAGGGGGTGGGGGCGGGGAAAGGAAGGGTTGGGGTCAAAATAAGGGGGTTGTAATTGTATGGGGAATATAAAAATAAAATTTAAATTAAAAAAAAGAAAATAATAACACACTGGAGTCATGGAAAAAGGGTGATCAAACTTTCTTACCTCCTGTTGAAAAAATAATGTAAAGTGCAAAATCCTGGGCACTATTTTCAATCTGTCAATGGAATAAATGAACAGACATTTTAAAAAAAAAAAAAGAAAAGGAAAGAAAGAAGGAAATCCTGCCATTTTTCTTTTTACTTTTTTTTTTTTTAGATATATTTATTTATTTATACAAGCACTGGGTACAGTCAGAAGCGCGGGAGGGTGAGAGAACTCACCAGAGCCAGAGCAGGAAGCAGAACAGGCAGAAGGACTGAAGTACGCTGCTGAGGGGAGCAGCGGGCGGCAGGAGAGGTCTGCGTGCCATGTGGGACCCTCGCCCGGCGGCCGGGGATCGAACTGGTGCTGCAGAGGCTGTGGGCAGCTTTGCAGCCCAGCGCTCAACTGCTGCGCCACAAGGGGAGGCCCACACAAAGTCTATTTTATAATAGTGTTGAATATCTAATATAATTTATTGAACACTGTAATTTATTTTCACTGAAAGTGAAAAACAGAATGATTGCATAGTTTTTCACCAATAACACAGTTGAAAGTACAATGGGCCTGGAGAATGAAACACTGCACTAAAATTAATTGCTGGAGGATAGAAATGCTATAGTTACAGGGTTGTCTTTCTGTGATAAGGCTCAGAACAGCTGGTAGGTAGGTTGTTTACTTTCATGATCACATGGCTGACTAGGAGCTTTGGCTCCCTGCCACTGCCCAACAGCATGAGTACTGCACAGCCTATCACTAGCCAGCACCCCCATCCCCCAAAAAATAGTCTGTACGGAATGTGTGTTGTTTTCACACCCATTGTAAAATTGACAAATCAAAAATCTTAAATAGAACCACTTTAAATTGGGGATTATCTGAAATGAGCAATCACAACATTGAGAGGGAACAAAAATAAGGGAAATAAACCAAGAGTAGAGGTTTATCCTCTTAGGATAGGTTGAGTTGAGGGAGAGAAGTAGTTATATTAAAACAGAATTGAATGACTAAATTCTGAAACCCAGTTCCAAACCGTCTTCTCTCACTAAGCCCTTACAGATCCTTCCTCCATTCAGGAAAATTGATAAAAAGCAGATCAGCCTATGTGAAAACACCTCTGATCTTGGAGCTATCTCCCCACATGTGTCTGGCAGATATCCTTTTAATAAAATGCATAGTATTTATGTGCTCAGTAGTGCCAATCGACTTCTTGGTGTTTCACTCTTTAAATACTCATCACTGTCCCAGCCCTCCCAGTTACTGGAATCAGCCCGGGAGCTTCTGCTAGGCAGGGTAAGATTTCAGCACTGGGACCCTCCACTCACAGTCCTCACAGCCCTCCAAGCCAGTGGAACAAGGCACAGACATGCTCCAGGGCAGGCTCTACCACCACTCCAGATCTCACAAGGCCCCAGCAGCTGTGCCCAACATCAGGTAACACCCAGAAGAGGGGAGAGAAGGACCCACATACAACAAAAGCCCCAATTACAACAGAGCAAACCCAAAGCAAACAATAGGGAGAAAGAAAAATACAAATAGCCAAGAAAGTCTTCTGGGGAACAATATAAAACGGGAATATACAGTGCTCAAACATTTAGTTTATTTCTAAAACTTGGTTATTGTAAATAGTATTGAAACGATGCTAAGACAGGGCTCTAGCAGGGCTACAGCACTCAAAGGACAGTGCACAGGTGGAGGTCAGGTCACTGTCTATGGCTTTTCACCATGTAAACACAACTAAAGACCACTAATCTTCAAGGAACAACAACAATGGGGCTTATTTATCAAACAGGGGAACAAAGAATTCTGGCTATCTCAGCACAGAGTCCAGAAGTCCCAAACAAGACTGTTCATTAGATGGTGCTGTCCCATCAATGATGGCCTAGAGTTTGTGGCAACACCAACAAGCAGTGGGCCAGGATCCAATTCACAGTGGCAGCTGGAAGTGCTCAGAGGTGGGGCTGCTGAGATGACAATACAGAAGCTCACAGAAGGATAGACTGGACAGCACCAGAGACAACAGCACCGGGAGGTGGTATTGGACAACAGAAGTGGTGGACAGCTCTTAGAGGTGACCCAGACAGCGTGCCAGTCACCTGTCAACAGTACTGATAGTACTGGCCAGTAGTGCCAGTCACCACTGGTCACCAGAGGCAGGCATAGCAGCCAGGTCTCTGTAACAGTCTTTGGCTTCTTTCTTTGGAGATAGGCTGCTTGAATGCTTCTTTCCTGCAAGGTTGTCACTGATCCTTTATTTCTTCAGAGTCCTGAAACAAAATCTACAAGCTGGCTCCTGCCCTTCCTTCTATCCTTTTCAGGGTCTCCTACCATACAAGTCTGATTGGACCATTTTCAATCCTAAATTACTGATTGGACATTTGCACCAAACAGCTCATTCTTGTTTTTGGTTTTGTGTTTTTATGTGAATAATTAACTAATGATCTGGGCTTGAGCCTTATTGGTTCATTTAGCTCATACATGATTGTTTCATTCTACAACTTGGTGTCTGCAAAGACCCTACCTGTTCTGACCTGAAGGCAGGCTCATGGGCTGGTGGGCTCTGAGCCAGGGCTGGCCTCAGTGGGACTGGAGGCACTTGGCGCATGGTACCTGTTCAGTGGGGCTGGGTATGAAATTAAGGCTGAGAGTAAGGGGGTGGCCCTGCAGCAGCACTGGATCAGCAGCACTTTGTCCCAGCTGCTGCAGGGTGGGCTCAGCTGAGAGCCCACCATGTTAGCCTGGGGCTCCAGGAGCTGCAGCACTGGAGCTGGTCCAGTGGGGCCCCATGCTCCTCCCTACAGCTGTGAATCAGGGGCCATGGGATTTGCTGTTGCCTCCTGCAAAGGGTAACCTTGCCAGTGGGGCTGCATGCCTTGGGCCAGTGTGGCAGGGGAACCACTGCCCCATGAAGTGTGTGCCAGCAACAACCTGAGCCCAGTGGAGCCACAGGTGGCAGGCAGTAAAATGCCCCCCACAAGCAGCATGCTTCTGGAGCCAGCTAATGGAGCACAAGGTCTGGCGCTCAAACCTGCCTTGTGCTGGGGCCAGTGCCTAAGGTGAATGGCAATGTAGCCATCAGCAGGGCTGTCTGGGTGCTGCCCAGAGGCAGCATCCTGGGTGGCCTGTGGGAAATTCCCCCTGCAGCCTGTGGAGGAAAGGGGCTGCCCACAGTCAGTATCTTCAGCCACTATGCTTTTAGAGTGCTGTGTGCAGCTCTCAGCAGCCTCCACTGGCCAACCCTCCAGCTGTACTCACTGATTGGTAAGGTGGAGGCACCAACAAAGCCACATGTCCCACTGCTTGCTTAGTGGTAAGGAGCTGGTCTTGTCCAGAGGCTTATGCTGCAGGGATCCGGTTTCAAATAAATAACAGAAAAGGAAAAAAACCCCGAGAACCTAACCACAGACATGGAAGAGCTCTCTTACCTATCAGAAAAGAATTAAAAATTGTCATGATTAAAAACTAAAGAATGGGAACAATACAAAGAAAACTCATGACAAGTGATCAGAGATATATGAGAAAACTCAGAAAAAGGAAATGAATACTGAGAAGCACAAGCAATAAACAGATCGAAATTGAAACTTTAAACAAGAAAATAGAATTGCAAGATGTACAAAGATAAATGGAAGAGGTAACAAATTCTGGAGAAAGCCATGAAAGCACAATAAAACTAATGAAAGAATAAGCAATCTCAAAGACATAAATGAGGCAAGAATAAAGATACAGGGCCTCCCCGGTGGCACAGCGGTTGAGCGCTGGGTTGCGAAGCTGCCTGCAGCCTCCACAGCACCAGTTCGATCCCCGGCCACCTGGTGACGGTCCCGTCCCACATGGCGCGCAGGCCTCTCCTGCAGCCCACTGTTCCCCTCAGCAGTGTGCTTCGGTCCTTCTGCCTGCTCTGCTCCCCGCTCTGGCTCTGGTGAATTCTCTCACCCTCCCGCGCTTCTGACTGTACCCAGTGCTTGTATAAATAAATAAATAAATCTAAAACAAACAAACAAAAAAGAATAAAGATACAAAAAAAGATATAAAGGAAAAAGAATGAAGAGGGCCTCCCCCGGTGGCGCAGTGGTTGAGCACGGGGCTGGGAAGCTGCCCGCAGCCTGTGCAGCGCCAGTTCGATCCCCGGCTGCTCCCGGGCCACCAGAGGAGGGTCCCGCATGGCGCGCAGACCTCTCCTGCCGCCTGCTGCTCCCCTCAGCAGTGTACTTCGGTCCTTCTGCCTGCTCTGCTCCCCGCTCTGGCTCTGGTGAATTCTCTCACCCTCCCGCGCTTCTGACTGTATCCAGTGCTTGTATAAATAAATAAACAAATAAATCTTTAAAAAAAAATTTAAAAAAAAGGAATGAAGAAACACTTTGAGAATTTTCTGACACCATGAGGAAAGAAAATATAAGAATCACAGGAATCTGAAGGATAGTGAAGGGAATGGAAAAATTATTCAAGGAAATGATGGAAGAAAATGTGAACAAGGAACTGAACGTAAAGAGGAAGCAAAAACACCACCAAGCTACCTATGTAAAAGGAGACCTACAGCAAGACACATTATTAGTAAAATTTCCAAAAAACCCAAGACGAAGAAAAAAAAATGAAGGTAGAAGATAACCTATAAAAGAACCACCTGGCTAACATCGAACTTCTCTGAAAAACAGTATGGGCAAGAAAATGAGATGACATACTCAAAAATACTCCAAGACAAAATATGCCAACCAATAATACTTTATCCTGCAAAGCTCTCTTTCCTGTATAAGAGAGAAATAAGGACCTTTTCAGACAAAGAAAATCTTAGGGAGTTTACATCAATTAAACCCCTCCTCCAAGAAATATTAAATGGACCTTGAGGATTTAAACCAGATTGAGGAATGAACACAAGAACTGAAAAAGAAATTAAATGGAACCACAGAATTAGGAACAAAATGGCAGTAACAGAATTTGCCATATCAGTAATCATTCCAAATGTTAATGGACTGAACTCACCAATTAAAAAACAGACTAACAGTTGGATTGGGAAATAGAATCCAACCATCTGCTCCCTCCAGGATACATAAGTTCCAAATATTAACATAAACTGAAATTAAAGGAATGGAGAAAAATTCTGTAAGCAAATGGTACCCAAAGGAAGGCAGAAACAGCTATTCTTCTACTAGAGCTTAAAAAAGTAAAGACACAAGGATGGACACTACATAAAAGTTAAGGGAATACAACAGGAAAACATAAATATATACTTGCCAACCGACGGAGCACCAAAAATACATCCAACAACTATTACCTAATCTGAAAACAAACAACACCCCACTATCATCAATGGACAGATCAACAAGACAGAAAATAAATAAGAGCAAAATTGCCCTAGATAAAGAATTAGACTGAATGGGTTTTAAGACACTGAGAGGGCCCTGTACCCCAAAAAGTCAAATATACATTTTTTACAAGTGTACATGGGTCATTCTCCAGAATGTGGATTGACCACATTCTGGGCCACAACACAGTGTCAACAAGTACATGAAAGACTGAAATCATACTAAATAACTTCTTTGACCATAAAGGCACTGAACTAGAAACCAACTACGAAACAAGTACAAAGAAATACTCTAATTCATGGAGACTGAACAAACAATACTGAATGACCACTGGCTAAATGAGAAAATCAAAGAAGAAATAAAAAAATACCTTGAGACAAATGAAACACAATCTTCCAGAATGTATGGGACACAGACAAAGTGGTACATATATAGCAATACAGGCCCATATCAATAAGTAAGAGCAAGATAAACAATCTTGCCTCTCATCTCAAGGAACTTAGAAAGGAACAACAAAAAATTTCCAAAAGTCTGTGGAAGGAAATAATGAAATTTAGAGCAGAAATAAATGAAACATAAATAAAAAGTAAAAAATAAAAATTATCAATCAAACCAAAAGTTGGCTCTTTGATAAAATTAAGTATCAATAGTTAAATCTTTAGCTAGACTCACTAAGAAATGAGGCAGAAAACTCTTGGATTGAAAATGAAAAAAAAAGTTACAACAGACACTGCATTTATATACAAATAAAATTAACAATCTAGAAGAGACAGATTCTTAGAATTATACAATCATCCAAGACTAAATAGGGAAGAAACAGAAAACCAAGAGAAACCAATCACAAACAAGGAAATTGAAACAGTAATCAAAACACTCCCCTAAAAAAACAAAATACCAGGACCAGATGGCTTTACGTTGAATTCTATCAAAACGCTGAAGATGAACTAATATCTATCTAGCTCAAAGACATTGGATAAAAATCATGAAAGAAGGAATTCCTCCAAATATATTTTATGAGGCCAACATCATACTAATACCAAAACCAAACAAAGACAACACTAAGAAAGACACCTACAGACCAATCTTCCTAGTAAACACAGTTAAAAATCAATACTTTGTGGGTCTCCCCAGTGGCGCAGTGGTTGAGCACTGGGTTGCGAAGCTGCCCTCAGCCTCTGCAGCGCTGGTTTGATCCCTGGCTGCTGGATGAGGGTCCCGCATGGCACGCAGACCTCTCCTGCTGCCCGCTGTTCCCCTCAACAGTGTACTTTGTCAGTCTGCCTGCTCTGCTCTCAGTCTGCCTGCTCTGCTCCCCGCTTTGACTCTGGTGAATTCTCTCATCCTCCCGCGCTTCTGACTGTACCCAGTGCTTGTATAAAATAAATAAAAAAGTCTTTAAGAAAAAAAAAAAGAAAATCAATACTTTGCAAACATAATACCACATGAAAGATTACGCATGTAATTTTTATATATAAATATATATATGACCATGACCAAGGGGATATGAGGAAAACAAGGATGCTTCAAAACCTGAAAATCAATCAACATAATCACCAAAAAGATAAAAGCATATGATCATATAAGCAGATGCTGAGAAAGCACTTGAGAAGATTCAGCATCCATTTTATTTATTTATTTATTGGTTTCACCTATATTTTATTTTTTTATTTCTTATTTTTTATTTTAACATTTATCATTGTTAAATTTTTTTAGACAATATTTGCTTTCCCCTACCCCCTCAGATTGAGCCCCATAGATTTTCCTTCCCCAAGGCACCCATGCACCATCACCACAGTCCCCTGTGCTCCTCCCTCCCTCCCTCTCTCCCCTCTCCCTCCTCCTCCCCGAAGTATGTCTCTGATTTATAATTGTCTGTTTTTGCTTTGTTGTGTTTTGTACTGTTATTTTTTTTTTATATACTGATGTCTTATTTGGTTCCCCTATATTCCTGTTATAATTGAAACCATCTGATATTTTTCTTTTTTCCTTCTGGCTTATTTCGCTGAGCATAATTCCTTCTACCTGCATCCACATTGCTGCGAATGGCACGAGTTTATCTTTTTTGATTGCTGAGTAATATTCCATTGTGTATATATATACCACATCTTCTTGATCCAGTCATCTATTTTTGGGCTTTTTTCAATTTTTACCTATTGTAAATAGTGCTGCAATAAACATAGGTGTACAGGTGCTCTTTTGAATCACTGTTTTTGTGTCCTTTGGGTAGATCCCTAGTAGTGGAATTGCCGGATCGGATGGTAGCTCCATTTTTAGTAGTCTGAAACTGAATAAAGAGCCCAGAAATAAAGCCACACTTATATGAACAACTAATCTTTGACAAAGGAGCAAAGAATATGCAATGGAACATGGACAGGTTGTTCAATAAATGGTGCTGGGAAAACTGGACCCCAACATGCAAAAAATGAAACTAGACCACTACCTCTCACCATGCACAAAAATCAATTCAAAATGGATAAAAGAACTGGACATAAGACCTGAAACCATAAAATATATAGAAGAAAATATAGGCAAAACACTACATGACATACATCTCAGAAACATCTTTAAAGATTCATCACCCATAGCAGTGATAGTGAAGGCAAAGATAAACACCTGGGATTATATCAAACTGAAATGCTTCTGTACAGTCATAGAGATATTAACCAAAACAGAGACACCCTACTTATTAGGAAAAAAATTTTTGCACTCCAGTCAACTGATAAGGGACTGATCACAAAGATATACAAAGAACTCACACGGCTCAACAAAAACAAAATAAATGATCCAGTCAAGAAATGGGCAGAACTCAAAAGACATTTCTCCAAAGAGGAAATGCAAATGGCCAACAGGCATATGAAAAAATGTTCAACATCCCTTATCATCAGAGAAATGCAAATCAAAACCACACTGAGATATCACCTTACACCAGTAAGAATGGCACATATAAAAAAAACAAGCAAAACGAACGTTGGCAAGGATGCAGTGAAAAAGTAACTCTCCTACATTGCTAGTAAGAGTGCAAACTGGTCCAGTGTCCATTTATAATGAAAACCCTGGAAAACCACAATGAGATACTACCTCACACCTGTGAGAAAGGTCCCCATTATAAAGAAAAAAAACAAAAAACAAAACCCAAGTTACAGAAACAACAAATACTGGCAAGGGTGTGAAGAAAAAAGAACTCTTCTAAACTGTTGGTGGGAACGTAGACTGACCCAGCCACTATGGAAAGAAGTTTGGGGATTCCCAAAAAATGGATCTACCATATGACCCAACAATTCCACTCCTAGGTTATCTACCCAAAGAACACAAAAACACTAATTTGAAAGGAAACCTGCACTCCTGTGTTTATTGCTGCACTATTTACTACAGTTAAGATATGGAAACAATCCAAATGTCACACAACAGATGAGTAGATCAAGAAGATATGGTGTATACATTCAACAGAATACTACTCAGTCATCAAAAAAGATAAACTCAAATGCTTTTTGCAGCAACAAGGATGGAGTTGGAAGGAATATCCTAAGTGAAATGAGTCAGAAGGCAAAAGATATATATTGGATGGTTTCACTCATATATGGAATATAGAAAAAACAAAGGATTAAACTATAAAACAGCTCCTTTAAGGCTGACCATAGATCTGAGGCATACAAGGGAGGGAGAAGGAAGGGAGAGTGGGAGAAGAGAAAATGGGAGAAGAGCGCACAATGGACTATGGTGGAGGGCAATAGGTGCTTTGGTGGTGGGAAAACTATGGTGACCACGCCTGAAGGAGAAATTCTGTATCGTGAAAAGACAAACAAGTATGTAAAATGATATGTCATTAATTTAAAACAAACAAACAAAACCCTCATCAATCTAAGGATATTCACTTGGTATGACAGGGATCAAGATAAAAACATAAAAAAGTGAACTTGGAAACAAAATACAAACCATACCCTCTAAAAAATAAATTACATCTGTGAAATATGAATAGAATGCTATAAAAGATTCTTGGAAATTGTGACTTGAAGCTGTCCATAGCCTCTGCAGCACAAGTTCAATCCCCAGCCAGCCAGGGAGCAACCCACATGGCACAACGGACCTCTCCTGACTCACCCGCTGCTCCCCTCAGCAGCGTACTTCGGTCAGTCTGCCTGTTGTGCTCCTCACTCTGTCTCTTGTGAATCCTCTCACCCTCCACACCTCTGGCCTGTACCCAAGCTCTTGTATGCATAAATAAATAAATCTTAAAAAAAAAATAAAGTTCACTTACTATGCTAGTTTCTGGTCATGAACTTTCAAAGACCAAAAACATTTCTAATATAAACAATCTTACTCATTCATTAATTCATTTTCTAACTTGCCTATCCCAGTTCAGGGTCTTGGGTGGTGAGCCTATCCCTGCAGCTCAGGGCACAGGACAGTGTAATGGTACAATGATGACATTTAGACATGTAAGATTTAAGAACAGTTACCTTCCTTGCATTTGTCTCAGTAAGATCTCAAGATGGCATACACAAAACAAGGAAGAAACCAAGAAAGAGGCATACAAAGGATACAGGAAAAGAGACTATCCCAAACAGCAAAGTGACGAAATGAGTCAAACTCCAAATGGTGAAGAGAATCTGGAATTAAGTTGTGCACTAGGTCTAAAGTGCAAACAAAAGAATAGTCAGATAAAAAGGCCCCAGAAGAGATTTTTTGAAAAGATGAAATAAACTACCTGACATGAATAAACTTTATCAAAGGACATTTTGACAATTGAAATATTTGTTAGTCATATTTAAAAAAAATATTTCATGACATTCAGAAAACTAAGCAGATAAAACAAGAACTAGCTTGGGCCTCCCCGGTGGCGCAGCGGTTGAGCGCTGGGTTGCGAAGCTGCCCGAGGCCTCTGCGGCGTGGGTTCGATATCCGGCTGCTCCCCGGCCACCGGAGGAGGGCCCCGCATGGCGTGCAGACCTCTCCTGCAGCCCGCTGCTCCCCTCAGCAGTGTACTTCGGTCCTTCTGCCTGCTCTGCTCCCCGCTCTAGCTCTGGTGAATCCTCTTACCCTCCTGCGCTTCTGACTGTACCCAGTGCACGTATAAACTAACAAACAAATAAATAAAACATGCCTCTATTAAAAAAAAAAAAAAACAAAAAAAAAACCAAGAACTAGCTTGAGGAAAACATAAGTACAGAAAAGAAAAATAACTAAAGCACACTTCAGTGTTTCTCAAACTTATGCGTAAGAATCACTTGGGAATTTTGTTACATGCCTTCAAATTCTGGCCTGCATCTATAGAGATTCTGCGTTTTTCTCAAGCTCCCAGGAGAGGCCAGGACTGTTTTTGATTAATGAAAAATTCATTATGTGCTAACTACAATAAATGTGAAACAGCAATATAATGTTACAGTAATTGTTCAGAAACTTTTTCTGACAATCCTACTGCCCATAACTAAAACAATTTTAGACTCCAGTTGCCTTTTTGTAACGTATCTTTTATTTGGCTACCCCCACTGCCATACTCTACTACCTTCTTCTTTGGTTGTCTTTATTATCAGGACTGAAAAAGCTACATATTCAGTCTCCCAGCCTCCCTCACAGCCAAAGATGGACAGGTGTCACAATTTTCTACAGTGACAGTCAGCTGAGAGGGATTTTGAGAAAACTGACTTTCCTATTGAAGGACAGAAGAGGCTGGCACAGCTATCTTTTCTTTCTGCCTTTAACACTGCTGGTATATTTGATATTGTGTCTGTCAGTCCTTTTACAAGCTTGAGACAACAATCATAAGAATGTTAGGAACATGCCAAGAACAGTGAAATATACAGATACATGAGGACATCAGTGACAGCTGAACCAACAGTTATAATCTGTAGATTTCATATTATTCCAAAATTAACTAGTGCAGGGGTCTGTTTTGCACATATCATCCCAATATTTATTCATGATATAGCTACTTAGATATTTGACTTTTGTTCATCACTGTAAAGTACATTAACAGAAATTATTAAGGAAAAAAACAGGAATTCCAATACTTCCTCCTGCACATCAATGGGTCACTGAAACTGTGGGTTTATTTTTCAACCAACTGAAATTGTTCAGTCTCAGGCAATAAAAACTTAAATGAGATTTACTTGAAAGTGAGGTAACTCACAGAATTCACAGACAAGCTAAAGCAGGCCTCAGGAATTATAAGTTCAAATTTGTAAATTATTAGGAATCTTTGCTCCCATCACCATCCATACTTGAGATTTAAATTCCCGAGAAATAACCTACTAGCCGAAGCACATGGAGTCAGACAATGCAATTCTACAAGTAAAGTTCATTAGCCAAAAACACATGGCTGGGTAAGGATCCCAGTAAATTTTTACACAAAATCAGCATTTTCAGAATAGTCCTTCGGAATAAAGTTACTCTCCAATCCAATTTAGTTTCTTGAAAAATAGTGTATAATCTTAGAATTGCAATTAAGATAATGTTGTCAAGTCTATAAAATAAGCAAATCTAAAGCCTAAACTCCAGGACTTTTTTTTCCCATATACAAATGGCTGGCTTATTTTTATTAAAAAAATTATTATTATTAAAAAAAGGAAAGGATGGGCCTCCCTGGTGGCGCAGTGGTTGAGCGCTGGGCTGCGAAGCTGCCCACAGCCTCTGCAGCACCGGTTCGATCCCCGGCCACTGACAAGGGTCCCACATGGCGTGCAGACCTCTCCTGCTGCACCCGCTGCTCCCCTCAGCAGTGTACTTCGGTCCTTCTGCCTGTTCTGCTCCCCGTTCTGGCGAATTCTCTCACCCTCCCACATTTCTGACTGTACCCAGTGCTTGAATAAATAAATCTTAAAAAAAACTGAAAAAAAAAAAAAAAAAGGAAAGGATGCTTGCAGAGACTCAAGCAGGCAGAAAGAGCTGCCTCCAGGGCATTCTGTATGTCAAAAAACTAATTGCACAATTTGGATATAGCAACTGACTATAAATTATGATCTACAAGCTACTCATAGTCTTCCAAAAGGATCTAAAAATTCCTATAATTTCACACTTAACCTTGCACTACTCATTTTATTCTTATGTCCTCTACTGACATTAATGAGTTCACAAGCAGAAGCTACAAGTCAGTTTCGAATTTTATTTAACTTAAAAGGTTAACAAAATGTGTAATTAAAATCTTACCAAACTTATCGATCTAAAATATGTTTACATAGAGGACAGTAACTTATGGTAGAGTCCATGTTCATTTAAAAATATGCTTCTTTCTTCCACAAAAACTCTATGGAAGGCAATTAACATTTTCTTTTACACAGCATAAGAATCAGATGCAAACTTTAGATGTAAATTTCTTTGTCAACTCTGAGGCTGAAGTTGGGAGGCAGAAATGTTCATAGTGCAGAAAAATGATGGAAATAAACAGCTGCTTGTTCCAGATGCCTCTGTTCATATTTCTTACAGTAGTATCACATACTTGAAACTCAGACCCAGTCACTTCTTCTTCTTTCCTTTTCCTTTCTTACTCCCCTCTCCTTGCTGCAGAGTTTGGTCACCACCTCCTGTTTTTTGTGTCCTTGTTTTTAATTTAGGTATCATTTCTGCTGCATACAACATTACTGACTTACCTAAGAATCAGAAATTAGGCTTAGTATTTAAAAGAACAAAATCAAAATGTAAAACATTAAATTGAAAACAAAAATGTTGGCCTTGGTCCAAAATTGAACTTGACCTGAGCATCAAAGGAGAATATATCTCAATATATCTCAAGCTGGAAACAAGAGTCAGAATATCACACCTTAAGCTATAGAAACATGCCTTCTCAAACTTCTAACAAAACCCAATTAAGGTACAAAAGATTTTAAGGTACAAAAGATTAAGGTACAAAATATTTTACTCAAATGTTTAGGTGATTTATGTATATAGGCACGTGTTCTGTACCAAGAGCCTCTTCCAGCTCCAGTAGTTACCATCTTTATCTTAAAACACCTTGCTCTTGGCTCTTTTCATTTTACTATTTTCTTAGTGGAAACGTGAAATATATCTTCAACTGTAATTTCTATGGTTATTTTATTTATTTTATATAAAAACCAATCTTTAATTCAAAAAACAACTGAGTTGTCAAAAAATTAAATTGTCCATTTGGGGTCTTTGTGTAAAGGGAAAAAAATCTTATTTTAAAAAATTCAAATGCTTGGGTTCCCTCGTGGTGCAGGGGTTAAAATGCAACCTCTGAGGCAATCCACAGCCACTGCAGCAAGAGTTCAATGCACCGGCCAGGGAGCTACCCATATGGCACAGCAGACTTCTCCTGACTCACCCACTGCTCCCTTCAGCAGTGTGTTTCAGTCAATCTGGCTGTTCTGTTCCCCACTCTGTCTCTGATGAGTCCTCTCACCTCCTGCACCTCTGGTCTGTACCACGGTTCTTGTATAAAAATTAAAAAAAAAAATTAAAATGCTTTTTGAAATAAATTCTGAAAAGATTAACACATAAAAACTTATCTTCCCAATACCTAGAATTAAAATTTTAGAACTCAAATGTCAATTTTATTGGTTATGGTTATTTAAGAAATAAAGCACTAAATATAAGGCTATAGTCCTCCCTGACCATCTCTATACACCCTGCACTCTGATAGATTAATTAAAGATTGGCTATTTTCTTCTAATCATTGCAAAAGCATTTTATATATGTGTGTGTATATGGATATATATGTGCTATATATGTATATATGGATACACATCCATATACACACACACAAAATATCAGTACAGAATATTACATTACACATTTATCAATAAGTAGTGGTATTTTGTATTCAAATTTACCTAAGAGATCCCATACAATGTATATACCTCTTGCTTTTTTCAATGTGGCTTTTTAGATTAATCATAGAAATTATTAACACAGACCTCAAGGGTCTCTAGAATCTGAATGGCAGCTAACATCTGATTAATTAATAATTTTATATCACTAAACTGGAAGCAATGATGCATTTCCAGCAGATTATAAAGTGTTTGTAAAACTTTTTTTGGACAGATCATTAAAATTTATCACAATCTCAAAGAGGTTCTTAAAAGAAGTTAGAGCCACTGTTTACCTTTTTTTTTTTTAAAGATTTATTTATTTATTTATACAAGAACCGGGGTACAGGCCAAATGTGTGGGAGGGTGAGAGGATTCACCAGAGACAGAGTGGGGAACAGAACAGGCTGACCAACCGAAATACACTGCTGAGGGGAGCAGCAGACAAGACAGGAGAGGTCTGCTCGCCATGTGGGTATCTCCTGGCGGGAATCAAACTGGCACTGCAGAGGCTGCAGACAGCTTCACAGCACTGCGTTCAACAGCCTGCACCAACAGGGAGGCCCACTGTTTACCACTTTCCATCAATAGTCTTTATAGAATGCATATTATATTTTTACCTTTCAAAATCAATTTCAGAGCCTTTTCTGCAGTACAGAGGAATAACCTATCCCCAAATTGTGTATTTGTTCATCAAAAAAAGCTCACGTGATGGAAACTGTACAAGACACAGGCTGCCATCTTCTTGCTTGAGCTGGACCCGGACTCTGCCCCTGTATTGAACATCACGATTCCATTCTCTGGAATACATTTTATTTTTCTAACAAAAATAAGAATAAAAAGTTTTAAGAAAATTGAAAATTATCCCAATAAGATATGCATGGAAAACAGTGAAAAAAGAACCACATCATACCTCAAGAAATACATTAAGTCCAACTGCTGAGCATACATCTTGAATCTCTGTAGCTGTGGGATTTTCAACAGCCTGAATAGTTAAAATAAAAACACTACAGCTTAAAGTGGATACTGCTATATTGTGTAAATCACTTAAAATACCAACACCAAAACACATGTTAAAATCCTAGGCTTTCTCTTTCACTAGGTACAGTTGTTTTAATTGTAATTTTAAAAATTCCTAGGAATAACAATGATTCATACTTCTGTGGCCACTCCCTTAAAACAGAACATAAATTTCACAAGGGCAAGGACTGTTTTGTTCACCCGTATATTTAGCAGCACCTGACTTGCTGCTTGTAAAACAGTAGATTTTCAAGGAATATTGATTAAACGACCACTTTAGAAATCTGGAAGAAACTACTAAAGCCAAATACTTGCATTTCTTATGGGCCTGTAATTCTACTCTAGGATCTATCAGTAAAATTCAAAAATTCATTCACTAAAGTTCAAAAATGTTCACAGCAGCAGTATTTTTAATAGCCCCAAACCAGAAACAACTTAATTATACATGAACAGTAGTATGAATTATGGTATGCTAACGCAATGAAATACTACAGAGCAGTGCTTTTCAGTAAGGCAATTTTGTGCCCTAAAAGACATCTGGGAATGCTTAAGAGTCATTTTTGATTGTTATAACCTGGGTAGGGTAGGGCACTAGCAACTGGTGGGTTGAGGCCATGAATTCTTCTAAACATCCTAAAATGTACAAGGTAACTCCCACAAGAAACACTTATCTGACTCAAAATGTCAGGCTTCTGGTGCTGAGCAACGCTGTGACAGAGCAATAAGAATTACTACACTAAAGTGTGGGGAAATCACATAAGCTTAAAGTTCAGTGAGAAAAGACAGACAAAAGCACACAGTATATAAGCCATCTGAAACCACTGTTGGAAGCCAGGGCAGCGATTATCCTTTCGGGTGAGTATATATACAGAGAACAGTAACCAGAGGGAACATAACGGAATCTTCTTGGGTGCTAGCAATTTTTTTTTTTAATTTGGGTGCTAGTTACCCATGTGTACGTATATACTTGACATTTATGTATCTGTATGTATACTTTACATCAGTAAAGTTAAAAACAATTCATTCTCCAAATCTTAAGAACTTGCTACCAGAGGTCTCCCTCACAGCGGCTAAATTTCAAGTATTCTGAATCACTGCTTTAGTGTCTTCTCTTTTACCCTGAAGCAGCAAAGTAGAATTTCCTTTACATATTTATGCAGCAAATTGGGAAACATTAAATAACACAAAAATAACAAATTCCTGGTTCAGGTAAAGTTACCTTACATCTGTTGTTAGATTACAAAATGTAAATGACTCTTAAAAACTAGGGCAGGGGCCTCCCCTGGTGGCGCAAGGAGTTGGGACGAAACCTATGAGGCTGTCCACAGCCTCTGGGGCAGGAGTTCGATCCCCTGGTAGGCCATGGGGGCAACTCACATGGCAGTGTAGCAGACCTCTCCTGATCCACCCACTGCTCCCCTTAGCAGTGTACTTTAAGTTAATCTGCCTTTTCTGTTCCCCACTCTGTCTCTGTTGAATCCTCTCACCCCCCACACCTCTGGCCTGTACCCAGTTCTTGTATGCATGGATGAATAAATCTTTAGAAACACACACACACACACACACACACACACACACAAATAGGGCATGGGATGGTTTCACTTATATGTGGAATACAGAGAAAATGAACTAAGGGCCAGAAAAAAGAACTGGCAGATCTGAGGCCTACAGCAGGAAAGGGGTGGGGGAGGGGAAGTGGGGTGAAAACAGTGAGGGAAGAAGAGCACAAGAAACAGGGGTGACAGATCACAGGGTCTATTCTATGGTGGTGGGAGAACTATGGGGACAACATCAGAGTAGAGAAATCAAACACTGTACAAAAATTAACACTGTGAGTAAATTCAATGATAAAAATCTAACAACCAAACCAACCAAAAACCTACAATATGACCTCAATTTTGAAAACAAAGTAACTTCTACAATAACCCTGCAGTTGGCATTAGTACTTTTCAAACTTAAGCCACCAAGTCAACTATCACAGCACACAGGGAAAATCCTACCTTTTAAAACTGTAATACACTAATTTAGAAAGCATTAACTTTAAAATAACTGTACCCCTCTCAAAAAAATTAAAAAAAAAATAATGGAACTATAACAATGAAACTTGTCTGAATTTTCTGCAAGTCTTGTTTAATACTTCAACTGCATTCTGGATATTATATTGTACAATGCCATGTTGGCTTCCTTTATCAAGGAGAAGACTACCAAAATCTTGATTTAAAAAAATATGCAAGCCCTTCACCTCCCACCCCTTTCTTTCAAACAGTTTCATAAAGCACTACTTGGAAAAATTCCTGTAGCTATGACGTGTCTTTCTGGTTTCACCATCATTAAGAGAGCACCTCAATTCTTAGCTGCTGCTCTCCTCAAGCCCCCCACATTAAAAGTTACTGTGGCCTTAACATTACAACTTTTCCCAACCCTGCCAAAGAAGTACCTGCCACCGACTTACCTTACTTATGGGGATTCGCCTCCCTTCCGCGATGGTCTTCTTGTTATTTAAGTAAGCAGGATAGATGCAAATGAACCTGCCACAATAAAAAGCACAGCTGGTATCACCGGGACAGTATTTCAAAATCTCATCATTCATCTTCATCACGATTGTTAACCCATCTATACTATTATTTGTTTAACTTTTTAATGTAACCTTTTATGTAACTTACTTAAAAAGGAAACTTTACTACTTTGAATGAAAAAAAATCACCTGTTAAGAGAAGGTTAAAACAAAAAAAGTCGTATTTAGCGCGACAGAACCGCCTGTCAACAGTTGCTGAGGGCGAGGCCCTTTCTCCCAAGCAGAAAGTACGGCGACAAAGGTATTAGGGATTTTTAAAGAACCCAAAGCAGCACAGACATAACAAAAAATGAAAAAGAACAGATTTCCCACTTTGTCATTCTGTTGCTTAATAGCCCTGGCCACTTAGACCAAAGTCCTTTGTCTCACAGACAGGTACGCGACGAGCAACTTATCTAGAATGCCGGGACCCTCGGGTAGGCACCAGCGCCGGGGCCGAGCCCCGCGGGGAGCCCTGGGGGGGGGCCTAGCCCCGCGGCAGCTGCCAACCCCTTACCCGCCTCAGGACCCACCTGTCCTGGTCGGCCGGGGAGCGCGCCGACGCGCAGGCCATCGTCCCGGCGGCGCACTCGGCGCGCGGACCCCGGAACGTGAGAAAAGCGGCTGGTACTCGGCTCCGAGAGGTCCCAGACGCCGCTTCCGGCGGAAGTCCCTCCCCCGCACGGGCCGCGTCAGCCCGCCCCTCGCCGCCCGTTTGTCCCGACACCTGTCGCTCGGCGCCGTCGCTGGTTCTGACGTGGCGTTGGGCCCCTCTCCTCTCGCGAGGAGAAAACTGACCCCTCCCCTGTTCAGATCCGTGGGCGAGCACGTTTTGGGTCCGTGAGACCTAAAGTCGAGTTCGAGTTTCAGGCTGTTTGCCAGTTTCCTACGGAGCTAGGCTAGTGCCGCTCCTCGTGGCCGGGGCAGCGCGTCTGCGTCGTCCCGCACGTCACGCGGTAGTAGAACTGTAACAGGGTGGTCCGCAGGAAAGGGGGAAGTTCCAGGTTCCCTGCCCCACCCAAGGGAGGGTGGAGCTGAGCAGGAAGAGGAGAAGCTGCAGAAGAGACTGAGGAAGGAAGCAGGATGGAGCCAGGAGACCTGGAGGATATGGTGGAATAAAAATTAAAAGGGGGGATTGTAACAGGGTGGTCCCCAGGAAAGGGGGAAGTTCCAGGTTCCCTGCCCCACCCAAGGGAGGGTGGAGCTGAGCAGGAAGAGGAGAAGCTGCAGAAGAGACTGAGGAAGGAAGCAGGATGGAGCCAGGAGACCTGGAGGAGGCGCATGGAGCCTAGAGACACGTGAAGAAACTGCGCTTGTCTTGTGGTAGTGGACGGGGTGACACAGATGTGGGTGAGACCCGTGGGGAGGTGACAGTGGCAGCTTTTATCTTGATGTTGATTTTGCTCTTTTCCTTCCGGGCTTGTCTGGTTGTTTCTGACTCTTTTCTGTGGGTCCCCACTGGAAGGTGCTTTAGACTTGTGGCAGGCTTTGGGGCCTTGCTCTGGGCCAATCCCATATGGAGGGACTTTTACGCACGAGGGGACGGGTAACTTTGGGTGCTTCATTTAGAAACTAGACTCTTTGCCTTTCCTGTATTGTTTCCTAGTTTTATTAAAGATCCTTCCCATTAGTCTCATGTGTTTTGTGTTGATGCGGCGGATGGCCGAACCCATTTAGAATAGGCAGGTTTGCGGGGTTTGGGCTGCCCCTCTCCCTGTCCTATTGTAACAGGGTGGTCCCCAGGAAAGGGGGAGGTTCCCTGCCCCACCCAAGGGAGGGTGGAGCTGAGCAGGAAGAGGAGAAGCGGCAGAAGAGACTGAGGAAGGAAGGAAGCAGGATGGAGCCAGGAGACCTGGAGGAGGCGCATGGAGCCTAGAGACATGTAAAGAAACTGCGCTTGTCTTTTGGTCGTGGACTGGGTGACACAGATGTGGGTGAGACCTGTGGGGAGGTGACAATGGCAGCTTTTATCTTGATGTTGATTTTGCTCTTTTCCTTCCGGGCTTGTCTGGTTGTTTGTGACCCTTTTCTGTGGGTCCCCACTGGAAGATGTTTTAGACTTGTGGTAGACTTTGGGGCCTTGTTCTGGGCCGATCCCATATGGATGGAGTTTTACCCACGAGGGGACGGGTAACTTTGGGTGCTTCATTTAGAAACTAGACTCTTTGCCTTACCTGTATTGTTTCCTAGTTTTATTAAAGTTCCTTCCCATTAAAGTCTCCTATGTTTTGTGTTGATGCGGCGGATGGCAGAACCCATTTAAAATAGGCAGGTTTGCGGGGTTTGGGCTGCCCCTTTCCCTGTTCTATAACACTATAACAGATTCTGCGAGGAGATGTCCATTGTGTTGAAGCTTTCCTGGCTCCTGGGCCCTGCTGCTTGCTTTTAACTTGGCAAAGTGGGATTTATAGTGATGGAACTAAAAAATTAGTGGCTGCGCTGTACATATATCGGTGTGCTGTATATACATCGATAATTTAGACTACCAGCTTTAAACTTCTGAAGAATACCTTCTGCCCTAAACTTAAATGTTTTTGCATACTTAGGTAAATTGCAAAGCACTCTTTCAGCATTTGCTAACTTCAGGTAAATACACTTTAATTGTTTTTCAGTAAGCAGGATGAACATATTTGTGCTCCAAGATTTCATGGTGGTCAGGGCTGTTCATAACGATTAAATAACACAAAACCAAATTCATTGCGTCAGGTAAAATTACTTTAAATCTGTTGTTAGATTACAAAATGTAAATGACTCTTAAAAAATAGAGTAGTGAGAGGAACTGAGGCCAGGACAACTTGGAGAACGGGAAAGGATGAGATTTGGGACGGTGATTTTAAACAATATAGGAACAGAGGAAACAAAACAGCTTCCAGGAAAACAGAAGTGTTTTATTGAAATGTTGCTGAGCTAGCCACCACCTAGAGTAAGATCAGGTTACAGGATAAGTAGGGAACACAAAAAAACGACCACCAGAAACTTCCTGGACAAGTAGTGCCTAATCAATAGTCTGGCACATGGGGCAACAGCAAGTCTAACAGTATATAGTCATAAACAGGACTGGAGTAAAACTGGCATCCTCTCATAGACACCCCCACACCCCCCCATCATCAGGAGTTCTTTCTGTTTGCTTCAATACCCACACTTGCTTGCTCTCATGTTTGGTATGGTGGCTGTTATTCTTCAACGGGTGTACACACCCAGACCCAAGAGCATCCACTCTCTTAACTATGACATAATTCTGTAAATAAATTTTCTGCAAAGACCCTTCAGTTGTCATAAGGCACTTTCCAAACTTAAGCCACCAGGTCAACTATCACTGCACACAAGGGGGAAATCCTGTCTTTTAAAACTATAAAACCCTATTTGTTTAACTACAAGGGTACATGGTGGTCAGGGCTGTTCATAAATCTTTGGAATGTCCCCCTATACCTGGAAGAAGGTAATTGTTCATAGGCACAAAAAAGCATAAGTTGGAACAAATGAGGCATAATTAATTATAGAAAAGTGCAGTCTTTCAGTGTACAGCATGCTTTTCTGGTCCCAGAATCCTCGGATGGCATGGTGGCTTGTGACTGGTCTGACTTGTTCTGAACCCACTGTGCCACATCCTAAAGAAGGCACTTTTCAAAAAAAAAAAAAATGGGTGGGGGCAAGATAGATAGGCAGACGGATAGATAGATGATAGGAATTGGCTCATACCAATATGGATGTTGAGATACCCCACTATCACCCCACACCTCTTATATATAAACCCTTGGTCTGCCTTCAACAAATGTCCTGTTAAGCAAGAATCCCTCCACCCAGAGTAATTTTCCATCCACTGACCCTCATTCTGCACTTTGGTTAAACATTTCCTGTGTATCTATTGTATTCAGAATTGAACTGATCTCTTTCCTTTATTGCAATAATCTTGAACCGTTTTTCTTACCATTTTAACATGCGTCAGAGTAACTTTTTCTTTAACAAATTCCTCATAGCATGATAGTTTCAGGACTTCTTAAATGGTAAATGGTTTCCTAGAGGTGTCAAAGTAGAAACTGCAAGGTTTTTTTTTTTTTTAATGTCCGTTATTATTTCTTCCACATTCATTGGTCAAAGCAGTCATAGTGTTACAGAGCAACTCCAATATAAAACGAGTTGCCTGACTGTGGGTCCTCACCTGTGCGCTTAAAGGGGACTTAAAATGCAGGTACACACAAAAGGTTAATCACAGGTTTATTTACAAGGAAAGGGGAAATGAGGAAATGAGTAACTCAGGGAGAAAAGGAGGGAGATAAATTCTTTAATGCGTCCTATCCATTCCACTGACCTGCAATCCCAAATTACCTGCCAAAACCAAGCACTACCTGGCCAAGACAGAGCTACTCCCACTCACATGGCTGGTTAAAAATACAAACAGAGAAAAATGGCTGCTTAACTCCACCCTCAAGTCCTCGCAACCTCCCTTTGGGGGTCATGGGATTTGTAGCTCCCAGTGTCTTCATGGAATGGGGGTGGAGTCCACAAAGCCTGCATGGAATTTGCTCAGGCCATCCTTTCCCCCTAACAATAGGACTAGTTCCGATTCAATGAAGGTAATACAAATTCTTTTAGCAAAAAAAAAAAAAAAAATCATATAGGATGTGGGATATTGTGCAACCTATGGAAATATGATCTACCATAGTGTAAGTCATGTTCTACAGAAATATAGTACAGTCAGTTTCCACAGAAGACAGAAGATGGGATTACTATCTGCATTAGTTCAACTTGACCTAATGCAGAGCTTCCCTGTTGGGAAAAATCCAGAGTACACATGGTATTTATGACTAAGATTTGTTTTTATTCCATATTCAGTCTCTGTGGGATTTATACCCATATCATTAGGTGATACCCATATCAAATTTATACCCATATCAAATGCCTTGCATTTGAGCACAAACAGCTTTGGTAGTCTTATGAGAAACTGTTAATTCTAAGGGGAGGGCAGCTGTTCATCCCACTTCTAGAGCAGCCCATGCAACTTCTGGGCACCAAGAATTCCTGACAGTACAATCTACACTTGGGCAGTGTAGGGTAGAGTAAAAGGTATCAGGCTTTTCTGCCCTCCCGCCATTAGGATAGATGACAGAACCCTGTGGTCCCGAATGCATGCCTGATGGCCGGCACCTGGAGTAGGGTGTGGGCGTAGGTAGATGGGATTCACCTGGGCTAAGACTGGGCTTTTAAGGGCAGCGTCATGGGGACTCCAGTAGAAGCTGAGAAAAAGAGAAGCCAAGAGAACAGAGAGAAGGCCAGAGAGCCCAGATAGAGTGAGGATTTGCTGGAGCTGGGAGGACTGCCAGCCTCCCGGCCCCCCAGCACCCCTGCCTGCCATATGCCTGGTAAATCTAAATAAAACACCTGCAAAAGCCACTGAGGATTCTGATTTCTTCTTTACCCAGTCTGCTGGATCATACAAAACCTGCTCAGTGTCCAGTCCTGCTCATACAATTGGCGTAAGTCAGCAAGATGATCCAAGCAGACGGGTATGGAGCCCTCCAAAGACCTGGAGGGACTAAGGAGTAACAGACCGTGTTTGCCTGTGACAACGCTGGAGGCATCATGGTGGCAGAGGAGATGAACAAGGTCCAGGAGCTGCAGGACGAGACCTCGCCTGCAGGAGACACCCGAGAGGACCAGCCCGAGATCGCCGAGGCAGCAGAATCGTTGGGGAAAGAAAGAGGACCATGATTCAGAGCTTGCCAGTGCTAATAAAGGGAAAAGCCAATGGACTTGGACTAATGGACTTGTACTGACAATCCCACCAGAAGGCGGAGGAACTTTGGCAAGCTAATGTTGTTCTGGGGACCCTGGGGGAGAACTGTTTGTACACCCCAGGAGATGGGAATCTGTGGGTGGCCAGGGGGCCTTGATGGCCAAAAGCAGCCTGTGTATTGCCCAGCAGCTAGGCAGAGGAAAAGCCAACTGAGAAAGCAAAAGCTGGTACTAAGTTTGGGAAGCCCTAAGTGGCTGTTAAGCACTAAGTAAGCTGAGGAAGGCCAGTGAATCACATAAAATCACCTGTGGGTAATGCCCTATGTAAAATCAGGAATGGCCACAGTGCAGGTTTTCTGATCCCATGCAGACCGGGTAAAGGAGGAGTCAGAGTCCTCAGTGGGTTTTTGCAGGTCTTTTATTGGGGTTCACCAGGCATATGGCAGGCAGGGGTGCTGGCTGGGGGGCTGGGAGGCTGGCAGGCCTCCCAGGCCCCCAGCAATTCTTTACTCTATCTGGGCTCTCTGGCGTTCGTTCTGCTGCTTCTCGGCTTCTCTTTCGGCTTCTGCTTCGGCTTCTGCTGCTGCTACTACTGCTGCTGCTGGCGTTCCCGTGACGCCGCCCTTAAAAGCACAGTCTCAGCCCAGGTGAATCCCATCTACCTATGCCCACACCTTACTCCAGGTGCCCGCCATCAGGCATGCATTCAGGACAAGGATCCATCATCTATCCTGATGGCGGGAGGGCAGAAAAGCCTGACATTTTCTTTACCCTATACCCTGCTCATTCTCAAGTGAGGGTGAGGAGCTGAGGAAGCCGTCCTTGGGGGGTGGGTGGGGAACATGGCTTGGGGTGGAGCCCAAGCTGAAGAGGGGATCCAGAGAGGCCGCATGTGCTTGTAGAGTTTGGATCCCCGACCCATGTGCTTGTGCAGTGGGTTGGCCTGAGTGCAGGGGTCTGCGTGTCGCATTGGTGGCTTTGAAAGCCGAGTGTTGGGGCGACTGCAGACAGAAACCCTGAGGGTTGGCGATTACCCCCAACAGTAGAATAGAATCACCAGTTCAAGAGTGAGTGCATCCTGGGGGTGGATGCAGCGTGTGGCTTGTAGCGGAGACTACAGCCAGAGAAGGCCAGGAAGCCTGACGGCTCCAATAGATGCCGTGAGTGGTTCCCTCCCTCGTATGAGCAGTGCCTTCGGCAGCAGATTTGATGGATCACCTGCTGGTGCCAATAATTGTCTTTTGCCACTAGGTTGCTGCCCTGCCTGGAAATATTTGTGTTCTGTTGTATTTTATGTATTTTGTTGTTCTACTGTGATGTACATTATTTGTTTTTGTGGGCCATGGCTGCAGTGTTCTATTGCCAAGAAAAACATATATATGACTTGTATAGACTGTCTGGCAGAAAACCCTGAGGGGGTGGATTGTAGGGTAAGGTAAAAGGTAGCAGGCTTTTCTGCCCTCCCGCCATTAGGATAGATGATGGATCCCTGCGGTCCTGAATGCATGCCTGATGGTGGGTACCTGGAGTAGGGTGTGGGCGTAGGTAGATGGAATTCACCTGGGCTAACACTGGACTTTTAAGGGCGGTGTCACAGGGACGCCAGTAGAAGCTGAGAAAAAGAGAAGCCGAGAGAAGAGAAGCAGAACACCAGAGAGCCCAGATAGAGTGAAGACTTGCTGGGGGCTGGGAGGACTGCCAGCCTCCTGGCCCCCCAGGACCCCTGCCTGCCACATGCCTGGTAAATCTAAATAAAACACCTGCAAAAGCCACTGAGGACTCTGACTCCTCCTTTACCCGGTCTGCTGGATCATAGAAAACCTGCTCAGTGTCCAGTCCTGCCCATACAGGCAGACACTGACTGGTGTTTGATACAGAGAATTTTTTTTATAACCAAGGTTATAAAAAAATTGGGGTGTGCAGTGGCAGAAAGTTGAATTTTTTTCAGACTTTTGATGCTTGTACTTGCAGATACAGTTTATCTGACACCCTGTAGGGTAAATGTTTGTCAGGCTTTTCTGCCCTCCTGCCATTAGGATTGATACTGGATCCCTGCAGTCCTTCATGCATGCCTGATGGAGGGCACCTGGAGAAGGGTGTGGGCATACGTAAGTGGGTACACCTGGCCTAAGACATGGCTTATAAGGACGGCGTCACGGGGACGCCAGCAGAGCAAAAGGATAAGAGAAGCAAAGGCCACGAGAGAACATCAGAGAGCCCAGAGAGAGTGAAGACTTGCTAGGGACTGGGAGGCCTGACAGCCTCCTGGCCCTCCCCAACCCCCCCGCCTTTCGCGCCCCCCCCCCCATTGGCTGTGTAGCTGATAAATGTAATAAAAGCCTGAAAAAGCCACCGAGGGATCCAGGACTCCGCCTTTAACCCATCTGCTCCGTTTGTAGAGATCCTGCACTGTATCTTACTGCCCCTACACACCCCAAGCAAGTAAAACAACAACCTTAAGCTCAGTGTCATGCCAGGCTAGGAACTTGGAATGCAGGAAAGAAAGGGCTACCTAGATAACCGTGTGAGACTGGCTGAGATTAAGATAGAAAACTTTTCTAAAAATCTCACCTTTGCTTAAAGAAAACAGGAATTGGGGCCTATGGTTGCAAGCACCACAATCCTTGCCCTTGAGAAATGATACCAGTCTGACCACCAGGTGCTCATGAGTCAAGATAACATGAAAATAAAACTGGCTGACACACACGTCCCACATCCCCTGTCCCTTTAAAAACCCTCCAATCAACTTAAAGACATCCAAGATAGAATATTAGAATGCTGGCCCATCCATTTCCTCAGGACATTGACTCTTAAAAATATCAAAACTTTGCTTTCCTAACTCCAGGCCTTGTATCTCATTATTGACTCGCTAGTGGTGACAGCTGAACCTGAGTCTGGAAACAATTTTGGATAAAAAACACAATTTATGCCAGTTAAATGTCTTTATTTCAAGAATAAAAACAAAACATTTCAGACATCAAGGTAGGAAATAAAAGTTAATTATAATGGGAAAAATATCTTTGACCAGTATTTGAACTTCTTAGCCAAGGTAAACATCAGAAGGTAAAGAGTCTTGAGGAGAAACAATTGTGAGGAAAGTTGGGATCCAAATGATCCGTTGAATGAGGGCAAAAAAGATTATTTTAAACAAGCAAGGATTTAGAAAACAAGTAATTGTGGCAAGAAGGGGGCAGAATGAAGAAACTGGACTCTTCCTCCACATACAGACTGCAGCAGTGCAAAGCTAATAATGCCTAATGGAAAAACAGATGAAGACAGCACCCACTAGGGTTAATGTCCTGAGGAGGGAAGCCCAATGAGCAGTGAAATGGACCAAGCAGGTAGCCCAATTGGGTGGTCAAGGTGAGCCCTGGTGGCTGGCTGGCTCTGCCTGTAGCACAGTAGAACTGGTAAGGACCTTACATAGTAGCTCTTGCAGACATCACTGAGAACTGGGACAGGACCTAGAAGCAGACCCACCTCTGGAGACCCCACACAGACCTCTGCTGGAAGAATTTGGGGAGTCCCAGGGTGGGAATGGGAAACTGATCCACCACCTTTGACCCCCTGCAGACATCTATGAGCTCCAGATTGGGCGCTGGAAACAGCCTCACTGGTGGTTTTCCTCAGCAGATTTCAGACAGCCCCTTGACTGGACCTGGTAGCAGATCTTTCAGTGTAGACCCCACAGACCTCAGTGAGTTCTAGTGCATGCCCTGGAAGCATCCCAACTAGTGGTAGCAGAACTCAGCAGCTCCCAGGAGGGTCATGGTTGCAGCTACACTGTGGTAGGCTCCCCAGAGACCTTAGTAGGCATTCTGATCTACACTCTCCCTTACCACTTTAAGACTGGACCTTAATTTGTGAGGCACTTTGGGAGAACAGGAACTGCTGAGTATCTCATTCTAAACTTGTGTGAGGGGCTAAGGGGTGCCACAAACATGAGCCAGCCCCACTCTAACTCATCCACACAAATCACCTGTATACCTCCAAACACTTCAACTCTGCTGACTAAAGCTACAAAACAGATCTGAGTATATACAGAAACCAGAAAAATCGAACAAAACCACAGCACTAGCTGTGGGAATAATAAAAGTTAACCCCCTTAAGTTTCTGCTAAGATATTAAAAACAATATAATAGGAACACCTCAAGTAGCAAAAATGGTGGCAAAAAATATAATACATGGAAATAAGGGATCTCAAGAGAGTATGGAGAAAAACTCAGAAAGGCAATTCAAAGTAACAAAAGAGAACTCAGCAAAGCTAATCAAAAAGGTGCAACAAAATTCAGAAGAACAAATTAATGAGCTCAGAAATAAATGAACAGATGGTATAAACAAAATCTTTAAATAAGAAAGTAACAAATTCAGGAAAGCTATGGAAGTAGAATTGATCAAATGGAGGATCAAATAAGTAGCCTAGAGATATTAATGCACTGAGGACCTAGATGGAAGAAGAGAGGGTAATGAGCTGAAAAGGAGTAAGGGGGTCTCCCTGGTGACGCAGGGATTAAAGTGTCAGCAAATCAGCACTATCAAGCTATTGGCAGTCACTGCAGCATGAGTTCAATCCCGGTCAGGGAGCTACCCACTTGGCGCAGCAGACCTCCTCTGTCTCACCGGCTGCTCCCCTCAGCAGTGCATTTCAATAGAACCCCCGGTTCTGCTCCCCACTCTGTCTCTAATGAATCCTTTCAGTTCCTGCACCTCTGGTCTAGATTCCAGTTCTTGTACGCATAAAGAAATAAAAAAAATTAAGAAACCTATTTTATCAGATATAAAAGCTGTTTCTGATTTTCTGGGTTGCCATTTGCTTGTATAATTGTCTGATTTATGCTCTGGCATTTGTGGTGTGTTCTGTCTTTTTAAATTTTTTATGACTTATAATAGGGTATTTCATGCAAAAGAATGAAGCTTGACTACTACCTCACACCATGCACAAAAGCCAACTCAAAATGGATTAAAGAACTAGACATAAGACCTGAAGCCATTAAATATATAGAAGGAAATAAAGGCAAAACACTACATGACATACACCTCAGTAACTAACATCTTTAAAGACACATCACCCAAAGCAGTGATAGTGAAGGAAAAGATAAACAGCTGGGACTACATCAAATTAAAGAGCTTCTGTACAGTAAAAGAGACAGAAACCAAAACAAAGAGACACCCCACCAATTGGGAGAAAATTTTTGCACACAAAACTAATGATAAAGGACTGATCACAAAAATCTACAAAGAGCTGATGAGACTCAACAAAAACAAAGTAAATAACCCAGACAAAAAATGGGCAGAAGAGCTAAAAAGAAACTTCTCCAAAGAGGAAATGCAAATGGCCAACAGGCATATGAAAAAATGTTCAGCATCACTTGTAATCAGGGAAATGCAAATCAAAACTACAATAAGAAACCATCTTACACCAGTGAGAATGGCACATATTTAAAAAACTAGCAACAACAAATGTTGGTGAGGATGTGGAGAAAAAGGAACTCTCCTACATTTTTGGTGGGAGTGCAAACTGGCCCAACCACTATGGAGAGCTGTGTGGAGATTCCTCAATCTGCTAAAAATAGAGCTTCCATATGATCCAGCAATTCCACTCCTAGGGATCTACCCAAAGGACACAAAAACATTAATTCAAAAGGACACCGGCACCCCATGTTTATAGCAGCACTATTTACAATAGGTAAGCTATGGCAACAACCCAAATGCCCCAAAATAGATGACTGGATCAAGAAGATGTGGTACTAATACACAATAAAACATAATAATAAAAAGAATAGGGTATTTTTCCAGACTGTTGTCTTTGAACCTATTGAAGTAATCTAAGAATTGGCACTGATGTGGGGTAGAAGGTATGAAAGAATACTGGGGCAGTAGGCCACCAAAGAATCACTTCCAGTAAACTCAGGTCTTCAAATTCTATACTGTACTGTGGATACCAGTGTTTTGTGGTAGGGATCACCATTACTCCATCCCTTAGGCCAGCTCCTCTGTCTTAATGTATCTTATAGCCTTGTGTCCATTTCCATTTTAGTTATATTTTAAATGCAAGATGCAGCACTTACCACGAATTGTAGCTGATTTGGTGTCACAGACACCAGGAGTTATTGTCTTTCCCTGCAGTCTTATCCTGGAGTGTTTGTTCCTGTTACTGTTAGGAGCTTGAGCTCTAGTTTGCTCAAGCATTTCTTTGTTTTGGTTTTTGTCCTGGTGTGGGGGGTAGCATATGTTTTGCTTACCTCAGCCTTAGCTTTGAGTAATAGCCTCTTCTATAAGAGGCCCAGGTGCTGAAACCTGTTTTCTGTGTAGCAGTTCAGGCTTCAACTGTTCTACATTGAAAGCCTCAGGTCAGTCAGTAATCCTTGCTCTGCACCTCTACACCAAAATCTCTCCAACAGTGCACCCTCCATCTTGTGCACCAACTTATGTTCCCCCTTATCCAGTGGAGAGATGGTTTTCAGGAGTCCCCAGTTATGGCATGTGTCCAAGTCAACAATTTTTATGGGGTTCCACATAGAAGCCATCCCTCCCTTTTGTGGTTTGTACTGCTCCCAATGTCACAACAAATAACATTCAATTAAAGTTTTATGTACCCCTCTCTGCCAGACCATTATGCCTAGTGTGTGCTATAGTAGTCCATTTTTCCCTCAGGGTTCTTTTGGCTTTGTTGTACTATAACCTAGTTGTATCTGGAGGACAGGTAGCCAAGTCTTGCTAGTCCTCAAGATGAGCCAAGTATCTTTTGTTATTGTGGTATTTTTTGACTCCAATCTGTGCACTCACAGATTATTTTACTATATGTGTTTAATACATTTATTATTTGGTATTATTGTCATTTTATGCTTTTCTCACTAATTCTCCCTCTCCCTATTTCTCGTGTTCTTTGATGTCTTGTTCACGTATTCTTAATTATATTTTGGTTGGTGATTTAGATGGAATTTTTTTCTAACACTGGGGTTACCACTAAATTAAAAGTGATTATTTTCCTAAGTTAAAAACAAAATAGCATCTATTGACTCTGCTTACATTAGAATTTTATTATGCTTTTGTCTTCCCTCCCTTCTAGCTTTCCAGTATGAGTTGGAATAATCTGTAATTTAATATTATTAAAGTTAATTTTATCTTTTTGAGTTATGTGGACATTCACATTGAAATTCATGATCAGATTAACAATATTTATTTATACATGGAAGCACAAAATTTTTATTGCTAAGTTTTTTTTTAATGATGTTTCATCATTTAAAAAAATTATTTATTTATGCATACAAGAGCTGGGGTACAGGCCAGAGGTGGGGGGGTGAGAGGATTCACCAGAGACAGAGTGGGGAACAGAACAGGCAGATTGACCGAAGTACACTGCTGAGGGGAGCAGTGGGTGAGTCAGGAGAGGTCTGCTGCATCATGTGGTAGAACCCTGGCTGGCTGGCTGGCTGGGGATCAAACTCGTGCTGCAGTGGCTGCAGATAGCTTCATAGGTTGCGTCTTAACCCCTTGCGCCACCAGTGAGGTCCCTAATAGTTTTTTTTTTTAATTGAAATAGTTTATTTCAACTCCTATTCAGCAGGAATAATGTGATAGAACTTTTTTCTGGTTTTTGGCTGCTCAGTGCTTGAGATACCCCTTGTAGATTTGGAAAATTCATGTTTTTTGAATTTAGCTTCTTATATGGAGAAACCAAAAATTTGAGCTTTCCCATACTCCAGTCATGTTGATCCAAGCAAGACTTCAATTCAGAAGAGAGCAATATGTGGGAGCAAGTTCCATAAGTTTTTTTTTTTTTATGATGAGGATGTGTGTGAGAAAGTTGTTATTTAGGGGCAGCAATTGGGTCTTCACTAAAGCAGTCTGACGTATGGTTTGGGTATTTTTTCCATTGTGTATTTTTCAAGACTGATTTTCTGGACCTCCTAACAGAGCCTGTGATCTACCTAATATTCTTTTTTTTTTTTTAATTTATTCATACAAGAACTGGGGTGTAAACCAGAGGTGTTGGGGGGCGATGAGAGGATT